>NC_051246.2:75457385-76084885 GCF_015237465.2 Chelonia mydas
CGCTCCACGGCTTCCAGCAGCACTGCTTGCGTGGCATCACATTGTTCCATGCGGTGGCTTCGGCTGAGTAAATACTGCAGGATAAGGCGCAAGGTATTTGTAACGCTCACAACAGTGTACAGCTGAATAGGGTCCATGCTTACCATGCTATGGCATCTCCGTGGGTAACCCAGGCTTAGGAAAAAGGCGCGAAAAAGGCTTGGTTTGTTTGCTGTTGAGTTCAGGGAGGGAGAAAAGAAGAGAGGTAAGTGCATGATGGGAGGCTAATGCCATGTTCCCATAACCACCCATGCAAATGGTTTGGTCCCATGAGGCATTGCAAGCCCAATCCTATATTCCACGCGGCTCCATGCACTGTGGGATAGCTACCCACAGTGCAGTGCTCCGTGAGTCGATGCAAACCCTCTTGGTGAGGATGCACTCCGCCAACACAATGAACATAGAGGGGACATGCAAATCAACTTGCTTAAATCAGAGGCTTAAATAAAATCTACCTAATTCAGTAGTATAGACATACCCTAAGTATACAGTACTTCCCATAGGAGGTTTTATTCTTAACAGGGCTGTGTTTCTGCATCCATTATCATCACTATCTGCACTGAAGGATGGGCATTCATAATTTCACCTACATATGCCAAGAGGGGAGGAGGATAAATGATATACAAAAGATTATTTTGTCTGAATGAAATTTACACCCAGCTTAAGGCCTCTTTATACTATCAGAGTGATGTAATTGAGAATCAGACCCTCAGAGTGATGGAAAATTGGCTCAAGCAACAAAATCTGAATCCAACTCTAGATTTCCAACACTCCAAAGTCTGGAGTCATTGAGATATGGTTTAGCTCATTATGAAGATAGGGGCCACTTACAAAATTTGGATGTGGAGCCAGCTTTAGTTCTCGCTGTCCACAAAGTTCAGGGACATTCAGGACCAGGTTCAGGGCCAGCTCTAGTAGAGACTGATGTTAAAGGGAAACCATCAATTTAATGATCACATTTTGTTCCTGAACATTTTGCACCTACTATAGTTAAAAGATTCTGACAGAAGTCAGCACTCACACAAAAATTCTGTTTTTCAGATTGTTACCTTTCTGCATGTGACAGCACTTTCTGTGTAGTCAGTTATCCTGTTCTCTTCTAGTCAGTTTCTCTCTTCCTGAAAAGTTTCTTAACAGGAGAACAGAATTATCATATTATGGAGAATGTTAAGTAGCTTAACTATAGGCATTGGTGCCAACTCTGCAATTAAAAGTTTATTATATGTATTACAGTAGTGCCTAGAGGCCTCAATCAAGACTGGAGTCCTGTTGTGGTAGGTGCCATGCAATTATACAGTAAGAAAAATAGTAAAGAATATGTGCCATGCAATGCTACTCAGCATGTATATAAGGACTTTTGATTTACTACACATTAAAAAAAAACCCTTTGATGTTTGTACCATCACAGTCACAATGTTCTGTACAATGTTCTGGTTAGACAGGAATTCTTGTTAGACTGAACTGAGAGTAATCAAAATGCAAAAAAGCTTTAAAGCTGGACATAACAGGCAACTAACTTATGTTACCCCATCTTTCCTTACCCAGTACCTTCTTCCTCTACTCATAATTATTTTTCTAGTGACCCTCATGATTTTACCACCTGATGAGCGTTGCAGATTGCTCTTCTCCTGGCATGTTTGGTAGTCCAGCGAAGAGACAAATGTCAAGAATATTTTGCCTAATTAACTTTTCTTTTAAAGCATTCTTTATTGAATTTGGCTGGGAGTATCAAAAGAGCCTAAGGGAGTTAGATGACTAAGTCTCACTGAAATACATTCGAATCCTAACATATTTGGAGGTGGGTGCTGAGTTCCTTGCTTTTAAGACACATAGTAAAGAAAGACAATTTGGTTCATCCTTCAAAGCACTTTCAGGTACCAGGTGTTTATATGTATGTTTTCCTAGAAGTAGAACTAATACTTTGGTAACCCTGCAGCCTGCGGGGAAAATAGGCTCCAGGAAACAATCTTTTTAAAAAGTTGGGTGTGTGCAACTGCTCGTTTATTTTGTGCACACAATGACTATAGTTGTGTGTCAAACTATATAGTCACATAGATTAGGTGTACAATTGCACATACATTTTGGATGCCCAACTTTTAAAGAAATCAAATCCAAGCTCTCTGACTCCTACAGTCAAAGAGATAGTTGAAAACCAGGGAAGAATGTTTACACTGGAAATGGGAATTTGTGCACTTGCATAAGAATATGTGACTCTGCTGCAGTCAAGGGAGTTGCTTCTGCTCTTTTCAAGAAGCAACAAGCTTCTTTGGTCAACAGGCTATATAGTTTCCACCCTCAGAGGTTCAAATGTTATTGTTTGGAACACAGTTTCCTGTTAACAAGTTTGCAGTTACCACAGCACGGCAAACTCATGTTTCACACGCAATCCAATCACAAATACCATCCAGCTGAGGAACTGATAAAGTCCTTGGTAAAAGAAAAAAAAAAACCATGTGAGCTGAGTTACTATAATTGCATCTGCAGTAAAACAAATGTTATTTTTCCACATTAACAAAGGAAGCAAAACCCTCTGCAAGGCGGAGCTATTCACTCACTGCCCCTCTCCTAGCCAGGTTCTATATTCAGCTATATTCAACTTTAACAGAGGGCTAGATTCTGTCCAAAGCCTGCACAGGTATGTAAGGAACTTCCACTCCCACCTCCTTTGTATTGTTGCACAGAGTCTGACCAGAATCCTGATGGGGAATATAGTCTCTGCTTTGCAAGACCTAGAAAGTAGAAGGGGTAAGGGCAGAGCCAGCACTTTGCCTTCTACACACCAGCCAGCAATGTTGCCGAGGTGGAGAGAGAGAAGTATGTTGTAACCTCTTCAATAGTAATACAGCAGGTGGGCTAACATGTGCTACCTGGAAGATCACAGAAGATAATTTGGTTGTTTAAGCCAAAATGCCTGTTGGGGGCTATGGATGCTGTGCATCCCCTTAGTGCTCTTTCTAATACACATGATGGTGCCTAAAGGATAAATCTAGCCCAGGGTTTGTGCCTGTATCTTCTGTTTCCCCTCAGGTTACTACAAATTATTCCTTCACAAATCATCTGGTGGCAGAATTTCAGGAGAGTTTGGAGCTAATTCTCCTTTTGCTTATATTCGTGTAAATCAGGAGGAACTCTATTGAATTCAACAGAAATTATCAGTTTAAACCCAGTGTAAGTGAAAGGAGATTCAGGCCCCTTATCTGTACACAGTCAGCAGATCTGATTGCACAGTTTTACTAGACATATGCTCAGATACAGCTTGCGGTATCTATTATTGTTCCAGCACTCTCATCCACTACCAAGCCAAAAAACTATGTTAACCACTAACCTGGGCACCCCACTATACATGGGGTAAGAGAAACTTGGAGAAAACCAATTGTAGAGCGACCAAGTACATTAAACAAATAGTGCAGTTTTAGTCTAGACGCATTTTAGTTTATTTTAATATGGGCTGCAAAAATCCACATCAAGTAGAAAAAAAAGTCATTTCCAAAACTTATATCAGTTTCAAAAGAAAGAGCTGTGTGCTGTTTACTGTTGACAAGCAACATTTGCACTCAACAACCTTTCCCCAGTGAACTGGGATATTTTCCCAAGTAAAACTGATATATAACCGCTTTTAAAGGAGAATTTGTACCTTTATAAAATTCAAATGTAAAATTACAGAGTGTGACACAGTCCCCAGGAGAGAGACACACTAATTTGTATGCAGATTATCTGATGATCACACGGTCATGTACCCACAAGATAGTTGCCATTTGGAGATTTCTTGTCACAGTGAGCTGTTGCAAAATGATAACATCTGCAAAAATCACAGAGTGTATAAATAGGCTTGGAAGTATTAGATATTTATCCGTAAATGTCAATTTCACGTACATAGAGACCAATGAAAAATATTTCTATTGCTAATCAAAATTTATATACAGGCAAAGTAAGAAAAATACTGATGGAGAAATTATTAGTAAGGCTATGATTTAGTCATGGGTATTTTTAATAAAAGTTATGGACAGGTCATGGGCAATAAACAAAAATTCATGGCCTGTGACCTGTCCATGACTTGTAATATAAATACCCCTGATTAAATCTTAGCTGGGGGTAAGGGGAGCTGCTGCTCTGGAGGTCCCCAGATGGAGCTGCTGCTGCTGGGGGAGGCTGGGGGCTGCTGCTCAGGCGGGGCCTGGGACCAGCGGCACAAGCTGCCAGGGCCGCTGAGCAGCAGCTGCTCCAGCCACCCCTAGGACCACTGCTGGGGGCTGCCAAGCTGTGGCTGTTCCTGCCACCCCCGAGACCACTGCTCAGGCAGTCCCCAGGGCCAGCCGCTCCCACTGCTGTTCGGTCGGTCCCTGGGGCCAGTTGCCCGGAGCTGCCCAAGCAGTAGCTCATGTAGCTGGCCTCGAGGCAGCTCCAGCAGTGGCTGGTGCAACTGGGTGCAGTGCCACCCAAGCGGCTGGCTGTGAAGCCACTCTAGCAGTTGCCGGTGTGGCTTGCCCTGAGGCAGCCTGAGCAGCTAGCTCTGGGGCCAACGGCTTGGGTGGCCCTGGGACCAGAAGTCACCGCAGAAGTCCCGGAGGTTGCGGAAAGTCATGGAATCCCTGACTTCGATGACCTCTGTGACAGGCACGGAGTTCTAGTTATTAGAGTTTGATTTAAGGATATTTTCTTTGTATATTTTGCCATGTGATGTTAACAATTTGTGTTTTAACAATTATAAAGCTTTCAATTTTTGAATCTTAATGTGTGCTGCCATGG
The DNA here is from genome assembly GCF_015237465.2 of Chelonia mydas. Taxonomy (NCBI): domain Eukaryota; kingdom Metazoa; phylum Chordata; order Testudines; family Cheloniidae; genus Chelonia; species Chelonia mydas. The sequence goes on from NC_051246.2 coordinate 75,462,171, forward strand.
AATAAATATAGTCTGGCCCCCTCCAATAATAACCCACAACTGATAAAATGTAAATTGATAAAAATTGAAAAAATGCTTACTGGTAAACATTGATCCTATCCACTGAAATGATGAAATAAATATGGCATTTTGCCAAGCCTATGTATAAAGAAACAGTACTGTCTTTTGGATGAGATAGAGCATAACATGCCTGGAGCTTGTCTCCATGGTGCATTATTCCCCACCAGAGGGGTATAAATTTTAGTCGGCTCCAGTGTCCTGTGCACTAACTAGCCCAGTGGATCCTACTGGTGTGCATTAAAAGTTCCCCAGCGTGCATTAATGTAGTCCTGTTTCAAATGTAGTCCCTAATGAGCAGTAAGGAACTTTTAGTGCATGGCAAGAGGCTCCCCATGGGCCAGTTAGTGTGTGGCAGACTAAAATTTACACCCCCCTTGGTGTAGACTAATGCACTGTGGACAAGCCCCTGGTCACTAATGGTCCCACACCACTTTCCACATTACAACTCAAAAAATTGGAATCTCCCTAATAACTCCCCTCGCGGGTTCCATTGGAGAAATTATACTTCACAGCTCTCCTAAAACTTCCTTGAAAATGATTAGGTCAAATAAATTCAGTGCTGATTGATACTTTGTACAATTACACCTGACATGAAAGGGATTGTGCAGAATGTCAGTGCTGGATTTCTCCAAAGTCTACAAAAAGAGGCCCAACAGATCAAATTCTTCTACTCTCAGTTCCACTGATAGAACCCCAAGGAAGTTAACTGAGTATAACTGAGAGAAGGTTTTGGCCTTAGGAGTGTATTGTTCAGGAAGAGAAGTGGATCTATTATTATTTGCCACACAATATTAAATATTGAACTGTAAGATTACAAAGCATGGATGTTTTATTTTAGCCAGGAATGTTTTTGAAATACCAAGAGCAGTTTGCTCACTGCAGCAACCCTAATCCATTTTATACACACAAAAATTATGTTCTTCAAAGTTTATCAGTTGGCAAGATAATTCCTCTTAAAAACAGAAGTTCAGCATGAATGTGACAGTGCAACAAGCTATGCGGCAATAACAGTCAACGAAAATATTTGTTGCTATGTACGCTGCTGTGAAATAGGACTATATACACTGGAAGTAGTACTAACGTTATCAAACCAGCCCCAACAAGTCAAAGGCCTAATGAGGTGCAGGGTCTGAATGATGTAGAGTGAATGAACTAAATGAAAATACATTAATTACCTTGGAACTGCAGTTACTATCTGGGATTTTTTCCCCTTGCAATATTGAATCTGAATTTCACAAAGCAACATTTCTTAAACCAGCATAATGTGAGATTTGTTTGGAATAAAAGGAACAGCTTATGTGAATTGAACGTATGGAATAAAATAAAACACAGACCACATTTGACCTTCAGGCAAAACGAAAGGGATGGATGTAAATAAGAGAAGAATCTAAATGAAGATGGGATCATTACTGCAATTTTATGTCGCTGAGCCCTCTTCTGAGACAAACACATGCCACATGTCACTTAAGAGGTGGTTTCAAATGGATCCATATTTCTAGGCTCCCTCAGAGTTGTGTTTGGCAGTGTGTCAGTTTATATTTTATACAAAATACATGGTACTGCACTGAGCAGTGCATGGGCAATTACAATAGTGGTATCGGCAGTGTTTGTACTATAAGAGACATGGGCAGAATTTATACTGGACTAAAAACTTATCACTTGGCACAAATCTGTAAACTATCTTGGTAGCTGAACTCTCGTTTAAAGGGGGGGAATATTCTCATCTTCCTCTGGGATCAGGGACCTCTCTTACTGTCCTCACACACTAAAATTGTGCTGTGAAGATATTCCCCCTTTCCCTCCTGACAGGCATCACAATACTGCGTTCCAGATCCCACTCTTTTCCTCAGCAGCAAGGATAGTCTTGGTGAAGGAATCATTTGGGAGAATTCTCTTTTCTCACTCTTCATCCCTTCCCCACTGTCATCCAGTCTGTTTGGATATTTATTTTTATTCAGCCATGGCTCCTTCCCACACCATTCCTGGGTTGCTCCCCACTATCACTATCCTCCAACCCACTTGCTCCCTGCTGCTCTGTGATCTCATCGTCCTCTCACACTATTCTACATCACACTTGCTCCCTCTCAACCCCGGCCCTCCCTATCCTCCATCTTGCTCATACTCTCGTACCATTTGTTCAGCCCAAAGCTTTTTATTATTATTATTTCTATTGATTTACAGGTCACTTCAGGTCACCAACTACTATGTTCATCCACAGGTCTCCCTTCTCCCCCCCCGCCCCCCATTTAAGTGCAGGTCTCCACAAGTCCCACAAGGCCCTCCTGAATGAAGGGAGGCAGCTAGAAATCCAGTCTCTTATAAGCGAGCTCAGAAATATTTGCCCTTGCGAGTTCAAATCTCTGGAGAATACCTCGTTGAACTTCTGAAGTTTAGTTTTGCATGGAATTTGTAATAACAGGAAAGAGAAATATACAGCCTTTCAGTGCTTGGAATCGCAAAGTGTCATGTGGTTAGGAAAGGTATGTCTGGGATTATCGTATAGCTGTTACTCAACCTAGACACAGAGGAGCTTTGTGCGGTGAGTTGAGGCATCTTTAGCAAGGCAGACCAAAATACAGACGTACGGCTGAGGCTGAACTGGTTTAGACTGACACAGACAAGTTACAAATCCTGAGCACAAGACATTAAAAATTTTTCTGTTAGAAAAATAAAATCCCAGTGCTGGCCATCTTCAGACTAAACTTTTAGCACAGGGCAGAACTTCTATTCCTCAGGATCTCAATTTGGAGAGTCAAGGAGGAAATCTGTGGATCATCATCACTAGGCAGAGGTCAGTTGCTCTCTTTGTGGAGCTAGAAAGAAAGAAAGCATGGTTGTTCTTCCTATAAAATTTCCATCCCAAGCTACTACATTATTGTCAGAAGTTTTATTAGATTTCTAGCCATAAAATAAAGAAAGCGGGGCAGGGTGGGGGGGGCTAAAAAACCAGATATACTGCTCATGTTTCCAAACACTGGCTTGAGACAGAAATATTGTGAATGGTATAAAAAGATGTTCTTATACAGAAAGTAGAGTAGGGCTTTCTATTCCTGGGTACCTACTTGCAGTTAACTTAGGATATCAGAAACAGAAAGTGACTCACAGAAACCTCACTGGAGTAGAAAAAAATCCCTAATATAATAAGGAACAACAAAAATAGTTTTTCTGCAGAGATGTGCCTGTGTAATAAAATGTGTGCAATACTTGTAGTGAAAAGAAGTGTTGGAAAAATCCCTATTGTAATTTAGGAATTTAAACAAGATTTTTTAAAAAGCTATCCTGAAACCATCTAAGCATTTTCAAAGCCAGCTTGGAGATGAAGGTCCAGATTTTTAAAGCTATATAGGCATTGCTGTTCTTAGCATTGCAAAAGTGCCCAAATCACTTTTGAACATTAGAATTAGGCTCTTAAATCCATTAGGCTTTGCCACACTGATCGCAGCACTACCTAAATACCTTTCAAAATCTGGACCATATTGCTTATTTGGTGAAAATTATGCAGGCAGAAAATGGCACTCAAAAGAAAAGAAACTGGCCAATTTCTTATTTCCATCTGGTACAGAACTGACCCACTCTTCTGCCCCCAGGATGCATTTGGTTTATATTTTATGCAAAACCTTTCTCAACTGGATCCCCTAAGACCAGACCTTTGAGGATCAGTTTATAAGGAGCCTGTAAATCATATTATTATCAGTAGGCAACACACCATTGCACATAAATTTTATGTAGGCCAAAGAGTTCAAGCAAGAGATTTCCATGGAGACTATAAGGTTTGACTACATGGAGCAGCAAGGCGTACTTCAGGGGGTGTGATTTCTAAAGCACACTAATGTGTTGTGTACTAACTGATCCTTGTAGATCTTGCTGGTGTGAACTAAAAAAGTTCCCTAGTGCATTTTAACCCAGTACTGTTTCAAACAGGATTCCATTAAAGCACACTAGGAAGCTTTCAGTTTGTGCCAGCAGGGTCTACACAGACCAGTTAGTTATGTCCTGTGTCATACACAGGGAAGGTCAAAGATGACAAAAATCTAGCACAGACACAGAGATCAGTTGCATATGGCAGAGCCATCACCAAATTCTTGCCAACTTGGGACAGAGAATTCATTATTACCATCAGCAGCACCAGTAACTGTATTACACCAGAGAACTCTAGAACTTCTACAGATTCACATATATGTGAGGAAGTAGAGGAACTAACTACAGTTACCTACAGATACCACATTTCAGCAGGCTCAAGACAGTGACCAAGGGAAACCAAGAAAAGATAATCAAGGGACTTTTTCACACCAGTACTATTCAACTAGAGAGAGACATTTACTTACCTATCCTAACAATTACTTGTTAGTTGACTGTATTTGTAGTGCAATTTATTCTGTGCAACAATACATTTTCATGCCTGTGAAATAATGTATTGGTTCCTAAAACAACAATTGGAATTTATCTTTCAGCTGCTAAAAATTATTCTCCCTGATTTTCTTCACAGACTGATGAAAGTTCTAATCACCTGTTCAGAGGCCTTCATCTTGCCACAGGCTCCATTACACCGCCACCATAAACTCCAGTTACTCTTCCCACTCTTCTCTTGCTTCCAACAACAAAGTAGAAACAGAACAACCCTTTTCCATCAATATGTTCTTCAAGGTGGCTTAGCTGCCAAATTGTAATGGCCAGTGCTCCACATCTGGGCTCTACTAAATTGAGAAATATGTTAAATATTGAGAATTACATGCACTGTAAGTTTGCTAGGAAACCTCTTTCCCCTCCCCTCCCCTCTCCTCAATGTTTAAAGAATGTTTTATGAAACTAAAGGGCCAGTTAATTCAGCCCTAGTGTAAGCAGAGGACACAACTGTAGAAAAGTCAAGCTTCTGATGTCAAAATTCACGCACATAGTGTTCTGTACAATTAGCCCCAAATATTACAAGAAATTATAGTTTTGAGAAGGTTACTACTGGCTTCTAGAGTATTGTGTATGTCTAAGGGCAGAGAAAGCAATTTCTCCATGTGACTCGATTAAATGTTACTTTAACAACACAGAAGTGGAGTTCTCCACTGATGGATGATATAGAATATTTTCTTAAGAGCATTCGCAAACTACCCATTCAGTAGTTTCTCCAGAGAAACTGGCCTATAAAAGACAATCATAACAGACATCTTAGAAATGTGGGACCAGATCCTCAGTTCATGTAAATAGGCATAACTCTGCTGAAGTCATTAGAACAACACTAATTTATACTGAAGATCTGTCCTGTATTCTTTTTTAATTTTTTTTTGGGGGGGGGATGGGATGGGGTCTTTTAAAAGGGGGATGCAGGGCCCGTCAAAGATAGCTAACTGACAACCCTAGAAGCTGAAGCCCTTTAGTTACCTACACACAAGGCACAGCACAGGCAGTGACAGCTTCCACCACACTTCTTGCCAGCGTGCCTCAACCCTGACCTGGGGGAACCACCTCTAGAGCAAGGGATGAGCTCAGACTCCTTGCTTGCTCAGTCCTTGGCCTCTGCTGAGGCTGCCAACAACGCTGCTAATTAGTGTCCGTTATGCTGATGGCTTTCTGAGTGGTCCAATGGAAACCGGTCTGAGGTCACCAGCTAATTTTATGCTGCCCCCTGAACACCCATGACATACAACAAATTTTGAACACAAGGGCTTTGAACTGGTATCTGAGAAGTAAAAAGCACAGTAAGTGGTTTATATGTTTTAAAGTGTGTTTTTAGCTGAGCTTGATAGATCAATTGTATTGCCTATGAAACCCTCCTCTTTTAACTTTATTATTGATGTTTCCATACATTCTTTAATTATCCTATTGACTCCTCCATTTTCAAATTTACAGAAGAAACTCAGCATAATGTTTAACTCACACAAACACATTCCTAGAGGTCTGATCTCCAAGGGATTCTAAACATTTTCAGCAAAGTAGCTTAGTCATAGAGGAAGAAATGTCATAACACATTAAAAGAGAAACCCATAAAAATCTCTGTAGTCTAATTCCTGTGAAAAAAAATGTTCTTATAATTATTGCAGTTTACTGCAACTCCAAAGCTCCATATAAAGAGTGTTCAGACTATATAAAGTCATAATTGTCTCTGTCCCAACTGCCTTTGAGCTCATGTGAGAATTCTAATTCATAATGTGGTGGTATCATTTTTTTAAGTTTAGAAGTCCCTTTTGCAACAAGGTACATTGATAAAACTTTTAGCCTACAACAGACATCTACACCTGTTCAATGGTGAAAATTCATTTTTTCTATCTAAAGTCTGAATAACTGGGCTTTATGCAAGTGAACTGGAGAGGAGTGGGAGCTAGGGAGCTGAAAACCAATACCATCTAACTCAGGGCCAAGAAGAATACAAGTTATAAAAGTGTTGGGGGAAGAGGGGGGAGGGAGCTGTCTGCTTAAATTCCAGTGACATTTTTGTGATTCTCTTCACTTACTGTGTCAACCAGGGCACAACCAAACAAGGAGAAGTCACTGTGAGTTCATCTTGCAGGAGCTGAAGGCCTGCAAACACAGCAGATGAAGGTTTTGTGCTCTGGAACAAGTTTTCTGGGAGACCCGGTTTCTCATAAGCCACACAGTAGCAGTGAGAGGAGCTGGGGAAGCTCTTGCTGTCACCTCCCAAGGCTGAACTCTCCAGAGGTCACTTTCAGCTGGCGGTCCCTATCTCTTGGATCTGCTTCCCTAATGGTCCAACACAGTCCAAGTCCAAGTCCATCAAGCTCCACGATACAATTAGTTTACTGGGTTTATTACCTATTTGGTTTTGTTTTATTGTTTGTAAATTTCATGTTGCTCCTCAGAAGGATACAGTTAACATCATTAAGAGTAGCAGTAGTTCTTTAATGCTACCTATCCCTGGTAGTTAGGTAAGATATATATTTTTAGTTGCACAATAAGCGCTAGCGGCAAAGGCTATACTCACTCTGTAAAATTAGAAAAATTAAAATCGACTTAATTGAAGGAGACAGTGCTAATCCTGGAATACTGAGTGGCAAGAATAGGAGATGCTGGAAGGGCACTATAATCAATGGAATGGAGTAAAAGCTACAGTGTATGCAGTAGACAGTGTGTAGGAGGAAGTTGTCTGTGAGGCAAAATTAACTATTGTTCAGAGTCATGACAAAACTAACTCCTGCTATGCCCTCTCCAGCTTTGTGAATACCACTCTGACTGATAAAATCATAGCTCTTGTAAGTCAGGCTTTTTTAATTGTTGAAAACATGGAGTCAGACTCAGCCATGTTGCAAGCAGGTGCTACGCCATGTTAGTTGATGGAGCTGCGCCTGTTTACATGCTTGTTAAATTTGGTCCATGGGCTTAAAAGGCCACTGAGACAATTGAACCTCAAAGATGGCATTTTTCCGCTCTCTCCCTCTTCTCAGTCTGCTTGTTATCATGCACAGAGAATCACTTCCACTAGCATACCTCCAACTAGTCAGGCTGAGGTCAGAGGAAGGCATTTTCTTAGTTCACTGTGTGGCGCTTCTGACTATCAATTACAAGGACCCCATTTTGAATTTCACATCAGATAATATGCATGATATATGTACAAAACAAATCCACCACCTGAGAGAAAACTTGGCTAATTTGTTAAGGCAAATCATATGTCTGTCTACCAGTCACCAGGTAAAACATTGGTTTGAGAGTAACAGCCGTGTTAGTCTGTATTCGCAAAAAGAAAAGGAGTACTTGTGGCACCTTAGAGACTAACCAATTTATTTGAGCGTAAGCTTTCGTGAGCTACAGCTCACTTCATCGGATTTGTCACTTTAGAAATTAACCACAGAAAGGTATGGAAATGCTGCCATGTCTTCCTGGACCAATGCAGAAAATTGTTATGATGTGATTAGGTCTTGTGAATGGCACCAAGGGCTTGATCCAAAGTCTGTTAAGTCAATAGAAAGAGTGCCTTTGGCTTTAAATAAGATCTTTAAACTGTAGGTAGAATTACTGAAACTGCACACGCACAACCAGCTAGATGTATAATGTGATAATACAGAGGTAACTAGGCAAAATTTAATGGCCTGTGACACGCAGGTCAAAGGAGATGATCTTCTGGCCCCAAATTCTATTAACTGATCCTTTGCTCATTGAATTAATGCAATTACATTGTCAGTTATGGGAAATGTGTGAGAAAATTAGATGCACAAATAACCATACAATTTACATGAACATGTGCAAGCAAATGGGCCACAGTGGTATTGCTACCTTTTTTTTTTTTTGTCTGGCTATCCTGAAAAAAGGACAGGAGACACTGGATATAGTTTAATTAGGCCACAATTTTCTTCTTCAATGTCCGGGAGTACCTAACAGATAAAAGTGTACAATGCAATTCCATAAATCATTTCAATATATATCCAGAGTGCTTCCATCAGCCCTCCCCGTTACCCATCCTGCTGGGACTTCACCATTCCCCTTCTTGAATGAGGGTTAAGGACGGGAGCTCCCTGTGGTACCAGTCATAGGCAACCCGAGCCCCCCATTTCTGCTCCTTTAAAGAATACCTCCTTTAAATCCTTTACCAATCAATTTTATCTGATCACTGTATCCCTTCCCTACAGAGTACCTGCACTGGACATCCGCCTCATGTTGACATAAGGAGTTTTGATGTCATAGCCTAATTCCCGTTTCTTGTTCACCTCAACTAAGCCACCCACCCACCCACACACCATGGGGAAGGCAAAAAAAACCCCCACAGTTTGTCTTGGCCAACCTGGCAGTCTCCCCACAAAAAAATCCAATGGGGGAAGGCCAAAAAAAACAAACAAACAAAAAAAAACCATTTTGCCCTGGCCAATCTGGTGGTGAGGGAAAAATTCCTTCCCAGCTCCCCTAGAAAGGAGCAACTAGCACACACACTAGTACCCACAGCACATCCTAATAAAACTTGGTATTTCAGCATGTCCACGGTAGGTGCTGCTTTGCCTGGTCCAGGTAAAAGAGGGCTTTCCCCACTCTGGCATGGACCTATATAGTCCCCCTTCTCTTCTGGTCACCTTGGGAGGGATGGGTCACTATCCCCACACTGACCTGGTCTTCAGCAAAAAGTCACTTCCTGGCTCTCTAGCCCTTAAAGGGGCACAAACCTTTTCCAACAAGCCAGAGAACAGCCCAGTGCTTAATGTGCAGTGAGGTCATTTTAAAGTGCTTAGTGGGATAGCCTCTGGAGGATCATTTTTGGGATGTTTCCAAGGAATGCATCTGTCATCAAATCCATTTGACAATAAATATATTTAATGACGTATCTTGAGACAGAACCAGAGCATAGCTCTGAAAAACCTTTACATTTACAATGCTCAGTATTGATAAGATTATAACATGTACAACAGTGTAGTCAAAACGATACATATATCTAGAATATATTTTACAAAGTTCTCCAATAAAACTTCTCTGAATGGCCAAAAATCATGAAAATATTTTTAATATAAAAAACACCCTGCAATCTGAATTTAAAAAATAATTCTATGACACAGTTACAGTGTCATTCTAGTGTACAGTGACGTTAGCACTCCTGGAAGTGTCCGCTTAACCCAGACAACCCCAACCATAGATTGAGATGGGCATGGCCAGTGGCTTTGTAGCTATACGTGTGGTCTTGACTCAGGACCAGTGCTTAGTGGTCAGTCCTCAGTGTTTGTAGCAGAGATACCTAGAAACCTGACTTGGCACCCACTGTCTCCACCATGGGGGTGAAGGGATTGTACGGTAGCCTTGAAAAATGGAAGTGGACAGTTCAATTCCAGGAACTCCAGGAGCCTAGGTACCATTTGCAGGCAACTACTCCACTAAATTGGTCTCCAATCTGGAGGCCCTGTCCTCAATTTATGTGGCACATAGCCACCTACTGGAGTAACCTGATTGGGGTCTACTTGGAGCCGGGCACTCCCTGGATGGAGGAATTCCAGGCCCTGGAACTCAGGAGTGGAGGGGTAAAACCAAGCTGAGTAGTGGAGAGGGGGCACTTCCCAACCTGTCTTCCTCCTCTCTCTCCCTGAGTGCATGGATCTGTGTGCTATGCCATCCCATGAGTTTCCCTGTAACACACAAGTGGGTAAAAATCCAGACCCAACACAATGTGACACAACTTGCCAGTAGGACTATAGTGGGGAGCACAGTTGCCAACTTTCACACGGTAAATAAGTACCCCGACTTTCACAATAAGCCAAAAATCAAGCTAATCAAAACAAGGCCAAAACAAGCCAATCCCTAAGAACCCAGCCAGCCAGTCAGGCAGCGGCACAGACAGCCGCAGCAGCACAGGAGCCAGCAAACAGAGTTGTAAACAGGGGAGTTTGCAAGGGGAGTTTGTGGGGGAAGACTAAGAGAGCCAGGCAGAGGGACAGACAGGCTAGTGAAGGGAGTGTGGAGTGGTCTGGCAGTGTTTTGGTGCTCGTTGGGGGTTTGTTTTGCTGTGGGGGGTGGTGTTTTGCTTTGGTTTGTGTTTCCTGGACTAACAGGACTTAGGTGAGAAGGCTATGACAGATACAGAGGCAGCAGTGCTAGTGACCCAAGTAGTGAAAGACACAATGAAGATGACTGGACGTAGAAGCAGCGGCACGTACATGATCCTGGAGGGGGTACCTGAAAAGAGTTTCGTCAGCATGAAGTGCCGCCTGATAGAGCTGATGTAAGAACAAATCTGAGGATTGGAGAGGCAGGTGGAAACGCTGGTTGAGTTTTGAAGAGGGTTCAAGCAGATGATGGAGCAAAGACATGAGGAGGCTGAAGGGAAAAGCTCAGACTTGCAGATGGAAGCACGACCAAAGAACTCTGAGGGGAGACTGCTGGGTGAGGAAAGTGGACAGTGAAGCATGTGACTAAGAGAACCAGGCAGAGGAAAAGATGGGTTAGTGAAGGAGAAACAGAGCTCAGAAACAGGTTTGTGGAGTTGGAAAATGAAGAAGGGGCACAGCAGGTGGTCACTGAAGGTGAGAGGGCAAGGAAGAAGAGAAGAGCAGCTAGTCCTATAGGAAGAGTCAATGGAAATAACGCCACCAAATATGAGCCCCAGGAGGATACGGGATGGGTTGCAGAAGATTGCAAGGGATAATAGGAACTGAGAGGACTTGCAGCTAGAGGGAACAGGGGAGAGACTGGAGAATCACACCATTGCCAGGAAAAGGCAGGTCTACATGATTGGGGACTCCTTACTGAGAAGAATAGACAGGTCTGTAACCAAAGCTGATCCAGAGAACAGAAGGGTGTGCTGTCTGCCGGGTGCTAAGATACAGGATGTGGACCTGAGGCTGAAGAGGATCCTAACGGTAGCGGGAGAGAGTCCACTGATTGTCCTTCATGTGGGAAAAAATGATACAGCTAGATTCTCGCTGGAACATATCAAGGGAGACTATGCCAGGCTCGGGAAGACACTTAAGGAAATCGAGGCTCAGGTGATCTTCAGTGGGATTCTGCCTGTTCCTAGAGAAGGGCAACAAAGGTGTGACAAGAATATGATGATCAACAGATGGCTCAGGCAGTGGTGCTATAAGGAGGGCTTTGGGATGTATGGCCACTGGGAAGCATTCATGGACAGAGGACTGTTCTCTCGGGATGGACTTCACCTGAGTAGGGAGGGAAATAGACTTCTAGGTTGGAGGCTGGCACAACTAATTAAGAGAGCTTTAAACTAGGAATTTGGGGGAGATGGTCGAGAGATGTCCAGGTAATCTCCATGCCGGATTTTAACATTGAGAGGGAAGAAAACAAAATAAGAAAGGATACAGCTGTGGGTAGAAGAATGGACATAAGGAGGAAGGGCAGTGTAGATACCAGTCTAATAGGTGATGCTGGCAGTAGAATGTCTGTGCCCAATTGGGTAAAGAATGTGAGCAAAGCCAAACAGCAAAAATTAAGATGTTTGTACACTAATGCGAGGAGCCTAGGTAACAAAATGGAGGAACTAGAGCTACTGGTGCAGGAAGTGAAACCAGATATTATAGGGATAACAGAAACATGGTGGAATAGTAGTCGTGACTGGAGTACAGGTATTGAAGGTTATGTGCTGTTTAGGAAAGACAGAAATAAAGGCAAAGGCGGTATAGCATTGTATATCGATGATGGGGTAGAATGTAAAGAAATAAGAAGTGATGAAATGGATAAGACCGAGTCTGTCTGGGCAAAAATCACATTGGGGAAGAAAGCTACTAGAGCCTCCCCTGGGATAGTGCTTGGGGTGTGCTATAGACTGCTGGGATCCGATTTGGATATGGATAGAGACCTCTTTAATGTTTTTAATGAAGTAAATCTAATGGGAATTGTGTGATCATGGGAGACTTTAACTTCCCAGATATAGACTGGAGGACAAATGCTAGTAATAATAATAGGGCTTAGATTTTCCTGGATGCAATAGCTGATGGATTCCTTCACCGAGTAGCTGCTGAACCAACAAGAGGGGATGCCATTTTAGATTTGGTTTTAGTGAGTAGTGAGGACCTCATAGAAGAAATGGTTGTAGGGGACAACCTTGGTTCGAGCGATCACGAGCTAATTCAGTTCAAACTAAATGGAAGGATAAACAAAAATAGATCTGTGACTAGGGTTTTTGATTTCAAAAGGGCTAACTTTAAAAAATTAAGGAAATTAGTTAGGGAAGTAGATTGGACAGAAGAACTTGTGGATCTAAAGGCGGAGGAGGCCTGGAATTACTTCAAGTCAAAGTTGCAGAAACTATCAGAAGCCTGCATCCCAAGAAAGGGGGAAAAATTCATAGGCAGGAGTTGTAGATCAAGGTGGATGAGCAAGCATCTCAGAGAGGTGATTAAGAAAAAGAAGAAAGCATCCAGGGAGTGGAAGATGGGAGAGATCAGCAAGGAAAGCTACCTTGTTGAGGTCAGAACATGTAGGGATAAAGTGAGACAGGCTAAATGTCAAGTAGGGTTGGACTTTGCAAAGGGAATTAAAACCAATAGTAAAAGGTTCTATAGCCATATAAATAAGAAGAAAACAAAGAAAAAAGAAGTGGGACAGCTAAACACTGAGGATGGAGTGGAGGTTAAGGATAATCTAGGCATGGTCCAATATCTAAACAAACACTTTGTCTCAGTCTTTAATGAGGCTAATGAGGAGGTTAGGGATAATGGTAGGATGACAAATGGGAATGAGGGTATGGAAGGTAGATATTACCACATCTGAGGTAGAAGCCAAACTCGAACAACTTAATGGGACTAAATCGGGGGGCCCAGATAATCTTCATCCAAGAATATTAAAGGAACTGCACACAAAATTGCAAGCCCATTAGCAAGAATTTTTAATGAATCTATAAACTCAGGGGTTGTACCGTATGACTGGAGAATTACTAACATAGTTCCTATTTTTAAGAAAGGGAAAAAAAGTGATCCGGGTAACCACAGGCCTGTTAGTTTGACATCCATAGTATACAAGGTCTTGGAAAAAATTTTGAAGGAGAAAGTAGTTAAGGACATTGAGGCCAATGGTAATTGGGACAAAATACAACATGGTTTTACAAAAGGTAGATTGTCCCAAACCTGCCTGATCTCCTTCTTTGAGAAGGTAACACATTTTTTAGACAAATGAAATGCAGTGGATCTAATTTACCTCAATTTCAGTAAGTTATTTAATACGGTTCCACACTGGGAATTATTAGCTAAATTGGAAAAGATGGGGATCAACATGAAAATTGAAAGGTGGATAAGGTACTGGTTAAAGGGGAGACTACAATGGGTCACACTGAAAGGTGAACTGTCAGGCTGGAAAGAGGTTACTAGTGGAGTTCCTCAGGGATCGGTTTTGGGATCAATCTTATTTAATCTTTTTATTACTGACCTTGGCACAAAGAGTGGGAATGTGCTAATAAAGTTTGCGGATGACACAAAGCTGGGAGGTATTACCAATATAGAGAAGGACCAGGATATCATACAGGAAGATCTGGATGACCTTGTAAACTGGAGTAATAGTAATAGGATGAAATTTAATAGTGAAAAGTGCAAGGTCATGCATTTAGGGATTAATAACAAAAAATTTTGTTAAAAGCTGGGGATGCATCACTTGGAAGTAACAGAGGAGGAGAAGGACCTCACAGTATTGGTTGATCACAGGATGACTATGAGCCACCAATGTGATATGGCCGTGAAAAAAGCTAATGCAGTCTTGAGATGCATCAGATGCGGTATTTCCATTAGAGATAAGGAGGAATTAGTACCGTTATACAAGGCACTGGTGAGACCTCATCTGGAATATTGTGTGCAGTTCTGGTCTCCCATGTTTAAGAAGGATGAATGCAAACTGGAACAGGTAAAGAGAATGGCTACTAGGATGATCCGAGGAATGGAAAACCTGTCTTATGAAAGGAGACTCAAAGAGCTTGGTTTGTTTAGCCTAACCAAAAGAAGGCTGAGTGGAGATATGATTGCTCTCTATAAATATATCAGAGGGATAAATACCAGGGAGGGAGATGAATTATTTAAGCTCAGTACCAATGTGGACACAAGAACAAATGGATATAAACTGGCCATCAGGAAGTTTAGACTTGAAATTAGACGAAGGTTTCTAACCATCAGAGGAGTGAAGTGCTGGAACAGCCTTCCAAGGGGAGCAGTGGGGGCAAAAGACATATCTGGCTTCAAGACTAAGCTTCATAAGTTTATGGAGGAGATGGTATGATGGGATAGCCTAATTTTGGCAATTAATTGATCTTTGACTATTAGCAGTATATATGCCCAATGGCCTGTGATGGGATGTTAGATGGGGTGGGATCTGAGTTACTACAGAGAATTCTTTCCTGGGTGTCTGGCTGGTGAGAATTGCCCACATGCTCAGGGTTTAGCTGATCACCATATTTGGGGTCTGGAAGGAATTTTCCTCCAAAGCAGATTGGCAGAGGCCCTGGCGGTTTTTCGCCTTCCTCTGCAGTGCGGGGCACGGGTCACTTGCTGGAGGATTCTCTGCACTTGAAGCCTTTAAACCATGATTTGAGGACTTCAGTAGCTCAGACATAGGTTAGGGGTTTGTTACAGGAGTGGGTGGGTGAGATTCTGTGGTCTGCGTTGTGCAGGAGGTCAGATTAGACGATCATAATGGTCCCTTCTGACCTTAAAGTCTATGATTCTACGATTCTATGAACCCCAACACTATGTGACTAGATCCCCCTGGCGTGCAGTCTGGGACTGTGGTGGGCCTGCTGTGCACCCCTGACTCTCTTCCCCCCTTGTCCCTGCTTAGCCCCCCTCCTTGCCCCTGCTTGCAGGAGCTGATCAAAAAAAGAAGCAACAAGCTACAAGACAAACAAGCAACAAGCCAAAAACTAGCCAACAAGCAACTCACAAGCCAATTAAGCCAAAAACAAGCCCAATTTCTGCGTTTTTTCGTGGGTTTGGCATGTCTGGTGGGGACCTATTTGAAAATCATCCCAATCTAAAGCTGCACACACTGGGGACATTTTAAACCAAATACATTTAGATTAAATAGATTACCACCATCTTTGTTTATTTTTATATTTAAAATTTTTTAGATATAATATTTTGAAAATGCATATACATAAGCTCAGCACCCTGACAATAATTAAATAATGGTAACAAAACCATCTAGCAGCATAAATGCTAATATGCAAATAAATTAACCTGTCAAAATTCTCAGAGAAAGTTCTTCTTCTCATGCCCTATGTTAGCATTCCACTTTGCAAAGAAATTGGTTACTCCAATCAGAAGTTAGAGAGAGGTAGAAAATAGGACTTAAAATAGAAATCAAGACTCAACTTCCATTAGGAGACATAACTGTAGCCTCAACAATAAAATAGTTAATAACTAGGGAGGGGACCTGGGACCTCCAAGCTATATTAACCCCCAACTGGAATTTGGAATCAGCAAGAGATAATGCCAGGGGAAACAGCTAGTTCCTTAAAGAAAAATGCCATAGAAATTAAGAGAGAACAATAATCTTTCTGTAAGTTTCTTTTTAATCATCCTGTAGAATTTAATAGAAAACTGTATCTCTGACATGTGATTCTACAGGATGGTTTATAAAAAAAACACCTATAGAACTAAGATCATTCTCTATTACATTCTATAGCTTTTTAGAGCAATTTTGGAGAATCCTATTGTGTTTCTTTAGATCCTCATTGGTTTTATTCCTAACCAATTTATGGCACTTCTCCATGAGGATTCCCTCACTCTGCTACTTCCCAACAACAATGTGTTTCCCAGCCACTCCACAAAGATCAACCACATAGAGGGCTGATCTAGCCTCCAAGTAATGACTTCAAGATTTGGCTAATTGTTGTTTTAAAGTTACGTTGTTTTGTGTTACACACAAGCCTTCCTCTCATCATTAACTTTGGCTTGGGAACTTTAAAATTTATGCTTCGAATACTTAACAGTATAATTTACTGGCCAAAAAATAGATTTTAGTAAAATATAATTGCCCAGTTTGGAGGCTTTTATTATGAAAAAGCGAGCAATAACAATGAACAGTAAACATAACTAAATCAACTAAATATAACTAAACTAATGCAAGGTCCACCCAAGGAAAGATTAACCCTCTCACCAAACAGAGCAGTATATTATAAAGCATTGAGATATGAGGAATTTTACTAGAGGTTAACTATGGCGGTATAATGTCCATATAGATTATTCTATAGTAGTGGTAACTTTTTATAACATCATATTTCATTCCCTTTTTTGCTAGCCATTTACCCTCATGTCTCCTAGAATCCTTTAAATAATATTGCTTGCAAAGCCAGCCAAAAAGCTGCTCTTGATTCCAAGGAATGTTAAAGAATTTATAAGCTATTTACCTTCCTATCCCTGGAACCACTGACAGTGGAAGTAAAATCTAGACATTTGCAACTCAACATGAGGTATGGCAGGCTAATCTCGTCAGTAGTGTCAAGGTTTGAGCCAGTGACCTCAGAAGCAAGACATCTGACAGATGCCGAGCCACAATTGCGAATGCCATTTCACTGTATTATGAAAAGTTCTTTCAGAGTTTTGTTTTCATATGTGTTGCCACCCTGGCATACAGCTCAAAGAGAGCCGTGCACATTCATAGTCCAGACTGAAATTCCTTTCTCCCCACCAAGACTCTGGCAGGCATAAACGTAGACTACTGCTGGGCAACCATCAAAAGAGTCATAGGTTTGGTTCAGACCAGCCGTATTCAAAAGTTTCTATACTGATCTGAACCTTTTCTCTGCAAAGCTCATCTGAAAATCTCCACATGAGATTTTTTTGGAACTTTGAAGTACTCAGTCTGAAACTCATGTGGAAATTATTTTTCATGAGTATTTCAGTACTTCCACTTCCAGATGGAGGCAGAAAATGCAGAGGCACAGTAAAATGAAAAATAATTTCAATCAATAGTCCTCCAAATATTTTTAAACCTTGGTGAAGGTTAAGGTCAATTTGATCCCACTTGGTTTGCCTACTCCTTGTTCAGCTGCTGCACATGATTCATATTTTACTAGCTAAGATGCATGGATTCCGAGCAGAACACGAATGTTTTTTCAACATAATTGTTAATATCACTGTCAGGCCTCTGGCCTATGAGCTGTCAACACTACTGCTTCCTATACCTGATAGAGCAGAAGGGAAAAGATCAGCATAATCCTCACAGAAAGAGCTCAATAGATCCTTCTCACCAGAGCGCAGCATGGGAGAGATATTTTTGGTCAAAAGACTAATGGATTTATGAGATGAAATTCTGGCACCAGTGGCAAAACTCCCATTGACTTTGACAGGGCCAAGATTTAATTTATGGTGAACGTTGAGAGAACTGTAGACTTATTACAGGGAATCAGGCAGGCTTCTAGGTTGACCAGCAGTTTTTAGGTTGACCCCAGGTCCTAAATGATTCTGGACCCAAGTTGTTTATTGAAAGAAATGTAACTCAGGATCAGCTGAGCCCACAAAGAAAGCTAATCTTGTGGTTTACTTAGAAAGCAGTAAAGACTCATACCAAGGGACGTGATTTTGATGCACAGAAAAACAATGTGGCTGATCATTTAGTAAAAGAAGGAGCCCGTGTTGGGATTCCATGGCAATGGAAGTATCCAGAGGAAATACAAATTACCTGACGTCCAGGTAATTATTAGGCAGAAAGCATACCAGGAATGATTAGAACCAGAGATGCAAACTTAGTTTACACCTGTGTGTGTGTCTTGGAAAAGTAAGCAACCAGATGTAGTCTAGTAGCAGCTCAAGCCAGAGATGATGCTCTCCAGAAAAGGATTCAAAAGGATGCAGAAGCACATCCCATTAGCACTGAATACTCAAATTCTAATAATCAGTTGAGAGCTATGAGTAACCAAAAGACAAGATTCAAGCTGACTAAGGGTCCGCTGTTTTATATTCATGACAGAGATCAGACACTCCGATTGGTGGTCCCTCTTGAGTATTGAGGGATCATGTTTCAACATGTTCACAATGAGCCATGTGCTGGACAGTGCAAAGATAAGGCTAATTATCAGACTATTTAAGAAGTAGGATATTGGCTTTATATATATCAAGATTACATTTACGGTGGTCTGGCCTGTGGTATGTTCTGTCCATTACAGCCTAACCAGCAGGCATCCATGCAGAAGACAATTAACTTTACCTTGGAGGCATCTTCAGACAGATTGGATAAGCTTACTAGGGAAATCTAGAAGAGATAATAAATCCTCTCTATAACCTGTTTGTTTACCAAAGGGTTACAGTGTCTCCCTGCATCAGATGAAACTGCAGGAATAGTTGACCCTTTTTGCTGTAAAAGTTCCCTCAGTGCCTATATTTCTGCCCCGGCCATGCTCATTGCTACCCTAGGAAGGAGCTCGGATGCCTATCTCCCACCTAAGCTCCAGAATGAGCCTGAAGCCAGGAGGCATTGCCCCCATCTATCTTGCCTGTGGGGCCCAATCCAGAGCTCAAAGCACCTCTAATTCCACACAAAATGGCTGGGAGGTGGGGGAGGTGGTAGCCTCTCTTATCTTTAGCCCAGTGGTTAGGGTACACACTCAGGATGTGGGAGAGCCTTTCAATCCCCCCACCCCCGCCTGATTTGAACAGTGATCTCCCACCTCTCAGGTGACTTCCCCAACCCCTGGACTGAATGTTATAAAATATTGCTAGAGCATGCAGGGGTATAATCAGGAAGGCCAAGGCACAGTTGGAGTTGCAGCTAGCAAGGGATGTGAAGGGTAATAAGAAGGGTTTTGACAGGTATGTTAGCAACAAGAGGGTGGTCAGGGAAAGTGTGGGACCCAATGTAGTGATAGATGATGTGGAAAAAGCTGAAGTACTCAATGCTTTTTTTGCCTTGGTCTTCACAGACAAGGTCAGCTCCCAGACTGCTGCACTGGGCAACACAGTATGGGAAGGAGGTGAGCAGCCCTCAATAGTGAAACAACAGGTTAAGGACTATTCAGAAAAGCTGGACATGCATAAGTCCCTGGGTCCAGATCTAATGCACCTGAGAGTGCTGAGGGAGTCGGCTGATGTGATTGCAGAGCCATTGGCCATTATCTTTGAAAATTCATGGCGATCAGGGGAGGTCCCAGACGCTTGTAAAAAGGCAAATATAGTGCCCATATTTACAAAAGGGAAGAAAGAGAACCCGGGGAACTATAGACTGGTCAGCTTCACTTCAGTCCCCAGCAAAATCATGGAGCCGGTCCTCAAGGAAACCATTTAGATGCACTTGGAGGGAGGAAGGTAATCAGGAACAATCAACATGGATTCACCAAGGGCAAGTCATGCCTGACCAACCTGATTGCTTTCTATGATGAGATAATTGGTTCTGTGGATATGGGGAAAGCAGTGGATGTGATATATCTTGACTTTAGCAAAGCTTTTGATATGGTCTCTCACAGTATTCTTGCCAACAAGATAAAAAATTATGAATTGGATGAATGGACTATAAGGTGGATAGAAAGCTGGCTAGATTCTCTGGCTCAATGGGGAGTGATCAACAGCTCAATGTCTAGTTGGCAGCCAGTATCAAGCGGACTGCCCCAGGGGTCAGTCCTGGGGCTGGTTTTGTTCAACATCTTATCAATGATCTGGATGATGGATTAATTGCACCATCAGCAAGTTCACAGATGACACTAAGCTGGGGGGAGAGGTAGATATGCTGGAGGGTAGAGATAGGATCCAAAGTGATCTAGACAAATTGGAGGATTGGGCCAAAAGAAATCTGATGAGGTTCAACAAGGACAAGTGCAGAGTCCTGCACTTAGGATGGAAGAATCCCATGCACTACTACAGACTAGGGACCAAGTGGCTAGGCAGCAGTTCTGCAGAAAAGGACCTAGAGGTTACAGTGTACAAGAAGCTGGATATGAGTCAGCAGTGTACCCTCGTTGCCAAGAAGGCCAATGGCATATTGGGCTATATTAGTAGGAGCATTGCCAGCAGATCGAGGGAAGTGATTATTCCCCTCTATTCAACACTGGTGAGGCCACACTTGGAGTATTGTGTCCAGTTTTGGTCCCCCCGCTACAGAAGGGATGTGGAAAAATTGGAGAGAGTCCAGCGGTGGGCAACGAAAATTATTAGGGGGCTGAAGCACATGATTTATGAGGAGAGGCTGAGGGAACTGGGGTTATTTAGTCTGCAGAAGAGGAGAGTGAGGGGGGATTTGATAGCAGCCTTCAAATACCTGAAGGGGGGTTGGTTGAAAAGAGGATGGATCTAGACTGTTCTCAGTGGTAGCAGACGACAGAACAAGGAGTAATGGTTTCAAGTTGCAGTGAGGGAGGTTTAGGTTGGATATTAGGAAACACTATTTCACTAGGAGGGTGGTGAAGCACCGGAATGGGTTGCCTAGGGAGGTGGTGGAATCTTCATCCTTAGAGGTTTTTAAGGCCCCCGTGACAAAGCCCTGGCTGGGATGATTTAGTTGGTGTTGGTCCTGTTTGGAGCAGGGGATTGGACTAGATGACCTCCTGAGGTCTCTTCCAACCCTAATATTCAATGAAGGGAGACCTCCTCCTCCTGCCTCCAGCCACTCTCTCAAGAAATGTCTGAGGCACATAAGGCATCTGACTGCAGGAAAGGGGTTCCCAGCTGTGGTTCACAAGCAGAAACAAGCACCTCCCTGAAGTCCAGCCTTGGGTGCTGAATTACCTGAGAGGGCAGGGAGTAGGACACAACCCTCATCAGCATCTCCTATTGGATAGCTTAGGCAGCTCCCTGCCAGGCATGCTGGCTTTTGTGGATCACTTTCTTAGGTGCCTCTCTATACCCATTCATTGTACAGAGAGCCAGGGTATCTAACTTGGGCTCTGTGGATTCATGATTTTCAAGGTGCGTAAAAGTTAGGCATTGCACTAGATCTTTAGCCCAAATTGCATCGGATTTTTTTTTAACTGATGTGAGGGCCAGTTGGATAAACTGATCAGCTCACAGGATGGAAGTGTAACATTAGATCTTATTCCATCAAGAAAATTATAACTTAGGGCATTGATCTGGCAAACACTTAAGCACATGAATAACTTTTGTGAGAATCAAAGATGAACTGGAAAGAACGGGTTAACAGGTTTTTAATCCACCCGGGTCCTTAAAGCAGAGGTTCTCAAACTGTGGTCCATGGACTACCAGTGGTCCGCAAACTCCATTCAGGTGGTCCGCGGATAGTTTCCTCTAAGGTGCACCCCTGGGCGGCCACACATGAAAGAATGAAGGGCCACCCACCTAATTAGTGGAGCCACACAGGCGTGGCTCCACTAATTATGTGCCTGGACCCTGGAGAAGATGAACATGTAAAGTGAGGTGGTGGCCTTGTGAGGAATAGGGAGTAAGTGGGAGCGGGCAGTGGGGTAAGAAGAGAGGGTGGGGGGAATTTGGGATGTGCAGGGCTGCGACAGCCAGTGAAAGAGGTGACTTTCCCCAGCTCCAGGGCTGTGGCTGTTGGGGAGAGACGGCCCTCCTTCCCAACCTCAGCTCTGTGGCTGCTGTGGCAGGGGAGAGACCCCGCTCCTTCCCAGACCTAGCTTGGGGGCTGCTGTGTGGGGGATAGAGGGCACATCCATTGCATTAGAAAGGTAAGACTACTGATATTAAAATATGAGTTGTGTGCTTTTATTTGTAGAAAAAATGTTAATTATTGTTAAGAATTTTTTATATAGTGCGTTTATCGAAAGTGCTTTACAATAGTTAGCTAACAGTACAAACAACATTTGGAAAGATCATTAAGTGGTCCGCTGAGACCCTCAGCAATTTTCAAGTGCTCCACAAAAAAAAAAGTTTGAGAACCACTGCCTTAAAGGCTCTGAACCCACATCACTTGTTGAAAGAAGTGCAATTCAGTATCTTATTTTATTAAAACATTTAAACAAAAATATAAAATCAAGGAAACATCACCAAAGCTAAACTATTATTAAACTATACATTTGAATAAAAACAAACAAATAAATACAAATTACAATAGTACCAGTATCAGATACAAGAATGATACATACATACAAATAGGATGAACACACTCAGTAAATAAGGTTTGTAATGATACCTTACAAAAGACCTTGTGCATAAAGCATATTCCAGTTACAGCATATTTACACTCATAAGCATATTTCTGTAAAACATTATGGAGTGCAATGTCCCACTACCCCACCCACCGACCCACCCCCCGTCTCACAGAGATATTACAATCGACTTTAAACAAAACACTTTTGATAAGCAGAAGTTTGACAACCAATTTCTAGTTTCTCAGAACCTTTAAACCCAGAACACGCTTTCATGAATATCTTAACAAGACAATGTTTAGGGCTATTTAAACCTGGGGAACTTATTTTTGGCACCTTCCTAGTGTGGACTTTACAGGCTGTGCCATTGCCAGGGGCTCTCTCTCTCTCTCACACACACACACACTTTTGCTCCCTAAAATTAAACAATATACAAAGGCTGGGATGAGCTAATAAAAAGACAAAAATAGAGGATGATTAAGACACTTAAGATAACAAGGGGGAAACAGGCCAGCAGCCCTACATTTAGGAATAATGTTATGTCTTATTGAGCACCATCTATTGGCACCGTATCTGTTAACTATTAACACATACAAAGGCATCTCTTTTATAGACCACTCCTGTAACAGGCGTAAAACTTTCCAAACAAATAAAATTAACAGATCTGTGCCTCAAAGAGTTTACAATCTAAAGCCTCAGTCCTGCAAAGACAGACACACAAAGATTATATTATGCACATATCATATTTAAGCACCATTTCAAAACTGGGGCCTAAATTAGACACAACACAGCAGGGAAAGACAATATACAAAAATCGATAGTGGAGGATGGTGTGACAAAGTGCAGATTTTCCCTTGTTATGTTGTATGTGAGTCTTACCATTGAGTTATGTGAGTTTTACTGTTTTGCATGAATGCTGTGTGCGCGCCTCAGTTTCCCAGTGTGCGGCATCAATACCTCAATGCTGGGAATAGGGGTGTGTGACTTTGGCTGAGACCTCTGGGGCTGGTGAGGCTGCTCCAGCTGCCTGCACATATGCTATGACTAGTGCCCTTCGTAACCTGAGACCCAGGAGGGGGATGCAACCAGGTGACTCTTTGCCCAGGAAGTGAGACAAAGACAAGGAGGAGGAGTAATGGGGGTGTCGGAGGTTGGGTTCCTGGAATCTGGGCAGTCTTCTTGGGGGGGACTGGAAGAGGGGGAGTCCAGGACGCCTGGCCCAGGACTTCCCAAGATGGAGTTGGCTGAAAGTCACTGATTTCTGTGATAACAAGCTTTGTTCTACGCTGTGGTCCTGTCAACTAATAAACCCTTCTGTTCTACATGCTGGCTGATAGTCACTGCTGACTGAGGAGTTGGGGTGCAGGACCCTCTGACTTCCCCAGAAGCTCCGCCCGGGCGGACTTGCTGCAGGAAGTGCACGGTGTGGAAGGGGATGCTGAATGCTCCGAGGTCAGTCCCAGGAAGGTTGAAGCTGTGTAAGCTTCTTGCCCTGGAGATACGCTCAAGAGAGGAGGCATGCTCCCCCAGAATCCCAGCTGGCTTCGTATGGAGTAGTTCCAGAGCATTGGCCCGGTGACTCCATGACAGATGGGATGAGGATTATAACACTGAACCACGAGGAGACAGGCTTATTTTTACTTAAAGATGGTGTTGGTTTCTCCTTGTTTTGTTAGTTGATTTGCAAATGTCACAGAAAGCTCAGCAATGTCATTTTCAATGAAAAACAGCTTATACATGGTGAGAAGGTTTTTCTGCTACGTACACTCCCAGACCACGGTTAGATGTTGACAATATAACAGACCAATACTGTGGTTGCTTAAAATGGCTATCTTACTATTAACTATAGTGCTCAACCTATCCATCTCATACCACAGGATTAATTTGTAATCTACATTATGCAATCCCTTCTACTAGGGTTATTATTGCTACAACTTGTCTGTATAACACTACAAAAAAATTAATGGAACGGTTCTGTTTTGTTTTTGTTATAAATGTCAAACTCATATGCTGTGATAGTTCCAAGCGAGAACAACGTATCCAAGAAAAACACAAAATGCAATGGGGATACACAGCAGGTACACCTGCCTGGGAGTTCCAGCAGAAGTGCTGTGAGGCTGTAATTCAGTTCCAAGTTTTATAGGATAGGGTTGCAGTTTTACTGGAAAATGTACAGTGATGATTTCAGAGCATTAATGTAAGTATATAATATCCTCCTAATCAGACAAGACAAGAATAATCTCTCTTCTTCTGCTTATAAAAAGAGTTTTAAGGAAAGCATGGTTGGGGTGATAGAAGGATAGTTAGTGACAGAAATTGAAGTTGACTATTTATTCGTAGGTCATACTGTGTACAAGCAGCTGCAGTGCAAGCTCTCTCACACTATCCTACCAATTACTTTAGTCATTCTCTCGGGGGAGCATGGTTAATCTTAGTGTACTCCTCTTCATACAAGTGTCAAGTATAGGACAAAATTCAACACTTTAAAAAAAATGAAAATACTAAAGATGAGCTTGCATGAAACCCCCAGAACTCAGCTTGAAGTTTGGATATGGATCCACATCCAGATCTCTGCAGCATGAGCCCCATGCTAGTAAATATTCTATAAACAATTTCAAAGTTTCCATGGCAGATTGAGTGTTATGGCTCTATAACTTACAAAATAGCTGCTTTGTCTCTGAGGAATCACTGTATATAGTTTAAGGGATAAGGAGATCAAGGGCAGCCAGATAGAGTAGAGCAATGAAACAGGTCTCTAGGAATAGTTAGATAATTGTATATGTTGGTTTTAAAAGAGCCCTATTATGCATAGCCCAAAAGGATATCCTTTTGAAACTAATCTTGGCAAGGTCTTCGAAAAAAAGCAGCTACAGACGAAAATCAACTTCTCATCAAGCTTATAAAATCATGATTGGTTTGGGCAGACTCCAGGTTAAAATGCTCTTAATATCCACAAAACAGATGTGTACACTGATCTTTTTGGCTATTGGTAGACTACAGGTTCAAACGTGCTAAAGGCTATATATTGCCCTCTATTTATTTGCCAAGTTCCTGTTGATGTCAGCTCCCATTACAGGAGTTCTGCACACAGTTCAAGGGCAGTACATGGCTCTAAGAAAGAGAAAAACACTCAAACTTGTCTAACATTAAAACTTAAACTAAGCAATGTAACCAAATATAAACATTCAGTATATGGAACAAAACCACGATTCAGCCTTTGAAAAAAGGTGTTAAATGCACAGAGACCTTAGAGAATATATCAAAATGAAAAAGCGCTCGAAGTCTTTCATGAAGAAAGGTGAGTGTAATAGTACAAAGCAACTGGAAAAGCTGCTGCCTGATCTGAGCAAAAATGATAAAAAATTGCTTTTGTCCCATGTCACCACACTAAGAACGCCTCTCTATTCTAGAACTTCTGGCTGTTAATAAATGAAATCTCAACAGAAGAGTTAGAAATACTTTCAGTGTCTTCAATATACACAATTAGTCAGAAGAGGCTAGTTATGTGATTGATATTTAAAATAGATTTGCTAAGGTTTAACAATTATGTAATTCATTAACTGTCACTCACTTATTCAACAATATTGTACCTAGGTCTGTAGACTAACACTCTTATCTCCTTAATTCTACTCCATTCTCTACCAGATACTTCATTTACATGTTAAATATCGGATAGCTGTATATGTTCTCTTTTTAACCTACCACAGAACTGAACGGACAATAGAAACAGGGGATACAAGCTGACCAAATAAATAAATCAATCACTATTTTAGGCTTCCTTCCATCCTGTAACTTACTTACCTGCAAATGAGGATGTGTGCATATGTAAAGCCCTGCAAACCAACAGATAAATAATCCTGCACAGGCAACAATACCTAAACCAAATTTTTATACAATCACACAGGTGATGCATCATCATGCAGCAAAGCAGAAGACCAAAGATTTCATTGCTCTAGACTTGGATTCTTAGGAGCTGATCTGAAGTTTAACTCAAACCAGTTATTTAGAGCTGAGTGGGAAGCAGTTTTCTCATCCCAGGAGCATTTTCTATATTTCAAAAGTTTTTCCCATCTGGAATTGGCATACAAAATTGAAACACTGAAAATTTTTCACAAATGGATAATCCAAAGAAAACATTGGGTTAATCAAAATGTTTCATTTAGATAATTTCAAACAGTTTTGTTATGATCTCAGCTTTTTCAAAAACTTTATGTTTTAGTATAAAAATTAAACTAAAATTTTGAAAACAAAGTCATTGCAAACTGAAATATGAAACTGTTTCAAAAGTATCAAAAAGGATCATTTTGATAATCTCAAAACATTGTTATGAAAAGAAATTCAATTTGGGAGATTCATCAAAAACTGACCCTTTCCCATGAGCAGGTTCAGTTTTGATGAATCAGCATTTTCTACTTAAAAAAACAATTTTGCTGGAAAATTCCAGCTTTACCCTTTTTTCCCCTAGAGCTGTAAATATCAGTGTCTGCAGCATCTCCAAGGGGAAGGATCACATTTCGTCCCACATCTCAGCCCCTATTAGGAAGTGGGTGCACATTCTTTTTTGCAGGAGCAGTTAACTTAAATAAGAAAGATGTTTCTACACACACCTCCAACTCTCTCTCATGTTTCCACTCTGACAAGCTGCTACAGAAAAAGAAATAAAAATGAAATTGGATAGGAGAGACGAAGAGATAGAGGAAACCCTAAGCTCTTTCCAGTTAGTTTTGCAGGAAATACCTGCTTGAGAGAGAGAGAGAGAGAAAGCATGCACTTCTGATATGGAGGGGGTAGCAGTGAAAGCTTTTCCTAGATAAACTGGAATTGAGTGTGTGACTTTCACCTGCCAATGAACCACAATTTAACAGGAAAAGACCCTGAGATGATGCACAAATAGAGAAATTGTCTCAATGTATAGACAAGGTCACAACTGGGACTTAGTTACAACAAACAACCCAGAAAAGGATCAAAGTAAAACAAAAAAGTGGGAGGGGGAGTTTTCGGAGCTGATACTTAGATATTCTCTCAGCAGATTGTGCATGCTCAGAAAAGGGTTCTGAAGAGCTCTCAGCAGAAGGGACAGTGCATGGGTAAAAATTTATTACACACAGAACTTAAGAATGATCTTTTTTAAATGGCTAGCTGAATATTTCTCAGCTTGTCTTGCTTAACAGTGCTTATGTGACCCATTGGTGACATGTCTTCCTCAGTGCTTGATCCACGAAGGATGTGCATCTAGTGCAGCTCTCAGGGTTTGTCTATATGAACACTTAGTTCACAGCCAGTTGGGGTGTAAATCTATCCTGCATCATTGTGCCGTGCACTAAGTGTCCGTATGGACCTTGCTGCTGCACACTAAAAGTTCTGGAGTGCACTGAAATCTATTCCCATTTCAAAGTGGGTAGATCAAAGTGCACAAGGGAACTTTAGTGGGTGGCAGTATAGTCCACATGGACAGTGTGTGGTAGGCTGGGGTGGGGTAAATTTACACCCTGGCTTGCTGCAATCAAAGTGCGCATATCAACAAGCTTTCAGGTTTAGAGCATGGCTCTTGAGAGTAAACCCTAAAGATTTATGCTTCTAGCTGTGTTCC
Organism: Chelonia mydas; assembly: GCF_015237465.2. NCBI lineage: Eukaryota > Metazoa > Chordata > Testudines > Cheloniidae > Chelonia > Chelonia mydas. Next base: position 75,490,217 of record NC_051246.2, read on the forward strand.
ATCCCCAATGAGCTGGGCAAGATGGCAGCCAAGCTCTACGATACAACCGCATTTGCTCCAACCCCCCAGACAGAGACAAACACCTACAAGATCTCTATCAAGCATTCTTACAACTACAATACCCACCTGCTGAAGTGAAGAAACAGATTGACAGAGCCAGAAGAGTACCCAGAAGTCACCTACTACAGGACAGGCCCAACAAAGAAAATAACAGAACGCCACTAGCCATCACCTTCAGCCCCCAACTAAAACCTCTCCAACGCATTATCAAGGATCTACAACCTATCCTGAAGGACGACTCATCACTCTCACAAATCTTGGGAGACAGGCCAGTCCTTGCCTACAGACAGCCCCCCAACCTGAAGCAAATACTCACCAGCAACCACACACCACACAACAGAACCACTAACCCAGGAACCTATCCTTGCAACAAAGCCCGTTGCCAACTGTGTCCACATATGTATTTAGGGGACACCATCACAGGGCCTAATAACATCAGCCACACTATCAGAGGCTCGTTCACCTTCACATCTACCAATGTGATATATGCTATCATGTGCCAGCAATGCCCCTCTGCCATGTACATTGGTCAAACTGGACAGCCTCTACGTAAAAGAATAAATGGACACAAATCAGATGTCAAGAATTATAACATTCATAAACCAGTTGGAGAACACGTCAATCTCTCTGGTCACGCGATTACAGACATGAAAGTTGCGATATTACAACAAAAAAACTTCAAAACCAGACTCCAGCGAGAGACTGTTGAATTGGAATTCATTTGCAAATTGGATACAATTAACTTAGGCTTCAACAGAGACTGGGAGTGGTTGAGTCATTATACTAAGTAAAACTATTTCCCCTTGTTTATTCCTCCCCCCCTCCACTGTTCCTCAGATGTTCTTGTTAACTCCTGGAAATGTGCTGGAAATGGCCCACCTTGATTATCACTTCAAAAGGTTTTCTCTCCCCCAACCCCACTCTCCTGCTGGTAATAGCTCATTTTAAGTGATCACTCTCCTTACAATGTGTATTTTTTCATGGTCTGTGTGTATATAAAATCTCCTCACTGTACTTCCCACTTTATGCATCTGATGAAGTGAGCTGTAGCTCACAAAAGCTTATGCTCAAATAAATTGGTTAGTCTCTAAGGTGCCACAAGTACTCCTTTTCTTTTTGCGAATACAGACTAACACGGCTGCTACTCTGAAACCTTTAACAGTTATTAGCTTTCCAACATGAGGTGGTGGGGAAGAGACACACTAACTAAACAGGAAGTAAGAGCACCATGGAGCATGGCTCCACCTATGATACTCTGAGTAACCCAATTAATCTCTTGATGACAACTTTACTAGAGTTTCAGGTTCCTTTTTTCTATCACAGGGGCCAACACAGGGGTCATGTGTTGCATACTGATGGGAGCATTGTCCTTCTGGCAGGCATGATGCCTCAAGTAAACACCAAACTTGAAGGTGCAATGTGCACCTCCCATACACCCAGCTGCATCCCCCTCCTTTAGATAGCCTCACACAGTGAAATAGTAGAAACTACAGCTGTGCCCTACCTATGTCAGGTGACAACAATAATCACAGAAAGAGTCATTTTCCCCAATACTGAAAAAGAAACTTAAGGAACTTTATTAGAATTGGGGAAGCAATATTATCCCTAAATGTAGCCTGTCTCTCTGTTTTACTGTAAAGATTCTGTTTCTAACCTTCTCCAGTCCCCTCTTGTGGCTGTCTTCCTACTGCACTTCTAAAGAAGCAGTAAGCATACCCTCACACAGCCCACTCTGGGCACCCACCCAAAGAACAGTCACATCAAGCCCGCAACCCAAGATCTGAGTGTCAGGTTGGGTTCTTCCTTGCTTGTACACATTCATCACTCAAAGATTTTGCAAGTTATTATTTATGTTCATTATGGTAATTCCCAGTGATCAGCTAAGCTCAGGGCTCCATTGTGCTTTGAAGTAGGGACTATTACTCTGTACAGGGCAAAAAGATTACAGTAACTTTGGGTATTTCTACGCTACAATTAAACCACCATGGCTGACCTAGGTCAGCTGACTCACGCTTGTGGGGCTCGGGCTACAGGGCTATTTAATTGTGGTGTAGACGTTCGGTCTCAAACTGGAGCCCAAGCCTAAATGTCTACATAACAACTGAACTGTCCCATAGCCTGAGCCCCACAAGTGTGAGTCAGTTGACACGGTCCAGCCACGGGTGTTTAATTGCAGTGTATTCATACCCTTTGATAACATTCTGTTGATTACGTGAGCCAGCACAGATTCCAGCTGTGTTGGCTCTTCAGTGTTTATAGTAAAAACTTATCTTAATTGCTAACATAAGTAGAGATAAATAGAATACTTGTGCTCATTTACGTGCCATGGCTTACAGAACACATACTTTTTCAAGTTCACAGACACCTGAAAAGACAGTTCTGATGCTGGGGTTTTGAGGCCAAACCAATGGTTTATAGTATCTTTATGTCCACCAACTTCTTTTCCATAATGTGTTTTGCAAGCTAGAGATATTGAAGGATTTCACTACTTTAAGTGTCTATTACTTAAAAAAATTAAACAATATATTACTGAACGAGCAGCAAAAAAAAAAGCAAAAAAAAAAGCAAAGTCATTCAACATAACTACTTCCTTCAAAGTCTGCCATTCAACCAAGCAGTTCCCCTAGGTCTTTTATATTGGGAGGTAGCGGCCTTCAACGGACATTTGGATAATCTACAAAAACCATTTAGGCACACTCGATTAGAGCACGGATCTCATACCAAACTAAAAATTAAATTATTTAGGGTTTCCACTGCATAAAAAGGAAAGGAAAAATAAAGATAAAAACAAAAAGAAAAGCAAGAGTTTTCTGTAGAAGGGAAAAATAATCAAGGAGCATATAGGTAGAGCAGCAGTAGCTCTCTTGCAGACTTGCCCTTGCTCCTTTTCTTTTTAAGTGGAAGACATTGCTTTTTCATTTTCTTTTTAAACTGTCTCCTAATTTACTCTCCATAATTCTTTTAATCCTGTTCCTTTTTCAATTTCTATTGCTTTCACCTCTGTGAAAAGAGGAGATATTGAGATGGGTGCTCAGTGCATATGGAGAAATGACAACATCCCTAAGGGTACATCTACACTTCAAGCTGAAATTTACACCTCCTGCTTGAATGTAGACGTGACCTAAGATTTTTCTCCTGCTACCATGCAGCCACCTCAAGAGGCTGAGGGAAAGCCTAAGACTTGCCAAACAGAATCTGGACTCCAACAGTGGTCAGTTAAAAGATGCATCAGAGGAAAGGACAAGAAACCCCATACTGGAATAACCTACTCATAGAATATCAGAGGAGTAGCCATGTACCCACGAAAGCTTATGCTCCAATACGTCTGTTAGTCTATAAGGTGCCACAGGACTCTTTGCCGCTTCTACTCATAGAGGAAGTTTCTTCCTTACCTTTTCAGTCAGCGGCTGGCTTACACTGCCTGTTACTACTACTTCTGTTCCAGCTCATTGCACTGAGTCTTGCTACCATCTATTTGTTCTGTGCTTGTCCAGCACCTAGCACAAAAGGATGATAATCCATGACTGGGGCTCCTACCGCAATACAAACAACAGACCAAAAGAGCAACAGTAGCATAATACCAGTACTAATTCAAAGCTCCACCATGATGCATTATAAAAGCTCCTGGCCACATAGCCCTGGTTTTCTTTTTAAAGAAATGGAGCACACAACTCGTGCTTTGGGATTCTCCTGGATGCTCTACTAAAAATACTTAGCACTTTTCATCAGGGATCTCCTTCTAAGTAGTGTACTAGATGAAGCCTAGAGTAGGGAAAAGGATTTTTTTTTAAATTGTTTTAGCTAATTCAATTTGAAACACCACTTAGCACCTCACATAGACAATTTAACATCTTTAAACCATGCTAACTGTAAGTGGTAGGCCCCAGGGCAGCCTAGGTCCTTGATTTAGCAAGACCAGCTAACATGTTTTTAAAGATGTTAAATTCTGCTAAGTTTCAACTTGTATTAGCTAACAAGATTTTTAAAGACATTTTTGCCAATTCTAGACAAGGTTTTAAATGTCAAATCCTGAGCCCATTGAACTTAATAGGAGTTTACCGTTGACGTCAGTGGATCCAGAATTTTCGCAAGTGACTAGAGGAAGGTAACAAAGAAACAGTTCTAACCCAGTAGAATGATCCAGGGGGCTGAAATCCAGAAAACTTGGGTTCTAGACTTGATTTTGCCAGTGACCTGTATGACCTTGGATAACAGGTCATGCCTCAGTTTCTGTAAAATGGGGATAATGGTACTTACGCATCTATGAAGCCCTTTACAATCTATGGATGTAAATAGATATCGAATAATAATTCATCTATTTCTTTAACATAATACACATATCAAGTTACCTTTCAGTGCTGCATAAGCATCATTAGCCACATTTTACAGATGTGGAACTGAGGTACAAAAAGGTTAAGTGACTTGCTCAAAGTCACACAGTAAGTCAGTGGGAATAGGACAGAGACATCCCGATTCCTAGTCCAGGCTCTATTCCCTAGATTTTCCTGCCTTCTATCTCAAGAGGCTGAGAGAAAGCTTAAGACTTACCAAACAGGATCAGGCAAGTGATCTATCTAGTCTAGAAGATGTTTCAGCTCGTTTCAATATGTGTAGGGATAAGCAATATTTCCCTTTGGTTCCTTTGCAAATATTATTTATAAGACATAAAAATATTTACAAATTGTACAAGTCGTGCAAAATAATAAAAACAAAATTCCAGGAGCCAAAATTGTTACCTAAATCCAATGAAATTTTTGTAAACTTGATGATGTTCACGGTGTCTGGGTAATTAATACACTTTTAAAGAGCAGTGCACACACACATCTATATGAAGCATCAATTTAATCATCCAGGGTTTATTTGCAGCATGCATGTGTTTGGATCTTTTTCTACAAGGTAGCAGCACAATGAGAGGGTTCACTTACAAAACATTTAAGAATCAAAGAAAGCGGTTATATCAAAGTATAGCACTACTTTCCAACACATTAATACAAGATAAAACCTGGGTAAGTCATTTAAGGAGGTGGCACAGGTTAGGGGAAGCTAGGGCTCTAAAGACAAAGTCCTCGTGCCTGGACACCTATTTATTATTCAAATAGTATACCGCCATGGAGCATCACAGGCTGTATCTGCTACAAAACGCTGGGAAAAGCAACCATCTTCTATGGTGACCCTTGTGCACAAGGTCTCGCTTCAGATGTTTTTGGCACAAGAAGTAGCACTCCATTTGGGATGTGTATTTGTTCTCTGATAAATTAGTGTAGTTATTTCAATGGGTTTTATAAAATAAATGTATTCCTGTTGAGGGTTCACTCTCAAAGATATATTGTACTTGGAATTCTTCCCTCTTTCAGTTGCAATATCAGCCAGGAGGAAACACAGAAAAACAGTTCTTTCATTTAGACAGCCAATGGGCAGTTGGCTAAACTCAAAGTAGTAACGTAACTACTTAAGATTTTTTGGCAGCTGTGCTTATTTAATAGATTTGACAGTATTTCACCACTATGTATGAACCTGGATATTAAATGGCCATGCTGGTGCATTATCTCATAAGCATTGACAAGACTCAGTTTGCTGAGATTCCTGTTCTCAAGAAACCTATCAGTGGAAAGACCACTGATTTCAAGTAGAATTAGGCTTGGGTAATAGATGCTGTAGCTGGTCTAGGAAGGGTACATAAGTTATGGGGCAGGCATTTGCTTAGACTGCTTCCTGAAATGAATTTCAGAACAGTCAGACTTTGTCTGCTATCACTACAATTTTTAATCCACATTAAAAAAAGAAGCACAGTTTCAAAGTGATCAACGTGATTTGTGTCCACACTGAAATAATTGAAGGAAACAAACCCTTTGTGATAGGCCCAATCTGGAGCATAGAAAAAGTGCAACCCATAAAAGTGGTTTAGTTTAAATCATGGTTTAGCTATAGTATGAACAAGCCCTGACAGGGTTTTCTACAGTAGGATGATAGTCCATTCCTCAGGTAACCCCACATTGCACAATGCCAATGAAATAAGTCCCTCATCATGCAATGATCACAGGTGGACCCTTGCACCTGGAAATCCAAAGCGGCTCTAAACTATGTCAGAGACAGGAATGCTGTAAAATCAACAGCATGGCCTCTAACTGCATCTTGTGTTTACTGGTATAATGGAGGACTGAGCACAAAACCCCCTTTTTTCACAGAACCAATACAAAGAAACTTTGAATCCATACAACCTCTTAAATGGCCAGGTGGGGATCCACTTTTTTTTTTCCTTCTTCCTCCTTAGGAGCTCAGCTCACAGGGCCTTAAGATGCCACTGCAACTGCTGAAAAGGGGGGCAGAAATCTCTTCTCTGCCAGTGTCACATTATTCACAAAACTCTGCAGGGATTCCCTAGCTGCTGATTTCAGGGCACAAACTTTGTCACACAGAAAAGGTAACTGTGTACAAACTAGATGGAGTTGAATGAAGAATTTTTAACAAATATTTTGGGCGTTAACAATTCACAAACAAAAAGCCATAAACCAGGATTTTCTTGACTGTATTTATTGTTTGAAATTATTCGCTGACAAAATTTCTGGCAATTCTCAATCTGTTGTGAACATTCAATATTAGACAAATGTTGTTGGTTAGGTTTGATTAGATATGTAGGTCACATGACTGCCTGATTGGATGAGCAGAGACATGAGGTTGATGAGGGAATATCTTTTATTAGACCAACTCCTGCTGGTGAAAGAGAGAAGCTTTTGAGCTCCACAGAGCTCTTCTTGGATGAGTGTAACCCTTAGAATAAGCTTCACATACTTGTGATTGAAAGTGAATTTTGAGTTTGCAACTAATATTCACCAATATGCATGGCAATAATCTTATTTGTTAGAATACTCATGTAAAGGAAATACAACAGGTATGCAAATGGGCAAAGTAAATGAATTTTTAAAATGTGAATATTCAGACAGATATTGGAGTACTTCCTATGTCTAAAATTAGAGTTGAGCACAATCTGAACAATTCAGCTACAGATCATTATTTGGAACATTCCAAAGTTTGAGCGCTTTGATTTGATTTGGTCTCCGTCTCTAGTGAAAATGGCACTTACTGGATTTTATGCAACTATCTGCTCCCTTTGCATCTTGAGTCAAAAGTTTTACACCTGTTAGCCATGCAAAGCCAATGCAGCTATGGGACAGCGAGCTGGATACTATTCTGACTCACACATCATCAACAGAACTATCAGCCTATGCACAATATTTATAATTTAATGACATGATGACATACAGAAAGAACATAGTTTCAGTCCCTCCCTGAGTTTGTAGGGCAGTCAATCAGAAAAGTCAGTTTTTGACCTGTAAACTGTAAAGGATCTGGAAGTTATTGAAAGAGAGGAAATATGGACTCCATGCTGTCAAATTTACAGGTGATTATTGAACTCAAAGGCCAACTATATGTTTATATGATCCTCTAGAGAGGAGACAGTTGATGCAAAAACATATGATTTGTACAATGAGACACCCTCTTCTAACCACTGCTGGGATATATTTATTTACAGCTGGAATGGTAATTACATATATGGTTCCTTTCAGCTGAAAAATGGTTCCTCCTTTTCCCTTTAAAAACGGTGATCATACCAAGTCTGTTATTACCAGTGGTGTTCTCTTTTTCTCAGTACATATGTGGGGCTGCCAGCTCAGCTGAAAGGTTTTCTTTCCTGCCATTTCACAAAACAAGTGCTGAAAATTTAAGACTACATTGCAAGAGGAATTTTGAAAAGGATTATTTTAAACTAAATTCCAAACAGGTGAGTGTAGGGTAGAAGATCAACATCCAACAATTACCAGAAGAACTGGGCATTACCCTTGGGACACGCTACTTTGCATTCATACACTGCATGTAACCCTGCACACTTAAAATCAACAATTTCACTGGGAAACATTGTAACACTCTGGAGTAACTTGGGTAAACAGGTCAGAAGAGAAACAATTCTATGTCAATAACAATGCCTGGATGCTGCAGAGCTTTGGAGGCCTGATTAGAATTGCAAACTAAACAGATCAGACAGATTGTGCATTGGTGCTCAGAACAGAGGACTCAAGGAGTCGGTTTCCACATCCTTGCCCCATACTCTTTGTACTCCCAAATACACAGCATTAGGACACCAGAGGGAAAACACCTCCACGGATGTCAACCTCTCCCAGAAGGATAGAGAGGTTCTTGACCATGCATTGTTCAGCACAGGCACAGATAGGATTGAACACTGCACCTTCTCCAAGAATGCAACAGTGGCTGCACTCCCATGTGCCTGCCACAGTTCCAGGAGATATTGTGCCTGCCTCACAGGAAAGGAGCACTCTTGTACTGCACCAGAACAGGGCTGTGGCTAATTGCTGCAACAGCATCCTGTGTGCCTCAATATGCAAAGCTGAGTTGTATTTCACAGGTGAATGTAGGTCACTGATTTTTTTTAAATGTTGTCTAGTACATTTTTAAACAGAGCACAGAACTCAGATAGCTCTGTGTAATCACCACCCCCAACTTCTAAAAGCATGGCCAGAGCCAAGTATGACCCAGAGAACACATAAGTATTAGCTAGCTCTTAAGCTCACTCAAAAAATCCCTTATGGAAGAAAAAAAAATCTTAGAGAATTTAACAATGATTACACCAATATGATTCTACAATAACTACACTAAAAACCTATAGAATGATCTCCTTTAAGAAGATTTTTTAGATCACTAAAATATTATAGAAGGATTTTTTTAAATGCTATAAGAGGATTCAGAATGACTATAGTTTCTCTATAGGTTTCTATTAAGTTATATAGGACTTTTCTGTACGAGATACAATAGAACTAAACATGCACAAACAGAGCCAACAAAACACCAGTTAGAATATTTGACCTGATGGTGGAAGCCTGACTCCAAGGTGAACCTTCACTAGTTGGCTTTCCAACAACTATCGTAGTATTACATTTTCATACATTAATAGCAGATCCATTAATATAAACCAGAAACGATTTCCATGTGTTTTCAAATGTTTTCTCTCCTGTAGGATAAATTGCTCTCAAGAGATGTAATCTGAGGCCCTGATCCAGCAAAGCAATTAAGTACGCGCTTAACTTTACGTACATCAGTAGTCTCACTGACAAAGGCCTAAATAACGTAGTAATTAATAATCTTATTAAAGGGGAAAAGGCAAAATACCACATTTATTGTGAATACAGAAAGAATCATAGTAAGCAGTTAGTTATAGCTATAACATTCCATTCAATCTCATCTTTATTCACACATTCATTCATACACACACACATTCTTATACATACACATATACATACACATTCATTCTTAACTAGTAATACCCTGGAATTTAAACTATGGGGAATCAAACTCATTTGTGATTTTAATACAGAACTTCTTTAATATGATCCAACATAATCCCCCATTTGACACTAAGATTTATAATCGTCAGTGTCACTTTCTATGTAGCCTATTCAAGAGAAAGTACTGTGAGGCAATTTGAGTTTGTGATTCCAATTCATGCCACATACATGATCCTAGTATTGTATCTTTACTACAAGGTTCTGGGGCAACAGGCAAGGTGAGGCACACCCACTTTTGAGGAGTCCATTCGGTACAACCTCTAGCGTCCAATAGCTTCCCTCCCTCCCCAGCCCACTGGCTCAAGGTCCAGGGTAGCCAGAAGGATCCCATGTGTAATATGGCTGTGTAGTTTCCTATTTCTAATATATATATATTTTTTTCTTATGGATAAGCCATGTGGTAGTATTAAGCCATTACTAAAGATTCCATCGGCCTTTTAGGTTACCCAGACCAATTTGGACCAAGTCTACATTGGCATATACTTGTTTTTGTATCAGGCTGTCCTGTAGCTGGGACAGAAAGCTTAATTTATTTTTAAGTTCCTGCAGGTCTTCAGTATTTTTTTTTTAAACACACAACAGTGCTAGCAACAAGACAAAACACAAGACAAAACATAGAACACAAAACACAATTTCTATTGTGACAGTAGATTCGTGGTATTGGGTTGCTTTTCAGCTGGCATCAGCTTTTCCTGATTTTTCTGAAAGACAAAAAGAACATGTTTCTACCCCTTTTGGGGTGGCAGATTATTGCTTAAAATATTTCTTTTACAAATACCCTTGCTGATTGCAGGCAAAACAGAGGAATTGCCCCCACATTTTCCTGTTTTTGTTCTATAGGCAGGCCAGGTTTCAATGGCTTTTATCTTTTAAGGGTTATGGGGAAATTATCCCACTGTTTAGTCATTAAATCCCTGAGTTTTCCTTCTTATACAGCAGACCAAGTTTATAATGTTTTTCCTGCTGTGTTAAGCTTTAAGTTTTATTTACAGGTAATAACTGAGAAGCATCATTACCATACGACCTTAAAGGGTTTTTCCAAAAATCATACACACTATACGTTGTTACAGGGATACTTATTATCATTAAATTTATTAAAATTATCTTGTTATCCCATGCCTTTTATTTAGACAATTTGTTTGCTGACCAAGTATGTCCTTTATCTGCAGCTCCTTTGTGCTGCTAGTTCTTTCCTTCCTTTATCATTTAGGTAATTTGCATTTTCACAGAAGCTTCCCTGCTTTTGGATTTAAAGCCATCAGCAGCTCAGAGACTCTATCTTAAAAGGGACACCATCAACTTTCACCAGAGTTTTGATTACTTTTAACTTCTGCTTCCAAAACACACAGCAATCTGAAAAAGAAAACCCAACCTATTGTGGCTCCCTTTGGAGCCCTAATAGCATTTTAATTAAGTAGCATGGTATTTTTGCATTTCTTTTGCCCCTTCTACAATATACCCTGCACATGTTCTGGGGCAAATGCACATTCCTTCCATAGTTTAACTTCTATAACATTATCCAGATCCATTTTTACATAAGGTGTCACTATTTCTTTTTTTGCTTACAGAGGTTTCATGTACCTTTATCAAAGTGACAGTCTGATTACTCAGAGCCATTTTAAGACTCAGTGTTTCTAACATTGCTTCTTTTTGTTTTGTGCACCTCACCCCTGCTGTTGCTTCAGAGAGGCACTGTCTTTTTTTAACTTTTTTTTTTTTACTACAGCTCTCATCTGCTATTTTGTTACAAAAACAAACAAAAAACAAATAAACAAAAAGAATCCAGAATTTTTTTTTTATATTCTCCTGATTTTGACTGCCCTGCTGCAGCCACAACTTAAAAACATTTTAAATTTTGTAAAGCATTGAGTTACCTTTTAAGGGTTAAATGCCAAATCCCAAAGCCAAACAACACTAATTACCTGTGTCTAGCAAAAAGGTCTGTCAGTTTGGCAACTTTGAATTAAAGAGTCAAATGGATTTTTAGTGGCATTATTTAAAACAAAAACAAAACCAACTGGTCCTTAGAACTTTACATATTTACACACACACACAGACAGATACATACACATTTTCTTTTCCTTAACATCCCTTCCACACTGCTCTGTTTTTTACATCTTACATTCCCTTTATACATTTGAGGCAGTTAAGTTCCAACAGAATCCTCTTATGTTCTTTTAGCAAATTTGACTAAATTGTCCAGTCAAATTATTTTAATCAGATAGTTTATTTTTGCCTGGCTAATTTACAGACATTCCTTTGGAAAAGGGCCCATTTTTCTTTCAGAATGGCTGCAAAGAAACCAAGAATGCTCTTTCTCTAACACTTTTCCTTTTTAACATTTTCACAAAGTTTAGCTGCTTAATTCCCTCCAGCATCTGCAGAGTTAACTTTTTTTTACTCTCTTTTCTCTTTGTAATTATGCCTGGGGGTGCCCTACGCAGGACCTTCTCCCCCTTTACCTGCCTTCCTCCAGCCTCTGCAGAGTTAACTTTTTCACTCTTTTTGTATTCCTGGAGTGCCTCTTTCACTATTTTCAGCTGGCTTTGGGTATTTGTAGCCAGCACCTTCCAATTGTCTGCTCCCTTTTCCGTTTGTGCCTTTTCCTCTTTACATGAAGACAAGCGGAGGGAAGAATCCTTACATGCCTCCCACAACAACCAAATTGCTGCTGCATCTCTTTTGGCAGCACTAGAAGGTTTGTATATGAGGATATACTGAGCCAATCTATCCTCTAGGTCCGAAATAGTGCAGACATCAGCTAGGGCTTGTTTAGTCCAAGGACGGTGCCCAAATTTTTGAAGGATTTGTTTAAAAGGTGTAATTTCTTTAACAAAAGGTGAGGTTGGAGTTCCTTCTGACTCCATTCCTCCCTCTGGTACTGGCTTACCCTGTTTTCTTTTAAACATCTTAACATGGATATTTCAATCTCTTTGTCACTGCTGGTATTACTTAGCAAGTGACACAGCCTAGATTCTGAAATCATAGCTTAATCTATGCGTTTTTCCCCTGCTACCTTCCTGGAGGCCAGCAGGTCCCCTGCTACCTTCCCGGAGGCCAGCAGGTCTGGTTAACCTATTTCTCCCTGCTACCTTTTCGGAGGCCAGCAGGTCCAGTTAACCTGTTCTTCCCTGCTACCTTCTCGGAGGCCAGCAGGTCCGGTTAACCTGTTCTTCCCCGCTACCTTCTCGGAGGCCAGCAGGTCCCCTGCTACCTTCTCGGAGGCCAGCAGGTCTGGTTAACCTAATAGAAATGCCTAGCTCACTAGCGCTGGCGGTGTGCACACCAATATTTACAATAACTGAGGTTTTTAACCAATATTCCCCCTTTCGCATTTCTCCACCAAAATGTTATACCAATAAAATAAAAACCAGCAGGATCTTATTAAAGGGAAAAAGGCAAAATACCACATTTATTGTGAATACAGAAAGAATCATAGTAAGCAGTTAGTTATAGCTATAACATTCCATTCAATCTCATCTTTATTCACACATTCATTCATACACACACACACACACACACACACACACAGGTTCTGCAAGGTTGTTATCATAGTAAGCAGTTAGTTATAGTTGCTCATGCCAAGCCACTGGCCAGGTGGCCTGGACATGAGGAGGGAGCAGGGCTTTGTCAGATGCTCATCTGATGCTCCTGGAAGTTGCTTTGCAGAATCAGACCCCAAAGTTCTCACTTTTTAGAGTCTATTTTTATAGGAATTTCTTCCTATGCCAGTCTATGGGAATTGCTGCATCATGCTGTTGCTGAATCAATCAGCAGATAGCACATTCCTGACGGCTCCGTGCTGCTAGATGTTATCTTGTTCTTTGGTTCTCCCATTCTTGAGGCTGTTGGGTGGATTCCAGTCTGCCCTCTGGGGGTCCTCTGGTTATTTCCACTTGACGCCTTCTTCAGCCGATGGACACTGGATTCTTAGGCTGGCACCTCCCTGATCATTCAGTTATTATCCACACCAAGCATCCATCCACATACATCCTCTATCTCTATTTTAATCACAATTGTTAATACAACAAAAGGGCGGGGAGTCTCTGGGTGCTATTTCTGTTGTTACAGAGTATTGCTTTGAGTCTCTCTCTCTGTGAATTGCTCTGAGAACAGACTCTGTCTTAGAATGTACTAACACAATTAGCAGCTTGCAAGTTTCACACATAGAGGGAGAGAAACAGTACCAAAAACCAAGAGACCTCTTAACTAGTAATACCCTGGAATTTAAACTATGGGGAATCAAACTCATTTGTGATTTTAATACAGAACTTCTTTAATATGATCCAACAGTAGCCTTGCATTCTGCCTATGCTGGGGTCTTTCCAGTGTGGTATAGGTGTAGTTTGATCTCTATATTTGGGGATGGGACAGCTCCAGTCAGGCCAATGGGACTGTGTGTGTGGGGGGGGGGGGGGGGGAGATGACAAATTCCACACCTGCCTGAGACTTGCAGTTGGGGGGGGGGCAATGCCCCCAACCCTCCCAAACTACACCTATGCCAGTACCTTGAAGCGATACAAATCTGTGACCAAAAAAAAAAAAAAAAAAAAACCAGCACAAGGCCCTTTCCACCACTTTGTAGGGATGGGTGGGGAACCAGCATTGGAGCATCTTGCAGGGGGCCCTGGCCACCCCCTACACACCATTGGAAGTGTTTCTGCCCAGGCCCCAGATAGCCTGAGATGGAAAGCTAAGAAGCGGTGGGCCAGAAAGGCTGCAGGATCCACATTTACACAGATCCAGTGGATCAATCAAATGCACCACACAAATGTCCCAGCAGGTAAATGGTAGATATTACTCCTCTGCACTCTACCCCTCTATTTCTTAAGTTTTATGTGGGTGGAATAGGTTGCATCTTTTACCACCATTAATCCCATCTGAATCCATGTGCTTTGATGCAATGTCCTTCAGCTCAACCATATCATGTAATACACCTGGACTACGCTTAACCATTAAGTCCACATTCAGAGGGGTGATATACTATTCTGTCATGTGAGAGCAGCCAAAATGGGAACTAAATTGAATGCACCTACCTCCCCTTGTTACTGCCTTTCCTTTCCCAGTCTTTTGTCCTCTCTTCCCTTATCTTCTCATTCTCTTTTGCCTTAACCTGTCCAATATACTTTTCTTGAATAATTTGTTTACTTTTTCCTCTCAGCTTCCTTTCTTCCACTTCTTCCTAGTGTTCCCTTTTCTGTTATTCCCCCCTTCCATTTTCTTAACCTTTTCACCCTCATATGTGCAGTGATCTCTCCTTTCCAGCCTCCCTTTGATTTTCCTCTCCTTCCAAGATTGTGGATATTATTACAAATATTGTTCGTAAAATCAGGTTGCACTCTGCTAGTTTGTCCTTCCAGAGGTAATCTTTCCCTTCAACATATGACAGCTGACTACTTCTGGTGATGGTGACTCATCAGAGTAGGGAAAAGGCAAAAGAACCCTGAATTTAAAAATTTTAATATGCGCACACACACTGTAGTTCCCATATAAGGTAAATCATATACATACAGGATAAGCAAAATTAAATACTCTACAGTACAGAATTTCTTCCACTGAAAGCAGAAACCACTGAGGGCACAGCTTGTATCCTCAAATTTGGTTCTTCTGTCCTTACTGTAGCCCCGAAAATATTTCCATTTTGGTAGAAGGAGCTTATCCAGTTCTCAGAGTCCAAGGTACTTTACAAAGTGAGTCCATGGGTCACTTTGCAGTCAACTACTTGTATGAAAAACACAAGTTTGAAAGCCAACCTACTTTTAAAGTTTCAGAAAAAGTGCTTTAGTACTTATGTTTTTCCTGTACAAAAACGGCCACAGAAGAAATAAAACAAAACGTCTCCCTACAGCAGGGCTGACTTGAGATAATCCTAGGATACTGATTTGATACGGGCACTGAAGAATCAGCCATCATAAACACAGTGGGACACGTGACTTTTCACATTCTCAGCCAAATCTAAATAATCTTTTGCAGTCTGAAACCATCTTGAATTGAAAAGATCCCACAGCTGCTGGAATATCCAGAGAAGCATGGCTGTGTCAGCTACTTTATATGACTGGATATTTCAAAGCATGGGTATCCTTACTAATAGGGCACTCCCTCGGGCTTGAGCACAGCGTTGCAGGGGACTTCGCCTCTTGCTCTCGCCTGGTGGCCATTTCCTTGGCCCCAAATGGCCAGTCCCAGCCAGCATCTTCTCCTGACTCTCTGTTTGGGTCTTCTACAGCTCAGTCCTCCAGCCAAGTCAAGTAACAGTTCACTCCCCTTTGGGGGGTAAGTGAAGGTCCAATGTGAAATTCACAACAAATGTCCATATTTATAGTTCTTCTGCCCTCTCAGGCTTGACTGAAATC
The DNA here is from genome assembly GCF_015237465.2 of Chelonia mydas. Lineage (NCBI taxonomy): Eukaryota > Metazoa > Chordata > Testudines > Cheloniidae > Chelonia > Chelonia mydas. The sequence continues at coordinate 75,505,986 of NC_051246.2, forward strand.
CTCTGCTTTCTGGCCCCTTCAAAGATTCTCTTAAACAGCTTCTTCCCCAGCAGGATTCCCCCACTGCTTCCTATTGCCAGGGACTGAGGCAGTTTACCTGTGAGGATCTCCTTGCTCTTTGTAGGCCCTATCTTAGTGCTCCCCACTCAGAAGCCTACTCTACTCACCCGGATCTTGGCAGACACTTCCCAGAGGGGAACCCCCCCTTGTTCCTCACTCTCTCGTCTTCCTTCATCTAGTCCATTACAAGCTCTGTTTAAGAAGGGCTCTCCCTGCTTCACAACCATAGCTGGAAGTAGAGCTGGAACTACTACTGCCACAGCCCCTGATTTGAAGTAGTAATAACAAACACCAAACACATGGTTTCCATCATTAGCACCCCCACAATAAAATTTGTTCCAGTACTCCTAACAGCTGGGGTCAGTCTTTCTAATAAAGCCCCATTGCACCCAGCTGGAGTCACTCATTTGCCCTTATGTTGCCGGCTCATCAGCCTCAAAGCCGAGGGGGAGGGGGAGAGAACAATTGAGAAAAAGAAAGGACCACAAAATTCCAAGTTTTAACTGTTCTGGAGTCACTGTTTGGGCACTTGAATAGAATTGTATGGCTGAATTGGTCAGCTGTGATCTGCTGGAATCTTTGGTGGAATAACCAAAGGCACTAAGATTAATGCCATTCTGAGACAAGAACCATCATGAAGTGGAAGCACCTGTCAAGAAGGAACACTCAGTGGGCAGCAGAGAAGGGAAGGATTAGACATCTTTTTCTAAATAATGAGGGTTCTGTCTCAGCAACAGACTGTGCTCATTTAAAATCTTCCATGGACCACATGACTATTAAAAAGTGACTACTGTTGAAACCTAGTCCACTCACAGTAACGTATGCAATGAGTGAAGCAAGCTCCGACTTGCCCTGCTAAAGAAAGACTACATTGAACTAACACTAAAGCTATGAGACAACTGTATAAACCTAGTAAACAGAGTTGAGAGATGTTCTATCCCACACCATTGTAGGAAATTGAGATTCCAGGCCTCTTATATTATATATAATACACATCGCTATTGTACTGTATGACCTATGTTACCCCATCTGAAAGGATAACTTCCCTTCTCTCTCCAAGCTGGATGTCTTCAGACCGAAAACCACTGGAACTAACACAAAATACTGTGTAATAGCTAGATAATATCTTAAGAATACATAGGCCCACACACCAGGGATATGGAGTAGCTCACAACTCTTTCCAGTCTGCTGCTCAGAAATTTAAACTGCATGAAATGTGCTGCAGCTGTCTCTCTTGTGGGACCCTGTGATCATCACTATTGCCATGTATGTCACAGTTAAATTCAGTCACTTGGTGTGCCTGAAGTGTGTGGTGGAAGCTGCCAAGACACTAGCCAAAACAGTGAAAGGAAAAAAATGTATCTTTCCATTTAAAAAGAGAGAGATCCCAAACTGTAAAAAGCTTAACATTCACGTTCTGTCCAATGCCATTCAGTTGTAGTAGCTTTCATTATTTAATAGTGGGAGAAATATGAACTGCTATGCAGTTAAAATGAAATGCAGTTGCCTTAGAAAAAGCCCTCTTTAAAAAAAATCAAATAAAAGTTGCTGATTTGAACATTTATAACTTTAAAACTACCAAAAGGATTTTCCACAAACATGGCTTGTTTTATAGATCTCACTGAGATGTACAAGTTTAGTCAACCCTAAAGACTGTGGCCCTGTTGTTGGGTTGCACCATAGAACCAAAAGGGAGCCATGAAGTCATCTCTGTGCTCCTTTGATTCTGGGCCAGTGGTGCACTGGGCCAGTCCCTCAGTGTAAATTATAACAGTTTGAGGGCTGCTGTAATTTACATCAGCTGCCAATGGTCCAAAAGGGCTTCTTTGGCAACCAGAAATCACCAAGGTTTAGGGAATTCTCTATGCTGCCCCCACACTGCCACTCAGAAAGGAGATGGCATAGAAGCTGTTATTCTGGCTCTGTGTTACCAGAGGTTCCTCCGATGGTGGTGGGGTGGGGGTGATCATTCTATGGCTGCCTGGGCCAACTTTAGGATCATGTACCAGTGTGGTACAAAGCAGCCCCAGGGCAGCTGACAATGGGAGTCTGTTACATCAACTTGTTGTGTATAAAGCTGTGTAAGACATTACAGTTTCCATTGTATTAATTGGCAGATAATTAAAACAAATATTGATAGAGTGACTTCATGCTGAGGCATAATCACAAGGAAATAGAGTTATTATTGAGGTTTCAACCCTAATTCTGAATTTCTCATAGGGTCACCAGATAGCAAGTGTGAAAAATCAGAACAGAGGGTGGGGGGTAATAGGAGCCTATAGAATATTAGGACTGTCCCTATAAAATCGGGACATCTGGTCACCCTAATTTCTCAAAATTTACAGTGCTGTATTTCTCAACTTTATGATCTGTTTATGCTTTTTTTTTTTGCAAAGAATAGATATTAACATCTACATACGTACACACATGTTTTGTACGTATGATACAATTATAGGGGTTCTTCCAAGGACAACAGCAACATTTCACCCGTCAACTCCCCTTTGTTCTTTCTGTTCTTCAAATGCCCACTTTGGAATGACTTTCTTCAGCCATGGAAAAGTGGATGGTGATTTCTTTGGAATCCATCAATGCTAACCACTCATTTGGGATACCAGAATGCTCTCTCCCATCACTCCCTCCTGCTCAACACATATATAAGGCTTCAGAGTTAGGCCTTGTCTACACGGTGTGAACGTAAACTGATATAGTTGTTTATCCCATGTGGATATACCAGAATAAGTGTTTTAAACTAAATTTTAAAGGGGCTGGGTCACCTGGGAAGGGGTTTAAGCTAAATCAAAAAAGCCTTTCTTATTCTGGAGTAAGAGTATCCACATGGGAAATTATACCTGTATAACTACACCTATTTAACTGTTTAATTTTCCAGTGTACACAAGGCCAGAGAGTGAGATGCTCCAGACTGAGGCATCAGCAGCATGCAGATGACAGAGTACTCAGTCTTATCTTCATCAGACTCAAATAGTATGGTTTACTTTTATAGCTGTCTGTTTTGAATTTTAGATCATTTTTGTGAAAATAAAATTAAACTGTTCCTTTAACAAAAGTTTTACTAGGGCTGTCAACAATCAACTGAGTCACTAAGCACCCATCTAAAACACTGAATTTTATGGAAGTCAGGTCAGCCCTTAGTACTTTATAAAACTCTTTGTAGCAACTAATCATCTCACATTAAACTTTCAAAAAGTTTGGCCATACCTCCAGCCATCTTAGGAGCAATATTGATAGGTTCCAAAGTAGTCAAAAGAGCCAACCTCCAAAGCATCCACTCCTTCTTGACTGAAAGAATTTGTAGTTAGAAGAAGCACTCAAGATAGATGCGGCTGAAATAAGAGGAACCTTAGCGTATGTCTACAGTGCAATTAGACATGCACGGCTGGCTGTGCCAGCTGACTCGGCCTCACGGGGCTCAGGCTGCAGAGCTGTTTAACTGCAGTGTAGACTTCCAGGCTCAGGGTGGAGCCTGGGCTCTAGGACCCTATCTGGTGGGAGGGTCCCAGAGCTTGGCGTGCAACCCAAGCCTGGAAGTCTACACTGCAATTAAACAACCCTCACCTCAGTCCCTGGAAAAATCATGGAGCAGGTCCTCAAGGAATCAATTCTGAAGCACTTAGAGGAGAGGAAAATGATCAGGAACAGTCAGCATGGATTCACCAAGAGCAAGTAATGCCTGACTAATCTAATTGCCTTCTATGACGAGATAACTGGCTCTGTGGATGAGGGGAAAGCAGTGGACGTGTTATTCCTTGACTTTAGCAAAGCTTTTGACACGGTCTCCCACAGTATTCTTGCCAGCAAGTTAAAGAAGTATGGGCTGGATGAATGGACTATAAGGTGGATAGAGAGCTGGCTAGATCGTCGGACTCAGTGGGTAGTGATCAATGGCTCCATGTCTAGTTGGCAGCCAGAATCAAGCGGAGTGCTCCAAGGGTCGGTCCTGGGGCCGGTTTTGTTCAATATCTTCATTAATGATCTGGAGGATGGCGTGGATTGCACCCTCAGCAAGTTTGCAGATGACACTAAACTAGGAGGAGAGATAGGTACGCTGGAGGGTAGGGATAGGATACAGAGGGACCTAGACAAATTGGAGGATTGCGCCAAAAGAAATCTGATGAGGTTCAACAAGGACAAGTGCAGAGTCCTGCACTTAGGACGGAAGAATCCCATGCACTACTACAGACTAGGGACTGAGTGGCTAGGCAGCAGTTCTGCAGAAAAGGACCTAGGGGTTACGGTGGACGAGAAGCTGGATATGAGTCTACAGTGTGCCCTTGTTGCCAAGAAGGCCAATGGCATTTTGGGCTGTGTAAGTAGGGGCATTGCCAGCAGATCGAGGGACGTGATCGTTCCCCTCTATTCGACATTGGTGAGGCCTCATCTGGAGTACTATGTCCAGTTTTGGGTCCCACACTACAAGAAGGATGTGGAAAAATTGGAAAGCGTGCAGCGGAGGGCAACAAAAATGATTAGGGGACTGGTACACATGATTATGAGGAGAGGCTGAGGGAACTGGGATTGTTTAGTCTGAGGAAGAGAAGAATGAGGGGGGATTTGATAGCGGCTTTTAATTACCTGAAAGGGGGTTCCAAAGAGGATGGATCTAGAGTGTTCTCAGTGGTAGCAGATGACAGAACAAGGAGTAATGGTTTCAAGTTGCAGTGGGGGAGGTTTAGGTGGGATATTAGGAAAAACTTTTTCACTAGGAGGGTGGTGAAACACTGGAATGCATTACCTAGGGAGGTGGTGGAATTTCCTTCCTTAAAAACTTCTAAGGTCAGGCTTGACAAAGCCCTGGCTGGGATGATTTAGTTGGGGATTGGTCCTGCTTTGAGCAGGGGGTTGGACTAGATGACTTCCTGAGGTCCCTTCCAACCCTGATAGTCTATGATTCTATGAACCCCACAGCTCAAGCCTGAATCAGATGGCATGGACCAGCCCCATGTTTTTAACTGCAGTGTAGACATACCCTTAGAGGTAATTCAAATACATTAAAGTAGGACTCTTCCCATCCAACAGAAAAAAAAAAGCAGAACACAGAGAAAACTGGGCTTGCTTTGGGAAGAGAGAGAGAGGACGGTGGTGGTTGTTTTTTTATTTCAGCAACAGAGTTAGGCAGCTGGGTCTGCATGGATACATCCTTTCATCTGTGGCAGTGGCAAGGTAGAGGGTCTTAATCTTAAACTCTCCAATTTCCTTTTCTTCAGCTTCTTGCAGGGACCGCAATGCTTTGTGTTTTCTCTGATGAAATTTTAAATTAATTAGATTAATGTCATTAACAGATTAGTATTGGCATAGTTTTGTACCACTTTTATCACTTTCTTCTAATTCCAGGTGTGCTTTGAACACTCAGTTTTATTACCTAAATGATCTATTTCAAACTATAAAGAATATGGAGAAGTGTTATTTTGTCGTTTCAGGAATATATATGTGAGGGTTTTATGTGGGGTGGAGGAATATTTCAGCTCATAAAGGTTAAGGAACTGACAGAAGTGGAAATTTAAGTCCAGGAAAAGGTGGGTAGCTGCCAATGACATAAACGCTGATCTAGACAGAGTGCATCACTGTAGGGGCTAGAAATGAGGATGGGTGTATGGATTTGGATAAAACTAGAAACCCCACTCACTCATGCTCTCGATCTTTGGCCAAACCAAATCAAGCCTTCTCTTGAAGTTTGCTTATTTAACAATAGAATATATTCCAGGTAGAGACTGACATGTAGGATTTTCCTTGTATACACAGCAAGATATTGAGCAAATCAAGACTGCTCTCAAATTATAACCTTCGTACACTGAAGTATATATTAAAATTCAGTTTGATCTCCTGCTAGTTGTCCCTCTTGATCGTCAGAGGAACTGAGATCCCTCAACTCCCACTATAGTCACTGAGGTTATGTCTACACTACGGTCTACGTCAGCAAAACTTATGTCACTCAGGGGTGTGAATATTCCACCCCCTTGAGCAATATAAATTACACCAATATAAGCACTTGTGTGCACAGCGCTATGTCGGTGGGAGAGCTTCTCCAGCCAACATAGCTTCTGCCCCTCAGAGAGGTGGGTTGTTTATGCTGACAGGAGAACTCTACAGCACTGTATTATAGACATGACCTGACTAAGGTTCTGCTTTCTGTAGCAGTTGAGGGTACTTATCTTTTGTGGTCAGGCTATTTAAATGTATCTATACTACAGTACTGGTACTGAAATAAAAAGCAGCATAAATGGAAGATTAAGCTATCAGAAGAGATACGAGAATAGCCCAGTCCAGAAACTAATAGGAACCAAGCAAGTCATAAATTGCCTGATTCTGTAAATGACTAAGCACATCTCCTGGGAGGTACAAGTGCTCTCAAACCTATTGGTTGCAGCGGAAGTTCAGAGCACACAACACCTCTGAGGAGGCACTTAGCACTTTACAGGATCAGGTCTAATGATAATATGAATAAGGTGTGGGACAGAAAATGGAGACAAATAATTTTGAGAATTCACTTGGTGATTGGAGAATACCCCCTACCAAATCCACTGCATAACCCTAAAATTGGCATGAGCAAGCCTAAGGAATCTCAGGTGTTAACAACAAAGTTCAGTATATCCAAACTCCTCCCCAGGCTCTGGAAATGTGTCCCTAAGACTGCATGATGAAGTCCTGAATCATGGGCTTTTCTGAGGCTAGCACACAGGGAAGCATCCTGTCCATCTCATTGACCCTGATGCAATAAGCCAACCCAGACCCACACTGTTAGTGCTGTGCTCTGCAGACACAACTGCTGCTGACTTGAGCAGGTCTGGATTTCCATTCCACTCAAACTGTCTACCTGGCTCTATGCTGAAATTTATCCAAAGGCCAAATAAAGAAGTTCTAAGAGCTATGTGGTATTACAATTGCTACACCGTCTTTACTCGGGCAAAGCCCCTGACCAGGATCTGCAGTCAAGATCTCAGTGTATTGAAATATTTATTTATTTTAAACTCAGTTAAATTAATAGATCTTGTTTAAAATCAACTGTGAGCTGATCAAAAGTATGATTTGTATTACCATATTTTCTAATAGCCAATGAAGGTTGCTTGAAAAATCAAGTCATTCAGTGCTTCTTTATACTTCAGGACATTAATAATGTAAAAAATACCAGAAATACAGTATCCACGGTAACAAACTAGTAATTAATGAAATATACTCATTGCCATGGAAACAGGACTGAGCCAAGTGAAAATTGTGTATAATGTCATAACCCTAAACATACCTCCTAACTATCCCTCATTACAGCATACAACCTTGGAGTTTAGATCCGTTCACTCCAGTTAAACAATGTCCTACTTTGTGAGACTCTAATTTATTACCACCTACCACAGTCTGCTTCTATAGCACTTTTCATTTAAAGCATCACAAGGAAAACAAACCAGCAGATAAAAATAACACTGGAGTGCATGGCTCTAGCACCAAAACCATTAAATGCAGAGCTAAGTTAAAAAAAATAAGAAGTTTTCAACCTCGATTTTTGTTTTAAAAGAGGGGAGAGAGGAACAACAGTCTGAACCCCACATAATTCCATTTTAAGGGGATTCCACAAATGAGGAGCAGATGGTTTGATAGACTTTGTCCCACCAAATCTGTGGGCAGTTAAATGTTTTCTTCAGGAACTCTCGAAGCACAGTCTAGAATGTAAGGAACCAGCCACACCAATATCTTGTGTTCATATACTAAGCAGCATCAGTGTTCTCCATTCTCATGGACATAGGGTCCCAGGTGTGGCTACTAAACACAAAGACATACTATAATTTGTTAGTAGATATTCCACTTCAGCGAGTTATAGCCACATGCCGAGGATATGAGAAAACACACACACTACAATGTTGCCACCCTATTGTCTTTCAGGTATGGAAGTGAGTGTACTGTATTCCTTCCCCCCACCCTCAAGCTGCAAAGAATCTGATTTCATTTCCGAGGTTTTGTGTAGTACCTCAACCAAAGATAAACCAGACTGTGAAATCAGTGGTTCAACCTTTGTAATAGATTCTGTTCAGGCTACAGGACCAAAAAATCAGAGACTATGATACCTACTGGAAGGAAACCAAAATAACATTAATGTCCTTCTTTGGGTTTCCAACACTAGAATAGCCAATATACCGGTACTTGGTGCCGTGCGTTTAATTTATCTGTGCATGCATAGCACTGTATGAGGACTTTAAATCTCAATAAATAGTAGAATCCATAGTAGAGAAAGCATTTCCCACCTATTATTACTCTGTTTTTTAATAAACTTGACTTGAAACAGGGGCCATTCCATTTTCCACTTACTCATACAGGCAGAGAAATTACCACATGAACAACACTTGTGGGTCTTCTTGCATACACTTTGAGCTGAGCCATGACTAGTCAAGGAAACAAATATAATGAAAAGGGGAAAACCAAAAAAAGAAAAAAAGTTAACTTCCTGATACTTTGTTCTGCACGTTCTTAACATTAAACCAACTTAAATATAATGAACTATACTGTTGCCAGAGCAGCCTTTGGGGGCTGCAAAAATAGCAGCCCCCATATGCACACACATGTATATTGCCTTCTGCCTCTCTTCAAATGTCAAGGTTAATCTCACCTTTCACTTAAAAAACAAAACGATCCCTGTTTGTTTCAAACATAACATCTGACATGGTGATTTGTCCAGGTTAGTCAAGGTGCCCCTACATGATACCCACTGCTGGCCTTTGGGGCCCACACAATCCACACCTATGAATTACTCCATTTTTGGGTGTAATTGCAGAAAAAAAATCAGTAATTTGAGAGAAGAGGGGAGAAGATTGCTACTCAAGCATCTTCCGATGACACAAGGCCCTCTGCAAGCTCCCTCCTGCCAACAGGTGGCAGCCTTCCAATATGCCAACTCCTCTGCTGAGCTATTCGTGTAATTTCTGGATGGTGAGAGAGGCAGCATGGTCTAATGGACTAAGAGTTAGGGCTCCTGTATTCTCTCCCTGCCCAACATCTACCCTGTGTTCTTAGTCAAGCCTTGCTGGCTTAATTTTCCTATCTAGTGGATTAATAATACTCAGCGTTTCTTTGTGGTAACTAATTAGTGCTGATAAAGTGTTAAGTGTGATGGAAAAGAGATAGGGAGAACTTTGGAGAGGCAATGAAATATAGGCAGTAATAAGTGATGAGATAAAGATGACAGTACTATCAGCAAAGTGGGAGGAAAGAAGAGAAAGGAAGCAACAGGTGAAGGACAACACAACATAGAAGAGATAGAAGGCAATAATAGGATGGAGTGAATATGAAAGAGAAAGAAAGAGGAGGAAGACGACATTGCTCTTCAAAGAAAAAAGGAGTGAATATAAGAAAACAGTAAAAATAATAAAGATAGAGATTAACAGACTGGGTCAGATATGGAAGAACAGAAAATGTGAATAAAGGAATTAAACAAGAAGACAGACACAATTTATAAGTTAAGTGATTTAAATCTACTTATGTTCTTTTATTTTATAGTACTTCCCTGGCACAATTCCGTTAAGTGGGGGAGAAAGTGTGGGTATTTTGAGAACTTGTGTTATATTACACTGGATTCTATACAGTAGTTAGATAACTGGACAAAAAAAGACTGAGAAATAATTTTAAATTCACAAAAAGAAAAGGAGTACTAGTGGCACCTTAGAGACTAGCCACTAGTACTCCTTTTCTTTTTGCGAATACAGACTAACACAGCTGCTACTCTGAAACCTTTAAATTCACAGTATGCACAAAAAGTCCTCCAGCAGAGGAGCTCCCACATCATTTGAAGACCTTCCCCTTGACAGAGTTGTTTAAATGTTGGCAATGTAAGCAGATGGGCTCACTTCTGTAGCAGAGAAGGCTGCTGGTGGACCCAATAATCCCATTTTTAATTTATGTGAAACAAGTTAATTACTTCTGGGGAGCCCCAGCAAGGAGCTGCCTGATCCTCTCCAGAATGCTGTGACAACTCGTAGGTCTAGTGGTGTAACTACAATTGGTATACCCACAAGCAGAATGCTTCCACTAATATTTTCATTATAAGTGAAATATCATTATCTAATGTTTCAACAGCACTTTGTCCATTCAAAGTGCTATGTAAATGCTAAGCACTATTTCCACTTACTAAAAGCTACCATAATTCTACTTCCATCTTCAGACAGAGAAAGCATGTGCTCCTGGAAATATTTTACTTGTATTTCAGCATTGAGAGTACAATCTCAAACAATCTCAGTACTTCTCAAAACAAGAGAGGAAAAGCCATTCCCTGTTTTTGCATCACTACAATACCAGTCTCAACAGCTGCTTTTCCATTGCACATGTACAGTTAATCAAAAATGATCACAGAAAAAAATAAAGCTGGCCCCTTTCCCTTCCTCTACCTCTTGCTTCTAAAATGTCTCGTCTTTTACATAATTGATTAGCTTTATTTAGCTGAATGTGTTTGCACAGCTTTGGCAAGCAAATGTGTATTTTTTCTGCTCGAGCTGGAAGGAACAGTTTATGTCAAGAGTTAAACAGCCGCAGAGACCCTTGAGATGGTCTACATCCGATATCTGTGGTATGTGCTCTGCTAAACCTTAAAACGGTACGCTATGCAGCAGGCCCCTCTGAGGATATGGCTATGTAAACTATCTTACAGAATCTTTTCCTACCTGAACTAAAGGCTGAGTGTCTCCAGGCATAGTACCAGCAATTCCTGTAACTGGAAAAACTGCTGCTAGAAAAGATCAGCAACAGGAAAGTATTGAAATGGGTAGGTAATCCAAACATGTGCCTGAAATTCCATAGTTAATAGTGTAATTGGCAAAAATAATCTTGACAATGCTTTACTGTTAGTTGCCTGTGCTGTTGTTTATGTTGTTGTGATGCTCAGGTTAACACGTACATAATCATGCCTTAAATCCTGGAAGTTTATGGAATAATGAAGTCCACCCTCCGTTACACTTCCCTGTTTATTTTACCACCTTTTACAGAAGGAGCAGGAGCCAATGACAACCACGTAAATTCCATATGAGCAGTAGTCCTGGCATCATAATAGCTTTCTTTTGAGACCTAGGAATTTCAAGTTAAGATAAAAAGTTATGAAGTAAACTGTACTTGGATAGTACAAGTCAAATCCTTCCCTAAGCCACCCTAGTGCAGTGCCATGAATTTGGCCCTACAGTTCTGATCTGCCCAATGTAGCCATAATAAGACTACAGGGTTGTTATCTTTTGCACAAGACAGATACAGTCATAGAAGGTACATCCTCAGAACAAATAGTATATTCACCAAAAAAGTCATTCAAAACTTGATGGAAAAATCAGTTTCAGTAGAATTATTTCGTTGTCTAAGAGATTAAAGATCAGTAATAAACATTTGTGCTCTTCCTCCTAGGTGGTTTTAATATGGGATTGTGCAGGATTCAGTCTGGTCACCTCTCGTACTCAGTGTGTATGAAACATCATTAAGACAGAGATGTTTTCAGCTAGTGTCTAGTTTCAGCACATTTCTAATCTGGATCACATATTTTTCCTTTCAGTATTAGGATGAGTTAACTCTTTTGCTAAACACATCTCTTAATTTAAAAGCTAGACCACATTTCATGACCATATTACATGCCAGGAAGCTTTTTACATACTTTTAGAGGACTATATAGTAATGTGCCACCAACTTTGTCCAGACATCCAAAATACTGAACACATTTTAAAAATGCCAAATGTCTTTTAATAGCAAGTCTGCCGCTTGTTATTCTACATTCCGATATTTTATTAGGTTGTGTACTGGGCTATTACAGCACTGCATCAGACAGAGGAGAAGAGGGAAATGAATAAAAGAGGGTGGGAAGAAGTACTCAGCATTAGGATATACAGTGCATAACATAAACCCTTTCATATTCTGACTTTACAAAATCCAGTCCTCATTGTAACATCCTTGCTCTGGCAAAATTCCCAGTGTGGTTACTGAGGAGAGGGCTCTCTGCATCAGTTAAAAAAGAACTGAGTTACTATTACTGTAAAATGAACAAAAGAAGTCATAGAAAGGAACAGCCTAGCACCTATATCAATAGGCCAAAAGGAGACAAATTCAGCCCTTCAAAAAAATAACTTAGAAAAAAATTTATACTACTACTCTCAGAATAGTGTTTGTAATTTGATGCTCAAAAACAAAACAAAAAACAACCAGCTAGCTCATACAGGGTCAAGCAACATGAAAACTTGCAATAGCGAAAGGCCAGCACATATCATATGCACAATTATGAGTTTTAATTTAATCCATCACAAAAATAAGAAGAAAGATTTTCTACTTTGCCAAAATATTAGCTATTTTCCCTATGCGTTTTGCTTTTCTTCAGTTCCTGTTTCATTGCAAGTAAAAAACAGTTGATCACAGAATGTGATATACAAAGCTCTGTTCTAATTATTTTTCTATTGTAAAACATCATACTACCAACATGCAGCTAGTAGCACAATAATGGGAGAGTCCTCAGGTATAAAACTCCTCTGAACCCAAGATCTCTCTTATGAGATTAAATCCTGCAGTTCTTGCTCAGACAAATCTCTTCCTGACTTCTGTTGGAGTTCAGCCTGTATTAGGTCTGCCCTACAATTTCATGATTTGGCCCAAGGACTCTCTCTCATCTGTTGTTTTTAACTGCAGCAACTGTGTCATGTAGATAGAGTTCAGCCAAATTCTCATGCTGTTTATCAGTCACCTTAGGTCATGTGTCCCCTCCTCTTGATCAAGACTTGCAAAAACACATTTGTTCTAGGCAGACTGACAACCAGATCTGGAGACCTATTTCCCTGTGAAAGCTGAATTTCAGAGATTGTCCACTACTGGTATTCTTCCAGAGAGTAAAATCATTATACATATTTCCAAAGATACCCTTCTGAAGCCAAAAATGTAAGATTATGGAGCAGTGACTGTGAGTACACGGGATCTTATTTTTTGAATACTGTTCCTGAGCATGATGTGCCCAAACATATAGAAAGTGGCTACTTGAAGCACTTGCTTCATACTGTTTGTTGTTTGTAATATAGTGGACCCTATTGTAAGAGACATTGCTATTATGGCTATGTTTGTTATGGAGGGATAAGGTACTCTGAAGAGGAGTCCATCATGACTAGAGCTGTGCAAATAAATTTTCAGTTAAAAAAAGAAAATTGTTTCAGCTCAAATCTAAAACTAAATTGTTGGCAAACCAAGAAGTCCCCAAAATTAAATGTTTTACTTTGATTTTAAAGAAGGTGGAATTTTTTAAAGATAGAATTGGAGGTAGTTTCTAAACAAGAAGTCCTTTCAAACAGAAAAGTCAAAATGTTTCATTTCAACTTTCTGGTTTGTTTTTGCTGTATGGCTTTCCACACGAACAATTTAGTGAAATTCACATGAGATGTAAAACGTTTCATTGTCACCAAATATGTATTTTTTGCCCAAGAAAAGTTTTGAACTAAATTTTTTTCCCAGCTCTGCTCATGACACAATGAAGGGGCAGAATTAAGGTTGTCTTGGTATGTTTTGCGGGAAGCTTTACCTTAACTGTGCATTTCCTGGTTTTCTTAAATTTCTGTCTTGTAGTTTCTCTTAAAGCTAAAGTATTTTTTTACAGAATATGTGGCAGCACCATAACTGAGCATTCTCTGATTTTCAAGTCTCACTTTCCAGAAGGGTTAGCACTGCTGTGAGCAACCTTCATTTCACCTGTTTTTATAAGTGACTCTCTTTCTTTAACTTGACAGGCCCTTTGTGTCTATACCAAAGCCTATTTCTACAAATCAGAAAATTGTTTAAATCTAATAGTCATTACTCAGTCTCTTAAGCAGCCAGAGTCAGATCAGCTGGCCCACTGATTTAAAAAATATCAGTCTACTACAATGTCAGTGCTAGAAAAAGAAAGGCCATTGGGCAATGGAAATCTACTATTGCTCACTGAGCTGTAAAGGTGAAAAAATCAGCACTCTATAGTGTATAATGTCCGTAGACATTGTATACTGAAACAAAAGCAATCTTTGATCACAACAATTTCATATATACAAAGTACTATATATATTAGCTCTGATGGTTGCAAATAAAACCTGTAGCAGAGTATAAAACAAAGAAAGTGCTGTCTTCCTGAATTATTAGGCAGCAAAGCTGCTGCTAGACAACTTGTCTACAGATGAAGACAAGTCAAAACTTTTAACCACTATTCACCTATATGCTTTCCCGTTTGCCATGTCCTCTTCTTACATATACATCTGATATTATATCAATGACCATCCCTTGGCCAGAACTGGTACTACACAGCAATCTGAGGAGGATACACCTCTTCAGGATGAATGACTTTTACTCTGTCCTTGAAATTTACTGCAACAGGCTAATAAGAATGACAGCAAAGGAAAAATGATGGTATTTAGTATTACTGAAGTAATGACTTAGAGGCCAGTTTTGAAGGAAAGCACTTCTGTGTCTTCAGTATACAAAGATGAAACCTAAAAGTGTGTCACTCATATTCTGTGCTTAGTCACTCTTTTGCAGAGAGAACTGGTAAAAGGAAACATAATGGCTGGATTAATGAAGAGACAAAGATGTGTCCCCACACTCCTGTCCATCGCTGAATGACTGCTATGCCAAAAATGATTATTTGTTTACTTCCACATGCCTCCTTTTCTACCAGCTAAGTGGATCTTCCTCCAAAATGCGCACTGTTTCTTGAATTTGCTATAGGCTTGGACCTATGAGCTCTGCCACGCTTGTGCAATATTTCTACTGAATAAAGGGGGAAAGAAGTAGGAATCAAAAGGACACTTTCTTCTAGGGCTTAATTTGTGAATTTTTTGTTGAAATCTGTAGTTTCAACTGGGCAAATTCTGTACCTGTTACAGTAAGACTCCCATAGATTTCACCAGGACCAAGAATTGGTTGAACCTCAATAATCTAGGAAGCAAAACTTTGGATGTTTCATCCAGCTCTGAATGGATGTAAATTTTCATCACAATATTCAGGATTTTTCAGCACCTGTTTGATATTAATTCTTGTATTCTGCAATGAAAATGTATTTATTATCTAAGCATTTTGTCTTTGCTTTCTCCTTAACATTTCACTGCACAGTTCTCAGATTCGTATGACTGATAAGACACAAGTAGCTCACTGCCTAATAAAAGTTAGTGCTGCAGAAACACTAGTAGGAACTGAAGGTTTTTAACAGACAACTGAAAAGAACTCATGGAAGCATGGCATGTAGCCAACACAAGGCCATTTTTAGAATGTATAGATACAGCACACCAGGAAATTATAGACTAATTATTGCAGTTTCGCATTGGTTGTGGGGAAAGTCTTGGAAATGATTTTAAAAGATCAAATGGAGGAATGGTCGGAAAACCACAACTTGAATTAAGGATAGCCAACGTGGTTTCAGGAAGGGAAGGTCACGCCTCACTTACTTGTTGGAATTGTTTGAGCACGCTGCTGCCAGTACAAACATAGGGAATGCTGTGAACGTTGTATACTTGGATTTTCAGAAAAATACTTGACAAAATTCCACATCAGAGATTACTGTCTAATGTGCAAAGGCTTAATTCAGAAACGGTGGAGGGGGCCTCCTAGAAGTGAGGGGCTGTCTAACAGACAGGAAACAAGACAAGCTCTGTTAACCTTGGGAGAAATTTGTACTATTAAGAATCTTTCTAATAATCCTAGATGAGTTTTGCAAGATAGAATGGATATGCGCTTTCATTTGGAGAGAACTCTGAATGCATCCGATGAAGTGAGCTGTAGCTCACGAAAGCTTATGCTCAAATAAATTTGTTAGTCTCTAAGGTGCCACAAGTACTCCTGTTCTTTTTGCGAATACAGACTAACGGCTGCTACTCTGAAACCCGTCTCTAAGAAATGAGTTACAATTCATTCCAATTCCACAGAAAGACTTCCATTGTGACTTGTATCAGTTAAGTACCTGGGCTAATGGATCAAAGCAGTTCATTTTAACAAAACTACAACTCAACCCAAGATTAAAGAAACTCATCCTCTGAAATCCCTCCAAAAATGAGATAAAAATATGCTTGCAACACAGTTTCAAGAAGAGAGCTCTTCTAAGAAAGGTGAGAAAAGTGGTGTCCACCTCTTTTCTCATTCAGATAGAATAGATACGGTACCATATCATGGGTAAGGTATTAGAATCTTTACAAAGATTACTTCACAGCCATGTGGTCTAGTGGTTAACAATGCTCTTCTACCTAGCGGAGGAAGATATCCTGTTACAGTATCGCTTTGTGACATGTGTACTTGTAGTTACTATTTCCTCAGGGAATGTTTATCATAAATCATGGATGCATTTAATTTCAGTACCATGATTTGAAATACAAGTATGTTACACTTCAGCTTGTACTCTTGAGCTAAATCTTTGGCTATGATGACACTTGCCAACAGTAGGATGAACTTTTTCGCCCCATCAGAGTAACAGCAAACATTCTAAATATACTGCTGTAAGACAAATTGCTGAAATTGGTACTGTGTAGTGCAGCAGTACTTATGCAAGAAAAACACAAAAGCAGTGCCTTCTTGGCAGTGATTTTAATAGTGATTTGGGTTGGGTTTGGGTTTTACAAAACCAAACCCAAAGCTGGGGTGGTTGTGGATTCAGGTTTCATTTCATTCAAATCACTGTGGCCTAGGGAAAGGTGAAGCAGTTGCTCAAAAATGGTTCTGATTTTGGCTTATTGCATTTTATTGGCCATTCCAAATAAAGATGGGCAAAACGGAGGGTGGCTTTGGTTTACCAAACCTCAGTGTGGATTTCGTTTTGAAAAACCAGGGATTATTGCACATCTAGGTTCCATTTTATCTCAAACAAGCGATTGTTTCAGACACAATATCACAATGCTTGGCTGGGCTGCCCTTTCTGAGGCTCACAAGTAGACCCTTTCAGGCCCCTGACTCCACCTCACTTTGGGGTGGGATCTAGCAATCCAACCACTCTCCGTCTGGGTCTCTGGTTACACTACTCCTGGTTGCCAACCTCTTTGCTTAGCAGGCCCAATGGCCTTGGCACCCACAAGAGTTCTCATTCAGGAGCTTGTGGACAGGAACAGTGTGCAGTGACCACAGAAGCAGCTTACCCAAACCAAAGTATGAATTATTTTTCCAAAGGGTACACAGAGCCAGAGAAGGACAGATCCTATTGTTTGAAGGAATGTTCCTTATCCAGGCCATTGTTTAACCTTTCCTGCCTGATTTATTTTAACTACCCATTTGATCCAGCTAACCATTCAGGAAGGGTAATATCACAGAGATGTGCCCCTCAGTGTTACCCTCCCTGAGTGGATAACTAGATCGAACAGGTAGTTACAAGAAATCAGGCAGGAAAGATAAAACAATGGCCCTAAATAAACCCCCCCCCCCACCTTTCCCAGTTCTTCACACAAGGGAATCAGCTGAATGGTTCTTGTATGGGCCCATCTTTAAAGCAAACCTTGGGTAGCATGATACAGGCAAAAGGCCGAAGGCCTTGTGGTCTATTCACTCAATAAGTTATCACCATGAAGTGCATTTCTTACAGCTATTATAAACTGCTTTTTACATATACAGATAAGTGATCTCGCCTATGTGTTTAGTAAATATTATAGTTATGGATAAGATAGCAAGACACAAACCTATAACTGTGTGCAGCACTCAAAAGTTATCCACAGCTGGACCTTCTGCATAATCTTTTTAGCTCCATTAAGGTGTCACTAAGTAATACAGACTGAATATTAGCCCTCCTTAGCACCCAGTGAAAAGGGCTATTGTCTATCTTTTTTTGTAATTAACCAACATAATTCCCAACTTTTCTGAACTGTAATAAATAGCAGCAAATGTGCCATACCTAAGGCAGGCTTTCAATTATGCTGGACCTGAATCTCCTCTCACACCAGTGTAAATTCAGCATAACTTGTTGAAATCAATGGGTGTTACCCCGATATCACTGCAGCTATGCCACAAATACATCCCTGTGCAGTGCCATGGATGGACTCCTACAAAGCATAATCCAGACTCACTCCACAGTCCCCACATATTCTGCCTCTCCTTCCCAGTAGAGCCTGACCAATTCTGATGCCTTTTAGGCCACATACACCTATAGAGGGAAGGGACAGAGTTGTCCCATAAAAAGTCATTTGAACTAGGCCTGTTTATATAGCATGAATAGTTAAATATCAGAACTCAACTGAACCTGTCCAGCCATCCTTTATTTAGCATTAACATTCCCTGCCCATCCCTATTTACCTACTGCATGAACCGTTGATTGTAAGCTCTTCAGAGCAAGGTCTACATGTTTGAACAATGGGGCCTTGATTTGGGTTGGGGTCTCAAGGTGCCACGGTAAGATAAATAAGAAGAAAGATTTAAAATACTGGAACACTTCTAGCTCCCATGCAACTGGTGGTTTTCCACTTCTCTGTTAAAATGATATCACCTCTCCCTTCTAAATCCACCCAGTCTCATTAGGCATGATCGCCACTAGTCTCAGTTCCCAATATCATGGAAGAGAATGGATACCTGCAGGACTCACAGTGGCAGTTTTGAGCCTACTGAAAGAGACAAAACAGCAATTCTTTGGCAGACTCTGAACTGTAGCTCTTATGTTCCATTTCACATCTCAAATTCTTAACCTGTTTTGACAGGGGCACTCACAGCTTTGGTCCTCAGTACAATTCTTCTTTCGAGTCTCCCATCTCACATAAGTTGAAACACAGAAGGCAAAGGACAAGAGGCGATAATTACACTCAAGCTGCTGTTTTTTATAAATCTGACTGCTAAAATCATGTGGGTTTGTTTTTTTTTAAATGTGCATATAGCATTAGGCAAGTTCCTCTGTCTTTTAGAATCATGAGTCACTCAGGGCACAAAGCAGCAGGTATTACAAGGAGAGTGTAAAGTTAAAATAAACATGGAATTGATGTTTACAAGATTGGAAAATATGGGGTGTTGGTCTTACATTTGTTAGGGTAAAACAGATTTTACAGCGGGCACATTTAAAAAGTTCATTCCAGTATTAGAGGTATTACTGATTCCAACCATGTTTCATATACTTCAATGGAGAATACACCACTAGAACCAGTACTATCTTTAAAGCCAGAATGAACTTTTAAGTGTGTCCACATTATCTCAAATATGCAATGCAGAAGCTGGGCTTGATAATTTGCTTTCATGCCTAAATTTTGGTTTGTTTGCAGTGTGGGCATGTGCCTGTCATTCAGCTACTGATATGAAACTCAGACCATTATAGCTGACCAACAATTACTCTCCTCATGTCCATAAATGCAGTAGAAATTGGCCAAAGAGATAGTGTTCATA
Source organism: Chelonia mydas (assembly GCF_015237465.2). Classification (NCBI taxonomy): domain Eukaryota; kingdom Metazoa; phylum Chordata; order Testudines; family Cheloniidae; genus Chelonia; species Chelonia mydas. The sequence goes on from NC_051246.2 coordinate 75,525,339, forward strand.
GATGGCACCAGATTAGACACAGACTATAATTTGGGGTTCAGGTTGTAGGCCAAGTCAGGAATAAGGGTTTGGACTCAGTTGTATTGAAATTTGGTCAACTACTTGGGATGTATCCCATAAAAATGCTCTCTCTTTACATTGACAGTAAGATAGGAAAGGGCACTAGAAAATGTGCTATAAGAAACATTCTACACTGGAAGTGGGCTAGAATACAGGATTTAGCAGGTCTTTCCTTCTCTAATTTTTTTGTTTCTGAGAGTATTAAACGTAAAGGGACTGTGCTGAGACACTAATTCCTTGTAGACAGAACTGTCATATTCAGTCAAGTACATTTGATTCCAATTACAGTTAGTTAAGCCTCTCTATAAAAACAGACAGTATGGTTAGAATTTTTAGTTGTAACACAATATTTCTCTGTTAGAAAACTGTTTTTCACTAAAATTGCTAACCAGATCTATGTATTATATAAAAAAAAATTAAACATATGAAACAGGAAGAGACTGTGAACAAGACTATAATCATATGAGGTTCTGGTGACAACAAAAAGACCTTGAACTTTGCTCTTGTAGCTAATTATGATGTCATTAGAACTCTCAATGTATAGTATTTATAGGTCTTTGTACTTCAGGGTCTATCATTTATTCTATATATTAACTTCTAAAACTACAAACACAATGTAACCTAGTTATTGAAAAGGCCACAATCCCTGGCATGGCATGTATGGATGCCAATCCTGCTGCTTTTTGCATCTGAGACACTCACAGAAAACAACTTGTTTTCACAGCAGTTCCATAAAACCAGTTCAAAAAGGAATGATGTTGATTGGAGGTGCCTTGGGGTAACAGTTCATTTTAGCTAGTACAATACTTCTGGTATATAGAACTTTACAGCCTCAAAAAGTCTGGGAAAGATTAATTAATACCAACCACAACACCCACGTGATAAAAGGAAGTGAGTCCTAATTAGAGTTACATCTGTGCTACAAAGTTTAGATTCATCCCTTGAGTTTGGCGTATTCAGACATGACTCCAAGCCTACTTCTAGTATTAACATTCCAATTTTGCACATGGAGAAAGAGATACAGAGCACTGGATCATGATTCCAATTTCTCTAGTGTATACCAGGAGTAACTCACTGAAGTCAGTAGCAGAGTTACAATGCTGTAAAGTAGGTGTAAAATCAGAAGCAAGACCAAATGACTTGCCCAATGTACGTAATAAAGCATCAAGAACCCAAATGTTCGACTCCAACTCCCTATATCAAATCACTAGATCTTGTTCCCTCTCCAACACTTCAGTAGTATGCCTCCCCTGTGGCTTCTGCAGGTGACCCAGATCTTTGTCCCTATGTGTACACACAGCAGAATCATACTGGGTCTCATGCAAGAGGGCCCACAGCACTTGTGGAGAAGGGGCAAAATTTATTCCCACCTTCTGGCATATTTTTCAAAGCAAATGTACAATGCTGAGAGGGGGAAAAAAAATAGACTATCCCTACCAATGCCCAGGTGCTGTGAGTGTTACAATACTTATATGCTCTATGTCTCACACTTGCCTCCTTTTCAACACCACATTTTCCCCCCATGGAAAGCTGTGACTTTATCTCATTGATTACAATTCATCCAGCAACGTCTGTCCAAAACAATCAGATCATTTGATTGACTGAGGATTTTAGCAACTCCCCTTGGAAGACAAAATTTCACATGCAGTCTAACAATTGCTAGCTTATAAGCTCCTCGGGGCAGGTACCATATTTACTCATGTCTGCACAGCACATAGCACATTTTGGATGCTATTACAATAACACTGTTGTGCAGAAGATTACATGGCTCAATAGGAACAAATCCATAAAATAAATACAAGGTTTGGGTTATTTAATGTAACTGTGAGAGGCAGCTCTCTTCATGATGGTGTCTTTAAACTGTCAGCTTTGGTATGACAAGTAATGTTTAAAATGAATTTCATTTAGAGCTGGGAAAATATGCTGGCTCAACAGCCCTGGAGAAAGCCTCTGTCCTGTAGTGGCAGTGAGAGATTCCCCATACCTAATAATGTGCTTGAACTTTGCTCTGGAAGAACCATCACTACAACCAAGAGGATAGTTCAGTCTCCTGGCCAATTCAGTGACCAATACAATGGTGATGGGTATTTGTATTGCACTAGTCCCCAAGAGGCCTTACTCATGATCATGGCCCAATTGCACTAGAACCTTTACAAACACTTTAATGTTTGCAGCATGTGAGCTTTACACATTAAAGGTACTGCCCCGGCTCAGATGAGCTTATAAACTAACACATAATGATGCTGAGAAAGTGGAACGCATTGACCTAGCTGCTGAGTCTACCAAAACGGATTTCATCAGGGAAAACAAAGACGGTCTTAGATGTAAGGAACAGGACTAGGTCTGAGATCTGTGTTGTATTCCTAGCTCTGTCTGGCACAGACTTCTTGTGGGGTGTATACAGACATGTCACAAGTGATTGTTTCTTCTAATCCTGAGCTAAGGATGTGCAGGTATTTCAGTACCCAGTATTTATCTATGTGCAATGCCCATTCACTGTCCTACTGTGGTGCAATTCCCCGAAGTGCTAGGGTGTAAGCCCACTCTCTCTAGAAGCATTTGAAAAAACTGGCATGATCTTCAATAAGAGCAGCATTGGCCCTTAGAACGTCCAATGTAATATGTGCAGTCACATCTCTCTTTCTCGGAATGATAGCAAGAGATACACCATTGTTGATACTGTAAAGTGAAAGGGCTATTGCCAAATATCTCCATTTTCTTTTATTTGTAGGCATTTCAATGGACCACATCATAGGATCTGAATATTTGTTTTCTAAGTGGGCTTCTCCCCAGGGTCGGTCAAGTACATCCAAGTTTGGAGGTATCAATATTTCCATGGGGGCATCCCAGCATCTCAAATCATGAGCCACATAGTCAGCATAAAATTTGTTATTGAAGTACTGCAATTATAATGGAACTTCATCCATTTGCAAATTCAGTCTGGCTCTTGTAACTTCTGGGTGTGCTTAGGAAACATTTTTAAAACTTAAATCGCAGGTTTTCTTGCCCCAAAAACCTCCAATGACCACACCTCAATTTTCTGGTATATTGCTAAAGAAAAATTGCATTTAAAAAGAAAAAAATCATTTCAATAAAAAGTTACATGTGGCTTTTAGGGGGAGACAGGGTCTAATAATTGTATTTCAAATATTTGCATTTACATTTTTCAGAAGATTTTCTATTGCCTTAGGGATTCATTTACACAGCAGAAACACAGATCTAGTGTTCCCATGGTATTTCAAATCCAAGATGGTGGAAATACCACAGACGACCAGTTCTTATTTTAAAAACAAAATCCCTGAATCAAATAGCATTTCAAGGCCTGTGAAATTAAAAGGCAAAGAAAAGCAGTAAACACTAATAGAAATACCAGCCATATTTAGCTTTAGATGAATACCATTACTTTTATTAATACATATTGATGTAAAACCATAGCTGCACATGGAACTCCACAAGAAAAAGAAATCCCTACTCCTGCTCCTTGGAACTTAAAATGAACTGGTTTGATCCTGAACTCCCTCAACTTCCATTAACGTCAGTAGGAGCTAAGGGCTGATGGCCTCTCATAAGCTGATGTGCTTGGCACCTGCCAGGATCAGGCCATAAGTCAGAGAAAGAACACAACAAAAAATGACAAAAGGTCATAATGGGCAGGAGTAGATATGGTATAAAGGGAAGACATCTGTGAACCCATGGGAAAGTAGAAATGCTTTGGAGGGAGGAGACATGCTCCTGTAGTGAGCGGATTGATGAGCTGATTAGTTACATTTGTTTCTTGTTGGTTATTTGGGGGGCTGGATGAAAGGGAGAGTATTTTATGTTTATTTTTATTCAATTAATATTTAGATTATCATTTTAAATTACGTTTGGTGGATTTTCATTGGAAATTTTGAAAGAAGAAATATTTTCAAATTAATTCAGGTTCTTGTGCATTCTGAATGTACAACCCAAATAGTTTTTCCAGAGTTTGCCAACACCAGTCAACCTTAAACACTATTACCCAGGACAGACAATGGGAAAGGGGGGTGGGGAGTTATTGATCTCAGTCCAGACAATCTTCAGGCAGCAGCTCCAAAGTTAGAATCTTTGGACTTTCACTGGCACTGCCAACTGGAGTCCTAAACAAAACAGTCTGCACACTGGACTCTGTGTACTGAAGAGCCCCTTATGAAAATACTGCTTCTAAAATGACCTATCTTACATAGTAAGGTTCAGGGAATGTTTTCCTTTAATTTTAACTGTGTGTTGGTGCCACCTACCGGATAATGTTGGTATGAACGTCAGCATACATTCCCAGCTACACATGTCTCAATTTTGTTGGCTATTTGAAGAATCAGAAAGGGACCCTTTCCTGGCAGAGGTGCCACTTCAAAATTATTTGAAGGAGGTGATGTGGGGAGACCAGAAGTGAAAATACAAGATTCCTGAAACCAGTCTGAAGTGGATATCAGTGGGATAGTTAAAAACTTCAAGGGAATACTGTATGTCCCCTCCTAGCCTCCTCCTGTCCTTCCAGTGGTTGCTTCTTAGGGATGCGAATATAAGTAAAGAAAAGTAGGGAAAGTTTCAGAATATTAAAATAATTACAGAAGTCTATTTCTCTGCTCCAAAAATAAGCAAAATTGGCAGAACTCCAAACTACACTTTGACTTAAAAAACATTTTTTTAACGATTAATACCATTAAGTGGTATCACTATCATTCTGACATCTGACAAGTAGCACTGACTTTATATAATACAGATAGTAATATGGGACTACATCTTTGCAACAGCTTTATGAGACCATCTGATAGTCACAGATATAAGAATTTACCCAGAGAAAATAAGTTATTTTTCCTATTTTAGAGATGAGGATCTGAGGCACAGGGAGATTAAGCAATCTGGCTCAAATCACGCAAACTCAGTAAGAGCTGGGAAATCAATCTTGGGTCTCCTAGTCTAATGCCTCAGTCACAAAAACAGTATCATGGAGGAGATTAACAGCCATGTTGTTTTACCGCACCTGCTAGGCCAAGGAATTTAAGCAGCACAAATAATGGCAACTCAGAGGTCTCAACTTTATGTTTCCTTGATATAAGTAACTCAGCAGAAGGGTAACAGGGTACAGAGTCTATCATTTCTAGGTCAATCCAGTCCAGGTTAGAAGTAACTGAAATTGTTACTATGTAAGGGTTGTTTAAGCGATGAAGTTGCCTAGGGACCACAACAGGGACTGGAAGTCTATTTCCAGTTTTGCATAGATCCACTATGTCACTTTAGGCAACTCACAAGATGTTTGCCTCTGCTCCCTCATCTATAAAATCATGCCACTGATAAAAACGTGATTAAGTGCTTTGAGATCCTTGGAGAAAAGAGTTATGAGAAATGAGTTTATGGTCTTAACGTAACTTCTAGTACACAGGTATTCTTATCACAATTAGCACCTTTGTTGGCAGTCTCAACAAAGAGACCAAGAAGACTGACTGAGCATGGGAAATGAACTCACCCCTAGAAATTGTCCATCTCAATAAGGGTTGAGGAGAAGGTAGAAGCTTGCATCGCCGATGTGCATACCTATATGTGGATAAACATAGAATGCCAGCCTGTAGTGCTTTTGATCTGGTACCATTTATTAGCCCTAAAGTCACTTTTTTTTTTTTTTTTTTTTTTTTTTTTTAGGAATTAGTGCCTCTAACCAAAATAAACTGAAAGGTGGCATAAAAAAACCCACCCATCTCATATGCAGACTGGGAAGGATGTGTGAGTTATGGAGATCCAGATTCTTTCATTCACATTGAATTTTTGGGTATACAGTAAATTGAGCTGAGGATTAATATTAATGATTTTCAGCTAAAGGAAGTGGAAAATATTGCAGAACTGAATTGGATAAATGAGGTAGCTGAACTGCAATTTAAAAAAAAAAAAAATCACACCCCTCCACAAGCTCCAAGAAAAGCTGGAGAGCCTTTGCTTCCTTACTTTATTTTCCTCTTGCTTTTCAAGTGCAAATATTTTAGCATGAATTTTACTGCCCAGGAAGAAAATATTATTTCATGAAGATTATATTGGAGATGCATCTCTTACCTCTAATAGCATGTTATTTCCTTAAGAAAAAAAGATCCAGCTGTTCTTCTCATTCAAAAAGGAGTAAATCCATGTACTAATTACAGCTAAGACAATACTACACAAGTCAGTTCACTAAGATGTCTTCAAATCACCAGGGCCTGATGAAATGCATCCTATCTGAGATATCAGCAATTATCTTTGAAAAGTCATGGAAGACGGGAGACATTCCAGAAGACTGGAAAAGGGCAAATTTTGTGCCCATCTATAAAAAGGGAAATAAGGACAACCTAGGGAATTACAGACTAGTCAGCTTAACTTCTGTACCCGGAAAGATAATGGAGCAAATAATTAAGCAATCAATTTGCAAACACCTAGAAGATAATAAGGTGATAAATAACCTTATTATGGACTTGTCAAGAACAAATCGTGTCAAACCAACCTGACAGCTTTCTTTGACAGGGTAACAAGCCTTGAGATAGGGGGAAGCGGTAGATGTGGTATATCTTGACTTTAGTAAGGTTTTTGATACTGTCTCGCATGACCTCATAAAATAGGAAAATACAACCTAGATGGAGCTACTACAAGTTGGGTGCATAACTGGTTGGAAAATCGTTCTCAAAGAGTAATTATCAGTGGTTCACAGTCATGCTGGAAGGACATAATGAGTGGGGTCCCACAGGGATCTGTTCTGGGCCCGGTTCTGTTCAATATCTTCATCAATGATTTAGATAATGGCATAGAGAGTACACTTATAAAGTTTGCGGATAATACCAAGCTGGGAGGGGTTGCAAGTGCTTTGGAAGATAGGATTAAAATTCAAAATGATCTGGACAAACTGGAGAAATGGTCTGAAGTAAATAGGATGACATTCAATAAGAACAAATGCAAAATACTCCACTTAGGAAGGAACAATCAGTTGCACACATAGAAAATGGGAAATGAGTGCCAGGAAGGAGTACTGCAGAAAGGGATTTGGGGGTCATAGTGGATCACAAGCTAAATATGAGTCAACAGTGTAACGCTGTTGCAAAAAAAGCAAACATCATTCTGGGATGTATTAGCAGGAATATTGTAAGCAAGACACAAGAAGTAATTCTTCTGCTCCACTCCACACTGATTAGGCCTCAGCTGGAGTATTGGGTCCAGTTCTGGGCGCCGCCACATTTCAGGAAAGATATGGACAAATTGGAGAAAGTCCAGAGAAGAGCAACAAAAATGATTAAAGGTCTAGAAAACATGACCTATGAGAGAAGATTGAAAAAATTGGGTTTGTTTAGTCTGGAGAAAAGAAGACTGAGAAGGGACATGATAACAGCTTTCAAGTACATAACATGCTGTTACAAGGAAGAGGGAGAAAAATTGTTCTTAACCTCTGAGAATCAGACAAGAAGCAATGGGCTTAAATTGCAACAAGGGCAGTTTAGGTTGGACATTAGGAAAAACTTCCTGTCAGAGTGGTTAAGCACCGGAATAAATTGCTTAGGGAGGTGGTGGAATCTCCATCTTTGGGGATTTTTAAGAGCAGGTTGGACAAACCTTGAGTGCAGGGGACTGGACTAGATGACCTCATGAGGTCCCTTCCAGTTCTATGATTCTAAGACATAAGATAATACAGAAGGTAAAAACTGACACCTTCCAAGTGTTCAAAAATCATGAGGACAACACTGGCTCTGAAAGACCATCTAATATGGAAATAAAGTGACTAATGGAAAGTTTGCCCTCACATAATCTATTTCCCTTTAGCAAAGATGAGCACAGCCTTCCAAAAATGGGTGCATCCCATTGTTTCTCACTTTCTCATCAGGTTTTGCAAGTGATGTAACTTCATTACTGTACCATGAAAAGAACAATGGGCTGGACTTTCCATTGCCTTGAGTAATACAAAGATCTAGTTTGTGTGGTCAGCACGACTGTCTTCAGTATTTGTCCCAGCCACTCTGCAGCCTGTTATTTTCTCACAGCTACGGCTTACTTCTTTAGCTCAGAAGGCTCCAGCTCATTTTGTCAAAGTTTTCGACAGACCTGAGCAGCAGGATGTTTGCCAACAGTCATCACTATTCATTTAAAACCTTTTCTGTGAGTGTAATAACTCATTTTAAAAGTGCTGATTTGTCAGAACCTGAAGAATGAAGGTGTCTATTTCTCCATAGATCATACACAGCACGGGCAGCAGCGAACACCCCTTCACATTGTTCCACTAATATACCTCATCCCTGACCTAGCGGGCTGAGGATGAGAAGATGAGAAGTTAGATGAGAAGTTAGTTCAGTCTCCATGGTCCACTCAGTCCCAGGCTTCTCTGCTAAAACTGCTATCAAGTATTAATTGTGTAAAGAAGGGTGTTCAGGATAGCAGTTGTCCAGTTCTAACTGGATGAACAAACTCATTGCACAAAAGTCACCTGACAACTATTAGATATTAACATCTTTCAGTTACTGCTGACCAGGGTGGAATTTGAACTGGTAAATTAGACATGAATGGCCGCTGGTCAGGGAATGTGTTTTTTACCCACAGAAAAACAAAAATTGGAAATAAAGACTGCCTGAGAAACCCAACCGACAGAGAAGAATAGGGGTCTGAGGCACCTGAACTACAACTCCCATGAGTCATTGCAGCAGCATTTCAAAATGGTTTTTTTTCTCCCTTTGGCCTGAAAGCAGACACTTGGAAAGTTTTGTTTAGTCAAAAACCTACTATTCTGTTGAAAAAAAAAAGTTTTGATGAAAAATTTTCAGCCAGCTCCAGGAATTAATACACTGTAGACCAGATTAATTAGGAATTAATACACATCTGACCCGCAGGACCTTCTGACCCGGCCTTCCCCTTCTGTTCCCCCCTCCCCCACAGCCTCAGCGCGCTGCGCCACCAGCACTCTGGCCGAACTGCTGCCGGCGTGGCTGCGAGTTCCTGCTGCTCTGAGCAGCTGGTGAGGGGTTGGGTAAGGGGTAGGGGGTCCCAGGGGGAAGTCAGGGGACAGGGAGCAGGGGGTGGTTGGATAGGGGGCAGGGGTCCCAGGGGGCGATTAGGGGCAGGGGTCCCGGGGGGGGAGCGGTCAGGGGACAAGGAGGGGGGTTGGATGGGTCGGGGTTTCTGCGGGGGTCAGTCGGGGGCGGGAAGTGGGAGGTGGCGGGGTCCAGGCTGTTTGGGGAGGCATAGCCTTCCCTACCTGGCCCTCCATAAAGTTTTGCAATCCCTAACGTGGCCCTCGGGCCAAAAAGTTTGCCAACCCCTGTTGAAGACTATTTTTTCCAGTTTGAATTTTCTATTATATATATTTGAAGTCTAGTGTTCTCTCAATGAGTATATGAACACAAAGTTTGGATCTGAACTTCCCTGAGCTCAGAGGTGTTTTGATCTATGATCTTGGTCTAGGCCAGACTTTGTTTAGTAATGAGTGAAGTTATGTGCACTCCACAAGAAGAGAACATACCCCCCAGCTTGAATTAATATCTAACGTGCATCTTATTTACTAGGGTTAATATGAAACTAGACAAAACTATTTCAAAATATAACTGTGCAAATGATTCTTTCCGACTGAGCTGTGGGAGGTTAGAATGAAATTCCTGTGCTCACAGTGAGCTCAGCTGACCAGCAGGAGAGAGAAAAAAAATCACTGTTTAAGGGAGGGCCCCACATCTTTGCACCTGTAGTTCAGTTTCTGCAATCCATCATTTACATTACCTTTGGAAATGGAGGATTAGGAAAATCTTGTGGCAAATTTACAGTGAACTGTGAATGCTTCCTGTCCTCCCTGCCTCAGCTACAGCTGGAATCTAATAACTCAAAATCAGTTATTTCCTGGCAAAATAATATATTTCTACTTACAAATATCCTTTCTGGGGAACTGAAATGCTACTATGGAGAGTGTTGGATGATGAGTCCTGTAGGTTGTAAAATCTAAATTCATTCTGATCCTACATTTAAAACCAATATTTACCTTTCTCTGAGGAATTTTAATCATTTCCTTTACTGCAGCAATGATTCTTTAGAGATAGTTCTGGACCTGGAAAGGAAGAGGGAAAACATTCAAGGAAGATAGAGAACTCTACATAACCAAGGTCTTTGTACAGTACTACAACATGTGTCTGAAGAAATATTACACTGCAAATAGCTAAAGAAGTCATTTAGGAGCCACAGTCTTTTCAAGCAGCTAGTTGGGTTTTAGGGCGATCACGGCCTCTCACTTCATGACTCCACAAATAGGATTATCTAACGACTTATTGGGAGGGCCGATCATTTTTTATAGCCACATGGCATCTCAGTGCTTTCCCTGTTGTGTACCTGTACTGGTACTATGGTGAATGTGAGGCTAATTTCCCAACCTGGAACATTCCATACCATGTCCAAAGGCAGAGTAAGACAGAATGCATCAAATTTTTCAGTATTGTTGTAGTTTACCAGAAGCAGGTAACAAGCATCAGTCGTCACATTTATTCATCAGTCCTGAAATTACTTTAGCTGATATCAGCTTATGGCTGGAGGACTACAAACATTACCATGGACAATCAAATCTATCATCACTGTTTCTGTATAACAGTCAAAATATAAAGTGGGGAGTGGAGAACTTGTTTTGTCAAGTTTAGGACCCTCTTAATAATAGAGCGTTCTATATTTAGAACTTGAAGTTATGACAGAAAAAAAATCATTTGAGGTTTCAGTTCCACTCAGCTCATTCTATTCAGGATTTCAAGTGCAAATCCTGAGCTGCCACAGGTCTCTTTATTTCATGTCCCTGGTTAGTTCTACAAGCAAGGCAAAAATTACTTTCAGGCAAGAATCGCTATTGTTTGCATAACACAAGATTCCGTTTAGCTACAAATACATGGGGTGAGGAAGCAATTACATTTTCCTTTAAAAACTGTGGTTTAATTTAAGAGAAAAAGTGTCTGGCAAAACTCAAAAGTTTAACAGAATTTGAAACTCAAAACTAAAAAAAAAACTAGAGGTTTTGCAAAGCCAAAACACCATGATGTTCTCTCACCCCTAACAATTAATTATGCAACATTTAAAGGCAAGTCTTGTGAGTAAACCCTTTTGCAAATGATTACATGCTATGGAAACAGAATATAATAGTAATACTATCAATTACATAGTGTTTTATATTCAAAGAGTTGTACAAACAAACAAAGAAATTCATATTTTTCTGCAAAATCAATTCTGATCAATAGCGAGTGGAAATTAGCGAAGGGAAAAACCAGAACCCTGGTTTCAAGCACTCAAGTTTTGTGAGTGTTAAAATCTGAACCTGGATTTGTAATTTTCCAGTTGGCCCCAAACTTTATGAGATTAAATTCTGCAGAGTGAGCCCATATATAAACATGTAAACAGTATCTCTGTGTATGTTCTGTTTGTGTACATTCAGAGAAACTAGACATGCTAGTTGTTTTTCTTACATGTACATTCAGTAGTTAGAAAAATAGAAGTCAATATAAAGTACAGATGAAAACTACTGAACCAGCTCCAGCAAGCACTAACTCTTAGTGGTACAAAATAACATCTAGTTGTGCTCAGATCCCCTTACTCAGGGGAGAAAAAAATCTATGTAGGGAACAAGAAGTTCCATAAAGTTTCCGTTGCAGTTTTTCCTCAGTATCATTCCCTTAGGGGGTATCCCACACACCCCACATAAACGGTTATTTAGTTCTCAAAGCCACTGACCTTGGATTTCCACTCAGCTCTAAGGTTGTGCAATACCAGCGAAGACCACATACTGCCACACTCTCACAGCTCTCCATGTCCCTTCCCAACTCCCTGGCAGCATGGATCCAGCACAACTTCTCAATTGGCTGCTTTCCATGGACTCCCTCCTTAGTAGGGACTCCACATCATGGAAAAGTGGACACCACATGCTTTTCTGGGGAGAACATGCAGAGAGTACCTGTTTCCCCTCCCCAGCCCCAGTTCCAGGGTCACAGCCTGCTCCTGCCCACAGTGAAGCTAGGGTTCTAGGGGGGAAAGCAAGAGCAGGGTTCTAGGGGGAAAGCAGCTGAAGCAGCACTCCTACCTTCAGACAGGGATCCACTGTGTTTTTATCCCTGCTGCTGCAGAAGGAATGACTTAGCCCTCGGCTAACATGTCTCTGAAATACTGGTTGCATGTGAAACATTATATAAATACTCCCTATCTGCAGTGCATCCACCACAGATAACTATGAACCATGATACGACTTCTGAAAACATCACCTCCAGATGTTGGACAGTAACAGAAACTGCAAGGGTTCTACAGCACCAGAAGAATGTAGCATGGGGTTGGCAACAATGCCATTGGCAGCCTATGGTGGAGGAAAAATTGGTGCACACGGGTGAGGGATGAAGATTTTGATGAAGAATAAGAATAGAGCTTAAGGTACAATCTACAAAACCAGAACTTTAGCAAGCTTCTCAATTCCCAGTGCATTCAGAGCATAATGACCAGAGAACCATTTAAAGGGTCAGTGGTAACAGGCAATTTCTGAGGCCTTCTTGGATAGAAGAGGTAGGCAGCAGAATATGTATCTGCATGAACGTATTTAGAAATATTTATCTTGCCAAACACAGGGGATATCTGTGCTATTCAGAAAATGTATTCTTCAGTTTGTCCATCCCGAGTACAGCAGCAGTCTTAAGTTTCATGGGCCAGATTCTGCTCTCAGTAACACTGCTGTATTCTGTTGATCTTAATAATATTGCTCTTGATTTATTCAGAGGTAAATGAGGAGAGAAATCAGCCCCTTTGTTTTTATAAAGGACTGAAAAAGCCCTTTTATGAAGGTAACAGTACGAAGTCTAATGATGTTCACAGATTGTTACATTGCAGTCAATTACCCTTCTGCTGCTGGAGAACTAACTTTTTAAAAATGTGTTTCAAAAAGGATTCACCCCTTCTCCTCCCCACTGTGGAAGTGAGAAAAAGTTTGTTTTTTATGCTCATTCATCTTCATTTCAGTTAAGAATGCTCTAGGACTGCCAAATTTATTAAATTTTGTGGGATTTTGGTAACGAGAGAATGAGAAAAGAATTAGAAATCAATCCAAGGCCACCAGAATGCATTAACAAGATCCAGAAAGAATGGGGTTTTGGTTAGACTTGTTTTGTAGGGTTTATTTGGAAGAGAACCTCTTAGGTTAAAGTAGAGAAACTTAACTCAAATTCCTTCTTGCTAGTTAGAAAGATAATTTCATATACAGACTTTAGCACTACCAACAGGAGAGAGACTGGAAAGCTTCAGAAAACATATGAATTAAGGATAGTCAATTGTAAAACCAAAATTTCTCAGCTCTTGCTGGTTTGTGATAAAACCTTAACACTATTTAAACTTAGAGGAATTGTATTTAATTTCCCTCCTTTCCCCTCTTCCTTCCCCCCTGCCCCATCTTTTTTTATATATAAAAAAGACAATGGAAAGTTATAAGATATGAATACTCTTTCCTGGAGAAAGTAGCCATTTGTGTCCAGGGAAGGGTCAAATAGTTTGGATAAAATAAGAACCAACCCAAACCACCACACATTCTTAAACTGAAACTTCAGAATATTTAACAAACTCTTATTCTTTCATTTTCTTGTGCTTTTGCGTTTCCTAATTTAGCTGTGCCCAAGAGTGGGAGCACTAAAACACACCAAGAAATATTCCATTAGTGGTGAGATGGATGGACAGATCTGGATCATGACACCTCCATCTCATGTGCTAACTATTCATTTCCTGCCCTTGAGGATTCATTGTCATGTTGTCCAATCTTGGGGGCTTCATCCACAATGCAAGTTTTAAATGCTGAGACATTTTTCCATTATGTCTATATACCACAAGCTGAAATTTGTTTAGTTATAAAAGGTTTTTATGATATTCTGAATATTTTTTCATGAACATCAATAATTTCAAAAAAGTTCTCAATTGTTTCATATTATCTCACTCTCTTTTTAACTCTGTATATTAAACATTAATTTTTATTCTTTATTTTAAATTAACTAAATGCCTCTAGCACTTATTCTGGCCATTTTATATTTCTTTAGGCCGCACACAGTAGTCACACCGAGAAAGGGATGACTGGAAATAACAGGAAACAGAAGGAAAAACAGATCCAGGGTAGGGCTCGAGAAAACCCTCTTTTATCAAACCAGTAATCCAAAGATTCAGGTCAAGGGCCGGACCCCATGCCAGGTACAGACCATTGTCAGTTCCAGAAAGACAATAAACCCCATCCGACTTGAGTTCTTCCCCAGGTTTTCCTTATGGAGGTCTGAAGAATTTCTCCCATTCACCAGACTTTCAGTTTGTGAACACAGCTCGGGGCAGGAGACACACCGTACGATGAGTCCCCAGGATATGCTTCATCTTGGGGAAATCTGGCCAGTCTTTCCACTTGCTAAGTGGATGAGCAGCCTGTGGCCTGAGCATCACCTAGGGAAGCCCCACTGCTCCTCCTCTCTTCTGAGCAGGTTATAGCTCTCAGGCCTGCAGAATCCAATTTTCTCCAGGATTAACCCCCCTCCCAAAAAAGAGCCTTTCCTTTATCAAGGCCCACAACTTTCTAAAGGCCGCTTCCTCCCCTTTATCAGTATTTCCCCTCCTGATTATTCCATCCAGGTGAAGGAGTCTCCTTCTATGCATGACATTTCTAACAGGAGCCAAATGCATCCCATCTTTCTAAGCTTGGTCATTAACCCCTTTGAGTCCTAGCCCTGTGTGGGTTTTGGAGACCCCATTACAAACCTTAGTTTCTTAATTAAACAATATAAGAAACACTGGTCTAGATTCAGAATGGCTTTTAGGCACTTAGAAAATTACTGGGATTCGCAAAGCCTGAGTTCACTGCCTAGGTGCCGAATATTATGAATGGGGAGAGAGAGGTGCCTCAGAATGGGATTCACAAAAGCCAGGACACTAGGTGGCACCTCACCTAAACTAGCCAATGTGAGTTATGTTCGTGGTCCTATCCTTCTCTTGGAGATGGGTACCTAAGTCCAGGCAAGCACCTCTCTCCTCTTGGAATTTTCAACTGCAAACCCTCTCTTGGTGTTAGGAGCCTATGCCATTTTTAGCAAGAAGCTAATCCTTCTCTCTCGCCTGATGATTCTTTCATTATTTATCCACAGCAGAACAGCTTCAACATTGGGCCAGAAAGAAAGACAGCAAGCACAAGAATAAATTCATAACTTGGTAGTCAGAGCTCTCACCCGGGAGGTGGAAGACCCAGAATCTAGTCCCCTGGCTCCATGGGCGGTGGGTGAATCTTGGGGAGGCTAGCCTCCTGCCTCGCCTCTTCTGGCCGAGGCCACACCCACGGTCTCTGGTCTCAGCTAGCCTGTGGCCCAGGATCAGAGCTTGGTCAGGACAACGGAGGGGGGAAGAGAGCTTGGCCCCAGCCAGGGTTGAGATCTCAGCCCCCACTGGGACCGTGGCAGAGCTCTCGACCTTGGCAGAAGCTCCAAGTCCAGAGCCCCTCACCCATTCCTCTCCTTCCCCCACAGCCCCACTCCCTTCCCCCCACTCGCTCCTTTCTCCTCCTCGGCTGCAGCCCCAAGACCGGAAAAGCTCTGTGCCCCTGCTCCAGCTGTGGTGGGGAGCAAGAGCTCCTCCAGCCCCAGGGCTGTGGTGGGGGGAGATTTTTCAAGGGACCCCGAATTGGCCTGGCCCCTGCCCAAGATACTGTGGAGCAGGTGTTTTACTTATTGTTTGAATACTTGAGTCATTGTTGCGATGTTCTCCAAACTTAATGTTGTGTCCCATCTCCTCTTAATAAAAGTTTTATTTCATTATACACTGACTCAATGCTCAGGGGTGACAAAGTTTTGCCTCTCAAGTGTGCCCCAGGGTGGTGGTTAGTTTTCCCAGATTTTGGGCAACTCTCCCCACTATGCCCCATAGCATTGATGTCCCAACAGAAGAGCCACAAGAACAATTAAAGGATTGGAAAACATGCTTTAAGTTTATAGTGATAAGCTAAATATATTAAACTCCTTGAGTCTAACAAAGAGAAGGTTAAGGGGTGATTTGATCACAGTCCATAAGTACTACATGAGGAACAAATATTTGATCACAGGCTCTTCACTCTAGCAGAGAAAGGTATAAAAAGATTCAATGGCTGGAAGTGGAAGCTAGACAAATTTAGACTGGAATAAAGCTTTTAAAAAACCACACACACACACCAGTGCGGGTAATTAACCACTGAAGCAATTTACCAAGGGTTGTGGCAGATTCTCCATCACTGGCAATTTTTAGGGAATTATTTTGGGGATGTCCTATAGCCTGTGTTATACAGGAAGTGACTAAAGGATCATAGTAATCCCTTCTGGCCTTGGAGTCTATGAATCTATGACATCTGGTTACAGATGCCACGGCTGTCAGCCAAACCCAATTGCTAGAATTGAAAGAACCTATACAGCCATCCCTTTGCTAATATCGTTTTACTTTCCTATTTGAAGATGCTGCTTACAATGTAGGGAAAGGTTTACAGCCAAGAATTTGCAAGCCTGCAATTAATTTGCAATAGGAGATCTAGTTTTCTAGTCCCAAAAGATCTTAAATTAAAACAATAGTTATTCAGAGCTGGTATTATTCCAGATAGAAGTGAAAAGTGAAGGCAACATTCTGTAGTTTTATAAACATGTTTCTTGATCCTACTAGCTACCTTCAGCTAAAAGGACAGTTTCCAAATAAGCACATATTACAGTTAAGTAAAAAAATAAATAAAGATACTGCACATCTACATGGGACTCCCCTGAGGTCTCTTTATTAAACTTTTGGATCTCAAGATGATAAAGCTCTACCATACCAAATCCATAATTGGGGTTTCTGATCCTTCTGTATTTTGGGGAATTTATCTTGGGTAAATTATGGCTCCTTCTTTAGAAGAAACTTTAATTTTACCAGTGTTTTTTAGAAAAGTTTCCCTTAAATTATATTTTAAAATGTCTCCCTCTTGAGTCCCTCCATGCTAAAGAGAAGCTCTCATCAAGTACGGGATATTTTTAACACCTGCTGGCCTCTCTGCAAACAATTCTCAATACTGCAAAAGTTGTAAATTTGGGGTCTTTCTGGTTAATCTTTTAGAAGAACTTGTCCCTAAATTTATGCTGCACTTTTTTTAAAAAAAGTGTTTTTATTGGTTGGGGGGGGGGGGGGAATCTACCCACAATAGACAGGCAGTCACATTTGCAAAATATATGCAGAAAAAACAGATAATTTAATGTTCAGATTTTAAAGGGGTTTATTTTGTGCAGAGTGGCTTCCTTGGTTCCAGACTATAAATTACTACACTGATAGTGAATTGTAAAAAAAAAAAAAAAAGATACATTAACATGTGGATTTTTCACATTGCACAGTTAGCTACATGCAATGTATAGACAACTCTAGGTTGTTGGTGGGAATCTATTCAAGGTCAGAACTACAAGACTTAGAGAGACATTCCAAAAGACTATTGTTCAATGAGGTGACAGCTTCATTCCCGTCTCTAGCGGCTAGATGGCCATAACAAACCATACAAAATCCAGATAGACATCATGCTTTAGAACCCATCATACAGTGGCATACAGTGCCTAATACAGGATTAAAAAATGCGCCACATCAGTCCTAGTATGTGGAATCTTCTCTGCTCCTCCTTTAAAAAAAAACATGTTTCTAGGGATCATGAGTTGGGTGAAGTCTAGAAAGAGTGCCTGTGCTCCTTGTATTCTTGATTGGAGAAAGGCCTTTCCAAATGAATATGTATGGAACGGAGCAGATTAGTTTGATCTGACCTCCATAATTGAGAGTCCTTAAATGAAAATACCCTGTGTAGAATTTCTTCTGGTTTTTGCAAACTACAGCATCCTCATTGACACTGAGTATTGCAGAGAGACAAACTACTTGTCAGCCAATGCAGAGAGATCACGGACTGAATGGGCATAAAGGTTCACTTAGACTTTCCACTGGTACCATTGCGAATGTGTTCTGAAATTGCCTGTACAGACTCGGCATAAGACTGTACTTTGGTCACACCATCTGCTTACTCAGGCTCTGAACCCTTTTCCAAGATCTGTACTACAGAACATCTTGATTTTTCAGATCAGCACTGGAGCAAAAAAATGCTGAGAAAATGTAATTTTGGAAGGCTGCCTAGACAAGTCAGACATGTTTTATGATTTTTTTTTAAAGCATACACATTCACGAATGGGAAGCCCACCATCACAGCTGTTATTCTCTTTTCCAGTATTGAATATAGTTATTTGAATTATATTTAATGGAATATTTTCCAGATTGGAAACAGCATGCAGTTGCCTATACAGGCAATTTCAGAACACATTTCCCAATGGCTTCAGTGCAAACTCTAGGTAGAAAAGGCTCATGCATTATTACTACCATGTTTTATACAACCTTGCTCAGAATAGGGTTAAATAACATGGAGATAGAAATGTCAAGTCTGGTCTAGTGTCTATCTATATAATAAGATTCCAGGAATGTCACTCTGAAGCCTAGAATGTCTGTTGAGTCAGTTGGAGGTGACAGAAACACCTACAAGCATGGCTGAGACCTCTGTTTGTTCAGAATATCAGGTTCAATTACCACCGGGATTTGCTGTCTCTCAACATCTGATTTTTAAGTTCAGCCATGTGACTGATTTACGAATTACACCCATACAGTGAACAGTTACAGTAAGGTATGTATCTATGCTATGCCAAGTGTCCTAGGACCACTGTGATATCAGAGGTAACTCAATCACCACCACCCTTACAGGACAGCTAATCTGCATGCAACAATTCCGTTGCTTGTACGAGGGAGACTGCACAGGTAGTGGATTATTTTGCCCAATTCCCAGTTCTCCAAAACCACCCACACAATACAACCACCACTCACAATAACCAGAAGCACACAGAGCCCCTCACTACAGCACATACCCTTCATTCACAACCTTCACAAAACAAAGTCTCCTAGCACACCCTCAGTCATATTTACCATAAACCCGAGTGTCAAAGCTTCAGGTCTTCACTAGTATTACTGTAAGCTCTTTGAGGCAGGGACTTTTGTTCTGTGTTTTACAAACACAGAGCACAATGGGGTCCTGGTCCATGATGGGGGCTCCTAGGCGCTATGACTAATAATAGTAATAAATCGCTTTCCACCTGTGAAGCTGAACCCATTTGGTATTACAGATTCTAACATTGCCAGGGTAGATGCAATCACATACTGCAGGATATGGTGAAGGAATAGTGCACATGAACTGCTGGTCTGCACTATACAGAGGGATTTTGCCTTGAGAATCTACTTTGTGTGTGAAGTCACTAGCTACCCCCTCTCTTCGCCTACACCCAGTATGCAGTGTGAAATACAAAGCTGTGAGACTCACACAGTAGTGTGAAATCCTTCAGCATGAACTTTTCATTGTTTGACGCCATCCCATGCAGTGGAAACACCAAATTTCCCCTAATGTCCTGCACTTTAAGTAGCTCTCAGGAGTTGCCCTTCAGTGAACAATCTAGCAAAAGGTATTATTTGTTAGGGGGCTAGAGTTCTACCTCATATAAAGCAGCAAAATGACATACCATATATAAACCAGTGATCATAAACAATTTTATCCAGGGGTAAAATTCAAAATAAAATGCCTAACAGGTACATTTGGAAAACAGTATCCAAATTATGCTACATTGTCTTGACACTTAGCAATTATGTAACTTTTTATCTTTAAAACATTTTACAGCCATTGATGGACACAGTGGTGAAATGAGGACAGACATGCATGGAATTAAGTGGCAGGCTGCAACTTTTACTAAACTTTAAACACAGGGGAGGGGCTCTACCCACCCATCATCCATATTGTCCTATACCAGGCACTGAATTGGTTCCACTGCAGGGGTTACAGAGCTCCTTACCATATAAACCATAACTAGCACAAGGGTTACAGGGCTCCTTACCATATAACCCTATCCTCAGCCTACCCTCCAGAATTCAGCTCTCTCTGTGTCCTAGCACCTTCCTCCTTCTGAAGGAGACAGAGGGTTCAGAAGGGTGGGGACTTCAGACCACGAGGGCCAAAAGGTCTGACCTCAGTGCGTGAAGGCCACAAGATCTCATCCTATCCCATGAGCCCAAGGACCATCACCAAAATACCAGGTCTTTTATCTCTGGGAACCCTTCACTTTATTCTCTTAACCACAGTGGAAACTGGCCACAAGTTGCAACAAACAAACAACTCCACCCCAGTACCTCAGTCAGGTACTAAGTGTGTTCATACTCAACCCACTGTGGTGTGAAGGTGCTGCCAGGAAGGCAAAAATCTCCCTGGTCCTCTGCCAATTGGCCCATGGGAGAAAATATTCCTTCCTGACTCCCTAAATAGGTGATCAGCCAGACTTGCAGCATCTCTCAGGCTGTGTTCCTGTTCCTAGTTTGGGTGGGTAGGGTGGGCTGCTGAAGTGGAGCTGAAAGAGGCTCCACATGGCTGCCATTCTGAGTTAAATCCTGGGAGCTGGGGAATGCTGGCCCCTCTCCCCCAGCTGGCCAGTGGGTGCCAGAAACTCCCAGAGGGAAAAGCTACCTACTGACCCTTGGCAAGAGTCTCCCTCCCTTTCTGCTAGGACTATCCCCCTTTCACCACTAGCCCCATCAAGTTACCCCACCCTTAATGTAGGTGGGTGGCATTTTACTAATCCTCATGACACCATATCTCACAGTGGTGCTAAGTATCAGAGGGTAGCCGTGTTAGTCTGTATCCACAAAAACAACATGGAGCCCGGTGGCACCTTAAAGACTAACAGATTTATTTGGACATAAGCTTTCGTGGGTAAAAAAGTCTTTAAGTCTTTAAGGTGCCACCGGACTCCACTGTGAGATATGGTCTCCATTCTGAAGATGGGAAATGGAGACAGAAACTAAGTGACTTACCCAGGGCCAGACAGAGACAAAGTGTCAAAATCAAAATTAGAAATCATAAGTTCCTGGATCCCAGCCTTGTGATCAGACCACTGGATTACTCCTCTTTGTGCACATGTATCCATAATGCACACAGTGGAGGTATTACAATATATTACAGGTGGTGTAATTTATTACAGTAGAGATATTGCTCCCAGAGCAATGTGCATACGTGTGTTTTGGTTTTTTTTACAAATTGATTTATGGCAATGTTGAAAGTTTCATGGAAACAAACTCACAGTTGAGTAAGTATGAAAGGTAAAAGCCACCAGTTGGAAAGTCTTTTGGTGTTTAATAATCCCTGGCCTGAACGTACTTGGCTGAGGGTGCTGGTCATATCTGCAAAACAGAAAAGTCTGACACAAGAATACGCTCAGAAGACTAGTTCTGACTCTAAACAGTGTAGACAAAGAAGCCACTGGGCAATACCAACCGAGCTAATGAGTAGACAACAGGTAATACTAACTGAGCAGTTGAAGAGCCAGTGGGTAACATCAGCTTGTATGCACTGGACTGATTAGTTTTGTAGAGTGCTATGTTCACTTTTGTAGTGATCAACAGCAACCTTGTAGAGCTGGTTAAAAATCAGAGCACATATTATACTGCTCAGATTTCTAATCTTAAAGGTGAACTAGCACCGATATGATGAAAGTCACCTAGTGCTAAGGCTCAGTTCTTAATCCAGCTAATAAGATGATCTCCTACTCTGCTGCCCTGCTTAGTTGCATGGGCCTGCCTCCGTGTTTCATTGAGTTGGCTACAGTCTTACCATTTAGTTTGTTATTTGGGCTTTACTGCAGTTTACTGGATCTGATACATCTTTGAGGTTGAATTCAAGATTAAAACAATCTCTGAGCATTTTAATTATCCTTGGCCACCCACATGCAGTTAACTCTGAATAGCTCTGTACATATGCTATGATGCAATGTAAATATCCTCATTCTTCATGCATTTCAGTTTTTCCAGATTACAGATTCTAACCATTAGGAAAAAACAACAACCCACAAACATGTAGCGCTGGGACCAGGGAAGTCATTTTTCACAAGAAACATTCCTTTCATTTCCTATACAGTAGGAATCACTACTGAGCAAGCATTCCTCCATCATTATTTTTTCTCTTAATACAGCTGCTGGATTTAAAACAAAAATGCAACTTCTCTAGCCACAAAAATCCAACAAAAAGCAACTGAATCCTCAAGAGGATTTTGTTACATTGACTTAAAATTCAGTATTAACAGTAAAGCAGTGTGAAAGAGCGGATCTGGCAAATCAGCGACAAGGCATCCGATGTAAACTTGAGACCTCAAATCCCATGTCTAATGTACTGCACACATTATCTGCTATTGTGAGTTGCTGTGCCACCTACCTGTTGGAAGTTCCCAGTAGTAAGGGTAGATGATTCATATATCATTAGATTCTTCTGGTATTCTGAAACCATGAAAGAAGAGGCATTGTCAGAGAATCTAGCTGGTCAATGGAGACATACTGTAGGTTATACAGAAGAACAGAAGCTATTTCACAATAGACACTCATCATTCCTCAATGTTACAGCCCACAACAACTGTTATCACAGATACAGATTTGGACACAATAATTTCTTATAATGTTTCCACTTAAATGAGCAGCAAATTGTACCATGTTTGAAGCTATTGGCTTCAATGAAATAATGGATCACTATGTAAGGAATTGTTCTAAAAATGAAATTATTGGCTTGCCACATTCCATGTACTTGTTGAAACTGACCACTCCCCTCCTAAAGGTAGAAAAATAGCATCTTCCATGGTGATTTTTAAAAACAAGTTTAAAGTTGATCTCATTACATTTAGCTATTTGTTTTGGACACAACACATTTTTCTGAATCCTGAGGGTCTCATTTAAATTGACTTTTTACTTCATGATCTATCATGTTGTATTTCATTATGTTGCAAACTTTAAAGAAAAACTGTTATACAGGGAATCCGGTGCTTTCTATGTACAATATCGGGTTTGGATGTATTGTGGTAAACAGAATGAGAGTGGCTAGACGTGTCTGTGAGCTCCATTAGCTTTTTCATTCCATAATATTCAAAGCTGTTGTTGGTTTGGCACATTTCAAAAAGTGCACAGTGGGACAAATTCATCATCCTGAATACACCTCCACTTATTTTAAAGAAGCTATATCCAGCACGGATTTGTACATCTGGAGGAAGAACACACTTACTCAAGCCCCTCCCAAAAGCCTGAAATTTTCTTGTGTCCGATACCATCCCAGACAAGTGGACTACTTCCCCTACCAGCAAGTAGAGACCAGAATAATGAGAGAACTGCAGAACTGTTCTGGCTAGATTTAATGGACCTTTGGATCCTCATGTGCAAAGGAACCTCCACATATGACTCTTCCTCTCCCCATGCAGGAGAAAGGGAGCATTCAGCCACTTCCACAACAGAATTCCCCTTCACATTGGAAAGATGTTCTGGTCAAGTCAGCAAACAACGAGGCTACAAACTTATATCCCTAAGGTTCTGCATCTAACAGTGATCACAGTGGTCCTGTCTGCAAATCTTGGGGATTATGGCAGCATGTTTAAATCTAGTGCTACAGAGGATATTCCCACAGATTCAGTGTCAGTCTTTTCTTCTGAATCAGAGCTCTCCTTAATTGCAAGATTACACTGCTCAGATAATTCTCCCTTTAGAAATAAAATAGTGCTTGATGGGACAGTTTAAGGATCAAAACATCTGTAGAAGCATGACAAAAGGGAAAGGCAGGCCTACTAGAAGCTATACACTCCCCAATAGGTCATAATTATGACAGACAACAGCCTTCAAGACCAGAGGAACTCAGCAGAGCTGCAGAGTACCCCGAGATGTGTTATGTCTTTACAGCCCCCTTTTCAGCCCATTGGACCCCACCCTGACATATCCAGGATTGAAGCAAACAATCAAGTTAATTATATAACCTAGCTCTTGGCACTAGCTCTGGTGCTTCACTTTGACTATATCTTTCCAGGGCACATAGAAAGCCAGGAGAACATTTAATCAATGCCAGATTTGAAGTGGCTTCAGAATTGGAACACTTCTTCTACACAATACAAAACTGCTACAACAAAAAGTCTAGAAGATCCTATTTATGGAAAAATTGACCAACTTCAAAGGGGATAAAATTGCTAATAGTTATACTAATCAGCAGCATTTTTCTGATTCTCAGATCAACACCAACGGCTTTAAACACACACACGTTCCCAATCATATCCCACTGTTGATGACTAATTCACCTCTTCTGAACCCCAGAAAGTTCAGCACTGCAAAGTCTCTTAACCAATCCTTGTCTTCCAATTCTATGCCTCCCTTAACCAACCTAGTTGTACCACTGAAGTGATCAAAGGAATACAGTATCACCTGTAAAAGCACACTATTTTCCAGCAAATCCTCATTCTCTTATCCAACAGGCTATCTGAAATTGAAACCATACCTTTATTTTCTGTTGTCAGCCTGTGGTTGTTCAGAGAAAAGTAGAATATAGCAGGAAAAAGCAGAGGTATGTAACAATCTTGTACAACTGCCTTGCAATGCTGTCTATTTCATGCGTTAAAACCTCTATCTTCTCCAATATTTTTTAAATTTACAGTATTTTATAAGCCAGAAAGAAAAGGTTTCATTCCCTATAAACCATGTGCAACCCCATTAAGTCAAACAGGTTGCAATGAATCTGGTCCTTCATTTATCAAACATTTTCTAATAAGGTTTCCTTGTAGATGTTTTATCACTTTCAAATGGCTGCAGTTAAGAATATGGCTAGAACCTGAGCAAATAAATCTTGTACCTCTTTCCTCTGGCTGTGAATTTTACCAAATGTATATAAAATAGAGATTATGAACACAGATACATTTTAAATGTGCAGCTCTGAACTGAAAAATAAGATACCTGAGGAGATAAACTCTCCTTTATTTCAAAATATGATTTTCTTTACTGCAGCTGTAATGAAAGCTGTGTCTTCATGTGTCCATGGTTGAGCTGCAACAAAAACAACAAAATTGAATATGAAATACCACATTGAAATTCATATAATAGAATTTGAAAACTGCCTATTAGGTCATCAAGTCCATCTCCAGCCAGAACAGGATTAGAAAATAAAAAAAGAAAGAAAGAAAAATAAACCAAGCCTGGAGAGTTTTTCAGTGCTTTTAGTAAAAAGTAAACTTTTTCACTGTAACCATGATGCGTTTGTAAGCATGTCAGTGTTCATTACCACATTTATTTTCACAAAACATGAGTTACCCTCTTTCATAAATTTAAATAATTCCTTAAGTTGTAATATTGTTTACACTCATTGATAATGAAGAGTTACATTTTTATTAGGATCATGGTGCAAAATTGAAAACAAGCCCATAGTTCAGGGGAATTCAATAACCTTGGGGGTGCTAAAGGAAGATAAAGCTTTTAACTCTAGGTAGCCTATTCATATCCCCCCCCCACCCCGCCAGTAGCAACCAAATGTCATTATCTAATGACTCTTCAGTGACTTCAGTTAAATGAGTTGTTGGTCTTAGGCCTGTTCCAATTGGAGATATGTCCATTCCAAAAAACATTACCATGACTGCTACAGATTGTCATCCTTTTTGGCAGTCTCAGAAGAGTTGCAAGGAACTGCATACACCTGGAAACTAAACTACAGTCTCATCACAGGAATCAGGTTTCAGGAGCATTGGTGAAAGTATGAAGAGAAGCTTGCATTGCCTCTGCTTTATGGATAAGCTATTTACAAAGCTGCTAGTCCAGTAGAAGTGTTCTGTAAACTTTTCTGTTCTCTATTTTTGGGGAGGGGACAGATGATGTAGTTATATCATGATGAGGATGACACTTTTTCTATTCCATTAGTATTTCAGGAGGATATAAAACAGCAGCTACTGAAGTTAAACATTTTTAAATCAGCAAGTCCAGCTAACCTGGATCCAAGAGTTTTAAAAGAGCTGACTGAGGAGCTTTCTGGACCATTAATGTTGATTTTTCAATGTCTTGGAACATTGTTGAAGTTCCAGAAGAAAGCTAAAGTTGTGCTAATATTTTAAATATTTTATTTTATTAGGATGATCTGGGTAATTACAAGCCTGTCAGTCTGACAGCAAACCCAGGCAAGATAACAGAACAGATAATATAGAACTCTACTGATAAAAAAATTACAGGATGGTAATATAGTTAATGCCAACATAAGTACCCTTTTTAAAAAAAAAAAAAAAAAAAAACCATGTAGAGCTGCAACCAGGGAAGTCATTTTTCATAAGAAACATTCCTTTCATTTCGTATACAGTAGGAATCACTACTGAGCAGGCTTTTCTCCATCAATATTTTTCCTCTTAATACATCTGCTGGATTAAAAACAAAAATACAATTTTTCTAACCATGACAATCCAACTTTACTGAAGTCAATAGAGCTACATGATGATCTTGGACCATTGTTTTTATTCTATTTATACTGGCATGATTATACTGCTGCTCCTCCATTACTATTATTTATTGCTTATATAGCACAATACATGTCCATGATGTTTTCCAGACTCAGAAAGATGCAGTCCCTGATCCCAAAGAATTTATAATTTATGTTAAGACAAGAATAGTGAGAGAATATGACAAAACAGAAAAGGGTTGAAATAGGATGAGGATGTCATCAAGCAGTCTCCTGGGAAAGTTAGTAAATGTGTCTAAAAGGTAATAAAGAAGCTTTTTGTTAGCTGGATACTTTTCTACTACAGTTTGTAAATTAATAAGGTAGACAGCGTTAGAGATGAACAGGAAAATATCTTCATTGCACACAGTAGCATTAATGCAGCTTTAAAGGTGAGGAATCGAGCACTCAAATCAATAAATGCAACAAGGAAGTTAAAAGCTCAACAATAAGTCTGTCCTTTTGTGCTTATGCTTTAACATATGATCCTTCTTTATGTTATAAATTATTTCTCAATGAATACAATCTCTAATATACTGCAAAGTGCAATATCTTCTACAACCCTGCATAAAATCATTTACAGAATCTGTAAGCTTCAGTGAAATCTACAGACTTATATTCTAAACTATTGTCTGAAAGATATGTGCTAGATTCTTAGATGGTGGAAATCTGTACAGCTCCATTAAAGTCCATGGAGCTTCAATGATTTATCCCTGTCATGGGGCTGATACACCCTGTAACCCCATGGGGGCCAGGGAGAGGTGTATCACAGCCCTGTGGTTGAGTCTAAAGGGCTGCCCCATGTCTCGGGGCTGCATGGCTTTGTGACCTTAGTCCTTAATATGACCCTTGCTCTCAGGGCAGTGCACCCTACTGGCCAGAGTCAGTTATAGGGCCCTCGCTCTCAGAACAGTGTGGCCTAGCAGCCAGAGTCAATAATACTGATGAGCAGGGCCACCACCTCAGGGTGAGTGGTGGCCACGTTAGGGGGACCTGGGTCCACACTGTCCACCGGGTCCCAACCCAGGGCCCTATCAGTGGTGGGGTTGCCCGCCACCAGCTTGACAGGGCACCAACCAAAACACATCAAGCCTTACTCCGGTTCCGTAACCGTTTCCCCACAAAACTTCCCTGGGTTACTGAGGTGTGTTGGGTTTCATCTCCAACAGGTTGGCCTCCACATCTTGGAGTGCAGGCATTTCTTCTTCAGGAGCTTGCAACACACCTCCTTTCCCACCAGCAGTCAGCCCACACTGAGCTGCTCTGCTGGCTTTTATATCCTGCTTCCAGCTGGCGCATGCCCAGCAGAGCGGGGTGGGGGGGAGAGGCCTCCTTGGCTAAGAGAGAAGGGTTAACCCCTGCTGTACCAGTGCAGGGCTGATACACCCCGTCACAATCCCCCTCTGATTAGTTCACTAAGTGGTCAGACTATAGTATCAGAGTTGTATCCAGTAAAGAGAAGCCAAATAGCCCATCTAATTTAGCCTGTCCTACTTTTCTGAAGGATAAATCCTGACTCATATCTAGAGCTGTATAAAGAAGGAAAAAGAACTTGTGCACCCATGTAGCAGCAGAGAAGGATTCTCTAGCATTCTGTTGAGTGTGAGAATGGGGGCTCAGATGGTGCACCTGAGGCTGCACTAGGGCCTCGAAGTTAGCATCAAACTCATATCTGGCGTAAAATAATATTCAAGAAACTCCCATTCAGTTCAATGGAGACAGAATTTCAGCCCATTTCTATGTTATCAGAAAGTTCCCCTCACCATGTCTGTCCACATTTGGATGAAGGAAAGACTGAGAGTTAGAAGATATGCCGGTAAAATTGTCTGAGTCCTATCTACACTATAAGTTCCATTGCTACTACTCTGAATCGAACTGCACCAGTGGGGAATTATGGCTATGAACTTCACTAGTGCAGACTTGGCTAAAGTGATTCAGTGGCAGAGCCAGAATCATTAAAATTAAGAAGTTTCTGGTTTCTACTCCTGTGCTCAGACCACTAGGGTCATGCTTCGCTTTCAGGACAGGTTTACAGCATTCTAGTAGTAGCAATGCAAACCCTCACTGATTCTCTCCATAATCAGAATGACCTGGATAATATTCAGGAGCAGATGGCTTACCATATCAGTGTGACACCCCAAACTTTAATTGGCCTGTGGGAGATATACAACATCATTCTCATGATCATGATTCTCATTCTCATGATTCTCTATCAGCAGTTAGCCATCACAGTGACATGTGTCCTGGAAACATTCATATTTTAGAGATATCATGATCCCATGGTCCCACAATAAATTTCTCATGGTGAGACTATATTGTCCAGTGTCCTCTGCCCCCACTATGTTCTAGTGGTCCTGATTATTATCTAATCTATTTACCTCTCCACTTGTAGCAGTTCAAGAGCTGCAGGTCACATATCAAAAAATAAAAACTGCACGCAGAGGACTAGATTATAACAGCAAGCCCTCTGCAAGCTTTTCAGGCAAATAAGATTCACATCCATTATTTCTAGCTCACCCCAACTGGAACTTATTTGCCGGAGTTTGAATTTCTGGCAAGCAGCTCACTGAATCTGAAAAGAAAAATACCATACACAAAACACACTTCAACAAAACACAAGGCTTAATTTTGTCAGCCGTGCCAATCAGCAGAAGTGATCTGAATATCTTATCTACAGTACATAGGTTGGTTCTGTGTTTATGGGATAAAAATGTTCGTGAGATTTTCCAGATGTACCAGTACAGCCTAGCGCTTGCTCAGAGCCTCACCACACAAACACTCAGGCTGAGCTGCTGCCAGCAATTCTCTCTCTCTCTCTGTCTTAATCTGTTCCTATTTTCATGGGGTCTGCCCTCTGGCTTCAGTCTTTTTTTTTTCAGCACTTTTTGTCAATCCAAAATATGTAGACGCTATGTTAAATCACTCATTTTGTTTATGTGGCAACAAGTTCAGAATCTTTGCCGAAAAAATGTTCTTGGCCTTGGACACAGCAGGCTCTGAGATACCGCCATCTGTTTTAAATATGCCACAAATTGTAGTATGGAAACCACTGCACTCCACTGGTAGCCAATTTGCTGAATAAACCTATATTAAACAAAATACAAGGGTGATTCAACTACAGGCTGTTTTTCGTATTTTTATATCGTTCAGTTTTGTAGGAATTCAGTCCTTTTATGGAAGGAGTTTAAATATTTGTTGTGAGTTAGACCTGGTCTACACTAGGAAATTAGGTCACTATAACTATGCCTCTTAGAGGGTGTGTGAAAAATCCACACCCCCAGACCGACGCAGTTAAACCGACCTAACCTGCCCCCCATCCCCAGCAAAGGCACCACAGATTGATGGGAGAATTCTCCTGGCAACCTAGCTACTGCCATTTTGGATTTGTGAATTGGTGTAATAGAATTGGGTAGAGGAATAATATTCTAGGCAAGAGGGTCTCTGGAGTAGGCACTGTCTCTTTTTTTAACCTAAAAAGAAAAGGAGTACTTGTGGCACCTTAGAGACTAACCAATTTATTTGAGCATAAGCTTTCGTGAGCTACAGCTCACTTCATCGGATGCATACTGTGGAAACTGCAGAAGACATTATATACACAGAGACCATGAAACAATACCTCCTCCCACCCCACTCTCCTGCTGGTAATAGCTTATCTAAAGTGATCATCTAGTTGGGCCATTTCCAGCACAAATCCAGGTTTTCTCACCCTCCGCCCCCCCCCACACACACAAACTCACTCTCCTGCTGGTAATAGCCCATCCAAAGTGACCACTCTCTTCACAATGTGTATGATAATCAAGGTGGGCCATTGCCTGCACAAATCCAGGTTCTCTCACCCCCTCACCCCCCTCCAAAAACCACACACACAAACTCACTCTCCTGCTGGTAATAGCCTATCCAAAGTGACCACTCTCCTTACAACGTGCATGAAAATCAAGGTGGGCCATTTCCAGCACAAATACAGGTTCCCACCCCCACCCCTTTTTTCCAAAAAAACACACACACAAACTCACTCTCCTGCTGGTAATAGCTTATCCAAAGTGACCACTCTCCCTACAATGTGCATCTTGATTATCATACACATTGTGAAGAGAGTGGTCACTTTGGATGGGCTATTACCAGCAGGAGAGTGAGTTTGTGTGGGGGGGGGGGGGGCGGAGGGTGAGAAAACCTGGATTTCTGCTGGAAATGGCCCAACTTGATGATCACTTTAGATAAGCTATTACCAGCAGGAGAGTGGGGTGGGAGGAGGTATTGTTTCATGGTCTCTGTGTATATAATGTCTTCTGCAGTTTCCACAGTATGCATCCAATGAAGTGAGCTGTAGCTCACGAAAGCTCATGCTCAAATAAATTGGTTAGTCTCTAAGGTGCCACAAGCACTCCTTTTCTTTTTGCGAATACAGACTAACACGGCTGTTACTCTGAAACCTGTCTTTTTTTAATCTGTTTGTACAGTGCCTAGCACAATGGAACCCTGATCATTTATTGGATACAGGAACTGCAATATAAATAATAATTAATTCAATTTGTTGATGGTCTGATTTCATTTAAATTCTTTCAATTCTACTATTGTTTGAAAAAGTGATTTGCTAGGAGAACTTGGGCAAGTTGTTATCTCTTCTTTATGCCTCTCTTGCCCCTCCCACTCTGTCTGTTTTGTCTCTTTACATTGTAAGCTCTTGAGGGCGGGGATTGTCTCTTACTATGCAGGCATAGAGTACCTACCACAGTAGGGCCCCAATCTCAGTTGGGACCTGTAGACACTAATGTAAATAAATAAATCCTGAATATGGTATCCATGTATTTCAGTTTGGCCAGGGATGTGCCTTTAGGACAGCACTGTAAGGACAGCATCCCAGGAAAATATAATCCTACACACTTGTATGAGAGTTACACCTCAGAAGAGACTAGCTGAAGGATATTAGAGGAAAGAATGCAGTGTCTGTTTCTACTCAATTTTACAGATAAATTGACCTAAGCACAAGGAGGTCAAGGGACTTGTTCAAAGTTGCATAGTAGCTGTACTAGGTCTGGAATCCAGGCTTTGCCAGGCTCTCAATCGATTGTTATAGCCACCATATTGTAACTGAATCATAACAATCACATTTCTAAACAAGTATATAAAACAAGTTATTCATAGTATTTCAAAACACACCACAAACAGTTCCCTGGGCTAAGGTGTTACATTGCAAACTGAGAGTCAGATTCCCCACTGCATTGGGTTTTATGCTACATTAACATCCCCGCTGATTCTGGGGACCTCTTGGTCCTAGGTGCAACATAGTTGCTGTGAATTGGGCCTGGCTTTCTAGCTAGCTGAAAAATTCCATGTAGCAAGTTAAGTTGGTTTTCCAGCTCCAATGGTGCAAAGCATTCAGAGTAAGGGAGGATTTGTCCCTCAGTCAAATAACATATCTTGGCTCCTGTAGTTAGAAGTTGGTCTTATGTGACTTTATCCCAGCGGTTCCCAAACTTGTTCCGCCGCTTGTGCAGGGAAAGCCCCTGGCGGGCCGGGCCGGTTTGTTTACCTGCCGCGTCCGCAGGTTCGGCCGATCGCAGCTTCCAGTGGCCGCGGTTCGCTGCTCCAGGCCAATGGGAGCTGCTGGAAGCGGCGCAGGCCGAGGGACGTACTGGCCGCCGCTTCCAGTGGCTCCCATTGGCCTGGAGCAGCAAACCACGGTCACTGGGAGCCGCGATCGGCCGAACCTGGGGACATGGCATGTAAACAAACCGGCCCGGCCTGCCAGGGGCTTTCTCCGCACAAGCGGCGGAACAAGTTTGGGAACCACTGCTTTAGAGCATAAGCCCCCTACAGTTGTGTGTGTTTGTTATCTACGTTTAAAAGGGGCACTAGAACATAGCCTGCAGGTACTTGTGCTCCTAGTCCCCTGATTCCCAGTTGCAGCAGATCTATGGGTTGGGACTTATACCGCCATAGCTTCCCCCCAGCAGCTGCACTTTTACCCTGAGACCTTAGAGGATATTTATGGCAACATCCTCTAGCAATGTTGGTTCCACGGCTATCCTCAGGGAAATTCCATAACTTAATACCAGGAAGGTTTTCATGTGGGGGGAAGGTGAGAGGTAGTTATGCCTTACTCCCAAGTTTCTCTTCTTCCAATTTAAAGAGGAGTGGGGAGGCAAAATTGAGATAGTGTTTCCACACATCAGTAGGTTTATTTTTGTCATATCCCCTTCTCTTCATCATTATACACAGAGCAGTACAAAACAACCCTTAGTCAATATTTTTTTATTGCCACCGTAATTAACATTTCTCAAACCACAAAATATTCTTCCCAATTATTTTTTAAACTGCATTGTTGTTTTCATTTCCTCACTTTAAGGCTGCTCCTCTGCAGCTATCATCTGCTTCAGCTGCCACTGAAATAAATCATTGCTTCAGTCTGGCAAAGTCCAATGACTCTGGCAATTTGATCTGGGTTATGGCTGAACCTGTGGTGTTTACTGATGTAGCCTTCTAGGGAGCATGGAACCTTCAAAATACATATAAATATTTTTTTTACTACCAGTTGAATTTTGCAGTGAATTATTTGTGCTCTATAAAATCAGGAGTTCTTATATGTGTTAGCATTATATGTAAAAAAAGGCAACTCAGAGCCAAATCCTGGCTTCTTTGCCACAGGTCCACAGGGCGAGGTGAGAGCTCCACAGGCCCTCCTTTCCCCTTTTATGTTGATGCAGAGGGAAGCTGGAAGCCCAGTGTTTGTATATCCTGATCACACAATGCAGGGAAGTCATAGGCCCGAGGGTGAGAGCAGGGCAAGATTACCCTTCTTGCCAGATAAGTGTACCCAAGCTCTATTTCAGATGAGCCATCTCCAGAGACAAGAGAGTTCCATGTCCACACCCCATTCAATCCTTGGTGTCTCAGCTAAGACTGTCAACAAGGTTGCCAGCTAATGCTTCTTGTGATCAGGACAACTACTCTACTACAGACTGGACCAACACCACAAATTCATTATGCATAGCCCACTAACCCTCAGGAAGTAGCACTTTTAAATTGCTGCTGGTCTGGATTCTGAGGATATGGTTGAAAGGTTTAATATTCCATTGTCAATTCACTGAATTATCCAGTCTCTATCCCCCCACTCTTAATCATACTGATGGTCACACTGCCTCGCTATGCTGCTCCATAAGGAAAATCACATGGTAGGGTGCCTAACCTCTCTGCAAGTGAAAAAGGCATTCCTTCAGCTCTTTTGGAGGGCAGAGACCATCTGTGAGCTCTTTTGCACTGATTTCCCAGCCCAAAAATAAAACAGTCAAACAGCCCTCAGTCAGTTGTGTTCTCCCTTCTCCAGGGACACCTTTACAGGAACTTACACCAAAACCAAAACAGCAGTAGCAAAACAAAGGCATCAACTAACTGCCTCCCCAGGCATACAGACCTACAGGTAAAGCTGCAACTCACACTTCACTGCTTCCCCTCTGCTGTCTCCCAGGCAACCTTTTATATTTCCAGTGCTCCCTCTGGCAGGTCAGGGTTAACTGGCTGCTGCATTAACCCTTTAGGGTCTGAGCAAGGGAGCGCTCTCGAACCTGTCACACCATCTTTTTTGTTATGTATGTGTACTACAGTGGCTAGCACAATTTGGCCCTAGTCCCTGACTATGACTTTAGGCAATTCTGCAATAAAAACAAATAAATAAGAGTGCTATATCTGAATGCCAGAGTAGTAACTCAGGATACCAGACTGGTCACACTAGGGGCTCAGGGGTTTTCACACCAGTATCTGTTGCCCAGATATAATAGTGATTGGCACCGTATAAACACTTAAGACAGACTCTTTCCTTTATTCTGACCCTCCTTTATCATCATTTAAAATCTCAGCCCATTCCCCACAAAGCAGTTGCATGTGTTGCACTGAATCTGCCTTCAGGGCAAATAAACAGCTTTTTAAATACCTTGTATATGCTTCGGAGTGGGGGGAGGGTCACATTTATTGTTAATTTAAACCAGGATATAAAAATTAAAATCAAAAGTTTTTTCTACAGAGGACATATTAAATTAATATGCATTAACAAAGCAAAATTGTACATTCCTAGATTTAGTGTCCTGAAAAAATGGCAATTATTCATTAGTCAAACATTTCTAAACCAAACAGTGAAGCTTAACAGTCTATCTAACCTTTACTTCAGTGAAATGGCATTTCTGTGAATTCATAGTTTCCTCTGTGTGTCCTGGTATCAATACTGCATTGTTCTCTTGCCTGCAGCAACCCCTACTGTTAGAAACAAGACTGAAATTGCCAATTACTTCTGCCCAAGAGCTGCTCTAAAGCTAACCACTAACTAATAGCTCAGCAGTTCAAGGTCACCCTAAGCTCATTACTAAGTGTATTTTCTTTCTTCCACACTTTTTTCAGTGATAAATCTGCACTAAAAACTGAACTTATCCCAGTCATCAGAGAGCTGAGATACAGATGCTGTTTAAGTGTCCTAACATTCCACCCAGAGCTGGGCCAGTGCCAAAATTCAGAGCTAGAGCCATTTTGCCATCTCCTGCCTCCCCAAAAAAATAGAAATCAGGGGTATTCAGAGAAGAGGCCATTAAAGGAATAAACGCCAGCTGGAAAAAAATGGATCCAGATTCTGAGTTTAGGAGTGTATGTATGAGTTTTGGTTCAGTTTCACCTTTAATTCCACCCATGTTGAGACTTTGAAACTATGCTTACAAAGTAGTTTTTATGGTCTGAAGTAAACTGACATGGCACAGAAAATGGATACCTATAGAAAACCCAAGTATTGTTTTGAGGTAGCTGGGCTAAAGCTTAAGTGAATATTTCAAATGGCAGTAACAAAAAATCATGTACTATGTGTTTTGTTAGGAAATTGTTTTGACGCAGCACTGGATTACAGCTTCTGTTCCCAGATTTTATAGAAACTGACATCAGACTTAACACCGGTCGTTGGTTTTTCAAAAAAGGTATTCTATATTTTTCTGTGATTAAGGTCGCTGCATGTCATTGGGCTCCACAAAACATACTGGAATCAAGTCCAGCCCAAAACTGACTTCTGAGCAGACTGTTTTTCTTAAGTCATGATCTATTTCTGTCTTCTATACTCACATGGATTAGAGTATATTTTAGAACTGGAAGCATATATCCACGGTTTTGTAAATTATGCCCACAAAATAATGCAAGAAATCTACAGTTGACCTGGCAGAATTTATCTGAATTCCATGGGATTCCACCAAAACTGGGCATACTGGACCAAATTCATCCCTGGAATTACGCCAAGGATGAATTTTCCCCCTGTCTGTAGCATTTTAACTTTGTTAATGATAATTGAGATACATGTGACCCAGAACAGTTATGTGATAATCCAAGATGGGAATGAATATAGGGAATGAATATAATCCAAGGTGGGAATGAATTATTCCAAGGGGAAGATGGAAGTGTTGGGTATTTCTCTGCCCTGTCTTTCTCTGTATTGAGGGAAGTGATTTTTGAGGTCTTACATTTTACAATACTAAGTTCTGTTCCCATAAAAGGGTTGAATAACAGCCCTTCTTGTCTAGTCATATTCCTTTTTTGTGGAAATCTCCATGCATAAGTACAATAGATATTATTTTATCACTTTTCAAACAAAGTCTATCCCAAAATGTTTTACTGAGTTAAACAATAAATAAGAGAAAAAGGAGAAACTAACAGGTATATGTAAGGGAGAAAAAATACGTGTTGACTTGATATTTTAGAAGAAATAGAGGATAGATAAAGTAGAGAGGCACAGAAAGGGTGTTCCAGATAGCAGAAGCTGTACAGGAGAAGACTTTCTCAACAACATCTCCAGCCAGTAGGAAGGGATCGAAAGGTGAAGCAAGTGCTTCTGAGTGCCTCCATCTTTTTGTGTGATATGCAGCTTTTTTTCTTGGCTTTTTGTGTGATATGCAGCTTTTTTTTCTTTTATCGGCCTGTTTCTACTGCTACCAAGGTTATTTAACAATGTCATTAAAAAACTTGTCTCCTGAGATTGTCTGAGGGTCCCAAATATTACAGAACAAGAGATTTTATATTAGCAAACAATGTTCTCTATCCTCTTCCTGCCCTGTGGATATGCTCCTACGCTTCCTTGTGCATTGTGCTGAAAAGTGCATGGCCCTTGTACATCATTAAGTAACAATGATTAACACTGATTACTAAAGATGGTCAGGAATTTTTCAATGAAATGTTTTTTTCACTGCAAAATGCCAGTTCATCTAAACCAAAATTTTGCAGAAAACAGTTTCAAAGAAACTTTCAACAGGAAGGTTTCTTAGGTTCTAGGATGGAGTTGTTGGTGTGAAGACAACCCTAGAACAGCTAATAGCCTGGATGTGGGAGATGCAGGGGCAAGTCACTGCTCTGCTTGATTTGGTCCAGGACTTGAACCTGGTGGGGCAGGGCTTCCACAGCCTGGATGAGTGCCCTAATCACGGAGTTAGAGAGTCTCTCCTTCTGGTTCCCTGATCATTTAATTATTTATACAGAGCAGTATAATTCCAGTACTTGAAAGAGACTCAGGTAGAGCAAGGACTTGAACATGGGTCTCCCATATCCAAGGTGAGTAGCCTAACCACCTATTATGGGGCAAGGCTCCCCCTCACCATCCATTTATTTAGGGGGAGAAAAAAACCTCATATGGTCTCAGATTCATTCAGCGTCAAAATAAAAACAAATTCCAAAACCTCAATATTTTTCACAAAACAAAATTCTTGTTTTCTGGCCAGACCTACTGATTATTCTGGTTGTGACTCTTAGACATCTTAATGGATTGAAATTCTATGTCCTCCTATTATAAAGTGTTGCCAAAAAAAATGCACATGAATTGAAAATGCATTTTCAAGGAAGTTTAAGATTTTTTCTCCTCTTTCTTATAAAAGGCAGCAGAGAACTTTAATTAGTGTCCACCCTCCCAATGAAAGCCTGAGAAACCACCCTTTGTGCGAAAGACCCCTGTGCAGAAGAACCTCCAGACCCCCAAAAGTCATATGCAACATTTAAGACTCAGGAAAAAGCACAAAACCTCTCCAACAGTTTCCAGCTGCAAAAACTTTGCAGGACCATGGGAAATCTCTGCAAGGAAAACTGGGGGAAGAGTCCTCCCCATACTGTAGAGCAGGATCAGAGCCACACAGAGACTATTCTCACCTAATGGCTATTTTTGTCTCCTTGTCCCTTTTCTCCATAGAGAGGAGAAATGGAAGATCTTTACAGTGGTAGAACTTCCCTTCCCTTTGTTCAGATTACCCGCCACCCCACTCCTGCCGCTATTTGCATATCATACAAGGAACTGCCACAGAGCTGGGTTCTGGGCCATACCATGGCTGTATACTCCATGTTACCTCATCAAACCTTCCTCTCTAACTTGAGCAAGAGAGTCACAACTGTTGCACAGCCAGAGGGATCTCCACATCCATAGAGCTAAGTAAAGGAATTACCTTTATGGGTTTTGTGGTCGTTAAGTGATATATTAGGCCTTACATAAGCCTTCTGCACTGGGCCACATTTAAAGTCTTGAGACTCCATCCCTAAAAAAATGCAGGAGATAGTTCACCCCACAAGACAGCATGCATCCAAAATTAAACTGGACAGTTAATTAAAAACAAGCATTGGTGAGAGCCAGTAGTCTACACTGATCATTAATATTTGTTTTAGATTACATTTCTTTCAGGTGTGTCATAAAGACTTGTACAAATAATCCATTTTCAACCAGTTGTGACCAATATTTTCTTTTCTTTTCTTTTCCTTTGTTTTACTGTAACAAATACATGTGATGATGTCTCTCTAGCAGCTGGGCCCCGGACAGAGAACAGCCTGCTACTAACTGTCAGCTAACAGAATTACTCCTTCAGCTCAAGCAGTAGGGGGTTCTGATTTAGAGCCCTGATCAAAAACTCACTGAACTCAATAGGAGGCTTTCCATTTACTTCAAAGGACTTTAGATCAAAAATCTAAAATTTCAGATTTGCAGCTGAATGTCTCTGGTTCAATCCCACTGATGAGTTCAGTGTCTGTAGGTCTAGGTGGACATAGATTACTACATAACCTTTTCAGAGTAGCAGCCGTGTTAGTCTGTGTCTGCAAAAAGAAAAGGAGGCCTTGTGGCACCTTAGAGACTAACAAATTTATTTGAGCATAAGCTTTCGTGAGCTACAGCTCCCTTCTTCGGATACACATAACCATGTAATGAAGTATACTTTCTATGGGTTTTCTGACTGGCAGCAAAGTATTTAGTAACCATTCTTTCTCCTTAAGATTGAAAGTTCAGCACTTGGGAATTTTGTTTTTCTGAGAACTGCATGAACAGAAGCTGAATTTCATAATGACTCTCTAACCTCTGCTGGCTGGCTTATGTTAACTTTTCCATTACCACAGCTTCTCAAATCCTTTCATAACAATACTGTATGCTTGTGCAGGAGGAAGCAGGGGGATTTTTTCCAGTGAATGGCTGTTACCAGCCTTGATGATACTAGTAAGAACTCTAGAGATTGGAGAGTGCTTTTACTGAGAGTCCCAGGTCCAAAGAATCAGTACGATGGGACAAATTTGGCTGACAAACATGCAAGAAAATCTGCAGGCAGTCTTGGAAGCTGAATGTTAATTTATCTTTTCCCAAAAGGTTCACAGAGATTCTCCACAGTCTTCTGCCACTGATATCAAAAAGGGGTGTAAAGGGAGGCAATCATGAGGAAGTGGGTTTGTCCACGTATGTTTGTGCTTATGCATATCTATATAATGTGTATATATGCTGATTATCTGGCTTACCCATGGTCCCTGCTATGGCTGAGTAACCTATTTATTATGATCAATTTGTCTGATTTTTTTCCCAAAAGTACTCTTTATTTTTTAAAATGTAGTTGCAATTGTTCAACGCTTTCAGCAAACATACTTCAGCCAGTGGGTTGTATGCAAACTCTTCACTCTATGACCAAGATCCTCCCTGGTCCAGCTGAGCTATAGTCAGTTAGGACCTGAGCAGAGCGGGGACAAAGATGGCATTAAATTTTATCCTGGGGACTGCTGGGAGCTGCTCTAACATATCTCAAGCCTGATCTTCAAAACTTAAATAGATACCTGTATTTACCTGCAAACATTCTTGTTCATGCACGAATATAGGTGTTGCATGAAAAACAGCCTTTCTCCAAATATACATGTGTGTCACACTGTCTGGACTGCCTCATAACCAAACTGATGTTCTGTGATTAGATTTCACGGCAGCAGTAACAAATATGAATTCCTGGATCACTGTAACAGTCTTACCATGGAATCACACATAGTCCCCTTATGCTCTCCAGTCTAACTTGCCACCCAGAAAACTGGATTTAGTAATAAATGGTCACTTACATCAAAGATCACACCACATTCAGGTTGCTTCCAGTCCCAAGAGACCAGTCACTTACCCTGGATCGATTGGTACCCTAGAACTTCTGTAGTCTATCCTGTAACAAACTATCCAAAGGTTTATTAACTATGAAAAAGAAATAGAGTTATTTACAGGTTAAAGCAAGCAAACATATACACACAAGTGATTTACCATCTAAATCCTAAGAGTGACAGAGTTGTAGTGATCTGTCAGTTCAAAGTGTCTTTCAGGGCAAACCCAAGAGGCAGCCCCTTAGGATCTCTAACTTCAGTTCAGAGTCTCTAGCCCTGTCAGAGTTCAAACAGCCAGAAAGATGGAAAATTTTCCTGTGGCTTTGTTTTATTTCCTTCATTCAGCTTCCAAGTCCACAGGATGAGTTTCCTTGCACTTAGCATTTCCCAGGTATGATAGGGTCATGAATCCGTCCTTTGTATTGTGATGTTCCTTGATGACCCATCTGATTTTGATAGTTCTTTTGGATGGGGAGCGGTGACTATTCCCAGGCCTGAGTTCACAAGTTCAGAGCAAACATTTATAAAGCAAAACTTACATAATTTTCTTATAGCATGGAATACAGGCATTGCAAGTGAGATTAATGCATGCAGAAACTTAAAAGCATTTCATAGAGTCTAAACACTAGATACATTCTTATAACATTAATATTTATTTTGAGCAAAAGTAACATACAGATGAACTGGTCTGGGCTCCAGCTATGACTTTGTTAGTTCTTAGCTTATGCCAGCAGCCTGGACAAAAACCCATTTGCATGAATTGTCACAGAAAAACAAACAAAAGGGATGGGAATGTGAACAAATTAAAAAGCCCCTCATCTAGGGTGACCAGATTTCCTGATAGGGATAGTCCCAATATTTGGGGCTTTGTCTTATATAGGCACCCATTACCCCCACCCCCTGACCCAGTTTTTCACACTTGCTATCTGGTCACCCTACCCTCCTCTGAAATTCTGTGTGATTTTTTACACCCACAATCCTCCATAAATCATGAAGGATACACCTCCACACCTCCTACAGCAACACTATATTGGTGAAATATTCTTCCTCTTTCTCCAACAATGGGAAAACCACCACAACCATAAGCAATGCTAACTCAAGGCATTTGTCCTTCTGCACTTAGGGCAAAATTCTCCTCTCAGGGCAGATCTCAGTTCCAGTATTCTGTCTTCCCTGCATGCACACAATTATGCTCAAGTTGTGATAGAGACATTAGGTGTAATTTTTGGAATAATTAAATATTATGAATACTCTTTTGGAAATACATTTACCTTGGTTATGGATCATAAACCTCTGATAAAGATAGCAGGTACAAAGGAAGGTAGTATTTAAAAGCACTTACACAGATGTCTCTGTTACAAGGGTTGCCTCCCAATGGGAGTATAGTTTTCTACCCTTTCCAGTCCTAAATAGTCTCTGACCAGAAAGGTCTAGCACCAAGGGAAGTCAATGAACTGTGATCCTCTATTCGGGTTTTTCTTCCCTAGCAGCAGCCAGGATAGAGAGTGGCTTTAATCTTAGTTGTATAGAAACATGATATCCAGTATGAGCCTCTGAGCAACATACTAATGCTGATGCATGATGTGGCACTAGTGCCTCTTCAGTGCTTGGGACCTGTCAACATTAGGCCCATTGTTCCTGATCCTGTATTTACAGAAATCTATGGCTAGACTAATGATGAGTTCAGTATGAGCAAGAGCAGGCCTACAGTTTGTAAAGCATGCTAAGATCCATCAGGAAGAAATCACATGTAATACAGTAATTATTATATCAATACAAATACAATGATCAGTTATTTATCT
Source organism: Chelonia mydas (assembly GCF_015237465.2). NCBI lineage: Eukaryota > Metazoa > Chordata > Testudines > Cheloniidae > Chelonia > Chelonia mydas. Next base: position 75,566,904 of record NC_051246.2, read on the forward strand.
TGCATATTAATTTCTTTACAATTAAATCCTTTTGAAAAATGTGAATGCACAGCTCAAATGCTGTCTAAGAGAGACAAATTAGAGTTAAGTTCCTATTTGTTTATGGTAGCACTCAGGAAGTGCTAGGCACTTTCCAGACATTGAAAAAGGGACACTCCCTGCTCTGAGGAGCACACAGTCTAAGGCAGGCAGACAGACAAGAAGACAGCGGTTAAGGGAAGCTGCACATCGTATAGTAATTGTTTAATGTAAGACAACTAGGAGTAAATATTTTTGTCTACTTGAAATATTTCAGATAAAGACAACTTTAATATTAGCAAAAATGCAGCGGAGGCAGCTTTATATTTCCCATTAATGGTAGTTTCAGACTTAAGCAAAGTTAAATTGCTACCAACTGGAGTTCAGAATAGGCATCAAGATGCCAGCTTCACAAAATAAGCACTGCTAAAGTAATCAGACTGGAGACAATTTATTGAAAAGTTTAGCTTTCAAGTTAAAAAATGTAATACCAAACCAGAGCAATGCAGGTTAGATATAACACCACTTTCAACGCCGTACAAAGGATGACAAATCGGCTGAATGGCTGCCTTGAAGGAAATTTTTGACTTCTTTGTGGTCTCTCTAAGCAAAAGGGCACATGCTGGAAAATGACTAGCCCTGCAACTCCCTTCCAAAAAGGTGTGTTTGAAAGGTTTTGTGCTAATGAAATCCATATGGGCAGCACACTGCTGGTACTATTTTTAGTTTTGTCACCATTTGTGTTTTGCTAACTTACTAGATCATATTTCTTAGCTTTCTATTACCTAAAAACATACTATTAAATTCTCCCTTCCTCAACCCAGTACATTCTTAGAAGTCCAGAGTTTAAAATATTGTATGAAAACATAAGTCATTATCAAAGTATTTTTATACAAAAGCAGTGATTTTCCTGCCGGGCTTTTTGTGATAAACATAATTCTGATGCACTTCCTTTAAAATATTCTCTTCTGAAAAAGAGACCTTCAGGGCATGGTGTAAGTCTCACCCATTCACAGAGGCATTCTCCTAAAGACAAGTATCCTTCAACTTCACTTGGCATAAGAACTTTCTAATCAAAGACTATCTAGGAGATGATTGCATGGGTGGAAAGCCATGTTTCCATTAGGAGGTAACCCTGACAGTAGATAAATTTGTCTGAGAGCTCCCAGATTCTACAGTGATAAGAACATTAGAAAGGTATGTGATCACATATTCAAATAATAATGCAAACAAATTATTGCACAATGTGCAAAATGTCACAAAAACAACCACCACAATTGGTACGATCAGCAAACTGGTTGGCAGCCACAGCAGGTAGGCCAAGGACTGAATGAATTCAGAAGTGCTTCCTCCAGGTCAGAGTACAAATATTCTGGCTGTGCCCTGTGGGGAACTATTTTTGCACAGCCATAGTATGTGATGTGCCTACCATGATAATGTGCCAAAATAGCTTCCTTAAACATGTATTTGTAGTGGCTCACTTGGTGCAATTTTTGCCCCCCAGTCACTTCATACACTAGGACTTCAACACCAATGTAGGTCTGACACTACAGTGCAATAGCAGAGAGGTACTGCTCTATTAGGCTTTGTTTTCACCAGGAAAAATTAAATATGTAATTCTACAGTGGTGGCAACTGCAGTGGACACTGCTGTATAGCTAGGGCACATCATGCCAGCTAACTTTGTGCCATGCTTTCTCTAAAGCTTCCACCATTGCTGCTTCCAGTAGAGCTGCACTGATGGAAAACTATGGCTCTGAATTTTGCCAGTGTGCAGTGAACCTTAGAGGTAGCATGATTACAATAAAGACATTGATTAAAGCAAGATCCCTTCTGATCATCTTTAGTGGCTGTTAATGTGGAAGCTGAAGAGCCAATGACATTTCTTGAGGATAATTCCTAACTTAGAATTCCAGTCCAATAGCCCCGCTCTGAAAAACAGCTTCGAATGTCCAAGGCTGTGTGTGAGCTATTGTTGAGTGAGATTTGGAGCTGTAATAAAGTTGTTTCCATGTTCACCCTGGAGATTTTATTATTTATGTATTGCTGCTCACAATACTAAAAAACATTCTACTCCCTTACCCTTCTTTTTATTGCTACAGCCCTGATATTTAACTGTATATACTAATAATTTATAGGGAACTCCTCTTATTTTTATTGCTTTCTAAGGAAGAGCCAGAAAACATCCCCACACAGCTGTCTAAACTTAAATAATTTTTTAGCTAAAATGTTCTGTGAATGTTCTAGGATCTCCTAGAAAGAGGTGTACACAGTTAAGATCTGCCCATTTTCACATGTGACTCAAGGTGGAGATACCAGACAAGATTCATAATGGAAAAATTCCAGTCTTACATAAGTCCACAACAGTGTTTAGGTGGACTTGTCCCATGCACAAATGCACACAGAGTTCAGTTAGTGGCTTGGGAATTCCTTGGATCTTAAACTCAAGCTCATTTTTGTTCTATTGAATATGTTTATTACTGCATTCCAACTTGCTTGGCTCTGGTCTTTTCAAAACTTTACATTGCTTGTCTATATTTCAGACAGTAGTCTAACTGTATTCAGTGGTAAGCAAAGATTAAACACATCAAGAAAAAATAGATTTAGAAGAGATCATTGTGTACTTTATTGTACGGTGTGAGCTCCCTCGGAATCTGGTGCAACAAAGGATCAAATATATAAAATCTGCCTGCTTTTTGTAAGAGAAGATCCATGTATTCACACTATCCTTCAGTGAATGACACTAATCTGTTTTCTAATTATATTTTATGGTCTGGGGGCTTTTTGTGCATTCAGTTTGTGAATGCCATATTTGGTGGGAGTGCTGCTTCTACTCCTTTTATAGCATTTCTGCCATGTGTTGACAATAGGTCTCATGCTCCTAATTTTATGAAGCTCTCTGGGGGGGAAGGTACTATACAAATGCAGGACATTACTAATATTTAATACCAAGCCCTGAAACTCCAGAAAGATTCTTGCAAATTTGGATGATGATGATGTTGGCTTTTTATTTTGTTTGTTTCACTGTTGTTGCTGTTGCTCCTGATTTGTTTTAAATCAGCATATGACTTGGAATCTCCAAGATCATATTTAAACTTGCCAGCCAATGTGGAAAAATAAGTAAATAGGTTAACTTAAATTCTCAATTCTAACTTTTTTCCAATCCCCCATAAAGAAAACTCTAGCAAATTGCAAGTTCCATATCCAGTTAAAAATTATGCTTTTCATAGGATTATAAGATTAAAATAGATATAGGCACCAAGTCCAGTTGGAACAAGATCCACCCAATACAGTGAATTTGCAATCATAATGTAAATTTCCAGGATCATCCAAGACAATACCTCACTGCAATGTAACCTTGTCTGGATCTAAAAATGGTCTGTATGCCCAACATATGTATTTAAACATTGCTAATTAAAGAAACCAATAGAATTGTACCTGAGATTAATTTGATCCTATTCAGTCAATCCTGAAGTACCCACAGGCAAAATATTCTTAAAGTCAAAGGACATTTTGCCGGCATATGAACTGCCTATATTATAGCTTGTAAATTCTTTGGTATCATCAAAGGCACCATATGAAGTTAAAACTCTTTATTTCACCCCAATATTTGTTTATGGCAGAAAGACATCCTTGAAATCATATCTTCAGGTACTTGTAATTAGTGTCTTGTCTTATAACTCTAACACAATTTATAAAATATCTTTCATCTTGAACGATCCCAAATCATTTTACTTGAGTGTTGTTAAGTTGTCTGTTCTGATACGAATGACTCACCAATGAAATGCAGCCATTCTAAGGAGTGAAACAGCAAACATTCTATAAGAGCAACCATACATAAGATATTTTGTTTTAGAATGAGATACAATTGAAACTACAGAGAGAATTATTGACAAGTATAATATAATTGCAAGATTTCAGAGTAGCAGCTGTGTTAGTCTGTATCCTTTTCTTTTTGCGGATATAGACTAACACAGCTGCTACTCTCAAACGTCTCATTACAGTGTGAATGGTAACACCCATTGCTTCATGTTCTCTGTGTATATAAATCTCCCCACTGTATTTTCCACTGAATGCATCTGATGAAGTGAGCTGTAGCTCACGAAAGCTTATGCTCAAATAAATTTGTTAGCTTCTAAGGTGCCACAAGTACTCCTTTTATAATTGCAAGAGTTATAATTTGGTTAAGAAACTTGTGAAAAGTGAAAATTATTTTTAATGACAGTGAGTGGCAAGAGCCCTTGTTTAATATTTATCTCATCACACCAGAAAAGAATCAGTATAATACTTTCCAGGAGATCAGACACACTGTTTTACTTGAAATGTCACCTACCCAACGTCACAGAAGAGAGTTTAAGTATTTTACTCTGATGGATAAACAATTTAGAATATAAGGAAGCAGATGGCAAACATACATCTTTTTCAGGAAAAACTAAGAGAAGACAAAGCTGTTAGGAGTTATTCTGTGTTTAATTTCTGGGGTAGGGAAAGAACTGACAGGACTCACACTTACAAAGAAAAGGAGAGCTGGATCTGTTTCAGGAATTAGAACTTTCAAAAAAATCTTCCTCTATTTGTCCAAATAAAACGTTGTCAAAACATGATGTTTTTAATTATATTTTAAGAGACATTTTATATGTATCCTTAAATGCCTCCAGCTGTCCCTCGTTGGATCACTATAAAAAAGCAGATGAGCACTTGTTGAAAATTTTGAAAACGTTCTACTCAAAACTATTTCTTATAACATCATATTTTCTGTATTTCTCTTCCTTGGGATCTTCAGTTTTTTGTACCTTGGAATGAAAGCAGGATTGTTGTTTCATAAGATCATTGATTTTGCTTCTGTTGCTTATTTCCCATTTGAAACTATAATTCTTTAGATGTACCATCATGAATAAACGTTAGAGTACTTCTGAAAAGGAGATGGAATGCACACATACATTTTAGGTGTAAGGTTCAAATGCCCCATTCACCAAAAATCAATGCAGGCAACAAAAGGAATAACAAAAGAAGGCAGAGCTGTGCTCTGTTCTTTAGTTGTAATCCATAATAATTTCCCTATCAATTAAATATGAAGTCCCAAAGGACCGACCCCAAGAGGTCCTGAGCTTCAGCAGCTCTCAGTGGGAACTATAAGGGTCCAACTCAACGAGAAGTTTTGGGGCTCAATTCACAGATGCCATGCAGCACCATTTGTACCACACACCCTGCCTCCTCACATTGGGAAATACCCCTGCTGAAGAACTCATTGTGTGGCACTCCTACAAGAGCCTTAACATAGAGCGCATTCCCGAGGGGTGTGGCTGAAGCACTCTTACACCCTGGCTCCCAGTGGCTGCAAAGCCCATACCAATCAGGTGCAGGCTGGGGCCCTCCAGGCTGCCCTTACCTGTTTCGTGAGCTGCAATGGCACCAGCAGCTCTCAGATCAGAGGTAGGGGCATAAGGTAGGGGCAATACATAATGTTGTCCCATTCAGTCCCTGCACTAGCATAGGAATGATTCAAGACCTATGACTATAAGTGGCAATTGAAGATCAGGACCAGAGGTATCATATCTGGTTTGCCTGAAAATGTATTTATTTAAGGGCAAAGAATGAGAAATACAGAAAGTTTTAAGTAATTTTTAAACAATATTTATATTAGATTGTGGGAAATCTCAACCTTTATGATTTGTATTACAGTAACACTGAGAGGCCTCAGCTGAGATCATGAGCCAATTGTACTATGCCTTGTACAAACACAGAGTAAAAGACAATCCCTGTCCTGAAGTCCTTGCAATTTAAATTACCTTGTAAGTATATGGATATATAAATATACTGCAGTAACTGAAGATGTGTGAGGTTTTGCTGGATAGAGCTGTGAGAAAATGGTGAACAGGTTACTTTTTGCTATTTCATTTTGGATACTTTTTTGCCTCTTGTGATTTGCACTGCCATGAATTTTGATGAAATTGCTATTTTCACATGTCGCATGTAAAGCCACTTCCACTCAAAAATGGGCCCATTTTGCCATTAGTGGCCTGATCATCTTGTTTTCTGGTACTGGTTTCATCTTTGTTTATATCTATGTGTATTTCTTATATAAATATTCCTAAGTTATGAAGTACTTTTCTATGGTTATTGCACTATGTCTGAGTGTTTTGATTATTATTAAAATGCCCTGAGGTTTCTCTTTTATTTCAGGAAATTCTCTCTATCCTTTATGTGGTAATGTTCCCGTAAGTAGGAAGTCTATTTTTTGTTCCATATTATTGCTTTTCAGTTTCCCCTTAAGTTTGATACATATAAAATTCCAGATTTAATTTAGATATACGTGGATGTTGACATTTATCTTCCACACTCCAACTGTCTATTATTATTGATATTACAATAGCATCCAGAGATCCCAGACAGGGAGAGTGCTGGAGTGGGTACTCTGCAAACACACAAGAGAGTTCCTGAAGAGTTTCCAGACTAAATTAAGACAAGATGCAAGAATGAGTGTAACAGACAAACTGAGGGAGTTGTGGAGGAAGAATGAGGAAAACTATGACAGAACACATGGCTACAAGAACTTGCTTCAGCAAAACCCAGATGGTTTTAACCATTAGGCTATTCCTTCAGGACTGGCTCAGTCCTATTTTCCTGAGATATGAGGAAAATCACTGGGGTGTAGTACGCCAGGACAGTGTTGCTTCTACCATTGGGAAATGGGACACAGTCAGTTTGGTATCGGGTGCTCCATACCCTCAGCCTCCCCTTGTTTGGCTACAGAAACATCAGTGTCCTGCTTTTGGCTGGGCCATTTCTAGTGCTTCTAAGCAGTTTAGCCCTCTGGCCAAATGATAGAATCTGCCCCCTCACCTTTCCAGAGGTAAATAAAAAGTCTAACAAAACAAAGTCTTTTCTATTTTCCCACAGCCATTCATCCCCTCTCCACGGGTCCCCAGTTACCCTTGAGTCAGGTCTGCTTAAATCCAACTGATCCCTTCCTTAGCGCTTCAGGGCCCAGAGCTCTCTCAGCTCCAGAGTTCCCACTGAACAGGGGACCAATACCAGTCCCACACATTGGACCTAGGACTTGCCTAGAAAGATGACAACTCACTCCTTCTATAAGGCACCTCCTGCCTTTTATTCCTAACTGTTGGAACCAACAGCTGCAGCTGTTCTCATGGCTGAAGTTGACACTTTCACTACTAGTCCAAGGACAGGATCAATACCCCCACCACAGGATCCTGGGGACTGCTGCATTCAGAGAAACAGGAAAATAAAATTAAAGTACAATAAGTTTACCTCCATCCTAATTCTCCATAGTATTCAAAGTGGTCAGTTGCATAGCATTGGGCATAACAAAAATCTACAGGTAGAAAGTAAAACTAGACAAATTCCAATTAAAAATATGGTCCAAATGTTTAACAGTGAGGATGATTTACCATTGGAACAAACTACCAAATGAAATGCTGTTTTCTGCATCTCTTGATGTCTTCAGGTCAAGACTGGCTGACTTTCTGGAAGACCTGCTTTATCCTTAAACAAGTTATTGGGCTCAGTACGTGGGATAGCTGGTTGAAATTTTATGGCCTGTGTTATACAGAAGGGTAGACTAGATAATTTGATGGTCCCTTCTGGTCTTAAAATCTATGACTATGCAACTTGCATCTACTATTTTTGGACTCAGTTGTTTCTCTGCTGAAAAGTTGAAAACAACTGCTGGTACAATTTGGTAAAACTGATGTTTTGCTTGAAAAAAGTCCAATTAAAGGCTTCATAACAAGGGAGGGCCTAAATTAATTTTGAAACCTAGCTTAACTGAATTTCAAGAACTTCAGGCTTTCTTTTTAGCATACAATAATTATAGCAAAGAACCCCATGCCATCAGAAGCTATATCATATTTCCACAATGCTAAGTACTACAGTAGCACGTTTGTTTCCATTCTACAAACTTTTGCTCACTTTAAAATCTTAGATCTGTAAATTAATTTTGCAAATTTTTTTTAAATCCGAAATCAGAGAACTCTATCATAGAATCATCAATGATATTGCTATACGCATCATCCTCATCAGATAGCTCAACCTCCTCTATTGAGTTGGAATGACTATACAGTCTATACACTTGTCCACACCATTAGCCCTTATGGGACAAATTTTTAAAACAACCTCTGAAATTAAACATGTGCAAATATTTGCACAAGCATCATATCTGCTAACTACAGGACTACCTACCAATTTTCATGAGCAAAATGCAGATTTTGTGCATGCAAATGGATTCACATTCAAACTGTGTATAGTTTTAAGGGCATTTAGGGTCTAAACACACTTAGTTCCTTGACTCTTTCCTCTAAAGTTATATTCTCAAGTTCTAGTATAATTTTATTTTCCCCTAACTGAACATTGTCTATGAAAACTATTATACTGTATTATGAATTTAAGGTCATTTCTGGGTTTTAATTGCTGGATTTCATTTATAATTTAAAATAGATCCTTTAGAAGGTAAAATAATATTCCTACTAGCTAATAACTTGTAGCAAAGCTCAAAATAGATAGTCGTAAGGTAACACCATTTACATGGTTAAAATAAACTCATATTTTTAATACATAAGTCACAAAATGGAAGCTGAGTTTCCATGGTTATAAGTTTACCATTCAAGTCTTGCATGAACAAAATGGATTGATTTTGTCCTTCCCTTAAATAAGTATTTCTGCTCAGGATACAAGGTGGTTGCAGTCAGTATCCATGGTCACGGGAGCAAATAGAGTCAAGTCTGGATTTACTGGAAAGGCTATTAAGTGGCTGCACTGGAGAATACAAGTATTACATCACCCCTCAAAGCAACTTGCAACCTAAAACACTCTGTTAATCTCATAAGAATCCATCTCTTTGTTCCCATAAAAGGGGTAGCAGGAGTCTTTTAATGACCCATCCTGTAGGTGTTAGAGTCCCACAGGTTAATTACTGCTGACCCCAGTGGGATGTTGTGGCTCATAAGACTCCATCCTGAATAAAAGAAATGCATAGGAATCCCTTCTGGCACAGGGGAACCAGGATCTGCAACAGCTCCTGATGGAAGGAACTCCAGAAGCAAGCGGGGGAGGGAGAGAGAAAGTGTCCATGTGGTGTTATTTTGGAATGACATTTTCTAAATTTAAGACCTGAAGAAGAGCTCTGTGCAGCTCAAAAGCGTGACCCTTTCACCAACAGAAGTTGGTCCAATAAAAGATACTATCTCACCCCTTTCAGAGTAACAGCCGTGTTAGTCTGTATTCGCAAAAAGAAAAGGAGTACTTGTGACACCTTAGAGACTAACCAATAAATTGGTATATCTCACCCCTTGTCTCTGTATTTTCCTAAATAAATCAGAACCCAAGAGGGGTGTCCAAACTCTATGAATGTGTAGTTCTTGTGTTAAGTAAGTTAAAAACGGCATTTCTGCAGTAATCCTCGCTTTGTAGGTTTACCTCAGATAGTTTGTGGAGGTTCTATTACCTTTATATTTTATTCAAGGTAACAATAAAATAAATAAAGGAATCTGCAAAGTGAACTGCAGAAATCCAGTATCTTTGAATGGCATAGTCATTGTATTATAGTAAAAGGAGTTTATCTGATCTGTAACTGCCCATTCAATCTAATTTTCACAGTCTTCCTGGGAAAGAGAAGACACATTGGGCAGGTGGAGGACTGGGTCTTTAGTTTACTCTATAACTAGAGTTTCATTTTTATTGGCATTCAGCTGAATTGCAGGTGCTCAGCAGGTTGCAGGATTTGGCTTTATAAGCAAAGTCCACTTTATTGCAGGGGAAAATCCCTTTCCGCAACAAACAGCCTTATTTGTGGCAAAAAATAATGAAATTTCTTCCTTAAGCAAAATGTGCATTTGCCCCAGCTGTGATTTTTCATTACAACCCTTTTGGGAATGTCCAATGGAATTGGAAAAGAAAATGATAAATACTGTATCAGTGCTTGAGTCCTAAAAAAAAGGTGTGCCAGAACTTCCTTCTCTGTTGAAGCTCTGCTGATACCAGTCCTGGTTGACTTGCTCATGGGCAGCAAAAGGGGGAAGAGGTCACTGTATTCTTGTCAGCACCTTCAATCTTTGTAGTGACAAAGCACCTCTCCTCCGCCCTATCTTGAAAGGAAGAAGTGGGTGCCTGTACCACTGACCATAGGCAAGGAAGGGACAGTGATGCAATGAAGGGCAGAACCCACCCCACCCCTTGGCCAGTTCTGAGCTGAGCCCCCCCAAAAGGCCCCCAGGCTCAGCATGTCCCAATGCTTCCTTCAGCTCAGCAAATCTCACCACTTCCCTCACAAAAGAAGCACTGCGATGCCATTGTATAGCAATTCTGGCACCCTCAAGCTGTACCCTACATGCATTTCCCGCTTCCAGCTTACCTTTGGCAATCCTTGGGGACCATCTGTGTTCTGAGAGGTAGACAGGGTCCCCCAATTCATTGGGCTACTGCAGCATCTCCCCTCATCTTAAACTGGTACAAAATTGCCAAAGAGATACCAAATAGAGCAGCTTCTACCCTTTTATAAGCTTTCAGTCCTTCAGTCAGGTGATTTCCTGATCAGCCTCAACAGATGACCACAGAGTCCTACTAGGTGACTTCAAAAGTTGCCAGATGACCTCTCCCCTGCCAACCCAATTCTCTAGGATAGTAACCAACCTTTTGTTGAGAGTGCTTCCTTTTTGAATAGAGGATCATCAAGATTTAACAACCGTCTATGTTAGACCTTTGCTACTAACTCTGTAGGAATTTCAGTCTAACTTGGAGGTGAAAGGTCAAGAGAAGAAAAAAGTCTGCACCTTCAAAATGGAGTTTGCAGCCTGGTAAATACATACAGAAATTTCATAATCTCACACAAAATTCATAAACTCTACAGACAGGTTCCCCAAATCATCACAGGTAGCATGGCAAGATTTATTAAGAGTCTACTCTTTTAGCTTTATACAGTCCACACACTTGAAAATATAAGTTACAGTTACCAACATATAGGCTAAAGAGAGAAAGGAAGCATCATGAAACCCAACCAAACAATGGACTCTCCCAATCTCAGAAAGAAGGGAAGTGCATATTTAGAGTAATAATATGTTTACTCAACATATCAGTCACCTATTCTTCCATCCATTTTCTCAAATAACAGATGCCTGAAATCCAAATCCACTTCCTACCATCTTTGAAAGACCAGCCTCTATGCAAATGTGCACCAGCTGTCCATACATTAAAATATGCCTACAATTTATAACTACTTCCTATAATTAAAATGGGCAGATTCATGCTGAGAACTTTAGATGAATCTAACAATAGATAAAGAAAAAAGAAAAAGATTTAGAAATTATCATAGTTAGAAAATAAATTCTGGGCTTCAAAGATGGATTTGAGGTGGAAATTAAGAGACATAAATGACAGAATCAGACTATAGAGTTGTAAATCAAAAGGATAAAATACAGTTTAATGCATAGGCTGGGGAGGGTCCCCATAGGCGGGTTCTGCCCGCCCACCTCCCCAGAACCCAATAGAACCACTCTCCTGTAGCCATCTGGCCTGACCCAATCACACTGGGTAGACCAAGGGTGGAGCCAAAGGGTTTTACCATGGAAGGGGATGAACTGGCCCTAGTAATGAGGGGCACATTTACTAAACAGCACCTAAAATTATAGCTGCAATTTTGTGTTTCCAAGTTTTTGCCCAAGGAAAAAAATGGATCTGCATGCAGTTACAGCATTTGCATGTACAAACTGTTGGTTAGCCACCAATTTGTGTGGGCAAGTGTAATGTTCACACACAAACCCAAATATATGCATCCTCAAAATCTTATGTGCACAAAATTGTACATAGAAGCCAAGTCAAGGCCTCTGAAAATCACAACATTCAAATGCAGCATTACTTTATATAAAATAAATAGGATCCAGCCTCTTAGATATGGAATATATTCTTGACTAAAATGTAGACTGTTCCATGCAACATGGTCCATGTAAAAGGGATGAGGTCAGGCAACACACCAGAATGATTTTAGTGCTGTTATTTACAAGTAGAACGAAAATAGGCTAGGTTCTCTATGTTAGGCAGCAGAGTGTTTCAGACTGTCCAACAGGCAATTTAAAGTTAGAAATCCAGATTGGTAAACATCCATGACTAGAATTTATTACAATTATTGGCACACTACAGGGTATCTCCTACTCCTCAGTTGGAATCCTCAACAGTGTAAATATTTATGAGTGCAAATGCAAGGCACTAATGAAAGTCTGACTTCTTTGCATTGCCTAATAATTTCAAGCAAAAATTCCTCACAATAAAACTTGTCAAAGATCAAAAGACTTAGGGAAGCTTGCTTGTTTTACTTCTTTCATTTTCAGCAGACCTCATCAAGAATTGTTTGACCACCTGAGTCACTCACTATTTTAAGCATTTTGTATTACAAACATGAGAATCAACTTCTTGCATAGTAGTTTATCCATTCGATTATCTTGGAGAGCACTGATCTCAGAAAACCATTATTCTGTGAATTAATGATGTCTTCTTTCTTCCAACCCATGAAAAAAAAAGTACAACCAACTCTTTTAGAGACATAGTTAAAATATAGTAAATATCAGTAAATCTTACTTTACAATTTTACTCCCTGACCTCTCCCAATAAATATATGTTGTTGAGTACCTCTGTTCTAAATATATTTTAAATGAATTAGGTGTCATAAAAGATATTACTTTGACCATCTTAGCAACTGAAATGTTATATCTGCCCACAGTGCAAATACAGTACAGGCAATAGAAATGCAGGTTTCTCCATCATAATCTGCTAACATGCCTCTTATCTGATATGGATGGAACAACTACTTCTAGTTTATTTCCCTATAGCCATTCATTCTTTGGATTCTTGGCTGAGACCTTCAATAAGGGTTCCAGATCATGCCAGTTGTGATGTGAACAATTTGTAATGAGTCTGTGCACTGCAGACAAAAGATTATGTAAACACAGTTTCACACAAACACATGGATGTTGAGAGCTAGGACTAGAACTCTCACCCTTCTGAGTCAAAAACACAGGCCTTCACCACCTAATCTGAAGGAAAACTGCCTTTGCTTGCAGTAGTAGCATTAGGGTCCATGTCCTCTCACTTAGTTCCTGGCACTAGAAGGCAATGTTACTCATTTATACACGGACTGTACCGTACAACATGTCCACTATGTATCAAGAACAAAAAAAATCATTTTTAGTTTGATTTGATTCATAAAACTCTTTAGTTATTCATCCTGTGTTCTGGGTGCCCATCCTATAAATTAGGATACACATCCAATAATAATTTAACAGTGTAATAGAAGGGACTGCTCAGCCCATAATAAAATAAACTAACGTAAATCATACTAAACCCCTCAGACCCATTCCCTCCCTAAAAGCCAGGCGGGGGGAGAGGGAAAGATGGGCTTTGCAGCATGTCCAGAAGGTCAACAAATCTGCGCTCTAACAAAGCAAGGAGCAAGTTCCGAAATCAAGGATCCCTCGTGAGAAATATCTTGTCCAGTAACTCCCTCTTGCTAATACTAAGAGAGATCCTATTCACATATCCATGACTAGGATACCCAGGCACTATGGTAATATAAATAAATAATAATATTCTCAACTATAGCAGTATAGAAAAATTGAACCATCAACTGACTGAAAGTAAAAACTTTCAGTCACCATGATACAAAACTTAAATACTCACCATGAGGTGAATGACTTCCTGACTGTTTACAAAGCTCTTGATCCATCCGCTCAGATCTCAGTTACCACCACTCTATTTTTAACTACATAGAGAACAGTCATTAATCTACAGAGGATAACCTTTCTCAGTGCTTTAAGCACTACCTCAGTCATTGGCATTCTACACTGGAGATACTTACAGTGGTTTGTCTCACTTGTATTACAAGATTAATCTCAAGAATAACCAACTACTGATCAAAGGAAACAGATTAACGCTATTCGAAAGAGTACAAATACATTTTTTTAAAAGTGTCAGCACTATAGGCCTCTTCATTTTTTATAATGAAGTTTATAAAGGAGGGCAATAGAAAATATATTACGAAAAATCCAGTGAAACATCTTCAGGACCAGTCAAGAGCAGAGATGAGACCAAACCAGAAACACAGACTTACGTACCAACATATGTTTAGAGAGACTAGGTGGGTTTAGAGAGATAAGGTATGTGAGGTAGTATCTTCTGTTGGTCCAGTGCAAGATATGATCTCACCCACTTTGTCTCTCTAATATCCTGGGACCAAAACAGCTACAACAATAATGCATACAACATATGTTTAGGTCTTTAGTAACACCTGGAAATGCTACAATAGTTAACTCTGGAAGCTTGCAAATTCCTAGCACCGGACTATATATTTTTGCCAAATGTCACCTATTACTGTTAAACTTTGAATTTAGGAAGTTATTTGTCAAGTCTGAAATAAAACTGGCAGTTCCTAATCCTTCCTGGTGCATGCCGCTGTGAATGCCAATGACTCTACTACTTGCTAATGTTTACTGACACTGCCTAGAGATTTTAGCTCAGCTGTAGCCAGAATACACAAAATATGGTAAAACTGGCCACATCCGAGTTTGCTAACAGGCCTACTGTATCTGCCCAAATGCAAACACTTCTGAATGTACACTTTCAACACATTATACACCTTATGAACTAGATGCATAAGGGTTCTCTATGAGATGAATTGGGCTCTAAAAGCCTCCAGTGTCAATCTGTTAATTTTGCTTTCTAATTAGTTAAGTGACTTTAAACCAATGGTAGAAGTGGACACAAAGTATTTCAGTTTCAGTTCTGTATAATATACTCCTGTAATGTAATGGAACTTGCTTGCCTTGTTTGTTTGTTTGTTGCTGTAAGCCATTAGTTTTCTATGTGATCAATTAATTGTTTACAAAAGGAAATAACTAAGCTCCCTTATTCAAGAAGTGACTATACTGCATCAGCCTTCAACAATTTATTAAAGATTTTTCTTATATTGAGTTTATGGAGCAATGACTCCCAGAGTACTTACACCAGCAACAAGAGCTATACGCTTCCTCTGCACATTTCTGTTGTGACCATGGGACTCATACTTACCTAAAATGAAGCAAAATAAATAATTCACGCCTCCCATTAAAATATTTGTTAGAGAAGTGCAGAAACCTAGGACCATCCATTCTTTTATAAAAACAAAAGTCAAATTGGGCCAGTTTTTATTAATCTTATTTTCTGGCTTAGACTCACATCTCTGCATTTCATTTTGAAGTTTAAATAAACGCAAAAATTCAAAGCAAAGTTCTGTCCAAACTTGGGGACTTTTGACTGGTTTCAACTTGTAACCATTCAAAAATTCTATTTCACGTACAAGGTATACACTCAAAGCTACCAACCAGTACAAACTTGCTCTAAATTTGGTACAGGCTCATCCAAAACTCAGTCAAAGCTTGCTGAAATGTTTGCGTACTGCAACAAACATTTGGGCAAATTTGACCCAAGTTGTGGGTTCCCTTACAAGTTTCATGCTGAGAACAACATAACAAAGATAAAAATGTGGGTATATGGGATTGTAGAAATAGAATGAAGTTCCTTTATTGTCTGAACGATGAGGATTTATATTCATTACAATTTTTCCCTATCTTCTGTAAGAGTGGATACTCTTAGTTATCTTTGAAAATGTTGAATATTTTATTGAATTCTAATAATCCCTTGACCTCCATGATATCCTGGGGCAATAAGATTAATTGTACATTGTGTAAAAAGGCAATTACTGTTATGAATTTTAAATTAGCTGCCTATTAGTTTTCATTGTTTCATTAGTTTCATCCCCTTTGTTCTTTCATTATAATAATGGGTGATTACGAAGAGCCCAGTTTACCTGTTCTATACCTTTCATTTAATATCTTCTCTTTAACAGCCCTAACCTTTTTAATCTCTCTTCATATAGAAGTCTTTTCATGCCACCAATCATGCCTGTCTTTTGACTCTTTCATGGCATGAAATAAAACTTCTCCTCTGAAAAAGTATGCCCATTTCATGCCATTCGCCAGCTTGTAGAACTCTCATTGACATCACTGGGGCCAACAACAAAGCCTTAACAGTGTTGCCAACTCTCCTGATTTTGTCATGAGTTTTATGAGAATTATTGTTTTCCTTTAAGCCCCAGCTCCGAGAGTCAAATGGATATGTCATTATTTCAGCCTTTGTTCTTAAATAAAAAGTAAGTTTCTAGCCCTCATGGCTGCAGTAAAACTTCCAAATGTGAGCCCAGTGCACCCTAAAGGCTCAAAAAGCAGAAGGCAAATAAAAAGAACACCAAATCTATTCTTTTTACACAATCTCGTGATTTTTGGTGAGTCTGACTCATGATTTTTTTTAATATTTGGGGTTGGCAATATTGGCCTTAATAGGTACATTTCTCCTAGCTATTCATTTGTATAAAGCAGAGCAAACAGTTTCAGCGAAATCCACAGCTGGCAAATATAACATGCTAAATTTCTAGTAATTGCAAGTGATCTCTGTAAGTGCTGTTTGCAGGCACTTCACAATCCCCTCAGATGTTAATTCAACAGCGATCTTTAAAAAATAGATTTACTCTTTAAAATGTTTACTGCATCTTTAGAATTCCATTTCTGAAAGCAGATGAATTGAGGAAAATAAGACTGAAACGCTTGATACACTTATTAAATTATTTTATGGCATCCTCTAGTATTCAGCTCAGGATGATTATAGATAAAAATGTTATTTATTGAGTGCAACTGAGTGTAGTAAACTCTTAATGGTAGCAGAAACTCTCCATGTCTTAGCATTTGCTTGGCAAACCAAGATATTAGAGTGTTTGGGATTTTTTTGAAAGATCAATTTTTGCTTCTTTAACAGAAAATATCTGGGAAGTGTATTAGCCTGAATATCATTAAGGAGCATTTACTGAGGAGAAAGAGAGTTATTTTTGAGGGGGAATTGGAATTTGGGTTACCAACTGTTAGCAAATGTACAGATGGTTAAAAACATTAAAAATATTGTAAAGTGCATTATGTCAGCAAAAATGGCAAGGTAATTTAGGAAAATATTTTCCTATGACAAATTTCCAGATTACCTGAACACTGTACTTTTCAAACATAATCTGTATTTAAAGATATTTTGGTTGTTTTTTGGCGGGGGAGGGGTTTGGTGATTGAAATAGCAGATTATGATCATATATATCAAGTTTGACACAAATAGAGATTGTGGTCTACTGTTTACAGCAGGGGTTAGTACATACTCAGGACTCCTTGATTTAATTCTTATCCCTTCTATTGACTTCCTGTGTGACACTGGCAAAATAGTTTAATTTTACTGTGTCTCAGTTCACTCATCTTTAAAAGAATTAATAAATACTTATCTGCATGATAGAGGAATTGTGAGAACTCAAATTGTAAAGGGCTATAAAATCCTCAAATAAAAAGATATTACATAATTGCAAATATCATAAACAAGAGTTATATGAATTTAAAAGAGCTTTGAAAACATTTTTTCCAGATTATTTTTATATTAAATTTGATTTGTGCCCACTGACACATCAACACATGTACATAAATGAAAAACATAATATGCTTATATGAAAAAAAAGAAAAACCTATGACAAACTGACAACAACCTACTCACAAAAACCTCAGGTGAAAGCTTGTGAAGAGAGATGCGCTTTGCAATGTGACCCACAGATCAACAAACCCTTGTTCTAACAGACAAGTTGTGGAAGTGAATTCCCAAGTCAAGCATCATCCATTAAGAACCCCCTCTACCAGTCCCAGACAACTGAATCTAGGTACAGTTAACTCAAGTACTGCTCTGAACCCCTACCACCATGTTGGCTCCATGGCAGGATATAGTTCCAAACGCTTTACCATAGAGCTTTATAGATTGAACTCAGCACCTTGACTTGCACTTGAAAGTAAGCAAAAAGCTAGGTAAATTAATGAACTGGTGCATTATTTTCCTTCTGAATAATACTATTGTTCTGAACTAGCTTCCAGGTGGTCCTTAAGGGTATCTTCTCTTTGAGTATCACAATAAACTTTGCATAGAGACTTCCTTGATAAGCAACCGATTACTCTATACAGCAACGCAAAAATCATTATCAGACAAAAACAAATCTAATCAAAGAATTAACTAGAGCTGGTCGGAACATTTTCAAGTAAATATAACCTTGCCAAAGCAAAACATTTCATAGAGATGTATCAGTTTTGCTGCAAGACTCTCTCAGCCTGGTGGTTAGGGCACTAGCTCAGAATGTAGGAGAGCTAGGTTTAAGTCCCTACCTACACTGTCTAATGTAGAGTAATCTGAGATGAATATCTCTGATCTGAATCAGGCACAGCAGGGATTTGAACCTGGCTTCCCCCAATACCCAGACCAGTGCTCTATTCCCAGCCCCCAAAACACAGTTCCCAAATCCAAAAGCTCAGGTTTTGATCCAAAAACTGACATTTTGACACACATGCCCTCCTACCTCTCCCTGAATTGAAAAGTTCAGGTTTCAATCTGAAAAATTGACATTTCAACACAATTCCATTTTCACAAAAACATTCTAACGTGTTTGTGTTTGTTTCAATACAGAACTAAAAGATTTTTTTTAAACCTCAAAAGCTGCCCCAAACCAGAATTGTTGTCCTCCAGGCATCTCTAGAAATAAACATTATGTGACACTCTATCATGAGTCTGGAGCATTATGTTTAGGTGTTCTCTGATTACTTTCTTCCTAACATAGTCTTTTACACAGAGCAGGGCCTCCACAAAACAAATGCAGTATAATCTAAATGTGTCTGACACAGGATGTATTCTCAGTTACAGGATTAAAAAATGTAAATACTCCACCTGATAATGCAGAATATTTTAACCACAGCCCAGGGGAAGTGAAAAGTAAGTACTATTCAGTACGTTATCATTGTTAAGTTCCTAGAGTCACCACTCATGACAGATGTCTTTTTTTAATTTTCTAATATTTTTATCCAGAAAAAAAGATTAACACCTGACTTCAATAGATAGTCTGTCTAAAACTGTGTTGATATAAGAAAATCCTTATTCAATAAGCCAGTTAGTCAGGTGAATATACAACATGGATTAGACTTAAAAAGCAGAGTCTTTTTACAATGCAATGCAGCTGCAGCATGGCTTATGGCACAAAACAGTACAGATATAAATTATATTCTTGTCACAACTGCATAACCAGCTTTGCCAAGATCTGTTAGCACTTTGGTGGAGCTTCCTATTTTGACAAGAAGCCAATCAAATCAGAGTATTAGCATGTTTAAAAATAGTTGGGGAGTATGTGTTTCGAACACACACAGAGCATGGTATACACAGTAGATAATTAGTATCATCATAAGTAATAATAATGGCATCATAATGTAAATATTGAATTAATGCTTCATTTCATCATGGCTCTTCCAGAAAAACTCCATGTTGTATATCATGGACATCCAGCAGAGATATATTTACAAAGTCTCAAATTTTCTTAAAACTATTCTATGCAGGGATTTCACCCATGGCAAATCATAGCTAATTCCAAGGTCCCAGTAATATTCAATTCAGAATTTTTTAGAATTTAGGAAATTATCAAAAAACACTCCATTATCAAAACATTGTTACAAGTCAAAGGCTGGCATTTCAAATGGCCAAGACTGCAAACACAACTTGGATCTCAATAATACTGAGTTAATAATACAGTATGCACCAGAGCTAGCAAACTTAGAGGGGTGGAACTCTCCTCTTACCACTATGACAGGAAGGGTCTAGATGGAACTCTCTACTTCCCTCTACAGAAGAAAGAGGAAGCGTTCTAGAAAGCTTAATTTGCATAGTATAATTTTACCCCAGTGCATTTTTGACCAGTATTTTCTGTTGCATTGAGTTTGGTTGTTTTCTGTTTTGGGAAATTTTTATTAAAATGAGTCATATAAGTGTATTGCTGTAAGGGAGAAGGAATTGTGAGAGTTATAGCCTGGGAAAGAGCGGGCTAAAGACAATGAACTCCAGATACAGAGCCCAAAACTCAAGGAACTACAGAGAGAGTTGAAAGACTCTATTTGAGAGCAGAGTCTCTGTCTTTGGTCCTATTGTGCATTGGGTTTCCTAGTCAGAAAATTAGAACCCTGTGAGGAGTGGACGCTACAGAACTGGTCAGGTGACAGACTAGCAGTAGAGCAAACTTGTTTGTGGGATCTGTCATGATAACTGGGCATACAAATTTACCCCAGTTGTGAGTTCAACTGCATAAATTCATCAGATGTCACAATAACCTACAAACAACAAATATTGGTGTGAAAAGTTATGGAAAGGGAGACAGAAAGACTGAATTAGTTCAAACAAAAAGGCCTATTTATATAATTTAAGCACTGTGTTAGGATCATGTAGGGTAAACAATAAAAGTTTGGAACCAAAAATCAGTGAACAAAAATTGGTATTGGAAACTATGCCTAACTGGTGGACCAAATAATGAGGGGATGGGTCCAGCTACCACTCCCTTTGTAGGTCCTTAAAGAAAGAGACTTTCGGAAGAAAAATAGGCTACCGGAGCAAGCTTCTCCATCATGGCTGCCACCCTCATCATTTCCTGGGACCCCAGGCCTTTGTCATCATTGATTATGAGAGATATCCTGACCAGACCAGACTAGAGAGAGGGACCCAAATGGCATCACCATCTTTATTAGGTCCAGCTGAATTCTGAACATCACAAGGGATGAAACAGGAATGGACTTTAATAACAGCAACAACAATAGCTCCAACCTGTCTCAACTACCTTCTCTTTTCCCTAAAAGGCCAGTTATTACCGTCTTTGATACCATCTAAAATACTGTTAAATTATGGGGTTTGTCTTCTATAAACTCTCTCCGGCTAAAGGGAACAAGAGATGTTGTTAAAATGAAAGTCTCATTTAACACTTTACATTTAAAATGCTTTAACTGTTTTTTTTTCTTCCTTTTTGGTTTTTAATAAAAGGTTAAAAGTATGTTTAATGGTGTGTTTTCCAGCAGGCTGAGGTTTCTGTATACCACACACTGAATATTGTTTAGCACTGTTTAATGTTATACAGTAAATGGATTACATTAACACCTTTGGCCCACAGACTTCATTTAAAATTAATAAAAACAGACTATACTGAAGGCAGCAGAGTGGAGTGGAACAGAATGTGGTGCTGCTGCACTGAATAGACTGAAGTAGAAATGTAGGAACAGCCACCTCCTAGCACCCACTTGACCATCACTGGATCTAACTGGATTCATGAGCAAAGTTTGGGTGGGTGAGGGTTGATTTAATGGCCCTTAACCAGTGGGGCAGTTCACTGAGACAGTGGGGTGGTCCATATCCTACATACACCATTTGGGGCTTGCTAATCCATATTTTTGCTGTGTTTTCCCAAATAAAGGGTTGTGATGGTTTCATATTACTGAGGAATCCCATATGCTTGCAAGGGGGAAGAAACAGCAGGAAAGGTGATGAGGGAGGTTAGAGTTCAATTTCCTAAAGATGGGAAAGGGAGCACAGCCCTGAGTGGGTGCTTGAGCCATACAATTCCCTTTACTTTTGCAAGGGACCCCTAGACTCATTGAACTTGTCATTCTTTCTGCTGTCTATACCTCAAGAAAAGGTTACAATACATTTCGGGCCAACCATGCAATAATGGGGCAATTTGGCTCTGCATATGATCATGGTGTGTAGGATGTTTAACTTGTAAAAGGGCCAATCAAGACAGGACACAGGGCTCCGTGACCTCAGTCAGGAGGGGGCCCATGCACCCATAAAGTTGAGAACCAATTATCAGTGAAGGGGAAGCCACCGTGGATGAGAGGGCCAAGAGGTCCTATTATCCAGCTATAAGCACTTTGGTAAGGGGGTCAACCCTTTGATTTGTTGTTTGGATTGGATCCAAAACCTGTGTAATCTTAATCCAGCACTGGTTAAAGCTAATTACTGCAAACAGATTGTTACCAGCCATTTTAGGGAACCAAATTATAAACTCAGCAAATAGAAGCAAGAAACAATTGCCCCAGGAAGCAATTAGAAATCAGTACTACAGAGTATTGTTGTTCAGTGCTCACCCACTTGTGTCTCTGATTAAGAGGTGGGTCACTCTTGCATAGCTGTGACTTCTGTACATGTTCTTTTATGAACTTGTGACCATGATTGTCAGTTGTTAAGCCAGTTAAATCAGTCCAGAGCTACTATAAATTCTACACCTATCAAGCAACTTCAATGGAAAACTGTAAATTTTCAATAATCTTCATATTAAACAAGGTTACACTTAACAGAGAAGGAAAAGTGTTAGTCTAGGTCTGATTGGACTCTAGTTCTCATTGGAATCATACTCTGATATCTTCCATTCTCTCAGACTCATACATGGAAAAAGGCGATAATCCTAATAAATTCAACTCTGTCGTCAGGGAAATTGAGAACTTGGAAAATATCACAGTGGCTAAGAAAACAGAACTATTAAGACACCTCATCAATTTTATGAACCAAATCATTTTTTCTGTGATTAATGGTGCATGTTCAAGCCTCCAAATGTAGTTTACAGAAATTGGTACACAAACTGTGATATTAGTAAGGGTACCTATTTGGAGAGCTCTTTAGTAAGATAGTTTGACTAAGCTGGACAAGAGGTAGTTGATGGGAGAGAGAAGTCCAAGCCACAAAGCTCTGTTGTGCTAAAATCTATACTGAAGTGTTGATGAAGTGTTTTTGAACAGATTCTCGTATTGTCCTTCCAAGAGGGCAACAAAAGCCCATGAAACGAGTAGAAAATATGCTTAAGGGGTGAGAAGCAAGATGTGGTAAAACTGCACTTGAAATATTTTAGTTATACTATAAAATAAGCTGAAACTCTGTTTAAGTAATGTGTCCTGATAAAGCAAAGTGAATTATGTGGATGTAGGGATAATGCACATTTTGAAGGGTTGCAATGTTCACTGTTGTTCCTAGAAAGGAACTCAGTTTGTTAATATGTGTTGCTTTTATACAAGGAATAATGCACCTTCCTTACCCTAGTTGGGTAATAAATCAACTGTGTTCCTCTTTCAAGGTTCTGGTGCTAATGATGACCAGCGTCAGCTGTTTCAGCCCCTACTGGTTCTGCAGATCAGCTATGATACATACAATCTGTACTTGGCTCCAGCTGGAAGCAGAGAAGTTATATAACTAGGGTGGCAATTCCAGTAATTCATCAACAGCAAATCTAATTTGTCTAGCACAGAGCCCCACAGCAAGCCAGGCATCACTTCTAGAAATGAAATTCAGGTCTGAGATTTTTACGGGATAAGAAAATCTGAGTTAAACACCCACATGAACCATTTCCCCTCACATTCTTGTCTATTAATGGATGCAAGTAACTATAGAAGTTCTCTGACCAGGCAAATATACATTCAAGATTTCTGTTACAGGAAGAGTGACAGCCCCCTCCACCCCCAAATCCAAAGGCAAAAATAGTCTATGGAGACCCTGAACTTTTACTGATTCTTTTTTCTGTCATCTTCATCCAACTCCTCTGATGTTACTGGAGATTGTGTTTAGAGATGGTTATGGGGGCTGCTGGAATAATGCCCATCCCTCCACACCAGGATTTTTAAAAGAGATATAAATAGCACTTTCAGATTTTGGAAAGAGAGAAGAGAACCTACGCAAATATGCAATGTGCAAAATGAAAAGCTAGCCGTACCTTTTGCATGTACTAGTCTTCACCACTTACTTCAGCATAGTGCCTCACATGATTTAGATTCTCACATGAGAAACAACACTTCAGACAAAATACAGGTATCTAGCATATTTTGTGGAGAAATTGATAGTGGATGGTTCTCTCTACCTTCCCAGACCCAGTAAGATATTAGAAGGAAATGATGTATGAGACTGTGTTATCTTAAAAGGTGAGTCCACTGGAAAGGCATGCTGGGAAAAAATTCTAATACAAAGGCAGCCTTACCACGGGAAGGATTAGTAGGCAATAGAAAGTCACAAAGGAAAGGGATTTCTTCTGTGTTTCACATACCAATGCTAAATCACACAGTGAAAGATCCCTGCTAGAAGTTGACTTCCTGAGTCTCCGGTTTGAGACACCAACCATTTTACTCAACTCTGGGCATGAATTTACACACAGACATCAGCTTCTCTTCTCTCCCCCAACAAAGACTAGCTGGACCCTCCCTACAAAAACAGATTGCCTGACTCCCAACTTTAGACACATAGGGTATGTCTACAGTGCAATTAAAAACCCATGACTGGTCTGTGTCAGCTGACTCAGGCTAAGGGGCTGTTTAATTGTGGTGTAGATGTTCAGGCTCAGGCTGCAGCCAAGCTCTGGGACCCTCCCACCTCGCAGGGTCATAAAGCCCAGGCTCCAGCCCAAGCCCAACCATCTACATCACAATTAAACAGCCCATTAGCCGGAGCCCCAGTCAGTTGACATGGGGCAGCCACAGGTTTTTTAATTACAGTGTACACATGCCTTAAAAACCCATTCCCCACCCTAAATGGCTTATGGGTTGGTTAAAAGCTCATTGAAATGTTAGGGTGTGGGTATGCTCTTCACATAAGACAGCTGTATGAGACAGTTAAAGGCCCCTCCCCCAACAAATAAAGCATAATAGAGATTGCTCCAAAAACAAGCACCCTGTGGATGGGTACTCATTGGAGCAGGTGTATGTTCGTGTGTATAGAAAAGACCAGCAGGAGGATAGACTCAGAGGCAAGGAAAGCAAGCCAAGCAGCAGCTTGAAAGCACAGCATGGCCCTTGGAGAAGCCTAGAGAGAGATTCTGGGACAGGGTGCTGGCTGAACAGAATCCTATGAGGCAGAGAGTCCAAATTCCATTAAAAGTCTTTATAAAGAATTACAAGTTCCCTAACTCATACTATATGAAATATAAATTTCTCATATTCAGGAGAGTTAATGGAGAAAAAAATCTCAATATCCTTCCCACAGTAGATGGTTTATGACCAACCATCATAACAAGCAATAACATCTCTGCTTCACCTCAGGCCACTAGCTTGTAAACCAGCCATTAAATCCAATACTTGAGAAATGCCCTGGATATAACTATTGTGCTAAAAGTGAACTTTCATCAGCCTATCAAAAAACTGAGCTTTTATCCAATTAACACATTATAAAACTAGTTCTAACTAAAAGCTGTTGAAAGAGCAGTGTGTTAATCCTTCACTTTGATTGTCGGCCAATGCATAACTTTTCTCTTAATTTAACATTAATCAATACTGTGGTCTGTCTTGGGACCAAACTTCAAAAATATGCAGTTAATTGTGACAGCCTACTTTTTTAAAATTGCCTTTTTCAGTTTAGTAGCAATAACAATGAAAGGCACACTATAAAAATACCTCCGTTTCAGATATTCGCAGTCATAAATTCTAAAGCAGAGGTAAAGAGTTGCATTTACTGCTTCCTAAGGCACAGCATTCCCATGTATCAGTTATTTCTAAGATACAAAATATTTTCCCTGTTTGATGGCTTATGCATAAGTGTCAGACACAGATTTTTGTAAAGCTCTTCTATGAAGAGAAGAATTCCAAAGAAATATAGAGGAAATGTTGTTAGAGCAGTGGACTGGGAGTCAGCCAAGGCACTTACCACTACTCTGTGCCTCAATTTAGCCATATAAAAAGCAAAGAAAATAGAGATGGAA
Source organism: Chelonia mydas (assembly GCF_015237465.2). Taxonomy (NCBI): domain Eukaryota; kingdom Metazoa; phylum Chordata; order Testudines; family Cheloniidae; genus Chelonia; species Chelonia mydas. The sequence goes on from NC_051246.2 coordinate 75,592,551, forward strand.
AAGACTAGTTAAGGGCCAAATCTGCTCTCCTTATTCCCATGAGTAATCACAATAAATGAGCCGGATTTGGCTCTTGGTTATCTCATTCTATGTCTGCAAATGCAAGATTGTTCCCTAAATAATATTTGTTAGTGCTTTGTCCTCTCTAGTCCTATTTCAAGTGATGAGGTGTCCTCTACTTTCCTTGGGGGGAAAAGGGTATTATAATAACACTTACCTAACTTTCAGGGTGTTCTGAGACCTAAAGTTTAGAAAGATCTCACTGCGATCTTTGGATAAAAGGTGCTATGTTAGTAAATTACATTATTATAGAACTAGCTCTAGCTGTACAATTACATACATTAATATCTGTATGATAATCAGAGGCCATGAAATTAAACATTTCCAGGCAAAAGTAGTTGTACCCACTGAAAGAAAAGCTAAAATATTTTCCTCACACTGCGTCACTTTAAAAAGAATTTAGGTACTTTTCACTGTAAATTGAATGATCCAATATTTATTTAACAAGCATAGAGGGAGGAATCTGTTTAAAGGGGTGGGATATGGACCAGCTACTATTTATGCCCTGCAGCTCCTTGGGAAGAATAGGAGAAGGGGACAGATATCACCAATGACTAGGTCAATAACATGCCATGAAAAACCTGAGAATTATTAGAAGTCAGCTGCTTCCTGAAATAATTAGTCAATTGTTTGGATTCTTTTGATGAACAGGTATTCAAGTTGAAGTTTAGATTTATGGCTATATACTCTGTTGTGAAAACTAAGCTTAAAATAAGAAATACGGGAACTAACATATTCACCACTATCCATAGTATCCTACAAATTATCCACATCTAACAGTCCCTAAATTACTAATTCCCTAACTGATGGCCTGATCCTCCACCACTGAAGGCAATGGAAATTTTGCTATAGACTCCAATGGAAGAAGGATTGAGCCCTGAATTTGAGGGAGGTCCTTATTATCTAACCTATAAACACAACAGCATGTTTATCATGACAAAAATCTAACATTGTGGCTTAAAACAAATGGTGATCTAACTTTTTTCTTTTTTATAGCTGTGAGAATTTTTTCAGACAAAATTCTTTTCATGGTTGAAAAAAGTAAAAAAAAACAGCAGTATTAAAATGGTTCATTTTGATATTTCCAAAATAAAATGTTTCAATTTTTGGGCTATATTCACTAGGGGATTTAGGCACCATTTACTAAACGGGGTGGTTCCCCTCCTTAAACTGAGTAGTCCAGTGCTTAAGGCACTCACCTGGAATGGGGGAGATACAGGTCCCCCTGAAGCAGGGACGTGAACCAAGGTCTACCTCTCTAGCTGGCTGCCCTAGTCATCAGGCTACTTGGTATTTAGGAGTGGGTCTTAATCACCCCTGTGGAAGCTGCTCCACTTTGTATAAATCAATAATCATTGAGCCAGAGACAGGAGGGAAGAGTAAGAATGACATTGTAGCCTGGTGGTTACGGAATTCAGCTGGCGGTGGGGAACACCTGGGCTCCAGTCCTTGCCTAATGTTTATTTAGCCACTGGGCTATTAGCTCCAAGGTGGGGCACCCACCTCCTCTTTGGTTTTGTGAATGGTGCCTAAATCCCTTTGTTAATCTAGCCCTTTGTTTCCAAATTTCCTTTGCTTTTATTAGTAAAACAGTTTAAAATACCCCAAATCAAACAAAACATTTTGTTCAACCCAAAACAATTTTCTCCAACTTTTGAGTCACCAAAAATTTAGAAAAAAATTAGTTTCAGGTTGAGCCTATATGAACTTTTCTCAATTTTTCTGAATTGCCAGCAAATCAAAAGATCAGTTATTTTCACAGATCTAATTCTGTTATCATTCTTACTATAACTATTCTTCTTAGTCAATAAGTGGCTAGGACAACAGTGGCAGGGCCAAATTCTGCATTCAACGACGCCAATGAAAATCCAGAGTAACTCCATGAAGTCTGTGGCCCAGAACACTTCCTCCCATGAGTTGCATAGTGGAAGGAGGCTTTGGGGGAGAAATCTTCACCCACATCACATCTGGCTCAGATCCTGGCAGCAACCACTGGCTTCCTATAAGGGCTACCTCCTGACCACAGCTGCTCCTGGGATCCCTAGGGTGAGATTCTCCAGAAAAGATTATACAAGATGGAGTTTTATTGTATTGTTGGAGATTCTCCACAGGAGCATGAGAATAATGTACATCCACCCTCAGGCTATCCTTTGCCCACCCACTATGGATACTGGACCATAGAGGCTTTGGTGGGATCCAAAGGGAAAGTGCCATGGACTGCCAAGTCTCTCTTTCACAAGGCTGGGGGGAAAGTCCATATATAGATGGTCCTTTGCATTTGGGGGCAAAAATGGAGTTATTTAGGATTTATACTGAAGATACTGAGAGAAGAATTTGGCACGCAGAATGTTCAGATAGGTAATAGGATAGATAAAATCTTTAGGTTCTTGATATTGTATGCAGAATTTTTATTAAGCATTTGGCACTAAAATTTATGTTTATTCCAACATAGTTTATAGGTTATATATAGCCAGGCTTTAACTTTTTAAAAGATAAGGCGTGGAGGACATGCCTAGAATTTTCAGTAGAAAAATACTAATTAAAAGTACAATTAACTGAGGACTGGTTTGCATTCTCAGGTGAAAAAAAAAAGTATGTTTGAGTATATGGGCCAAATTCTGCCATCAGTTAAATCTATTGAACCCTATTGACATTACTGTCCTGAAATCTTTTTGAAACTCCTTATTAGTGACCACAGAAATCCTTGCAATTTGTGGGCCAATCCACAAACCTTTACTTAAAGGAATTGCAGAATCAGACTCTAAATCTCAAATGGAACTCTTCTCTACCTAGCTAAAAACAGACAGAAATAGGTGTAATTGTATCACCTTTACACTTGTCTAGTTTTTCTATGAAGCTCCCATTGTAGACTACTGTCAGATGCAGACTACTTGACAAAATGGATTAGATGGTCTAGTATGGCAATTCCTATCAAAGTAAAGTCATTACGAGCAGTTGTAGCTCCTATCCAGCTCTGAACACTTACATATACACACACTGTATTTTATCCAAACTTATACCTTTCCTGGAGTTTGATTTATTGATGACTCAGATAATCCAACAAATCTCAGCTTAAACTTTCTCTCCAAACTTTCCCTAGAATATTCCCTGAAGGTGTCCTCTATTCCAGACTCTAACTCCTTCAGAGAAATACACTCCAACCCATCATATCTTGGTTGATGTTAACAAGATGCTTCTGCTACTGCAACTCAACAGTAGTAACTCTGCATCATTACAAGTTTCAGAGTAGCAGCTGTGTTAGTCTGTATTTGCAAAAAGAACAGGAGTACTTGTGGCACCTTAGAGACTAACCAATTTATTTGAGCATAAGTTTTCGTGAGCTACAGCTCACTTCATCGGATGCATTCAGTGGAAAATACAGTGAGGAGATTTATATGCACACAGAACATGAAAAAATGGGTGTTATCATACACACTGTAAGGAGAGTGATCACTTAAGATGAGCTATTACCAGCAGGAGAGCAGGGGGGCGGGAGGGGAAGAAAACCTTTTGTAGTGATAATCAAGGTGGGCCATTTCCAGCAGTTAACAAGAATGTCTGAGGAACAGTTGGGGGGGAGGGGAATAAACATGGGGAAATAGTTTTACTTTGTGTAAAGACTCATCCGCTCCCAGTCTCTTTTCAAGCCTGAGTTAATTGTATCCAGTTTGCAAATTAATTCCAATTCAGCAGTCTCTCGTTGGAGTCGGTTTTTGAAGTCTTTTTGTGGTGTAATATTGCGACTTTTAGGTCAGAGATCGAGTGACCAGAGAGATTGAAGTGTTCTCCGACTGGTTTATGAATGTTATAATTCTTGACATCTGATTTGTGTCCATTTATTCTTTTACGTAGAGACTGTCCAGTTTGACCAATGTACATGGCAGAGGGGCATTGCTGGCACATGATGGCATAGATCACACTGGTAGATGTGCAGGTTAACGAGCCTCTGATAGTGTGGCTGATGTGATTAGGCCCTATGATGGTGTCCCCTGAATAGATATGTGGACACAGTTGGCAACGGGCTTTGTTGCAAGGATAGGTTCCTGGGTTAGTGGTCCTGTGGTGTGGTGTGTGGTTGCTGGTGAGTATTTGCTTCAGGTTGGGGGGCTGTCTGTAGGCAAGGACTGGCCTGTCTCCCAAGACTTGTGAGAGTGATGGGTCATCCTTCAGGATAGGTTGTAGATCCTTGATGATGTGTTGGAGAAGTTTTCCCAGCTATCTTCGAGACACCACTGACTTCCTGAGGAAACTACAATCCATTGGTGATCTTCCTGAAAACACCATCCTGGCCACTATGGATGTAGAAGCCCTCTACACCAACATTCCACACAAAGATGGACTACAAGCCGTCAGGAACAGTATCCCCGATAATGTCACGGCAAAGCTGGTGGCTGAACTTTGTGACTTTGTCCTCACCCATAACTATTTCACATTTGGGGACAATGTATACTTCAAATCAGCGGCACTGCTATGGGTACCCGCATGGCCCCACAGTATGCCAACATTTTTATGGCTGACTTAGAACAATGCTTCCTCAGCTCTCATCCCCTAATGCCCCTACTCTACTTGCGCTACATTGATGACATCTTCATCATCTGGACCCATGGAAAAGAAGCCCTTGAGGAATTCCACCATGATTTCAACAATTTCCATCCCACCATCAACCTCAGCCTGGACCAGTCCACACAAGAGATCCACTTCCTGGACACTACGGTGCTAATAAGCGATGGTCACATAAACACCACCCTATACCGGAAACGTATTGACCGCTATTCCTACCTACATGCCTCCAGCTTTCACCCAGACCACACCACACAATCCATTGTCTACAGCCAAGCTCTACGATACAACCGCATTTACTCCAATCCCTCAGACAGAGACAAACACCTACAAGATCTCTATCAAGCATTCTTACAACTACAATACCCACCTGCTGAAGTGAAGAAACAGATTGACAGAGCCAGAAGAGTACCCAGAAGTTACCTACTACAGGACAGGCCCAAAAAAGAAAATAACAGAACGCCACTAGCCGTCACCTTCAGCCCCCAACTAAAACCTCTCCAACGCATCATCAAGGATCACCAGCAACCACATACCACACCACAGAACCACTAACCCAGGAACTTATCCTTGCAACAAAGCCTGTTGCCAACTGTGTCCACATATCTATTCAGGGGACACCATCATAGGGCCTAATCACATCAGCCACACTATCAGAGGCTCGTTAACCTGCACATCTACCAATGTGATCTATGCCATCATGTGCCAGCAATGCCCCTCTGCCATGTACATTGGTCAAACTGGACAGTCTCTACGTAAAAGAATAAATGGACACAAATCAGATGTCAAGAATTATAACATTCATAAACCAGTCGGAGAACACTTCAATCTCTCTGGTCACTCGATCTCTGACCTAAAAGTCGCAATATTACACCACAAAAAGACTTCAAAAACCGACTCCAATGAGAGACTGCTGAATTGGAATTAATTTGCAAACTGGATACAATTAACTCAGGCTTGAATAGAGATTGGGAGTGGATGAGTCATTACACAAAGTAAAACTATTTCCCCATGTTTATTGCCCCCCCGCCAACTGTTCCTCAGACTTTCTTGTTAACTGCTGGAAATGGCCCACCTTGATTATCACTACAAAACGTTTTCTCCCCCCCCCCACCCCGCTCTCCTGCTGATAATAGCTCATCTTAAGTGATTACTCTCCTTACAGTGTGTATGATAACACCATTTTTTCGTGTTCTGTGTGCATATAAATCTCCTCACTGTATTTTCCACTGAATGAATCCGATGAAGTGAGCTGTAGCTCACAAAAGCTTATGCTCAAATAAATTGGTTAGTCTCTAAGGTGCCACAAGTACTCCTTTTCTTTCTGCATCATTAGACAGGGTTTTAGCATACATCTGCTTAGAGTTGCTCAACAGAGGAGCCTTGCATTTCTATGCAGATCCTAGAAACTGCGAACTTGCTAGTCATTTAATTCTATTATTTACTTAGTCTAATCTAAACAAATAACTTTCCAAAGTCAGACTATAAAGTCTATCCACAGCTTAATTTACATGTTCTAAAAGAAATCTTTGATAATTTTGCCTTAAATCAGCAATTACAGACTGAGGTATCCTGTGCCTCTTATAGTTATTCTTGATTTCCCTGAAGACAGACAGACATGACAGGAATAAATTAGTTTTGAACAAAAAAAAATTCCAACATTTGAAATACAATTTCTTGTAAAATATGAATTTATTTTATGGATATGTAAATTCATGGATGGGAAAACAATACAAAAATAAGATGAAAGTCTAGCAATTGAGAAGACTTGATAGTTAACATTCTGTGGTTGCTCCACCCTGTCCTACATAAATGTTAAAATGAACAGTAGCAGGAAGGCTTACATGCTTTTAGAACAATTTCTTCTTGTTTACTATTGAAGTAGGCTAGAGTGACTCATGTCTCTGTGGAAAGTGAGAACTCTGTGCTCACAAAAGAATGTTTTGATACCATATGAGGAGTTTTTAGTGAATAATAACAAAATGATACCTCACCTATTAATTTAAATTAAAAATATTATCACCTATAAAAATGTCACTAAATATATAATTTCTTAGGATTCTCTGTATCATGTTGATAAGCTAGGAGATGAGGTCTGTTTTACTTCAGAACATTTCAAGAGGCAGATATTGTAAACCTAAACAGAGAACATTATAATATTTCTCCCTCAGAAATTTCCAAACTAGATCATTTTCCAAAGATATAAAAATGATATGTAGCACTTTTGAAAATCCTGCCCTTATGATTTGTTTTATTATAAAAACCTCTCAAACTATTTATATATAAAAACAAATTCACGCTCAGAGTTTCTAACGTTTTCCAAAGTACTCAGTGTTGACCTATTTCTGCTCTCTGAAGTCCATGATTATCTTAAATGGGAGTAGAGTTAAGCCAATGCTGAGTGATTTGGAAAATCTCTCTAAAATTAAATTTTACGATTTAATTATGTCCAAATGTGTTTATGTAGGTATTGTATATTCTAATGTGTATAGACAGTAGACATTTACTCAGTTTTAAACAAATGTTCTGTTTTGCTCCCTATGTATTTTTTTCAATAAATTATCAGTCAGCTGATGAACAGTGCATACTGTAATGAATACAGATCCCAGTACATACTTCTCTATTTACATAATAGAATGCCTATTATCTACAAGTATATTAAATGATTGTATTTTATCAGAAGAGATTTACACACACTATACAGGATTCTATTCCATCCGTTAGCCTTTATGTCAGGTCAAATACTGGTTTCCCATACAAAATCCAGATAACAACCTTACACAAAGAACAAATAGTTCCCTTGGCTGAATTAGAAGCAGCAGTAGAAGAAAACTTTCCTTTCCTGTGAGAATCAAAGGGGAAGCAGAAACCCTCCTTCATGTGAATAAGAACCCTTCATAAAATAAACTATCAAAGGGATAGTTTATAGTCCCCACCCACCTAAGGGGAAAGCTGCCAGGAGAGAACACAGGTGCTGGAACTAGAGATGCTGCCACACCCCTTGCCTTAAAGTGTTTCCATCATGTACAGGGTTTACGTTTGGTTCAATGGCTGTCAGCACCCACAGTATAAAAATTGTTCCTGCACCCCTGAGAGAATGCATTTGTCCCTGTGAGAGAGGAAAATAGGGGCACAAAAGAAGAAAAAGCCCTCTGACCTTTCATGAAGGTCATAATGAAGTGGCAGAGCAAGAAGGGTTCACTGCTTTTAAAAGGACAGAAACATAACAAAACCCCTTCCTGCCTGTGTTTTGTAGATCCCATTACAGTCACTTTATTCCAGTCCTTTATGACTTGGCAGAGAGCTAAAATTACAGAAAACTGTGTGAGGAGTTGAAATGGAGTATCAGCTACTGTGACCCAGCAAACCCACCAGAAAAGCATTGCCCATAACTTAGAATCAGTGAGGACTCTTGGCATACTTCGGTGAATGGAAGAGGGTACATTACCACTAAGGATCACAGAGGCAACCAAGCTGGTGAGCCACCCTCAAGGAAGAGGTAATGATGGGGTGATTATTGGACAGGAGGAATGGCCACCAGAATGGGCTAGGGATGTCTGCAGCCAGGAGTCAAGGAAACCCTTGGGCTACCATTAGTTGGACTGGCCACTGGGGAGGTATGACTACACGTAGTCACAAGTTAAGGAAGTGGCAACTGCAGGAGGAGGAGGAGGAGGTGGTAGCAGCAGGTGGGGAGTTTGTCACAACACAGTATTCCCACTAAGATTTTTAAATGAATGGAAATACTAATAGCCACATAAAATTATGTAAAGTATCAGTGTTAGATGAATTGAATGGGAACAGAATGTTGATTCTTTCCCAGTGTTTATTCTCTTTTCCTCTATGGGTTTGGCAGAGACGCTTGTTAAGTCGTTAACAGCAGTGTTTGTTACTTCACAGTACACCTCAAAATGAAAAGGATTTATAGGACCACAGCTGATTATAGTATAATTGTGTTTACAACAAAAGGCCGTAGTTGGACAGTTATGTTTCCTAGAATTTTAGTAAGAATCTAACTGAAAGCTGAATTGTCCTCTTTGGTCATTTTGACCAGTCATTTCTTGTTTGGAAAATACTTTATATCATAGAGCATTTCAGGTTCCTTGCTATAATTTTAGCCTTAAAACCTGTATTTAACATTTCTGAGCTGAGTTACTGGAGGTTTATTTGTAATACAAAACATCCATTGGATTATCCAACATTTAAATAGGCAAAACAAACCTTCTATTGACTTGTATTATTAATACAAACTATTTAGACACATGAAATCAAAATGAAATCCTAAGTGAATCAGCATGTTACAAATTGGCCAAGTTTAACAACAGCTTTCATGACTTCTTTTCAAAACTGGTAGCAGTCATATTTAGCACTGTTTTGATTTCTGTCTTGCACAAATTTAACTTCCTTAGGGATTTTTGCAAATGTCAAAAAATGACAAAAGGAACAGCATTATAGACATGCTTGCTGTTCCATTAAGAATTAGCTCTTCAGATATCCCATGTTATATTCATGCATCGTTCATCTGATTCTATCATATGTTTGCTTGTTTTTTTGCACAAGCAATAGACCAAGTTATAGAAGGAGTAGCCAAAGTGTGGCCTCTTGGCCAGTGCAGCCATGGAGTTCCATGAAAAGAGAAGGGGGGGGGGGGCATAACTGAGAGAAGTAATAAAGGAGGAAGACTGAGGAGAAAGAAAAAGGAGAGAAAACTAGAAACACTCTGGCAGTCAAGAGAAGTAAAAATCACTACCTGTCTTTCGGTAAAACCTTCACAAAAAACCTGTAAAAATGATTCCCTGTACTTGTTGTATATTATTCCTATTATTTCGTATATTATTGGTGTACATGTTTCATAATAAAAACTCATTTCAAAAAATGTATTTTAGTATTGATTTTTATTGTAATTCAGAACTACTAGCCAGAGTGTTACTGTTCTAAACTTTTTATGCTATTAACATTTAGGGTATCTCAATTTATTGACAGTTATTTTTTAATTTGTGATCATCTGCAAATTGTTTAATGAAAATGAATAGACTAGTTGCTTGTGCTTTGAAAACTGAAATCTAATGCTGAGTGATATCTAAATAATAAAAGACACTTGTATCAAAATGGAGCACTGCATGCTGAGACGTATGGTCTCCATAGGCCAAGACTTGCTATTAAAGATAAAAGTGGCATGAACTGCAGGTGCAACTGTGAGTTTACTGACCCATTGCCAAAGTGAATATATTTTTAATGCCCCTGGATTTTAAAAAAACCCTTCATCGCATTCAGCACATCAGGTTAGGTGGCTGAGTACATCCTTTCTGTACTATAATCAAAAGTCTTGACTATTCACAAAGGCAGGGAGAAAAAACACAGTGGCTAAGTGTTATTACAGTAAACATCCCAGGTTATAAGATGCAGACAATTATAGTATAATGAAAAGTGGCTGACACAGGATAAAACAAAATAGAAAGCAAAGTAATGCTTTTTAATGATACTTATATAGAGGTAGTGTGAAAGCTGCCCTGTCTGATCAGGCAACCAGAGCAGGCAATCCAGTATTGTGCCTCTGACAATACTAGAGGCTTAGAGGAAGATACAGGAAATTAAGTAGTGGACAATTATGGAATTGCCTAATCAAAAGAGAAAGGTAAGAGAGGTGTAACTAGCCCTGGAACAATGACAACCCCCCTTTTTGCCACTTGAAAAACAGACCAATAATATCCATTCTTTTCTTTCTCTCTCATAAGCAGTTTCTGATCCATGACAGAACCCTACCTCTAACCCAATGATTTTAGTTGACGATATAATCTTTTGTGAGGTGCTCCATCAAAGATTTTTTGGAATTCCAAATACATATCAACCAATCCTCTGTTATTGACTTGTTGACATGCTCAAAGGATTCTAGTAGAACAGGGAAGCACAGTTTTCCTTTATATGTGAGTAGTATATGGTTTATGATGATTTAAGCTGTTAAAACCCCCAACTTAGAGGAAAAGGAGCGGGAGAGCCGGGAGCAGCTTCTCTGGGAGGGACACTAATCAGCAAAGAATTCAGCAGAGCTGTGGAACAAAGGCAGGAGCGCTGCAGGATGTGCCCAACAGAGCTCCTCTTGAGAGAGGTGATGAACTGCAAACAAGTCCCAAGCATGTGGCAGTCTATTGTAGGTTTAACCCTGCTTGCTGGGAGCCTTTGGCAAACAGATAAGTCTTTGGAAGAAGGAATTTTGAGTTACTTTAATCAGCCGCTGGTCACAGGCACCAGAGCAGAGTGTCTTGGAGGTAACAATTGTAACTAAACCTGTTACATTAACGCAGGTGGAAACAGGTGAGCTGTTACCCTAGAATCAACTCTAACCACGGCAGAACTGCGGACTTCCATCCAGAGAAAGGGGAAGTAGTGAAACTTGGCATCTTAGGGGGGTGAACTCAAAAGGGACTGCACAGTGGGTCCAAGGCACTGCTTGCCTTGTAACCATGGCAAGATGATGGGGGTAGGAGGCATTGTAGCCCGGTGATCCAGTGAACCACAGGGTTTGATGCCAGACAGAGTACAGGTTCAGACCTGTCATTGGAAAGAGTGCCCACAGAGAAACTGGGGGAAGAGATCACAGGTACGGGTCACCCCTGAACCATCACAGCAGCTATTTCCTCATTCCACTATTAAATATGCAGCTCATAAGCCAGAATGTGAATGAAGCCAGAATGTGAAACTTAATGGGTCCATTTTTATAACAGAGTAAGGAAAAGCTCTCTAAAAGTTTGGGCTCCTTGTTGCTTTTCATCATAAAGGAGATTTAAAGTTCCACAAACAATAACCAATGTTCTGATTTTCTCAACAGCTTAGCACTGCACATACATAGACATATACATTTAGTATTCTGGTCATTACTTCTTACCTATGAGTTCCCTTTCAAAAGATGTCCTCCACATATTATCAGCCCAGTTTAAAGAAGCTCAGTCTGTAAAATGTCCATTAAAGTGCCATTAAAACCAGTTATTTAAAGCAAACAAATAATTATATTTTTTTCATGATTTAAACTATACTTCTACTTAGTTTAGTGACAAGCTCTTTTGAAACTTGAAAGAATACAAAAGCATGGTGCAAATAGCACTGTAAGATTCACCTTAAAAAGAAATGTATGAATTTGGTTCTCATGAAAGCAACGAACAAATAACACTAGGAGAAACAAACTCCTTTCAGGAATTTGAGCAAATAATTGTTCTTATAGAAAGCTGAAATGTTGGTCTCTTTGATCAAATAAAAAGTTACAGCACAGTTGCCCATAATAAATTTTGTCTGCAAAAGCCCTGCAAAAGGTTTGATCCCGAACCAGGTGTCCAAATCAATCATTCTGTTGGTGGTATTTTAATTTTGGCATCTCTTGACAAAAATAAAACACTAGTTAAAGCCTTATTCTGAAGAAGGAGCTATATGTGAAATTGTCTTGTGATATGGGCTTTACAATCTGGGGACTGAACTGGGACCCACAAACCCTTTCATTTACAACCTTGAACAGCTTTAAAACATCAAAGGTAAAAATACATCAATTTATCTTGTAAGCCACATAATTCAGGTGGAGGGGAGGAGGAAGTGTTTAAATGTCAGTTCTTTACAAGTATTGTATATAAAGCACCATATACAGAGTTTTAATTTTTTCCAACGTGAGGGTTAAATCCACATGGGAAAATCCTGTGTTTAGATTGTCTGTAAATCAATGCTGAAGCAAAGGTAAGTTTCCTTGCACCCTGGTATAAATTAGTACACTGTACCTTTATATTTTTATTAAGTGTTTATATTGTAAGAACTTCAAGTGATTTCCTGCAATATACATTACACAAATGTTTATTGTCATTCACAAGAGGGCACCTATCCTATTTGCTGGATAGGTGATCTAAAAAGCAAAAACTAAAAGGAAATTCCAGACTGCCCACAAACATGTCAGGAGTCCTGGGAATTTTCCAGCAGACCAATGAAAAAAAAAAAAAAGAAGCTGACCAAAAACGGACTTCACAGTTGTTTCATATTGTTTTTGCTTGAACAATCTTTCATCACTTTAATAACCACCAAGCATTCCTCCTATAGGTCAAAAGAGTGACATTCCCCTCAAAAAACCATACAATAAAATGTGAAGCAGGAGACTAAACTAATCGTTTGGGGTTTTTTTAGTGTATTCCTAACGATGAGCATCAAGTTTCTGCTGCTATTGGCTGTGCCACTGACCACAAGGAATTCTACAGTTTCCTTTGGCCATGGATTTATGCCAGTGCTCTAGGAAAACAGAAATGCCGTTCAGAGTAGAGTAAAGATGCAGCATTATTGGAAAAAAGAAATAATAGCAAATATTTTAGACTTAGAGCTAGTCTAAGATGTACAGAAGCAGGTTGTATGTAAAGGAATTGAATGAGTGCGATGTAACATAACAACCAGGTACAAAACTATCATTTAGAAGAAATACTTAATTCAGTAGCACCACAATTTTAAGATCTATTTGAGAATGACTCTAGCACTCATGAAAATGAATGATGGGCAGTAGCAGACCAAGGGTAGATCCATAATTCTGGACCTCCATATTCCAAAGAGGTTTCCACAGCGCAACAGTTCCACCAAGAGTGTTTAAACTAGGAAATTACTCACAGACAACTGCATTAAAACAACATTAAGGTTGCAAAGTCAAGTAATTAAAAGCTAGAAAATGCCAGAATTAAGGCTGTCTGTGCAACCCCTTTATGTGGCATGCATTATGCATTTATTTATGGTACCATTTTAATGCAGTTTTTGGGTGTGTTCAGTAGATATACATTTTGAACTATAACTTCAGCCTAACAATTTTTGCTACCTAATTTTCACATGCACAAATCTCATCTCCCAAAGTTAAACGTAAGAAGGCATGGGCAAAAACTTGTACATGCAAAATTGCAGATGCAATTTTACAGACAACTTGAAAAATTGGCCTTCTGCATTATTTTGTAGAGTACTGTTAGGTAATTGCTACTATATTTTACTGTATTTCACAGAAAAAAACATTTTGTAAAAATTCCCTTCAAAAATGGCATACATTTACAACTTCTTAAGATTTAAACTGATCACTGTAATACTTATCTTGGTATTCTTTTACTCTGTATTGTTAGGGGGCTAGGGTGTGGGGGGAGTTGTTTGTTTTAAGAATTGTTATATTTGCTATTTATAGAAGGTATTGTTAGAGGGCTTTTTTAAGACTAGACTGATTATAAAGATTTGGGTCATGGATTGGTTGCTCTTGTCAGTATATGCATCTCCAGATTTTAGTTTACACAGAATATTTATGAACCAATTGCATGTAGCCTACTCATCATAGTCTACAGCCTCTTATGGCGGCCAAATCCACTTCAAGGGGCTTTCAGTTCTAATTAGTCTAAATGCTGACTCTGACAGAAACTGGGAAGACTCATGCTAACGATTTCTGGAATAAAATCTAGAACTCCCTAAATCTACATTTTCCACTGGGGCTAGAAAATTATTAATTATTATTATTATTATTATTATTTTATTATTTTAATCTATGACTTTTCTGAGGATTCCTAGCACTACTGAATTATTTACCGGAGAGAGAATGCTGTATATATATAACAATAATATCTTTGTTTAGTCAAAAATAAACAATTTTTCCTGCTGTTTTATTAGATCCTTCCCCATATAAGGTTTTTTAAAAACCCACATGTTTACCCTTACTCATCTGTGTGTCCTGTGCTTATACAATAGCATTAAAATATTCTTCTTGTGGGAGTGACAGACTGTTATAACAATTCTGAGGTTTCAGAGATGTCAGAGAAAAGAAAAATGACTTGTAACTGGAATGTAAGTAGATTGCCAGTGCAGCGCCATACTTCTGGGTGCACCTGCACACTCCACACCAGGTCATGGGCTATAATCCCATTGTGATTTTTTTAACCTAATCACACTCCACTAGCATGAGAAAGAACTTCTTCCTGGGCTCAGATAGTAGTTAATGTTCAAAAGGAGTTTCCTTAAAATGCCATATACACTCCAAAAAGAATATTCACTTCTTTGGAAACAGATACCAAGCAAAATATCTCCATATTTACTGCTATGAAGACAAGTGCAGTGAAACTTGTCCCTCTGCAACCAGGTTGGCCTCTGTCATAAAAATAAAGGGAAGGGTAACCACCGTTCTGTATACAGTGCTATAAAATCCCTCCTGGCCAGAGGCAAAACCCTTTCACCTGTAAAGGGTTAAGAAGCTAAGATAACCTCGCTGGCACCTGACCAAAATGACCAATGAGGAAACAAGATACTTTCAAATCGGGAGGGGGGGGAAACAAAGGGTTCATCTGTCTGTGTGATGCTTTTGCCAGGAACAGATCAGGAACGCAGTCTCAGAACTTCTGTTAGTTAGTAAGTAATTTAGCTAGAAATGCGTTAGATTTCCTTTTGTTTAATGGCTGGTAAAATAAACTGAGCTGGATGGAATATATATTCCTATTTTTGTGTGTTTTTGTAACTTAAGGTTTTGCCGAGAGGGATTCTCTATGTTTTGAATCTGATTACCCTGTAAGGTAGTTACCATCCTGATTTTACAGCGGTGATTCTTTTACCATTTCTTTAATTAAAATTCTTCTTTTAAGAACCTGATTGATTTTTCATTGTTCTTAAGATCCAAGTGTTTGGGTCTGTGTTCACCTGTACAAACTGGTGAGGATTTTTATCAAGCCTTCCCCAGGAAAGGGGTGTAGGGCTTGGGGGATATTTTGGGGGAAGGCGTCTCCAAGTGGGCTCTTTCCCTGTTCTTTGTTTAACATGCTTGGTGGTAGCAGCATAGGGTTCAAGGACAAGGCAAAGTTTGTACCTTGGGGAAGTTTTTAACCTAAGCTGGTAAAAATAAGCTTAGGGGGTGTTTCATGCAAGTCCCACATCTGTACCCTAGAGTTCAGAGTGGGGAAGGAACCTTGACAGCCTCTTTGATTACTACCTTTACATCCTATCCTGGTTATCTAAAGGACTCCTATGATTCTCATATAGGTTTCCTACTTCTAATGTACACACATAATTTCTTATTACTGATTATATTTTTGACTATTTGTTGATTAAATTTCCTCTTTGCTTTCTTTATCTCCATCTTTAAAATTCTCCTTAAAGAATACAAACAAATTGCCAAAATAATCTTTTGCTTAAGTTACAGTTGACCCAGGCCACTAGCCAGTTCTGATTTACAAAACTGCCATTTTATACTTGATAATGCAAGTGGGAGAGATCCCCTGTTTTCACATGAACAGCAAATAGTCCATATTTAAAATAGTTCTCCACAATCACTTGTGCATTCATATGCAAGAGTACTTTGCACATGTACAATGTTTTTCATTCACAGATTTACAAACACAAATTAACTAAGGGCTCAGTTGTGCTTTTAAAGTGCCAGCTTCCTTTAGGGTGGTGCAGAGGTGCTGTACCCTATCGAGAGCTCTAAGGGGTAGTAAAACCAAGGTTCCCTTAAGCAGGTGCAGTGTGCATTCCCTTCCAAACCCAACCAACTTAAGTGACTGATGTGGAGATAGGAAACAGTGTTATGGCCCTCCTCTTCTTACCCCTTTTTTGGTGGCTACCTGTACTAACCGGGAGCTATCCTTTTGCCCAAGACAACCTAAGAGACTGCAATTGTGGCTGGACTCTGCATGACAGCTACTTGAGTGGAAAGGATCCTTGCACCCTCTCCACCCACTTGCACAACCACACGAGGCCTGATAAAATCTGGGCCTAAACCTCACAAAAACCCTGAAAGGTAATTTGAAAATTTATCAGGATCATTCAACCAACCACGCAAATGCAGCCACCCAAGGGATTGAGCGTGACAGCTATTGTAATGCTATTAATGTTGACAATAAATAGTTTAGGGCATCCATTCACAGTCATGTCTATTTTGGCATAAATAAGGAGCAATATGTAGAATTAATAACCTTTTTAATGTAAATATAATCTGCAAAATTCATCTGTCCTGATTTTTATCCAGAGATAATGAGTCAGTCACATAACATGCTAAGGCTATGGCACCAGTCAGTGAGCCCTTCTTTGCTTTTTAAGCACCTACATTCTTGTTACTTATATTGTGGGGGACCCATTGTGTTAAGCATTGTGCAAACACATAGCGAGAGAAGGTCCAGGCCCCATAGTTCTTACAATTTAAAGTAGAATAAGGAGTTAACATCATAGGGTTAATTTCTCACACACTTTCAAGAAATATGTTCAGTAAGCTCACCTACAATAGCATAATGAATACCATTTTGCCTGAATGTAGGTATATGCTGGAAAGCAAATAAGGATCTCTTCTGAGTCTTTGATAGTAAAATCAGCATTACCAGCTTCTCGTAACAATTTTAACTTCCCATAAGCACTTTAAAGTACTCTGAAACCATTTAATATGTTGGCTTTCTTTAAAAAACAAAAGCAAAAAACCCCTAGCTTTCAAGTAAACAGCTTTAAATTCTGCAAAGTGCACATCTGGGTTAGACAGTCCTTCCATAAGTGGAAGGGGGTGAGAGAGGAGGAGACGGGTTGCGGGGGGTGGAGAGATTCTAAGAAAATGGGTTTCCTGACTCTTTTCAATTATTTTATAGTCAATGAAGCCACCATGTGGAATGATGCAGAATACCATGCTTTGAACCAGCATAAGTAACCTAGCTGCAATAGCACCAAAATCTAATATCCAGTTAGCTGTTATTTGTTAACATGTCCAAGGGGAGTTCAGACCCAGTGCAGAAAAGAAGAAAAACTAGCGCTGCTGGCACAACAGAACAAACAGCCAGAAGATGAAACTTCTAGGATACAGTACTATCAGGCTGTCCAGAAAGAGTAATTCAGGTGTGAGTGGATAGCCTCTGCCAGCAACTTTGTACTGGTTTTGATCACTAAGGGATGTGACCTTCTTTCAGTTATGCTTTGTTGTACTAAGATAAGTGAAGAGAACTTGTCTACAGGGGTCCTTCTGCAGATCCCTGGTCTTTCTTGGGGAACTAGGAACTTTCCTGAGATTTGAGTACTTCTCAAAACTACTTCCACTGGTAACTTAGACTCTTTGGACCAACTCTTTGGCCCTATCACAGCTGCTTTGTGCCACTCCAGCAGTGCACTGCGAGTGAAATCCTGCCCCAATGAAGACAATGGGTGTTTTGCAATTGACTTGAACAGGGCCAAGATTTCATCCCCCATCCATAAAGTTGGCTTCACCATCTAGTGGAGGTTTGGAGTTTTGCAGTGAATTGTATAGTGAAAGTGGAATGGTCCACTCAATATTCATATTGTTTATATCTGCTTACAGTAAACTCAGATACAATAAATCTCATCTTGTAGTGAAGTAGAATTGAAGGCCAACATTGTCTATTGCAGTGTATAAACTATAGTGAATCTCCAGTTAGAATAAAGCTGTCTGGATTCATTATGAGAGGGTTCCACCATATTAATATTTCAAGCAAGTGAACAGAAATTTTATGTTGCTTGAACTTAAAGTCTCTCATGAGGAAATAGTTTGAAACACAACTTCCCTATGTTTTAGATCAGTGATCACCAAACGGTCAATCGCAATTGACTGGTCGATCCTAGAGGATCTCCCAGTTGACCGTGATCTCCGGCAGCAGCACAGTGTGGCTGCCACTAAGGCTACCTTGGCCCCACAGCATTCCCAGAAGTGGCCACTGCAGCCCTGGTGGGGAGGGGAGAAAGGACAGGGGTGGGTCTCCCTCCATGCGCTGCTCCCGCCTGGAAGCACCACCCTGCAGCTCTCATTGACCGGCAGAGCTGCAGGGGCAGTGCTTGCAGAGAGGGGCAGTGCGTGGAGCCATGTGTACCCCGCCCTCCCCATCCCAGGGGCTGCAGGGGCGCGTTGGCCCCTTCTGGGAGTGGTGTGGGGCCAGGTAGGCAGGGAACCTGCCTTAGCCTCGCTGCACCCACCGCCGACTGGGAGTCACTGGAGGTAAGTGCTGCCCGGTTGGAGGCCGCACCCCAACCCCCAACCCTGAGCCCCCTCCCAGAGCCAGCACCCCATACCCCCTCCTGTACCCCAATACTCTGCCCCAGCCTGGAGTTCCCTCCCGCACCCAAACTCTCTCCCAGAGCCTGCACCCTGTACACACACCCCGCACCCCAACCACCTGCCCCAGGCTCAGCCCAGAGCCCCCTCTCACACTGTGAACCCCTCAGCCCCAGCCCAGAGCTCGCACCCCCTCCTGAACCCCAACCCCCTGCCCCAGCACAGTGAAAGTGAGTGAGGGTGTGGGACAACAAGCGACGGGGGGGGGGGATGGAGTGAGTGGGGCGTGGCTTTGAGAAAGGGGCTGGGCCTTGGAGAAAGGGGCGGGGTGGATGCTTAGTTGCCGTAGATTCAAAAAGTGATTTTGGACATAAAAAGGTTGGAGACCACTGTTTTAGATTATATTTGGCATTTTATGTCACTGCTGATTACAGACTCCTATGCCCATTTAAATTATGCTAGTGAAATGGATTCTTTAAATATGTCAGGTTTCAAGTTTGCAGGTTCATGCAGTTTTTATGTGAACTGTGATAAAGTATCTCCCATTGAAGTCATGGAGTTACATTGATGTTAAACAGATGGAGTATGAGGAGAGCTCTATTACTTGAACAAAAAACTATAAAAACCCTCTACTTTGAATCTGGATAGTTTTTAAAGAATCCAGTTAATTATATGTAATGCCAACAGACCGCAGTCGTCTGCAGGCAGGATCAAACCTGGGACTTCTGGAGCTTAGTGCATGAGCCTCTATCGCATGAGCTAAAAGCCAACTGGCTACTAGCTAAGGCTGTAGAGCAGACTCATTTAACTCTCACTCTTTCTAAGTGGTCTTGCTGCCACTAGACGGGACAGAACACCACACCCAGAAGGTGTGTGGGTTACATATAAACATACTAGTAGAAATTGCCACCTATTCCTCTTAGTCCAATAATCCGAAACTTCAAAACATCAAGAAATACTATCATCCTGAGTACATTTTACCATGTATTTGAAAATGAAGTTTTAATGGCAGTCAGCATCTCTGAGCCTTCTGGCATCAAGTGGAGATGTCATTTGAGACCTGGCAGTGTGAGAGTCCAGTGGAAGAGAATGAAAATTTACCGGCTTGCATATATCAAAACAAGCACTAGGTGGCAAATCCTTCCAGTGCCTCCATAGATATGAAGGGCCTCTTAGCAGCAGCACCACTGTGGTTCCACTGTACAAGATGGTGTTAGTTTCTGGCAGATCCATACAGATTTGCATGCAACCTCTGCAGCACAGAGCCCTTGCTCCATGGTGACAACCTGCATGGCACCATATAGGGGTGGGGTAAGAGTCCACCAAAGATGGATAATGAAAGGAGTGAGGCAGAGGAATCACTTTTTCACAGATCTTCTGGTTCTATTCCCCACCTAAGCGGAGCACGCAAAGGGGCTTTACTAATAGCCTAAAATAGCCTCTCCAAAGCACCCTGAAGGAGGATTCCTCCCATCTTTCCAACACACTGCTCAACTATTCAGGCTGGATGCTGCTAGCATGAGGATTTGGCTCTACATTCATTGTAACTCACAAAGTCAAGAGCTTTCAATTAACTGAGGCTGTATTAATGGATACCCCAAAGTGTCCAAATGCTATGATAATGCTGTTAAATATAAGTGTTAAAACCACTTACCTTGGAGTGAGGTTGCTGTGTGTCTTCACAGCAGCACCGATTTTTTAGAAGAATCATCTATAAACACTTAAAATGTGTTCAGATTTTTCTGACTTAAATCAATGGATGATTGATCCCATACAGGACCTTCGAGAAACCATGAGAAACCATGGTTAACAACAGCACTAAATTTGTTGAAGGACAAGAATAAGGCATAGAGGCAAAACCCTTACAAATGGTTTCTATACAGTTTACAATACTCTATACCAAAAATCATCAAATTAAACTAACTCTTGGTGATCCAGTTGTAAACAGATTTAAGTGTGTTCACGTGGGGGTTTGCACTGGTTTAACTAAATCAATTTAAAACCCATCTGTAATTAAGCCTGTGTGCTTTGTGTGCGTAGACAAGGCCTCGGCCTACAAATTAGCCATGAAATTTAGCTCTCTCAATCAATGTCAGGAAAGTGCTCACCAAAAATCTGTTATAACCAACACATACCTTTGATGAAAGCAAAATTGTACCATTAACTGCCAGATTACAAATGTAGAAGGGCAAATTGGACATGATTGAATGGCATTAAGAGGAGATGGAAATAGAGGTTAGCATTAAATCTAAAAACCAATAACTTAATGTCATTATGAAACAAAACAGGCAATGTGTTCACCATGATCAAAATTTAATAACTTTGAAACCAAGAGTGAGCTAACAGTTGCCTGTCAAGAATACTTGAATAATAACAACACTCATGTCACAGGGTCGTTTATTAATAAGGGCAACTCAAATCACAAAATAAAGTTCCATACGGTAACCCAGATGTTTAGGCTCTTCATCAGTCTCAATTATCCTTCAGACTGGAGGGCTCTCAGGCTTATTGCCAGTCCTAATGCAATATCAAAAACAATTGCCACACAACCTGGGCTTGATAAAAGGCCCACATCCCTCCTGGGTTAGTTCCAGCTCCCTGCCCCTCGTGTAGCCACAGGAGTACTCCCTGGGCCTTCCTCTTTCTTCCGAGTCTCCCCTCCCACTACCTAGGTCTCCTAGCTTCTGGCCAGTCTCCCTATTTCCAGGGAGTCTTACAGACCTTTCTCATCTCTGCAACCTCTCTCTCAAGCCGTCCCCCCTTTTTCTTGAGCTTTTTATAGGGAACACCTGTTCCATACTCATCTACTTAGTGAACAGGGCTGGCTTACCCCAGGCCTCTGGCCTTTAAAGCGGTGTAACTTTAGCACCCTCATGGGCAAGATAGAGTCTGTTCTGCAAGCAGCTGTGGCCAAGAGAAGGCACGTGCAGGAATGCAGCAGGAAAAGTCCCTTCTACCCCTGGGGCACCTGTTCCAACCCCCCCAGAGCGAACATACACACACACACACACCGGAAGAGTACAACGAATACAGGAAAGGAAAATATTTATTTACAGAGGGATGAGAGGAGAAAAACAACAGGGGAAAATATTAGGGGAGCTGTAAAACAGGGTTGCGTTCAACTCAAGGCCCCACAGGCCCAGTGGTACCACAGTCTGAAAGGGCAGTGGTGAGTCTTGGGCATTCCCGGTCGTCTTCAGCACCAGTAAACTTTCCCCAACAAACCCCTCCAGTGCCCTCTTCCACTGCTTTCCCCAATTAACCAGCTAACAGCCTCCCTCCTTATTCCCAATGCAAAGTCACAAATCCCAGTACTCACGATCCCATGCAGCTCTGGGCAGCAGTGATACTGTGTCCAGCTCTGGCTTGTCCTTCTTGGGTAATTCCTCCCTGGCACAGTGCTCCTCCTGACTCCTGTCCTGGGGTGTCCCCGGTCGGCCACTCTGTCCCTCCCAGGCTTCGGGCAGGATCTCGGCTGCTTCACTCTGTGAGGGCCTGCTTGCTACACACCCTCTCACACTCCCCTGTCTCTCTGCTCTCCCCCCACAGGTTGTGTGGAAATTCCCCAACCACACTTCCCTCACCCCCACCCCAGGAAAAAGATTTAAAGGGGCCATGATCTCTAAACCCCAAACGGGTTACAGGGGCATGCCACCCACTTACATGCCTAAACACAGGCACCGGCTTCCTCCAGGCCTCGGGGATAGCTCAACCCCCAACTCTGCCCCCACCCTACCCCTTCCCTCAAGCCCTCAGCCCCGCCCCGCCTCTTCCTGCCCTGCTCCACCCAGACCCCCCCCTTCTCCAAAGCCCCCACCCCTGCTCCCCCCTGCTCCACCCCTTCCTGACCAGGTCTACCCCTTCCACGAGCATGCCCAGTCCCTGGACCTTCCCCACCCCCAGCACCTCCTGCACGCTATGGAACAGCTGATCGCAGCAGGCAGGAGGCACTGAGAAGAAGTCGGAGCAGTTGATTAGTGGGGCTGGGTGGTGCTAGGGGGGAGGGAGGGAGCTGGCGAACCCACGAGTCAGCACCTATGTGCATAAATACCTTTGAGGATCTGGCCCCATGATACTCCTGCCTAGTAGCAAGAAGTAAGTCCAAAGAAGTGAAAGTAGAGCTAGATGATTCTTTGTTGGCATGATGAGTATGCTATCTAAAGTTATGTCTCCTCAGACATTCATTCTCCATCCCACCCAACCCCCCTATATGCCTGTGAATAAGACAGCAGGGATTTAAGACTTACTACCATGTATTGTAATGCAGTATGACTAGCACTTCAATTTACCTGGGTCAACCCATACCCTCTAGTCACAGTTGTACTGGAGCTCATTAACTTTGCTGTGCACTGCGCAAGGTCTTGCAGGATCAAGGTCATTACAATCACTGAGAATTGTTTTACATGATCTGGCAAATTGATCCATCTTGTTTAGTGTACAATCATTAGCACTGGCCAAGGCCAGATACATCAGAGGAAAGTATAAAGCCTGCATATTACCTTTATGTATGCAGTTAGTATTAAAATTGTTGGAAATTTCTACATGACCCCAGTTGGTGACCAACTTCTTCCTTGAAACATGAGGATTATTAGCCTTCGTAATTTTAGCTAGAGTAACTCTAAATGCTACTCTTATTTATATTATACTACATTTTTAAAATCTTACTATTCTGTTTGCCTCAATAACATCCTGCAATAGTAAATTCCAAAGGTTAATTGTACATTTTGTTTTAAAAAATTCTAATTATACATTTTAAATCTTGCTTTTTATTTCCTCAAGTATTCTATTGCTCTTGTATTACAGAAAATGTACAAAGGGGAACCTGTCTATCCTTCTCAGTATCATTCATTATTTATACTGTTTACCTTTTTCATTAGCCCAATTCTGCTTCCGTTGACTTCAGTGGGAGCAGGGTTGGGCCCCACATCTCATTTTACACTTCTCCTTTCCAAACTGTATAGTCCTAGTCTTTTTAACCTCTCCCGAGCCCCCTTCTCCAGCTCCATGCCCCTAATCATTTTTGTTTCCCTTCTAAGGATCTTTTATTATGGCCTTTTTGAAATGAGATGGGAAAGGAGGCTCCACTCAGAGGCTCATGTGGTTATACTAGATACACAAAAAATGAGGAAGAAGGAACGGACGGTTTGTAAATCTCTTATTTTCCCTGGTTTGTGCTTAATTACTCAAGCACAGGGAAAAAATTCTCTTAAGAAATCTTATTGACAAAATTTTTCTAGCCATTATGTTGTTTCTAGCTAGGGTCAGTGTACTATATAAGGATAACTCATTTTCTAGGATAAGGACTCTCTGCAGCACATGTTAGAAAAGGTACAGTGTGATAAATATGCATCAGGTCCAGACTATGGAAGATTCTGGTGGCTAAAAGTCATTCCAGTTTATTTTTGTGAAGCTTCCTAACATGTTAAGTTTGGGCAGTTTAAGTTAATGAATGTAATGTCCAAATCCTGGAGATTACTTAGCACAAACTCAGAAAGTATTCTGCATATTCATGTACATAACAGGCACAGGGCTGAGGGATAGAATCCTTAGCTCCAATGTGTCTTAGGCCATGTCTATACTACGAAAGTACTCCAATTTTACAGAAGTCGATTTTTGGGAACAGATTGTATAAGGTCGAGTGCATGCGTCCACACTAAGCACATTAATTTGGCAGTGTGTGTCCACAGTTCCGTGGCAAGCATCAACATTCCGAGCAGTGCACTGTGGGTAGCTATCCCACAGTTCCCGCAGTCCCCACTGCCCATTGGAATTCTGGGCTGAGCTCCCAATGCCTGATGGGGCCAAAAATTTGTCACGGGTGGTTATGGGTAATTGTTGTCAGTCAACCCTCCCTCCCTCTGTGAAAGCAACAGCAGACAATCATTTTGCGCCCTTTTCCCTTTCTTGTCCGAGCAGACGCCATAGCACAGCAAGCATGGAGCCCGTTCAGCTCACCGCAGCAGTTATGATCATTGTAAACACCTCGCGCATTATCATGCAATTTATGCAGAATCAGCACCTGAAAAACCAGGCGAGGAGGCGACAGCAGCGCGGTGATGAGGAAATGAACACAGATATCTCTAAAACTGCGGTCCCCAGCAATTTGGAGATCATGGTGTTACTGGGGCAGGCTCATGCTGTGGAACGCCGATTCTGGGCCCGGGAAACAAGCACAGAGTGGTGGGACCGCATAGTGTTGCAGGTTTGGGATGATTCCCAGTGGCTCCGGAACTTTTGCATGCGTAAGGGCACTTTGTGACTTGCTTTCCCTGCCCTCAAGCGCAAGAAGACTAAGATGAGAGCAGCCCTCACAGTTCCCAAGCAAGTGGCAATAGCCCTGTGGAAGCTTGCAACGCCATATAGCTACTGGACAGTCGGTAATCAATTTGGAGTGGACAAATCTACTGTGGGGGTTGCTGTGATGCAAGTAGCCAATGCAATCATTGACCTGCTGCTATCAAAGGTAGTGACTCTGGGAAATGTGCAGGGCATAGTGGATGGCTTTGCTGCAATGGGATTCCCTAACTGTGGTGGGGCTATAGACAGAACGCATATCCCTATCTTGGGACCGGACCACCAGGGCAGCCAGTACATAAACCGCAAGGGGTACTTTTCAATGGTGCTGCAAGCACTGGTGGATCACAAGGGACGTTTCACCAACATCAACGTGGGATGGCCGGGAAAGGTTCATGACGTTCGCATCTTCAGGAACTCTGGTCTGTTTAAATGGCTGCAGGAAGGGATTTACTTCCCAGACAAGAAAATAACTGTTGGGGATGTTGAATGCCTACAGTTATCCTTGGGGACCCAGCCTACCCCTTAATGCCCTGGTTCATGAAGCCGTACACAGTCACCCTGGACAGTAGTAAGGAGCTGTTCAACTATAGGCTGAGCAAGTGCAGAATGATGGTAGAGTGTGCATTTGGACGTTTAAAGGGTCACTGGCGCAGTTTACTGACTCGCTCAGACCTCAGCGAAACCAATATTCCCAATGTTATTGCGGCTTGCTGTGTGCTCCACAATCTCTGTGAGAGTAAGGGGGAGAAATTTATGGTGGGGTGGGAGGTTGAGGCAAATCGCCTGGCCGCTGAATACGCGCAGCCAGACATGAGGGCGGTTAGAAGAGCACAGCAAGAAGCACTGCACATCAGAGAAGCTTTGAAAACCAGTTTCATGACTGGCTAGGGTACTGTGTGACACTTCTGTTTGCTTCTCCTTGATGAAAACCCGCCCTCTTGATTGAGTCTAAATTCCCTGTAAGCCACCCGCCCTCCCCCCTTCAATCACAGCTTGCTTGCAAAGGAAATAAAGTCACTATCATTTAAAAAACATGTATTCTTTATTAATTGATTATAAAAATAGGGAGATAGCTCACAAGGTAGCCCGGGTGGGGTGTGGGAGGAGGGTAGGAAGGAAGGAAAAGGCCACTTTAAAACTTCTTGAATGACAGCCTTCTGTTGCTTGGGCTGTCCACTGGGGTGGAGTGGTTGGGTGCCCGGAGCCTTCCACACACATGCCCCCCCCCCGCATTCTTGAGCATCTGGGTGAGGAGGCTATGGAAATTGGGGAGGAGGGAGGGCGGTTAAACAGGGGCTGCAGCAGCAGTCTGTGATCCTGCTGCCGTTCATGAACTTCCACCAGACGCCGGAGCATGTCCATTTGATCCTGCAGTAGCTCCAGTGTTGCCTCATGCCTCCTCTGATCTTTCTGCCACCACCTCTCCTCACGTTCATCGGCCACTTTCCTGTACTCTGCTATTGTGTCCCTCTACACATTCTGCTGAGCTTTGTCAGTGCCGGATGACTGCATGAGCTCAGAGAACATTTCATCGCACGTGCGTTTTTTCCACTGCCTTATCTGAGATAGCCTTTGGGACGGAGGAGGAAGGCTTGAAATATTTGCAGCTATTGGAGGAAAAAAAGAGAGTGAAGTATTTAAAAAGATACATTTTACAGAACAATGGCTATACTCTTTCACGGTGAACAACACTATTCACATTACATAATGCATGTGATTTTGGTAGAAGATTGCATTTTGCATCTTATATTGAGTGCCTGCGGCTTTGGTGTTAGAGATCACACACGCAGTGCTGGGCAACAGAATTCGGCTTGCAGGCAGCCATGGTAAGCCATAGTCTTTCAGCTTCTGCAACCTTCATAACAGCGGCGCCCTCCTCTCCCATACCAAGCAAAGCACGTTGAGTTGGCCATTTAGTGTGGCGGTTTTCTTCTTAACGTGCAGCAGCAGAAACCAAACTAACCGCCCTCCCCATCCAATTCTCTGGGATGATTGCTTTACCCCTCACCCCACCTCATGGCTGGTATCAGGGAAGATCCCTGCTAGCCAAAAGTGAACAGCTCCGCACCAATGCCCCCCCCCCCCCCCCCCCGCCCACCGCATGGCTAACTGCGGGGAGGATTTCTTTTCAGCCACAGGCCAGGTTACCATGAACAATATCACTCTCTTGAGGATAACTCAGAGAGATAAAGAACGGATGTTGCTTGAATGCCAGCAAACCCCGGGACCATACGCTGCCAGGCTTTGTCATGCAATGATACCAGATTACTTGCTATTAGCATGGCGTGGTAAAGTGTCCTACCATGGAGGATGGAATAAGGCTGCTCTCCCCAGAAACCTTCTGCAAAGGCTTTTAGAGTACCTCCAGGAGAGCTTCATGGAGATGTCCCTGGAGGATTTCCGCTCCATCCCCAGACACGTTAACAGACTTTTCCAGTAGCTGTACTGGCCACGAATGCATCCCAAGTCCTCAGGGCTAATTAATCATTAAAGAACACGTGCTTTTATAACACGTATTATATTTTAAAAGGTACACTCACCAGAGGTCCCTTCTCCGGCTTCGTTGGGTTGGGAGGGTATTTCATAGAATATCAGGGTTGGAAGGGACCTCAGGAATGGTGAAATATCAAGGAACATATGAATCTTCAGTGCATCTGTCATGTAAATATCTTGCGACGCCAGCTACAACAGTTCCATGCGAACACCTGTTCTCTTTCAGGTGACATTGTGAACAAGAAGCGGGCAGCATTATCTCCTGCAATGTAAACAAACTTGTTTGTCTGAGCAATTGGCTGAACAAGAAATAGGACTGAGTGAACTTGTAGGCAGAGAGAGACCTGTTTGTCTGAGCAATTGGCTGAACAAGAAATAGGACTGAATGGACTTATAGGCAGAGAGAGACCATGAAAGTTTTATATTGTTTTATTTTTGAATGCAGTTGTTTTTTGTACATAATTCTACATTTGTAAGTTCAACTTTCATGATAAAGAGATTGCACTTCAGTACTTGTATGAGATGAATTGAAAAATACTATTTCTTTTGTTTTTTACAGTGCAAATATTTGTAATCAAAAGTAAATATAAAGTGATCACTGTACACTTTGTATTCTGCGTTATAATTGAAATCAATATATTTGAAAATGTAGAAAACATCCAAAAAATTTTAAATAAATGGTATGATGTTATTAACAACCCAATTAATTGCAATTAATTTTTTAATCACTTGACAGCCCTAATTATTTATTATTTGTATTCTCCATGATTCCCATGTCCAGAAACAATTTCTAATACAGACCTGTTTCTTACAAAAAGACTATATTGGACTGTTCTAACTTCTAGATATAGGGGCAGTAGAGATAGGGAAGTATTAATGACATTGTACAATGCTCTGGTAAGACTTTATCCTGACTACTTTGTACAATTCTGATCACCCATGTTCAAGAAATATGAATTCAAAGTGGAACAGGTGCAGAGAAGTGCTACTAGGATGAGCAGGGGAATGGACAGCCTACCTGATGAGCGGAGACTAAAATAATTTCACTTGTTTAGCCTAAAAAAGTGAAGGCTGAGAAGGATATGATTGCTCTCTATAAATCCATCAGAGAGTAAACACGAGGGAAAAGAGCTGTTTAAGCTAAACAACACTGCTGTCACAAGAACAAATGGATATAAACTGGCCATAAATAAATTTAGTCTGGAAATTAGAAGATCTTTAACCATCAGCGAGGTGAGGTTCTGGAACAGCCTTACAGCAGAAGTAGTGGGGGCAAAAACCTAACTAGTCTTAAACTGGATCTTGAAAAATTTATGAACAGGATTATATGAGGGGTTGTCTACAATACCAGGGGCCTGGACTTGATGACCCAAGAGGTCCCTTCCAGCTCTGTGTTCCTAGAAAATGTTTCCCATCTATAAAGGTGACTTGCTCACTAATACACCTTATGTGAAAAATAAAATAAACAATGTACAGTGTGGTCACACTAGTTTACCTCATCCCCTGAGGCAATTTAATACAATGTGTGAAGAGTCATCTAAAACATTCAGACAAAATGACATGCTAAACTGAATGTTTAAGCTCTTAGATACCTGAAATAAACAGATACACATTAATTATGTAGTCTGCAAAAAAATTCACTAGAGTGAACACTGGGAACACACAGGAATTGTAAAGCGTGTTTTGTTATAAGGAACCAGGCTTTGGCCTCCTCTTATGTGGGATTACATCAACTCCATTAATGTCATCCTCATGCGATGACTGAACGAAAGAATTGTCCTAACAGTAAAAAGTAGGTGCTACAGTCATTATAATGCTCATGGTAAATAGTGATGACACTGAGTCTATTAGAAATTGGACCTCAGTGGCATGAATCTTTCTGTGAGTATCCTAAGAAAGAAAAGGAGTACTTGTGGCACCTTAGAGACTAACCAGTTTATTTGAGCATGAGCTTTCGTGAGCTACAGCTCACTTCATCGGATGCATAGCATATCGTGGAAACTGCAGAAGACATTATATACACACAGAGACCATGAAACAAAGCTTCCTCCCACCCCACTCCCCCGCTGGCAACAGCTTATCTAAAGTGATCATCAAGTGGAGCCATTTCCAGCACAAATCCAGGTTTTCTCACCCTTCCCCCCCCCCCCCACACACACACATACAAACTCACTCTCCTGTTGGCAACAGCCCATCCCCCTTTGAAACCCCTCTTTATAATGCGCATGATAATCAAGGTGGGTCACCTCCAGCACTAATCCAGGTTTTCTCACCCCCCCACACCCCCCCCTTCCAAAAACCACACACACTTTGTGTGTGTGGTTTTTGGAAGGGGGGTGTGTGGGGGGGGGGTGAGAAAACCTGGATTAGTGCTGGAGGTGACCCACCTTGATTATCATGCGCATTATAAAGAGGGATTTCAAAGGGGGATGGGCTGTTGCCAACAGGAGAGTGAGTTTGTATGTGTGTGTGTGTGGGGGGGGGAAGGGTGAGAAAACCTGGATTTGTGCTGGAAATGGCTCCACTTGATGATCACTTTAGATAAGCTGTTGCCAGCGGGGGAGTGGGGTGGGAGGAAGCTTTGTTTCATGGTCTCTGTGTGTATATAATGTCTTCTGCAGTTTCCACGATATGCTATGCATCCGATGAAGTGAGCTGTAGCTCACGAAAGCTCATGCTCAAATAAACTGGTTAGTCTCTAAGGTGCCACAAGTACTCCTTTTCTTTTTACGAATACAGACTAACACGGCTGTTACTCTGAAACCTAAGAAAGAAAGTGCAGCAATAAGCATTGTTAATCAAGATAGACCTACACGTCATACATAATCGGCAAGGGTCCAGGAAGGCTAAAAGGTTAAAATGCTTTGTTTGAATAATTATAGGATTTGAAGGATTAAGCTGAACTGAAAGATTTAAGGACATAGAAAGATTAACCAAGAAATAAAAAAGAGAAACAGAGTGAAGCTATGGCAGGGCGGTCAGAAAAGAAATTAAATTCAGCAAAGCTATATGTATAAGAAGAATTGTTAAAAGCATTTAGAATCAAAGACTTAAAATGCAGGAAATATTCTTGCCTTCTATTCTGCTGGTTATCCAATACCTGAACATTTTAAAGAAAAATTAGATTTAGGATGATTTCCTTTTTTAAAAAAACTATCAATATGTCAGAGGAGCTGAAAGTTCTAATTAAAAAGGGTAGACATGTCAGTTGACAATGCTTTCATCACCTCCCCAGCTTTCTCATATCTGAAAGTCTACAATCACTGTGCATTACACTAGCTACCATTAGATATGAAACCCCAGCATGTAATATGCTGGTGAAATTTACACCCACTGATGACTATCACTGGAACCTGTGCATAGAAGTAAGGTGAATCCCAATCTTTACATTATTCTACTATCCTGAACTTTTTAATTTTTTTTTAAGTTTTCAATAATTGTATTTTTAAGAGAAAATTACAGTAAAAAATTAATAACAGTGGGACTTACCTTGTCCTGAAAGGACAATTTGCAGGTTTCAGTGCTGATATATTGCCATTGTATCAACAGCAGCTTCCATACTTCATATAATATCATGCAAGGAGCATGATGTGATGATCCATATCTCATGAAGTAGGAGACCTGGCATGTTTGAATTTCAGAAGAACAAAAGAAGAACAAAAACAGAGGATATTAAGTTTGAATGGCGTCAGGCTTTATTCTGCATCCGTCATGCACTTGAGCATTAATGTCAATAGAGCTATTTAAGAAAGTAAGATTTGAAGGATGAGAGCTGAAATCCCCTTGGATGCTGAAAGGCTCCCTTAAACTTTTTATTAGGTGGTAATTCAACACATACAAATTCAACAAATACAAATTCAACACATACAAATTCAACACTGCATTTTCAAAACAATGCAATACTGTGGGGGGGAAAAGCTTTTTCCTTATCCTTAGTTCTTTTTATATTTTTTATTATCACCTTTAAAAGAAAGAGGGGCGTGAAGGTTCATTGAGGTAATTTGCAGAAGAGAAGCTAAGGAAGAGGACAAAACAGGACAGGAAAAAGCTGAAAGGAGGAATCAATTTTTGAAACGGAGAAAGGAAATAAAAGAAACAAGAGGTGAGGAATGTAATAAATATGTAAATATATACAAAAACTAGATAAAGGGTTCAAAACATGATGTTAGGGCAGAAGAAGACAATGGGAAAACAGAAAATTTAATTTTAAATTTGTGTTCAAAATCTATATGACTTTGCAGAAAATTATATTTCTGTCAAAAAATGCATTTTCTGACAGAACACTGTTTCAAGAAAAATGTTCCAGCCAGTTCCCGATGAAGGTTGACTGATTCTTTTAAATCTGTCTGCTGTCTTTCCTACTGTGGGCCATGATGTAGTGCTAATACATCTGTGGACTATCATCCATCCTGAGAAGATCAACTAACAGGACCAATGTATTCTCTAAGCCCAGGTAGAAAAACAAACTGTATGGAGTTGAGGAGGCCTGAAAACACCAAAATGCTGCCGAACCTATTCTGCCATAACCCTCCCCAATAATCTTACCAGAAAAGAAAGATTCAAGACAGGATGGTAATGGGAGACTGTCAACATCAATATTTTTTATCAAGAATCCAACAGCGACTTCTTTAAAAGAAGTTGGCATATTCATCTCCCAAATGCTTGCATTGACAATCAGTTCCAAAAATGGTTTTTGGCATCTTCCTGAGAGATCATAGGTCATAATTAGCAACTTCCTGGCATCTCCGTAAGCAGCACCAACTAAAACTATAGCAATAACTTTTCAAAAAATTGTAGACACTTGCCCACATTTCGGTCTAAAACTTTTTTTCTGTTTACCATGTTCTTTGTTCTGGCTGTTTAGTACTGAATGAGTTTCCTAGTCATTTTTAATTGACGCAGGAGTACTTGTGGCAGTGTTAGCACCTGCATTCCCACGCAAACAACCCTGCACTCTCCTAGAATCAAAATTAAGTACTCTCTCCTGGGGTCTCATTTATTAATAAAAAGGTTCTTTCAAAATTATCCTACGTTAAACCCTCCGCCTAAATATTTTCCTTGGGATTAGTCGCTCCTGCCTAACATATCTCCCTACCTGGAAACCTGGAATGGTTTTCAGGCTAACCCTATAAGCCTGTTACACTATGGGGCCACAGGCTATGTCAAATATTTTGTTTAATTTGTGTACATTTAATGCTGGTGTTGAAAGATGCTTTACTGACAGCCCTAACAGTAGCAAAGCAAGCTTTCTCCACTTTCCTATCAATGTGTTCACAATCCAACCTCTAAGGTTCAGAGGAGAGTGTAGTCCTCTTTCCCATTGAATCTTTGGTCTTCACCTGCATGCTAATTCTGATAGCGTTTTTGTGATTTGGATACCTGACCACTAGGAATAGGACTGAGCCTACCACTTTATTCTACATAGGTCACTGAACAGACACCAGATGGTAACAACATTCTGTCCCTATTAATCTGGGCTAGATTTGACTTGGCAATTTAGAAGTGAAAAGCTTTATCCTATTACCAATCCCCTGAGTCATCCTGTCACCAACCAATGAGCTAAAGATTAAGTATTTAAGTTCCAGAGCCTCAAATACCTAATTTACTACACATTTCAGAGATCTACAGTATAGATCTAAGATAAGGTATATCACATTATTGTCAAAACATGCTATTGCATTTGAACCCTACATCAGGAGAAATAAGAAAGAAAGTCAGGCTGGAAAAACAAGAATGCCAGTTGGCATACTGCAGCCTTACACAAATAATTGACAAAGAAAAGTTTGCAAAGGATAGAAAAATACCAGTGAAAATGGAAAATACAAGTAGGCTGTTGTGAAAAAAAGCAATGTGGAAAAACAGGGACACACTAGGACAAGGAAAATACACATTATTATGACTATAACTATAAGGCAGGAAATAGTAAGACACACACAGCATCCTAGATCTGAGAAAGACTCAAAACAATAATATATTATAACATTGTACATGCTCTACATCTAGGTAGAATCTCAACTGTAGAAAAATTTGCTTTCTCATTAAAATGAACTGCCACTTCCTTACTTTTACTTTTACTCATATTTGTCACACTTGCCTAAACTACAGGCTTTTTGCCAGAGAATCAGGCTTTTGGGAGCGTGTTTCCCAGGCCCCCAAAACTGTCTCCAAAATCACCACCAAAATCTTAAACTGTAGCCATAAGTACCACAAGTTATTTGCAGCTGTGAAAATGATGCTAAATATATAGTTCAAGCTGGCTGTGAAGGAGACAACCCTTGAGTTCTTGAGCTCCTCCATATCCAGATTCACTTACTTTAATTAAATTCATTATTTTCAAAATAGAAATATGCTTGGTGTCAATTTTTTCAAGCAGCCAGAGAAACCTCAAGCAAATGCAACATAGTAGGGAGAGGGATTAAATAAGACAAGAAAAAAATAGGCTTTTTATTTTTCCCTTTGCTGATAGGTATGTTTATAGTCCCTTAACTATACATATATTTATTGTGTGTGTGTGTGTATACAAGTCAGTTAAATACAAGGTCTCACTGATCTATGTGGCAAGGAGAAAACTACTGTTTTGGGAGATGTTTTACATTTATTAGTTTTATTTTTTTATTCCTTATGTGTTTTGTGCAGTTGGATTTATGGTAACTAAATCATAAATCATGACTACATCGTGGCATATGAAAAATATTTGAAAGTATGCTCTGAAGGTTTGACCAGCACTTATTCAAGATTACCTGCATAACTCATTCATGCCTCTGCCACTCATAAATAATTAAATAATCCCAACCTCCTTTGATAAAATTTTTATATCACACTGTCACATCTTCTATATGTGTATACATATGTGCAGTTGTAGTAAATATTACTCTAAAGAAGATATTATAAACCATATTTTCCACTAATAATACTTTTTTATTTGAAAAATAAAACATTTTTAGAAATATATAATTAAAGTTTCCCTAAACTTTTTAAATAAAAAATATTAAAAATACCCTTTTTCTACATCAAAAATTGAATTTAAAATTGGTGGGCTTTTGATTTGTGAATTTTTATTAATTTTTTATCAAAAAGTCTCATTTTTTCATTTGTCTTCCTTTTTAAAAATAGTAAATATTCAAAATTAATATTTTAATTTTGATATACATTTTTAAGAAAAAAAAATCCCGTGACTAACTGACAAAAAATATTAAATGCTATTTTATTTAGACAATTAAAAAAAAAGAAAACAATAAACCAAAAAATCCAATACAATTTTTCAGTAAATGTTGATTACATCAAAAATCAAAACAAAAACATTAAAATGATTTGAAATGTTCTGTAATTCTCTTTCTTCAATCAATTCTCTATATAACCATATAAAATTGCAAATTCACAAAGTTCAAAGAACCAAAACCAATTAACAAAGGTGGATTTTTTTAAAGAATTTGTGATTGTCTTGTCCTGCTTTTGTCCTGCCTCCTGTACTTTGAATATTATATTTTGTATGTTTTCTCTTTAGATTATAAGCTCTGTCTCTCTAGTTGTCTGCAAAACACCTAGCATGCATTTGGGTATTTTGATTCCAATTTCGAGCTGTGGTCATGCTGAGCTCACTGCAGCTTTGGTTGGGAGGGAGCAACATCATGGATATATACCACATTTGTGGCTAGTGGATTCCAGGACTGGTCAGGAATCAGTTCAGCCCCCAGCGTAAGCTAGAGCAGCCTTTGGGCAGTCTAGAATAAACTGGAGCATAGAGCCCATTTAGCCAAATTCCTCTCCCCAGACCATATCCCAGATGCACCACCTGTGGGAGTGTCAGCTACCCAGGACAAGGGCAGTCTAGCCTAGTGGTCAGAGAAGGCATCAGGAGCCAAAGCCAAGGGTCATGCTGGAGGGCAGGAACTGGGTACCAGAGCTAGGAGTTGAGCCAGATTCAGTACTCAGCTATGGGTTAAACCAGAGGGCAGGAAGTGAGCAAGCAGGGTATCAAGCAAGGAGAGGTTCAAGGCAGGGGCAGGACTGTGGCAAGGCTGGGGGCAAAGCAGGAACAAGGTAACACAGGAGCAGGCACAGTAGTAGGTGTGAGCATTGAGAAGGCAGTAAACTGCTGCTGCTGACTTGAGTCAGCCTACTGGCCTTTACAGCCAATCATGTGACATGGCTACAGAGGCAGCCTGCTGCAGGCCAGCTGTACTGATGAGGCTGCCTGGAGACTAACTCTGCTGCAGGCTCTGATTCCTGACAGGAGGAGACAGATAGGGTAAAGGAATTTTCAGAAGATTGTCCCATCATGTGGAAAAGTTTTTCAACAGTTCAGAACCTGGAAATCTAAAGAGAAGGAAATCCCCAGGTGTATGGAAGCAGGAACTAGATGCATGGAGAGCCAACTACTCCACAATACAAAGCTGATCTCTCTAATCGCTGTCAGCATGATTTTAGTCTCCCTCAGT
Source organism: Chelonia mydas (assembly GCF_015237465.2). Lineage (NCBI taxonomy): Eukaryota > Metazoa > Chordata > Testudines > Cheloniidae > Chelonia > Chelonia mydas. The sequence goes on from NC_051246.2 coordinate 75,628,401, forward strand.
TTCACATTAGCATCTCTTTTCGTTCTTTGTAGAGAGCCTAACACAGAGGGGTTCTGGTCTATGACTGGGGCTCCTATGTACTATGATAATAAAAATAATGATAAATAATACTAATTTGTGGAGGGGATGCCACAGGAGTTAATGCTGTCCCAAAAGGACTTACAGTCTACACTACACTACAAACTTTTGCTAGCATAGCTATGTCACGAGTTGCGATCCCTGACCAAAATAGCTGTGCTGGCAAAAGCCCCTAGTGTCAATGCAGTTATACTGGCAAAATTGCACTTTTGCTGGCATAGCTTATTTCACTTATTTGGAATAAGCTATGCTGTCAAAAAAACAGCTTTGCCAGCATAAGCTATGATCAGACTTTGCCAGTATAGTATACTGGTATAGCTATACCAGCAAAATGCGCTTAGTGTAGACCTGGCCTCAATCAGACAAACAAAGAAAATTAAGAAAACAGACAAAGGAAGGAACAGAGAATGGAGAAATTAGGATTAAGGCAAAGAAGGTGAATGATGAAATATTGCAAATCAATCTTATAAATTCTGATTTGCTTTTTAATTGACAATGTAGTAGGGCAAGAGATACCACAAAAGTGGAAGTAAGCAGTAGAAAGTAAGGTGAAAGAAATGGGGTTTGAGGAGGTATTTGAAAAAAGAGAGTGAAGATGCTTGGTTACCAGAAGAGGAATGTCTTTCCAGGCATAGGGAGCAGCATAAAAATAGTCATCAAGTGAAATACCAAGTGGACTGGGGGTTGTTTGTGTATGTATGTCTGAAAGCAGAATTGGGCCCTAAGCAGAAGTTATAGTGCTATTACCTCTTTTGGCCCCTAGGTGGTGCTGCAAAACAGCTTGTCTTCACTTGAGGTATTTGATACCAGCGTTCAGTAGCAAAAACATGATTAAATTTGGCAGCCCTGACTAAACAAACTAGTTACACTACTATCCTAAAAGCTACATACACGGTTATGTGGCTTTTTTTATTAAATAAAATAAATTGCTATTGCAAAATCTTGATTTATCTGTACATCCAATATCCTGAGTGCTGCTAATCTTTTGTATAGTTATATTTTTTTTCATTTCTGCAAAATACATACTTTATAATGACAAGTTATTTACTCATCACAACTTATTTTCAGGAAGTTAGAATTGTTTCAAATAAAATAACACTTTGTATTTTGCAGTAACGTACTTAATTCTTCTTCATGTCACTACAGTCTTTTTTTATTTCCAGTTGATGATGGCATTGTTTTGAGATATATTCTAGTAAGAATACAAGAGAATATGTTGGTTGTGGGATGAAGTACAAGGTGTCTTCAGTATTCATCCACACTGACAATTATTTTTATTAGGGTAGAATTACTGTACAATTATTTCATTTCAACACATACGCCATCATGTTGCTTTTCTACAGTTTTTTCTGTTCTGGCATATGGATATGGAAGCTGTGGAATTGTTCCCTCAGATTTTAATCTGAAAGAAAAATGTCAAGTACAGTATATGCCCATAAAAACATGCTGTACTGTTTTCAAAACATGACAAATATAACATTTTTGATACATGCTCTTTAAAAGAAGTATAAAATGGGTAAGGCAGCGTTCTTTAGTAGTCAGACCACACCGCTCTGAGCCACGAGCTCTTGAGTCCTATCTGCCACTAGTTCTGCCATTGATCTACTTATCTGCCTCACAGGGGTGTTGTGAGAACTAATAAATTAATATCTGTATAGTGCTTTGAAGATGTAATGCACTACATACCTGCTAAATCCACAATATTAAATAAATTTTATTGGAGAGATCCATACTTTCCTTTAACAGACATGATTTGAAAAACAGGTGGAACAGGAACAAAGTGGGGTTTTTTTAAAGGAGCAAAAGAGGCTGATGAAAAGCCCAATAAATTACACAGTAGAATTATTAAATAGGAGAGCCACAGCCTTTCCCAAAATTATATTGAATATCAGATCCACCTTATAATTTGTGATGTCCCAGCCAGAAGGAAGCATTAGATGATGAATTACCTTCCCATTCCAGTCCCATTGCATAAGGAGAGATATCTGGTAGTGAGTTACACATACACACACACACACACACACTTCCTAATGTTGCTGGAGGAGGAGATTGGGCTGGCCTGTAACCTGCAAATTCAGTTCTGTTTTCTCTCAAACTGTTTGTCTTGTCCATTTAGATTGTAAGATCTTCAGGGTAAGGACTGTCTCTTACTATGTGCCAGGCACAAAGGGAATCAGATCTTGGTTGGAGCCTCTAGGTGCTACTGTAATACAAATGAAAACAATAAAATAATAATAATTAATAATAATAATAATTAATACAATACCACAGGGCCTGATAATTTTCCTGGAAGTCTCTGCAATTTCTCCAGGTACTGACAATCCCTTTATATTTTGTTTTTGTTTGATTTAATTAGCCACTAGATGTTGATGGGAATCAATTACTGTGTTACAACAAAAATCCCTCTGTACATCACACTGTTTTCTGAGATTCTCTCTACAGCTATTAAAAAAATATACTAGGAAACATCCCTGCCACCATCATCACTACCAAACATCAAAACTTATTTAGTTGGCTTCTTTTAAAAATGTATTTAGCATCCATGATGTGTTATGGACACACTTAGGGACATTGATCCCTACTTGAGAAGATCAACATCTTCAGATATGTGTTGTGCAGTCAAATAATAGCCAGACATTTTAACAGGGCCTATGGTAATATGATACTTTCCCTTCTTTTGGTACTGGTTTTGCCAATATGGCACCAAATTTCTCAACATAGTACAAAGTAAGGCATTAAAAAAGGATCTGTAATAGTTTTATATGTCCAGACATCCACAACTCATGTGCTCTTAATTCAGTAAGAAAAAATTATGCATGCATCAAGACAATTTTCAGGAAGTTTACAGTTCCCGAAGTCACTTCTGAGGCTTGTGAAATGTCATCAGCTGGTGACATTGGATTGTAACATGAAAGACATTTTACACGTCATCTTGCTTTGCAACGTACCAACACAGTGTCACAAGATTATTACCTAGATTGAACACACTCAGGAAAATGATAAGCCTACCTTATGTTTAAATGCAAATAGTCTTTGAGTTATTCAAGCTCCAAAGTTCTTGGTCATCAAAGTTCTTAAAGCATGAAGATACCTTTTTAATTTTCTCACTCAGATGACTCTGTGAAGAAAGAAAGGAACATCAGCAAACCTTCTCTTTCCAAAAATGTACTTTGAAGCTCACAAGAAGCATGAGAAATTTCAACCGAAAGGATAGAATTTTGGGTTGGTTGTTTTGTTTCATTTTCTTTTCTTTTCTTTTTTTCCAGAAATCAGAATGTTTTAAGCAGGAGAGACTGAAAAGGGTCTACACTAGAAAAGGATTGCCCATGTAGTTATGGATATAGCTATACTGGCAAACTCTCCTAACCACAATGCAGCTTAAACTGGCAAAAGAGTTATTTTGCCAGTATCACTTACACCAGTAATTGAATGAAATAGTTATACCAGCAAAGGATGTTTTTTCCAAATAACTGTATTTATACCAGGGCTTTTGCCAGCATAGCTATGTCAGTTATAAGTGTGATCCCACCCCCCCCATACACACACACTCTGACATAACTTTGCGAGCAAAACTTTTAAGTATAGACCAAGACCTGAGAGGAATTGTGTGGCCAAAGGTCTTTATGGTCTTGTGGGGATGGTGAGTCTGGGGGGTGTTGTGGATGTGATGAAGCTGTCTGAGGGAGGCTGTGTGGAGAAAGAGAGATGGGTTGTGAAGTTGAGACTGTGGGAGTTTGTGAGGGCAATGAGCCCTATGTAGGATGTGGAGGTAGTGAGTTAAGAGGGATTATGGGGACAAAGGGTGAAATCCTGGCCCAGTTGAAGTTAATGGCAAAATTGACATTGTCTTCAATGCAGTCAGGATTTCACACAAATGAGACTAAGGGAGTTTGTGGGGAGAAGAAGTGATTGCCTGAGAGGATGCTGAAGTGATGAGGCTGGCTGCAAGGATTATATCTACAGAGAGAATATGGGTAGGGCTGGGCTGGAAAATGTTGAGTATTTTCCATCAAAAAATTTCACTGATTTTTTTGATGAAACAACTCAATCCCATCCCCCCTTTTCCCTTTTTTCCCCTTGGAACAGTAGGCAGGAGGAGAAAAATAAGAAGGAACAAACATTTTATATTAAAAAAAATTAAAAGTGTAGGTGCATTTTATTGAAAAATCAAAAAAATTGAAGGAAACAAAAACTTTTTGTGCAAACATTATTTCCATCAAAAAGTCATTTTTAAGCCAAAAAAATCTATACATACCACTATAATTGTGGGGACAATAAGGTGGTTTTGATGGGGGTCATGGTGGTGGGGATTGAGGGTAGTGAAACTGGGCTGTAGAAAGGGGTGGTTCAGACTGGTTAAGGGGTGCTTGTAGTGGCTGTGAGACAAAATGGGGGGAGTGACTGACGGAGTTGTGCACTGGCGGGCCCGGGGAAGAGTTGTTGGGACAGGGAGGTGGCCTGACAGAAGTGTGGAAGTGGCGGGGCTGAGGCTGGGTTGTGGAGGCAGGAAAACTCCCTGGAAGTGGGTTTGGGGGGCAGTGAGACTGAGAGGCTTGTGAGGCTAGTGATGCTGAAGGGGGTTGGCACTGAAACTCTGTGACGGACACTAGTTCTGGGGGTGGTGAGACAGCGTAAGCTATGTTGTGGGGATGGTGAGGCGGGGGACGGGGAGGTGATGGGATGATGAGGCCCTGACTTTGAGGGGCAGCCGTGGTTGGGGTAGCAGTGAGAGCCGGGAGAGTTGGAGCGGGGGCGCTGAAGGGGGCAGCTGGTAAACCTTGCAGGGTGAGGGAAGAAGGGGGACTGAGGGAGAGCTGTGGAGCGGTGGTGGGACGGGTTAGTTAGAGGCTGGTGACAATGGAGAAGTGAAATCGCAGGGTGGACGAGACCAATAGGGGGCTGGAGCGAGGCAGGGATGCTGCTTTGTCTGCGGGCTGCCCCGGGCAGCGAGGCGGGTTTACACGAGAGCACTGGTGCGCAAGGAAGAGGCTGAGGCTGCCGAGTGACGTGGGCGGCCAGTTCCCCCGGTCGCCACCACGGGAGGCGGTTTCGTTGCGCGGTGCGAAGGCCGCCGGGTGGGAGGGGGCAAGCCTCGGTGGCCCGCCCCGGCTCCCTCCGGCCCGGCATGCAGCGCGCCGCAGTTTGAATGGCGCAGGCTCTGGGGAGTGGGCCCCGGCGCTAGGACTGCCCCGGATCAGCGCCGCCTCCTCGGCTCGGCGTAGCCCGGGCGGAGCGGTACCATGAGCAGCGGGTGAGTGGGTAGCCGGGGTCTCGGGACCGCGCTTGGTCACGGCCCTTCCTGCCTTGGGGCTGAGCCCGGGACCGCTCCCTGTGCCGGGCAGCGCGGGCGCCCCGCTCCACAGCGGGGAGTCCCGGCCCGCAGCTCAGTCAGGGTCCCTGGCATGGATCGGCCTGGGGAGGAGGGGCTGGCGCCTCTGCGGCGGGGTAGTCCGTCATGTGTTAGACCCTGGCTGGTGCCAGGTGAGATCCATGGCGGGAGAGGCTGACAGGGACCGTCTCTCCAGCCGTATCCCTTCCGGGACAGGTGTTGCTGCTGGCGGGGGGAGGGGTGCGCTCCTCTCTCGTGACACTTCCAGGCGTGTTGTCACAGGCCTCGCAGCTCGGCCTTTCCCAGGGCGTGGGCTGGCCCCTGACAGCAGCCCTGCGCCTCTCGTTTCCTACCCGCCCGGTGCGCGACCTTGCCACCTTCCTCTCCTCGCCCGTGCTGTGCCTTTCATGCGCATTGGCTGCCCCTTGGAAGGAGACGTGACCCGTGCCATTAAGTACATGATCAGCCCCTTCATTTTACCTGGGAGAATGTCTTCAAATAGTTGTACTTCCAAATGAGCAAGATTGGGCAGATCTGCGTTTCCTAACAGGATGATGATACAAGCGCCAATTTAAAACGAGACACCAGTACGGCTGAAAAGCATATCCTGAGGTTTTCTGGTCTTTACTTTGTTCAGTGGGTGGAACTGATGTTTTATTCCTGGGGAAAAAGAAGGAAACTCTTCAGATATCTACAGACTGTTCGTGGCGGAACAGTGCATTGCTTTGCTAAAGGGAGTTTTGGTTTTCTGAGGAAAATACATGACTGTTGTGCTGGAGTCACTCAGTATATTTAGGTTTAATTACTGCTGTCTGAACAAGCTTAGATAAAATACAAAGAAACGATTTAATTTATAATGTCTGTTAACATTTTTAGCACTTCAGAAAAAAAATTATTTTCCAAAAATAATTTTTTCACTGTGGTGTATGCGACTCTTTTTAGGACTGGTTTAAATCTATATGCATTTAAAAATAGTTACATTCTTGGTTATAGATGAATTTCCCTTTTCCCTACCCCTCCCCTCCTTCCATTCCTCCTAAACTCCCTGCCTTAAACAGAGAATGTGATAGCTATGCTGGGTGTTCCATAGAAAATTAAATGTGATTTCAAAGGGAATTTGTAATTTGCTAGTCTTCTTTGTTAGAAGGAATAAATAAAAGCCAGTATCAAAACTATTCCATTCAAGATAGAACTATCTTAGGTCTAAAAAACATTGATATATAGTCTTACATGTTATGGATAAGTCTACAAAGAATTTTATTGAATTATTAAAATGAGCATTAGTTTGAATTCCTAAACTTATATTTGACAATATAAGAGAAGAAAGGGGGGATTTGATAGCTGCTTTCAACTACCTGAAGGGGGGTTCCAAAGAGGATGGATCTAGACCAGTGGTTCCCAAACTTGTTCCGCCGCTTGTGCAGGGAAAGCCCCTGGTGGACCGCACTAGTTTGTTTACCTGCCGTGTCCGCAGGTTCAGCCAATCGCGGCTCCCAGTGGCTGCGGTTCACTGCTCCAGGCCAATGGGAGCTGTTGGAAGCAGCGGGCAGTACGTCCCTCGGCCCGCGCTACTTCCAGCAGATTCCATTGGCCTGGAGCAGCGAACCACGGCCACTGGGAGCCGCGATCAGCCAAACCTGTGGATGCGGCAGGTAAACAAACCGGCACAGCTCACCAGGGGCTTTCTCTGCACAAGCGGCGGAACAAGTTTGGGAACCACTTATCTAGACTGTTCTCAGTGGTACCTGATGACAGAACGAGGAATAATGGTCTCAAGTTGCAGTGGGGGAGGTTTAGGGTGGATATTAAGAAAAACTTTTTCACTAGGAGGGTGGTGAAGCACTGGAATGGGTTACCTAGGGAGGTGGTGGAATCTCCTTCTTTAGAGGTTTTTAAGGTCACGTTTGATAAAGCTTTGGCTGGGATGATATAGTTGGGGTTGGTCCTGTTTTGAGCAAGGGGTTGGACTAGATGACCTCCTGAGGTCCCTTCCAACCCTGATATTCTATGATTCGAGAATTGTAGTTATAATAATCATGCTTGCAGGAGGGCGAGTGAGACATGGTGCATCTATGTGTTTGTTTGTTTTTACCTAGTTGTCTTGTCTGTGTTACAGCTGAAATCAGACTATTACAAACCCTGTTGTAATGGGGACAAGCTATCAACATGGCATTTAATTAGTTTAAAAATAATGTGTTAAAAGTCTGTCTACCCTTTTGCTAATAATGCACTGAACGGTACCTTGTAGCCACCAAGACCTTGTCTTAGTTTAAAATCTTGTTTGTAGGGGCTTAGCATTTTATAGGCTAAGCATACTAAAATTTTTGCCTAAAATATAAAGATCTATCCAGATCTAAACCCTGACTTCCAAACTTGGTCAGAGAGGCTGCACTGGTGACTTTGGAAATGCTAGGGACTGTGGCAACTGTGTAAATCATTTGTTGATCAAAAGGATGCCTTGTAGAGGTCAGGACCCAAATAATTAGTACGAGGTGGTGAGGATGTGTGGCTGAGCCACAGGTATAAATTTAGAGGGCTCCTGCAAGAGCTCCTTTTCAAGTAGAGAGAGCCCCTGACAAAGTGAGGGCGCATAGTAATGCAGTGAGCTGCTAAGGTAAGGAGAGTTTGGCTACATGGGGAGGAGTCCAAGGGATTTAAGAATTAGAAAGGCACTAAGTCCGCAGCAAAGTAACTGACAGAAAAAAGAAAATATACCCTAAACTTAGGCTAAATAAAAAAGCCCCGTGAGTAAAGATGCAGGCAAAAGACCAGCAGCAGGGTGCAGACTACTCAGTTTATTGCACTGATCTGTCTTGTGGGCAGGAGGTGTATATGAGCATGCGGTGCAAGACATTCATGGCCCTCAGATACCGAATACATGCACTGGAATATTGAAAGTGTAAGGTGGGAAACTGAGTCTCAAGTCTACCCAGTTTAGCCTTAATCAGTTTTCACCTTCATTTTTACTATTTCAGACAATAATTGTCACTTATACTCTCTGAACGTATTTTTATGCCAGGTGATAAACAGATAAGACAGAATTGGCAGGAGGTCCAAGTTAATACATTCTGGGCCACTGGGAAGTTCTGTACTTCATGATCGGTCATTGCCGCCTCTGATCTTTAGCCTGGTCCTTGAGACCCATTCTTTCAGTTTCTGGTCTGGTGTTTCTCCAATGTGGGCCTTGTTCACTTGGGTCTTAATAAATATGTAATGAGGAAATGTATAAACCTTTCTTCAGTCAGCATTAAGCATATTAAGTGTTGTGTATTGTATGGGTTACCTAAAACAAAGTGCAAGCTTCAGTTTACACAACTGTCACTGTTTGTCATTCTGTTTCTGCATCACCCGCTCCTGGATTTTCCCAGTAAAGGGGGCTTCTTGTCATATAGGTTTGTTTACTTTATACGTAAAATCATCTAGAACAGCATTATATTTTTCCTGTCAGCAGTAACATCATTTTAAACAAATCAGAAATTCTATTTAAAAGGAAAATTGGCAAAACAACACTTATGCCAGCAAAACTTTGGCCTAAGGGTTACCTCATTTTAAATGCATTCACTATCCATAATAGTAAATTATTAAAGTGTAACTAAGAGAGCTCTTAATCACACCATTTAGCAATTCTTTATCTTTATATTTCAATATCAGAATCAGTGTGTGTGTATTATCAACCACTTTGGAGGGAGGGGAGAGGTTAAAGAGCATTCTGACCCCAAAATGTCAGTATTTTCTTTCTTTTTCATTCAAAATCCAACCTTATGTTTGTGAATAATTACAAAAAAAAACCCCTTAATTAGCAATTTTCCGTGTCGCATTTTGAGGAGTACCTCTGTTTTAGGGCCTTAATAATCATGGTACCCCAAAAGGAAACCAGGGTGGCTGACGTGGAGAAGCAAAGTGAGACAGAGGTAATGGGAGAGAGATTTTTCAGGGACATAGCAGAGTGGTCCCACCTCCTGTCCAACATCTCCTGTCCTGTTAAAGAGGATGAAAGTCTTGGGGCCGGAGAGCATCAACTGGAGCGGAAGGAAATGATCCCATATTTGGGACTCGTTTTCCAGATGATGTCATGATATCCTCTCACACTGAGGATATCCCTCTGGGAGTAGGGACTCCAGTTTTTAGGGAGAGATGGGCAATAGTAGTGGGGATTCAGTTAGAAGAACTATAGATAGCTAGCTTTGTGATGACCGAGAGAACCACATGATGGATTGCCTGCTGGGTGTGAAGATAGTGGATCTCACATCTAGATAGTGCTGTGGACTTGTTACATGTAGATACCAGTGACATGGAAGTATGAGAGAGGTCCTGGAGGCCAAATTTAGTCTCTAGGTAAGGGATTAAAGGCCAGGACCTCCATGGTAGCATTCTCTGTTTCCCCATGCAGGGCCAGTAAGACAGGCAAAACTGCAAGGTCTCAATGTGTGGATGAGACAATGGTATAGGGATTTGGCTTTATTTGGAATTGGGGAAGGAGTGGCCTGTACAGGAGGGATGGACTCAACCTAAAACAAAATAGCTTAAAAAATCCTCTACAGCATTTTTAATCTTAAGGGGTGAGGTATTTATTAAAGGGGAAACTCTATATCCCTGTAAAGGGGAAAAGGAAAAAGTTGGTGAAGTACAGGTAGGAGCTAGTGAGGAAAAGATAAATGAGACTCCCATTTAAATATAACACACAAAGGCAAGCAACTTAAAACTGACAATGTCCAGATGCTTATATACATAAGCTAGATGTTCACTCATCTCTTTTACATAGACTAGAATGCCTGGAATTAGACAAGGATATTGATGTAGGAGGTATCACCGAAACTTGGTGGACTGAGGATAATCAGGGGGACACAGTAATAACAGGGTATAAAATATATAGGAATAACAGAGTAAGCAGTCCTTGTGGGGGAGTGGCATTATATGTAAAAATAGAGTCAAATGAGGTAAATGAAACAAACTTGAAACATGCTTGAATAAAGGGTATAGCAATAGGAATATACTACCGACCCCCTGACCAGGATGACAGTGATTGTGAAATGGTCAGGGAGGTGAGGGTACAAAAATAGACAGGGCAATAATAACTAAATGTCACCTCAGGGCATGATGCAGAGAGAAAACTTCTAGACACCATAAATGACTGCTTCTTGGAGCAGCTAGTCCTGGAACCCATAAAGGGAGAGGCAGTTCTTGATTTAGTCCTAAATGAAGCACAGGATCTGGTCCACGAAGTAACTACAGTTGAACTGCTTGGTAATAATAATAATGTTATTAAATTGAACATCCTTGTAAGAGGGATAATACCAAAAAAACACACTATGGTAACATTTAACGTCAAAAAGGGGCATTACACAAAAATGAGGATGCTTGTTAGATGGAAATTAAAAGAAGCTGTCATAAGGGTTAAATGTATGCAAAAACACCATAATTGAGGTTCACGCTAAATGTATACCAGTAAAGACCAGAGGAACAAAAGAAGGCCACTGTGGCTAAACAGCAGAGTAACGGACATTAGAAACAAAAAGGCATCTTTTAAGATTTGGAAGTCAAATTCTACTAGGCATAATAGGAAGGAACACAAAGGCTACGTTTACATTGGCAGCTGAACAACAAAACTTTTGTCTTTCAGAGGTGTTTAAAAAAACACACACACACCCCGAAAGACACAAGTTTTGCCCATGACAGATGCCAGTGTGAACTGCTCTTTGTCAGCAGAGCACTCACTGCTCGTTGGGGGTCGAAGTTTTTTGGCGGCAGGAGAACTGACAAACAGCGGCTACACTGAGCATCTTTTAGCGACATGGCTGTAGCGACACAGCCCTGTTGCTAAAAGCTGCATAGTGTAGACATAGCCAAACTGTGGCAGGTAAAGTGTAAAAGTATACTAAGGTGAGCCAAGAAAGAATTTGAGCAGCAACTTGCTAAAGAAGCAAAAAGTAATGGCAAAAATATTTAAGTACATCAGAAACAGGAAGCATGCCAGACAGACAGTGAGGCCGTTACATGACCAAGGTGTTAAATGAGCACTCAAGGAAAATAAGGTCACTGCAGAGAAGCTAAACATTGGTGTTCACTGCAGAGGATGTAGTGTAGATACCCACATCAGAGCTATTCTTGGGCAACAAATCTGAATTACTTTCTCACATTGATGTATCAATAGAAAGAGGTTTCAGAACAAATTGATAAACGGTAATAAGTCACCAGGACTAGAGGGTATTCACCCAAGAGTTCTAAAGGAACTCAAATATGAAATTGCAGAACTATTAACTGGTATGAAAAGTATCTCTGAAAGAAGACTGAGTAGTAGATGGCTGGATGATAGCTAATGTAATGCTGATTTTTTTTTTTTTTTTTTTTAAAGGGCTTCAGAGGTAATCTGGCAACTAGCTGGTGAACCTAACTTCTGTATTGGGCAAATTGGTAGAATCTATAGTGAAGCATAATTATTGAACTCAGAGATGAATGTGGTATGTTGGGGAAGATTCAACATGGCTTTTGTAAAGGGAAGCCATACCTCACCAATCTTTTAAAAATTTTGAGTGTGTCAGCAAACATGTGGGTAAGGGTGATTCAGTTGATATAGTTTGGATTTTCAAAAAGCCTTTGACAAGGCTCCTCACCAAAGCCTCTTAAGAAAACTTAAGGAAACATGGGATAACAGGGAAGGGCCTCTTGTGGATCAGTAACTGGTTTAAAATGTCGGAAACAAAGGGTAGGAATAAGTGGTCCATTTCTACAATGGAGAGAGGTAGATAGTAGGGTCCCCCAAGATTCTGTGTGGGGATCTGTGGTGTTCAACGTACTTCCTTTCTCAGATCATTAATGAGTGAACAGTGAAGTGGCAAAGTTTGCAGATGACACAAAATTATTCAAGATAGTTAAATCCAAAGCGGGTGAAATTTAAAGCTAATTTCATATTTTTGAGGTTAACAAGCAGAGATCTGATTTCTTCTTGTTGTTTTTTAAAAATGGGTTAATTTAAATCTTTGTGTTGACAAAGCAGTTTGTATTTTCACATATGAGCTGATAGATAGCAATCCAAGACTTGAACACCACAGGTTGAAGACAAGGCCCATAAGAATCTTCAGAGAGCCCAGAACAATAGCTTCGAAAGATGGAGTCTCCCATTCATTTCAGTGAGGTGTTAACTCCAATGCCTACTGGTGATTTTAAATGTTGGTATTTGTTAATTCATTATATAAGAAAGGAGAGAGAGGATCACAGATATGTGCAGTTTACTGTGAGTTGATCTTATTTTGGTGCCATGTGTCGGTTGCATATTGGAGAATAGTACCACTTATTTTTTCCTAATCAAGAAAGACCCCAAGAAGCCACAGATATACTCAGTCCCCACCAAGGAGGAGCTAAGATAAAGGAGCTCAGAACATGTACAGTCACAATCTACTGAGAGTAATTTTTCATTTGGTTAGGCATAGGGATGAAACTTGAAGAGTACTGCATACCCCACGTTTGACACCAGCCCTTTGAAAACTTGAAGCTGAAACAGCTTCCCTTTAAACTTTCATTCCCATCTTTCTGCACACATTGACTTGTTATGAGAGGGTGCTCACAAACACTGTCAGATTTAGATTGGGTTCCACTGAAGGAAGATCAAACAGAGAATGATCTTGTTTTTCCTGCACAAAAGTGCATCTGCCTTGGCATAGTGTAAGCAGGCACAAAGTGAAACTGGCAGCTTACAAAATTGCTTATAAGTATTCTTTTAAGCAGACTTAATCAATCTTAGTTTTAATATTGCTCTTTTTTGTAAACATTGAGGGCCAAGGAGAAATGTGACATTCTTTCTGCTTCATGTTTAAAAGTAATCCTAAATTCCTGCCTTACTGCAAGTATTCACACTAATAATTTTTAATTAATGTGCATTGAACTCATAAATTATCATATCAAAATATGGAGTCTTGCAGATAGGCTGATTGAATGTTCTCTCATCACTGTAATTTCAATATGTCAAGCTTCTAATCTTTTAAACTGGAAGCCTTTAACTACAATTTCCTAAGACTGAGGAAGAAAAATCTCTTAAAATTCCATGTTAAAGGCCACTATCCTCTCTTTAATAAACCAATTAGATATATCGTTTTATATATTGTAAAACAAGCTGTAGGCTTCTTTCAGTTAGAATACAGGAGACAATCAATATGAAGTAATAACTAATAATTTTCTCTTGGTTTTGTTAGGTGATCTGTTACTTGCTATCTAAAATGCCTAAGGGTTTTTAATCTGGAAATACGTACTCATAGCTATATTGATTGTTCTTAAGAGTGTCACGTTTTTTAATACATGATTGAAAAGATCTATGTAGCTACTTGAACCAGTGACTGTCTTTCTGTGTGTTGGGAAGGTACCTACAACAGCATGAATTCCCAAACAAACTTTAACTTAGGCCTTGTCTTTGCTAGCAAAAAAAATGTTTCCTAAAACACATGGAAAAATACAGATTTCTAGTCTTCTAGGATTTTGTTGGCTACCATGTATGTGATAAAAATACACCTTCCCCATCTTCCCCCATTGTGGACTTACCTGGTTACAATCCCTCAAATATCTTTCCTTGCAATGCAAACACTAAAAAGCAAGGAATTACAGCTACAGTCATATCTAATACAATATCAGTCTACAGTACTCCATTGTACTGAATGCCCTTTTTAAAATGCTGAATTGTAATTCAGTGGTACTACTGCAGTCAGTGTATGCACATCAAACAGTTTGAAAATAACATTACAGTGCACAGCCCTGGAACACACCATTTAAAGTAATACCAATTATAATGTTAAAATACAATATTGCACTAGGTAGGGGAAGAAGGCAAAGTAGATTACATATTCAATTTATTACCTTAGTAAAATCAGACTAATAAAGTTTTATGCACAAATGTCTTCTACGTACATTCAGAATACCATAAGTGATGCACTGGTGGGATTTTTTTTTCCTTTTTCACTTTCTTGATGTGTGTGCTGAGGGTGATGGCATTACCAAAAAGATTTAGTGTGAATTTAGTGTCATAGTGGTAGCAGGGTAATGCTTGGAGATTGTTGGGTTGGACGGGACTGTTACCTTAACTTAAGATATTCTTGATTTTTAGTGTTTGTGTTGTGAGGAAATAATGTCAAAAAACCTTAACTCAAAGTTAACAAAGCTTTCTGTGACCATTTATACTTTTCTTAATGTTACATGTATATGTGGGGACAGAGGAGCTGTCTGTGGAGCTAGGAAAGTAATCAGATCTCCTCCATTTAAAACAGTGCGCCAGGCAGAGAAAGCTTCAGTCTATGCGCCAGCTTTCTTTGGTCACACACAAAGCTTTTTATGTGAAGTTGGGTGAACATGGAAGACTAAAAAGCTTTGAGTGCTGGCTGGAGAAAGCTTGTTTTTAGACTTTCTATGCCAGGAATGTAATGTTTCACACTGAATAGAATTGGCTTTTCCAAAAAAACTGTGATATAGGCTATTTTTTAAGTTCACTGTTGTGGTTAATTTATTAACTCTGTGGCTCTGGTTCTCCACTACACCAATGGCTCTCAACCTTTACTGTACCCCTTTCAAGAGTCTTATTTGTCTTTTGTACCCCCAAGTTTCACCTCACTTAAAAACTTACAAAATCAGACAGAAAAATACAAAAGCATCACAACACACTGTTACTGAAAAATTGCTTACTTTCTCATTTTTACCATATAATTATTAAAATCAATTGGAATATAATTATTGTACTTACATTTCAGTGTATAGTATACAGAGCAGTATAAACAAATCATTGTCTATGAAATTTTAGATTGTATTGACTTTGCTAGTGCTTTGTATGTATGCTGTTGTAAAACTAGTTAAATATCTAGATGAGTTTAATTTGATGTACTCCCTGGAAGACCTCTGCATACCCCTGGCTGAGAACCACTACACTACTGCTGCTTAATGTCTTCCTTGAGGATTTGCAAAAGAGAGAATACTTGGGTGGTATAAAGATGGTTTATTGCAGTCGTTCTCAAACTTTTGTACTAGTAACCCCTTTCACATAGCAAGCCACTGAGTGTGACCCCCCACGTATAAATTAAAAACACGTTTTTCTATATTTAACACTATTATAAATGCTGGAAACAAAGTGGGGTTTGGGGTGGACAGTGACAGCTCACGACCCCCTCATGTAATAACCTCATGACCCCCTCAAGGGTCCTGACCCCCAGTTTGAGAACTCCTGGTTTATTGGCTCTGTGCTAGCCCCTGTTGGAAGCATATCAAGGGAAGGGGACATAAAGTACAGTTAACTTCCTGGCTGCCAGAATGTCCCTTGTGGCTGTAGGTAGTCAGATGTATTCAGATGGGCCTATAGTTAAATGGCAATGCTTTGACACTAAGTAGGATCTTGCTTAATTAGTGCTACATACTTAGAGCTGGAATGTGTTTAATTGGTGTCAAACTAAAAAATGTAGAAATATGTAGTAGTTAAAATCTCTGACGGGCAAAAAGCATTGGTTTGGTATAGTTCAATTGAGTTGGCTTAATGTGACTAAAAAGGCTCCTTTAGGGTATGTCTTCAGTGCAGTAGAAGACCTGCGGCTGGCCCTGGTCAGCTGACTCACCCTTATGGAACTCAGGCTACGGGACTAAAAATATCGGTGTAGATATTTAGGCCCAGGCCTGAACATCTTCTGTACTGCTATTTTTAGCCTGTCAGATAAGATCAAGTCTCAGTGCTGTGGGGTTTAATTACTGTAAACAGACCCTGAATGCTCCTTAAGACTCAGGCTAATAATCTGAAGTTGTCTTGGTCTGTACAGTTTCTGTATCAGTATACTGTCTGTTAGGAATGTGACTTTTTCATTGATATAGTTGTACACGTAGTATGGGCATAATTGTGCTGGAATAAAGATGCTTTATGTCAGAATAGCTTAGTCTCCTTCCTGCATAGCCTGTACGAGTATTATTACTGCATCAGCAGTCGGATAGTACCACTTTAACTACACCCAAGTAGTACAACTTTTGTGTGTAGACAAGGCATGTATTGTCTGAAACCATACAATATGGTCAGCTATGTTACCCTGCATCTTAAAAAGCATTAAGAGGGCTTTTTAGTCATACTAAGTAAATTCTGTTGCAGAACATCCCTGGTGTGCCATCAAGACAGAGCCTGAGAGCTCTCAAAACAAATGTGGAATTTTTGAATTCTGTGTTATAATTACCATCAGATCCACAGATGAATAAAAGTTTACACTGGTCTTTGGGCCAAGAAAGGAAAAAAGTAATAATGCCACAGGAGGAAACTACCATAGCTAGCATGGCAGAGGCCCATGCAGATATCGCTCTGGGTATGTTTAATTTCTCCCTCTTTCACAATGTTTACTTTTAGACAAATTTTTATGTAATCTCAGATAAAGATGAAATTTTGCATGTGTTGATTGCATAATTGCAGTGGCAAAATGCATCGTTGTTGCAATGTGGATTTTGTCTCTGCATTGCTAGCTCTACTGGCCTAGAAGGAAGTATCTTTCCCAAGTTGAAGGAGCCAAAATCTACGTCAGTAGAGGCATCAAAGGGAAGGAATACTACCTCTGTAACAAGGCTCACCCTTCCTGTAGGTCCCTCTGATAGTGTTCTGTGGGAATCCAGATCTAGGAATGACTGCTGGGTGTGCCGTATCCCTGCCTTCCACCCTCTGGCCCATAAGGCAGAACAGTGCAGATATCTGCAGTAACTTGTACAGATTTCCTGTCTGCACTTTGGTGCTCAATCTTGGGGAGATGGCTGTGGTTTGGTAATTGGAGGAGCCCCAGGCAGCATGGCTCATAGAGAAACCATGATATTAAGATTTTTGCAGACAAATAGGCAGCAGCGTGTAAGCACTGATCCTCTTTTTGTGGCCTTTGCCACTAATAAATTATAAGGAATCTGTTGGTTTAAGGGACTGAACTCCCAGCTTCTTCCATGTTGGGGTGTGCGTAAATCTCAGCCCCTAGTAAAAGAGTGAGGTGGGAACTGTAAATTAAAACCAGTGGGGAGTCTTCACTTCCCTGCATAGGGGAATATCGGTCTTTTAATGTGTAAATAAATGTCTATTATTAGGGCCCTACCAAATTCATGGTCCGTTTTGGTCAATTTCACAGTCATGGGAATTTAAAAATCGTAAATTTCATGATTTCAGCTATTTCAATCTGAAAATTTAAAGGTGTTGTGATTGTTGGGATCATGACTCAAAAAGGAGTTGGGGCGGGAGCACTGCCTTCAGAGCTGGGCAGCTGGAGAGCGGCAGCTGCTGGCTGGGAGCCCAGCTCTGCAGGCAGTCCCGCCGCCAGCAGCAGCACAGAAGTAAGGATGGCATGGTATGGTATTACCCTCAGTAAGCAGTCACCACTCTCCGGCAACCCAGTTCTGAAGGCAGCAGCGCAGGAGTAAGAGTGGCATGGTATGTATAGTATTGCCACCTTTACTGCTGCTGGCAGGGTGCTGCCTTCAGAGCTGGGCACCCGGCCAACAGCTGCTGCTCTCCGTCCACACAGCTCTGAAGGCAGCGCAGAAGTGACCCCCTCCCCCGCTCCAAAAAAAAAAAACAACTTTGCAGTCCTCCCTGTAAACTTTTGGGTTAAGACACCCAATTTGAGAATTGATGGTCTCCCCTGTAAAATCTGTATAGTATAGGATAAAAGCACACAAAAGACCAGATTTCGGGGCAGGGAGGGGAGAGTGAGCAGATTTCACAGTCTGTGACATGTTTTTCATGGCCATGAATTTGGTAGGGCCCTAGCTATTATGAAGTAGTTACTAAATTGGAATGTTAAACATAGATAATTAATATCCGTGTGGGGGGACTAACATGAAGGGGAAGGGAGTCCAGGAGAGCTGGCTGTATTTCAAGGAATCCCTGTTGAGGTTACAGGGACAAACCATCCCGATGAGTCGAAAGAATAGTAAATATGGCAGGCGACCAGCTTGGCTTAATGGTGAAATCCTAGCGGATCTTAAACATAAAAAAGAAGCTTACAAGAAGTGGAAGGTTGGACATATGACCAGGGAAGAGTATAAAAATATTGCTCGGGCATGTAGAAAAGATATCAGGAGGGCCAAATCGCACCTGGAGCTGCAGCTAGCAAGAGATGTCAAGAGTAACAAGAAGGGTTTCTTCAGGTATGTTGGCAACAAGAAGAAAGCCAAGGAAAGTGTGGGCCCCTTACTGAATGAGGGAGGAAACCTAGTGACAGAGGATGTGGAAAAAGCTAATGTACTCAATGCTTTTTTTGCCTCTGTTTTCACTAACAAGGTCAGCTCCCAGACTGCTGCGCTGGGCATCACAAAATGGGGAAGAGATGGCCAGCCCTCTGTGGAGATAGAGGTGGTTAGGGACTATTTAGAAAAGCTGGACGTGCACAAGTCCATGGGGCCGGACGAGTTGCATCCGAGAGTGCTGAAGGAATTGGCGGCTGTGATTGCAGAGCCCTTGGCCATTATCTTTGAAAACTCGTGGCGAACGGGGGAAGTCCCGGATGACTGGAAAAAAGCTAATGTAGTGCCAATCTTTAAAAAAGGGAAGAAGGAGGATCCTGGGAACTACAGGCCAGTCAGCCTCACCTCAGTCCCTGGAAAAATCATGGAGCAGGTCCTCAAAGAATCAATCCTGAAGCACTTACATGAGAGGAAAGTGATCAGGAACAGTCAGCATGGATTCACCAAGGGAAGGTCATGCCTGACTAATCTAATCGCCTTTTATGATGAGATTACTGGTTCTGTGGATGAAGGGAAAGCAGTGGATGTATTGTTTCTTGACTTTAGCAAAGCTTTTGACACGGTCTCCCACAGTATTCTTGTCAGCAAGTTAAGGAAGTATGGGCTGGATGAATGCACTATAAGGTGGGTAGAAAGCTGGCTAGATTGTCGGGCTCAACGGGTAGTGATCAATGGCTCCATGTCTAGTTGGCAGCCGGTGTCAAGTGGAGTGCCCCAGGGGTCGGTCCTGGGGCTGGTTTTATTCAATATCTTCATAAATGATCTGGAGGATGGTGTGGATTGCACTCTCAGCAAATTTGCGGATGATACTAAACTGGGAGGAGTGGTAGATACGCTGGAGGGGAGGGATAGGATACAGAAGGACCTAGACAAATTGGAGGATTGGGCCAAAAGAAATCTGATGAGGTTCAATAAGGATAAGTGCAGGGTCCTGCACTTAGGATGGAAGAATCCAATGCACCGCTACAGACTAGGGACCGAATGGCTAGGCAGCAGTTCTGCGGAAAAGGACCTAAGGGTGACAGTGGACGAGAAGCTGGATATGAGTCAGCAGTGTGCCCTTGTTGCCAAGAAGGCCAATGGCATTTTGGGATGTATAAGTAGGGGCATAGCTAGCAGATCGAGGGACGTGATCGTTCCCCTCTATTCGACACTGGTGAGGCCTCATCTGGAGTACTGTGTCCAGTTTTGGGCCCCACACTACAAGAAGGATGTGGATAAATTGGAGAGAGTCCAGCGAAGGGCAACAAAAATGATTAGGGGTCTAGAGCACATGACTTATGAGGAGAGGCTGAGGGAACTGGGATTGTTTAGTCTGCAGAAGAGAAGAATGAGGGGGGATTTGATAGCTGCTTTCAACTACCTGAAAGGGGGTTCCAAAGAGGATGGCTCTAGACTGTTCTCAATGGTAGCAGATGACAGAACGAGGAGTAATGGTCTCAAGTTGCAATGGGGGAGGTTTAGATTGGATATTAGGAAAAACTTTTTCACTAAGAGGGTGGTGAAACACTGGAATGCGTTACCTAGGGAGGTGGTAGAATCGCCTTCCTTAGAGGTTTTTAAGGTCAGGCTTGACAAAGCCCTGGCTGGGATGATTTACCTGGGACTTGGTCCTGCTTCGAGCAGGGGGTTGGACTAGATGACCTTCTGGGGTCCCTTCCAACCCTGATATTCTATGATTCTATGTGAATATTTGTCCTTTGTTAATGTAATTAAATAATGGCATGGAGTGTATAGTTGTCTTTTTATAGGCACTTATGTGCTTCAAACAACTAGAAAACAAAAGACATGGACTGGCAGGGAATTCCACTGGCAGGCAGGCAGCAAGTAACTTAAGGGTTGGGGGGGCGGGAAGAGCAAGAAAGCATATAAAAATATTGCACTGATGTTACTTGCAGGCATAGTCTGTAGCAGAGAGTGGTCCTAGGAGGAGGTTTGCCTTCAAATCAGGAAGCTGAAAGGTGTACTATCAACTTAATTTTTTTAGAATTTCGGTTAAAAAAAAAAAAAAACCTTTCTGCTCCTCTGTTTATAGTGGGATCTCCTCAGTCTTTCTGCCTTGTTAACTGACTATAGAAAGTGCTGTCAATTGCACAAAGTAAACAAATTGAAAAATATTTTTTTCTTCACTAACTTTTGTTTTCGTAATCTTATTTGTAACACTAATAGGAGCAATGCTTTCAGACAAATATAACCAAGTTGAGCATCACTTTTTAAAAGCAGTAGCACATGCTGAACGAAGTAGGCAATTGACCAAAAGCCCATAACCCAAACTCCTTTGTGTGAGAGGAAAAAGGACACAACTCTACCTGCTTCTGTTACGGAATTACAGGTGAAAGTAATATTACAGAAAAGTGCTCCTTTTCAACTTGGTCACAGATAAGTAATATCAAAATAACTGCAGTCTTCTCTGATCTATGAGAGCGTGAATCTAGCAGTCAGAGTGCTGGCAAATATTAACATAAACCCATTTCCCTTTAAAGGTAATTGGCTAGAGTGTGGATTGTCATTTGTCAGCCTTTGAGTCTCTGCCTCCCCTTTATAGCCTTAGCAAAGCTCTTTGTACATACTTAGTTCAGTCATCCACCTGGGTCACCTTCCATATATGAGCATGTGGTGAGATTCATGACTTAATATATTGAGCTAGTTCCAGATTGTAAACAGATCCAAAACATTGTTTGAGTAATTCTGTGACTCCTAAGTGGCATAGCCACAAAAGGTTGGTAGAAGTCTTGGAAGAATGCTGTTTAGTTTTACACACAAAATAATATTTTGAGTGGATCACAAAAATAATTGCTGGCTTATATAAATAGGCTTTGCAGGATTTGATTTAAATAGTTGGTAAATGTCGATTTTACTTGACACGTTGAAATTAACGAAAAAATAATCCATCAGTAACAGTTGGCAACCACCACCTTCTCTGCACCTTGTATTTGCAGGAATCCAATGTCACCAGCCCCACAGCTGCATAGGGAACCCTCTGCAGTCCTGCTATTACGCCTCTGCTCACCTATTCTCTGGCAGGGAGTACGTTTTACTCATGATTTGTGTCAAGCTGCATTAGGATGGTAACTGGAATGTAACTAAACAAACAAACTAGCATATACATTTTATTTTTATTAAAAACAAGCCCTTAATACAGTACATGACCTACTGTACCATATTTATAAAGCTTGGCCTCAAAAGTTAAATGTTTTTCCTCTCATTCTTTCTTTTTATAGAAAAATTGCCTTTAACTCAGTTTTTTTAATAGACGCATGGATTGAACATATTTTTTTATTTATTTAAATGTTTTAAGAGATTATAAATTTAGGCCTTAAAGTATTTTGTATTAAGTTCAGATTTCATTTCAAACAGGTTTATTTAAAAAAGAAAATTTATAATTCATATAAAAAAATAAAATCACTTTTATCCACCTTGCTTATGAACTTTAATTGCTTAATTGAACTTTGGTTCAATTGGTCATTCTAAAAACACCCACCAGATAAAGCTGTGATAGTTTCTTTATAGAGTACTCTACATGTATCCAAATCTTTACAACCTTGTCCCAAAAGAACTGCAAGTTAATAATGCAGCTGTTGAAGCTGGACCTCACAGAATTTTTAGTCATTTCATCAGCTTAATGTTTTGAAAATATGGACTAATGATTAAATTGCCTTTTACATAAGCTGTGCTTTAAATTAAAGAAGACTTAAATGTATTACGTGGTCTGCTAAAGAAAATTAAAAGTACCTTTTTCTGTTCATTTAAAGCAGGTGCTTTTATGGAACTTTCAGAAGAACACGGTTACGAAGTAAAAAAGTGAAAGTTGTGGTTGGGTATTTTTTGTAATGTGGACACTTCCCCCAAAACTGGACTGAGATATCAATATATACATTACCATTTGACAGCTTGTTGATGGCCTTTATATGTAACAGTTTCAGTCTTTACTGATGTGGTCTGGTTTCAGATAATTGCTTAGAAATAAGTGCAATACCCCCATTACAATACATCCAGTCCGCCAAATTTATACTGTTAAGTTATCTGACAAGGCGCCTGGCCTTGGTTTATCAATAATATCCTCAGCTATGAAGATATTTTTTCTCATCAGTACAGCTGTTAGAGTCTCTGCAGCATGTGAGCTGATAGATTTAATTTTTTTTCAGTGACTTGTAGGAATGGATTAACTTACTCTCTATTGAATGAAAGGGGACTCACTTATCAAGTCACAAATAAGTGGCAACCAGCTGTTTCCAGTAATAGGACCAATATACAGTAACTCCTCAATTAATGTTGTAGTAATATTCCTGAAAAATGCTACTTTAAGCGAAACAATATTAAGCGAATCCAATTTCCCCATAAGAATTAATGTGAATGGGGTTAGGTTCCAGGGAAACTTTCTTTCGCCAGACAAAAGACGATATACATACACACCTATATACACAGTATAAGTTTTAAACAAACAATTTAATACTGTACACAGCAATGATGATTGTGAAGCTTGGTTGAGGTGGTGGAGTCAGAGGGTGGGATATTTCCCAGGGAATGGCTTACTGCTAAATGACGAACTAGTACTTGGCTGAGCCCTCAAGGGTTAACACGTTGTTAATGTAGCTTCACACTCTACAAGACAGCATGAATGGAGGGAGGAGACACAGCATGGCAGAGAGAGAGAGAGACACTCACTGTGTGTGTGTGAGAGAGATGCACATTGCCCTTTTAAGTATGCTGACCCCACTGTAAGTACACTGCCTTTTTAAGTAGATCAGCAAGTTGAAACAGCAGCTGCTGCCAGCAAGCTCCCTCTGTCCTGAGCCCTGTCCGTCCCCCCGGCTCTGTGGAGATACCCTGACATTAGCACCCCTTTTCCCCTTCTGCACAGCAAGCAGGATGCTCCTGGGAGCTGCTCCAAGGCAGAGGGCGGTTGGGGGGAGGGACAGCTGAACTGCCTGGCAATTGATAACCTGCTGGGCGACTGCCGCACAGGGAACTTAGGGAAGCTGATGGGGGGCTGTCGGCCCACCCTGGTTCCAAGCCCCCGCCAGCTCGCTCCAACGGGCTGCTCTTTCTGCAAGCAGTGGACAAAGCAGGCGGCTACCAAACAACGTTATAAGGGAGCATTGCACAACTTTAAACAATCATGTTCCCTAATTGATCAGCAATGAAACAACGTGAACCAGGACAACGTTAAGTGAGGAGTTACTGTATTGCATAGAACACTGGATCTCAAAGTACAGATTGTTATAGATCTTAACCTTCCAAATGTAATCCTGATCTTTAAAGTGTGTGTGTGTGTCCTCACACGTACCCTATGAGTAAGGCTGTTTTAGTCACAGGTATTTTTTAGTAAAAGTCATGGACAGGTCCCGGGCAGTAAACAAAAATTCACAGGCCCATGACCTGTCTATGACTTTTACTAAAAATACCTGTGACTAAAACTGGGGGGGGAGACTCAGTGGGCACAGCCCAGAGAGACGCCATGGGTGCTGGGGAGGGGGGGTGAGTTGCAGCCCAGGGGACGCCGTGGTGCTGGAGAGTTGGGCACGGCCTGGGGGGGTGTCATGGGCGCTGGGGAGGGGGTGCAGCCCAGTCGGGCACAAGTGCTGGGGGGGGGAGTTATGGCCTGGAAGGGAGTGTGGGTGCTGGAGGGGGGGGTTGGTGGAGCTAGGGCAGGCTCCCTACCCAGTTCCTGGTAAGCAGCGGCCCTAGCTCCACATGCTGCCTCCGCTCCACCTGAAGCCCCTGTTCTGCAGCTCCCATTGGCTGGGAACCGCAGCCAATGAGAGATGCGGGGGCAGTGCCTGGCTGCTGGCAGAGGCAGCATGTGGAGCTAGGGGAACTGAGGGAGAGGAGCCCCCCTCCCATCCCTACCCCACTCCCTGGTAAGCAGCAGCCCTGAGCCCCCAAACACCCAAACTCCTGCTGCTGGGGAGGGGGGCAGCCCAGCGACTGCCCCAGCAGCAGCCAGCGTGACTGACCCGGAGGCTGCTTGAGCTGGTCAGGCAGTTCCTAGGCCAGCTGCACAGGGCTGTTGCAGAAGTCACGGAAAATCACGAAATCCGTGACAAACACGGACCCCTACTTATGAGAAGTAATTGCATGTACAAAGTTTCATCTTGATTTCTCACATTTCTTAACTCTTCATGAATCTTATACTTTTGGTATATTATGAATACTTGTGATGTAAATTTACACTAATAGTATAGATACTAAGTTTGTGTTGAATGGACATAAATCTAGGTCTAAAATTAGTTATTTATAATCAAGTACAGTTGAGGCACCCAGGTTATCTGTGTACAGATGGTAAGATACACAAGCATCAGAATCTTCGTTTAATGTTGACCATACTCACCGTTTTTATTAAGCAAAACTAAAATGGTCAATTATAAATGTGATAAGTGAATGTTTCACATATGTTGCAAAGCATAGTTAACATTTTATAAATGAGATCAACTCCAATAGCTAATTAAGTATGCAGTCACCTACCTTGAGAAATTTATAGTAAAACAAATGACAGGTAAAGATTTTGTATGGGCTTTTTGTCTGAAATTTCAGGGACCAGCATGCTTTTCTCGATATCCAGATGAACATACGTCATTAATTTTATTTTCTACTATGTTTTCTCCTGAAATCCACCAACTTACCTGTTACCTAAATGAGTCTCTTCCAAATGTAGCAGTAGTGTATGCTAGTCTTTTCCCAGTCAGATCTGCATAGGTTTTAATTTTAAATGATAAATCTTCACATTGCAGACTTCCAGTTCATTTCAATTGGTATCTGAAACTCTTCTTTTTAGATTTGAGCAATTGATGGGAAAATCTATTGCAGCTGACTCCAGCTAAAATGGTGACCAGAAATCACAAACGGAATAGCCACAATAACTTCTGAAGAGCAGTATAAGCTAGTTTTAGTAGAAAATACGAAGTTTTTTATATATACCAAGTTCTGATAACAGTGAAGTGAAACACTTCAGGTATGTACTTTTGTAAAGTGCTTCTAGAACTTGTAAGCAGGGCATCTTGTTTCTTGATTTGCACAAAATGGCTTGGACAGAAACCTGTAATAGAATTCAGTTTTTGGACTCTGAAGTGGTCTACACTGGCAAAATATGGGAACCCATAATTCACAATGGATACATACTCTTTTACCAGAGATGCCTGAACCCTCCCTACGCTGCATCTTCTACCAGTAGATAATTGTAAGTCCCATTTTTGTCAGGGTGACCAAGCCAAAGTCCTGTACCTTAAGTATGAGACTCTTTCCTCTAGGAATGTCATGCTCTGTATCAAGTGACTTGGACAAGTGTTAAATAAGTAGTACGTATAAAACTCAGCAGACTAGCCCACACGCTAACACCCGAACCAGAGCACTATTCCTGTTGTGAGCAGTCTGACAGAGTGTGTGTCTTCACTGCAAAGTTAACTTAAGTTATAACTCGTGTAGCTCTGAGCCTGACTCCATCCATGCAAAAATCTGAAGCTCAAGTGTGGTGCTTTAAACAAGCTAGCTGGCCTGTCAGGGGGTATGGATTGAAGCTCAAATACTACTACTACTACTGCCTGCTCTGTGGTGAGAGCTAGAGAGTATTAAAAATATTATATAAACCCATCCTACAAAACAATCTTGAAATTGAGTGGTGATTTTTTCAAATCTAGACACATACACATTTATGATTTATCCTGTTAGACATGAACATTAATTCAAAAGGCATTTTCTACAACACCTTAGAAAATACTGTTAGTACTGAATAGGCCAATGATGTCTCAAATACTCCTAAGACAGTAAAGGAAGCTGACTCAGAAGTGTGACATAATTGAGGACAGCTGACAAATTGTCATAGTCCGAGTCTTTACAAAAGGCCTAAAAACTGCACAGATGGGCATCCAAAGGACCAAGAAATCTCCAGTAATCAATACCTGTAAAACCGAAATGCTGTTGGGCTCTAACGTTATGAATTCTGTCAGTCAAAGATAAGTTACTTTTATTATTAAAGGAGTTCACTTTGAGCATTAGTGCAACATGCAGAAATGATTCAGCAGTGCTAAATTAGATTGCTGTACAAGTTACCCTTTTGGCAATAAATTAAAAATGATCATTCTAAACTTACTTAAAGCCTCCTTGTACTCTTCTTTTTAATCTGAAAGTGAATAATAAGACCAGATGCTCTCGACTGGAATTCTGATCTATGACAATTTTCAGTTGCTTTCAAACCACGAACTGAGCTCTCCTTAAGGAGTGACAATCAATGACACTTTTTCATCTGACTCTTATAAAGATTAATGTGGTCTTCAGTGGAGTCTGTCAGTTGATTTAATATGGGGGAATCAAGAATATTTGTGTTTGCGAACAGATACTATGAATGTTATAGTGGAGTGGAAGCTTAGAAGATAGAAGAAATTGCTGATTAAAATAAACTAGGGATGAAGGTTTAATATATTAAGTGGAATGACACTAAACAATTAAAATACAAAAAAGCCATGTAATGTGCTCTTAGAGATTTGTGTTCGATAATAAATTACTAGTTTGTCAATATCTGAAGTGACCAAGTCTCATCATGGATTTTCAAGGTGACCTGCAGAATAGTAAGGAGCACAGGGGTGCTAGAACAGGGGAGGCCAAGGAGCCATGGCCCTCCTACTTTTTGTCATGAGCCAGCCCCTGCCCCTCCTCTCCCCCCCCCCCCCCCCCAAGGTGGGCACGCACACACACCCCGGGCAGGCTGGAAGCCGCAGCTGGGCCATGGTAAGAGACACTTGGTCAGCTGTGGCGAGCCGCAGACCCTCCACCTGCCCTGGGTGGGCGGCCTGGGTGCAGGGACACGGGCCAGCGGCTGCTCTTGAGGGCCCCCCCACCCTGGCCAGGTGGTGGGCCCCAGGCTCCCTGGCCCAGCTTGGCGGGTCCTTGGGTGGAAGAGGGGGAGAGTGCTGGGGCACGGAGGGGGTGGTGCCTTGTGTCCTCCCCCCCCCCCCCCCCCCCCCCCCATTTTGAGGAAGAATCCGTCGCCCCTGAAAAAGGATGTATACCCCTTTGGTTTGTGATGTATAAAGGAAGCGCAGAATGACTTCTTGCCCACCTCAGAATAAAAAACTCTCTGGTTTTTAACCCTAGAAATATCTGACATGTATAGGCTGGCAGTCTTAGTTTTGCTAGAGAATGCCTCTTTGCTTTCAGGTGGGTTTGTGAGCTTTTCTAGCCTTTAACTGAAGAGGTGAGGGTTTTGAATCTTTAACAAAGAGGCTTTCTTACAGCTGTTTGTCAGATGTCAGTGTTTCCAGAAACAAAACTGAACCTTTAACAGTGAGAATAAAAATTACTCCCCATTCAGTTAATCAGGTTTCATTTGCATATTGTCTGTCAGAAACTCGTTCATTTTTCAATATTTAAACCTACTAGCTTTCCAGTTATCCATAGTCTTTCATGTAAAGCAGAATAGACAGTACCTGAAATCTAATTGTAAAAAGGGGGGAAAGCAATAAATATTTTTTTATTTCTTTACATGTCAGATAATTTTGGCTAGATCACAGACAGTTACCAACTTGGGTAAAATGCCAAGGCAAAGTTTTAGATCAAAAACACTCACTGACGGAGAGAGGCAATGTTTGATAAATTGAATTATGTAGAACTTGGAAATGTGATTAGTTTAGTGGATACCATTTCTGTTTAGGATCACATCCTTAGAGTTTTGCTGAATAGACTAAGTATGTGAAACTGTGCCCAAGCTGCTTAATTTCTTATACACTTCACAACCAAAGCCATGGCTGGGATCTGACTACCTCCTGCCCCCAAAATGTGGACTTCCAGTAACCTGCAAAGTAAAGCCTCTTGTACCTTCCTTACCCCCCTGCCCCAAATTGAAAAGATCTTTCTAAGAGTAGATTTCCTGCTGATGCCCTCATTTGACAGGAATGGGAGTGAAACCCTGCTGTGGGCTTCCAGTACCTTATTCTGAGTTCTTATGCCCCAGAATACATTGGCTTCAGGCTGCTGCCCATTACCCCTTCTGTCTATTCAAGATAGCAAAAAACTTAGGGGGGCATGGTGTCCCACTTGAGGAAAGAGAGGTTGACATGTCATCCAACACTCAATAGGCTTGTGCACTAGGGTTTAGTTTAGGGTGACCAGATGTCCCAATTTTGGGGGCTTTTTCTTATATAGGCACCTATTACCCCCCACCCCCATCCAGATTTTTCACACTTGCCCTCTGGACACCCTAGTTTAGTTCTACATTAATAAAACTCAACTTTAGATGGGGTTCAGCTTTTATTATGAAAGGTTTGCATAGATCAAATAAGATAATGCTTTCAAATTTAAGTGTGCTCTCTCCCTAACACTTGCATGTAACTTCCATCAATCTTAATTTATTATGTTCTCCTGTGCAAGTTACTGTTTTGAACTAATAAGACTCGGCTGCTCTCGTCACAAAGGGAACATTTAAAAATAATCCAAGTGTCTAGATTCCAAACTGTTGTCTGTGACCCTTCTAAATGATGTATCAAAACATAAAACTAATTCTGTACAAGATAATTATAGTATCAGTGACTTGAGCATCGAACTAGCTACCTCCTGAAGAGTAATGGAACAGTAAGCATTAACTAAAAGTGGTAAAAGTATGTTGTTTGGTCATTTTAGATTTAAATTTTAAGCATCCCAAAGATCCACACTGAAGGTAGGGAGGGAGAGGGGCAAAGCAGGGGCTATGTGGGTTTGTTTTGGGCTTGTTTGGGGTTTTTTTTCTATTTAATGAATGAGTTGTTCATCAAAGAATTGAGACATTATTTGGTCTATTGGAACAATTGCACTGTTGAACTGCAACCCAGGTAAACATGTTCTTAGATTAAAGGTGAACTGAATTTCTTCTTTTAAAAGCACAGTTGCAAAAAATGGCTTAATATCTTAATCCAAACCACAAGTATCATTTCAAGATTACAAATGAATATACTTTAATGGAGAAGCTTGCCAGGGCCTACATGTACAGTTGCGTGCCTTTCTTGTAAAAATTAGTGGCAGCATAAACAGAAAAGAGCCTACATTTCTTATGCTTGTTTTGAGGCTGTCAGATTTTACAGGAAAACAGAACCTTGAACTTGGATTTTAGTGTGTAAGTGAAGGAACCCATTCCTCTTTTAAATATTTTGTTCTAAAACGTATGTATTCCTAATTATTAAGAGACATGAATACACAAATTATGGTCATTAACATTTTGTATGTATTATAAAAGTATTTCAGTTGATATGAACATGTTTATTTTTCTTATTATCCATTTGGTACTAATAGTTCTTAAAGAATGGCTGTAGTTGTGTAAATACTTCTTAGTTTTGGAATAACTGGCCACTTAGGGATCTGGGGCAAAGTTTGGGGATTTGTCCTGCTTTGAGAAGGGGGGTTGGACTAGATGACCTCCTGAGGTCCCTTCCAACCCTGATATTCCGTCTGTGAGTAGTCCACTTGGGTAATATCACACCTGAGCAGGACCTGCAAGTAAGTATGGTGAAAAGTTAGATGTTTGGAGTATCAACATACTTGTCTTTGTACAGATATTATTGTAAAATCTTTAATTCTTATCAGATGAGTGTCCTGAAAATTGATTAGCTTTAAGAATTTGCTACAAGCACCAAAGTCCCTTAAAAACCCTGACCTAACTTTTGTTTCTAAGTAGCATTTTTTTTTTTAACATCTAGCTTCAAAAAACATGATTCTCTGCACAGACGTATTCCAAACTTCACACTGGAGCAGTTTTATAACTGTAAAAAGGTCCAGAAAGTAGATTTATGATAGGAAGAGATCACTTATAAATATATGATCATCTCAAAAGGAAGATGCAGAATTATTATTAAATAAAATTCTCAATTAATGCAATTCAAAAACAATGGCTAAAGGCTGGCAACTGAGAAATGTTCCATTTATTCAAGATATATTTATGGATTCTACTGTGGTAATTTATAAACAAAGTGTTAGTGGAGCTCATTCTCTATGTAACACTATTAAAAGTGACAGTTTTTATTGGATGAATGTTTTTTATTTTTGCTTACTTTTTTTTTCTTTTAAAAATTAACCTTCAGCAAATCTTTCAGTATGGAAAGTTGATCCATTATTACTATGAGGTGGTCAGTTGTTTTCTGGGGCAAACTGTTTGTTTATTTTTCATTTTACTGCTGAACTTCATTCCCTAACCCAGAGATTTGGCATATGTTATTACACGGCTTGCCTACATGGGAACACCCAAGAAAGTTAATCTGAAATAACTAGGGGTATGAAGTGAATAATGAAGTGACTGAAGCTGAACTGAATTAAGGCTCTTTAATTCTGAAGCCTGGTCTACGCTGAGGGGGTGGGGGTGGGAGTCGGTCTAAGTTATGCAACTTCAGCTACGTGCATAATGTAGCTGACGCTGATGTACTTAGATCTACTTACTGCGGTGTTTTCACTGCGGTAGGTCAACTGCTGACGCTCCCCCATTGACTTTGCCTGAGCTTCTCGCTCCGGTGGAGTACCGGAGTCGACGGGAGAGCGCTCAGTGGTCGATTTATCGCGTCTTAACTCGACGCTATAAATCAACCCCCTCTGGATTGATCACTCCGGAGGTAAATGTAGACATGCCCTGAGTGAGGGTGTTCACACCGTGATTTAATGTGGTCTAACTAATCCACTTCAGATTCATACCCTTAGTTATTTCAGATGAATTTTCCTGGATATCCCCAAATTATCTTCCTACTTCAATGGCACTGTGATGTCATTGACCAAACTGATATGCTATTGCAGGGATCAGCAATCTTTGGCACATGGCCTGCCAGGGTAAGCCTCCGGGCAGGCCGGGCCGGTTTGTTTACCTGCCAGCTCCCACCTGTGGATCCAGCAGGTAAACAAACCGGCTCGGCCCACCAGGGAGCTTACCCTGGCGGGCCGCATGCCAAAGGTTGCCAATCCCTGTGCTGTTGTATCAACAGCTTTCACAGAGCTTGTGTGTTGGGTGGGGTTTTTTTTTGTTTTTTTGGTTTTGTTTTTTTTATTGATCAAGCATATAGTACCCTTTTGATTGATTTTAGACTACTTAATTAGGTTTATGCTGTAGGGCATTCATTTCTAACTGTGCCACTGGTGGCTTTCTTATATCTTTAATTTTTGCATGTTACATATACATTTACGTAACAGGTAATGTAAAAGGCACTACTATTAAACAGAATATTTAAATACAATATCTAATTATTGCTAATTTTATTACACCATTTGTGTGAAAGAATACTGTCAGGAATAGATTACATAATGAACGAAGATGCTCATGTTCACATCTAACAGTGAAACAAGCAAGTTTTTCCAGAGTAAGCAGTAGTCACAGCTCACCTCCTGCCCATGTATCGTCAGCTGTCATGTGTTTGTAGGCATCACAGCAGAGGCAAGTCTTAATTTAATGCTGTTGAAAGGTGCCACACACAGATCTCAGTTTATCTCTAGAATGGGTACTGTGCAAACAGTAGACGTCCAAACTTCACCAGCCTACCTTGCCACAGCATTTCAACCTTCATCTACAGCAGGGATGGGCAAACTTTTTGGCCCAAGGGCCACATCTGGGTATAGAAATTGTATGGCGGTCCATGAATGCTCACGAAATTGGGCTTGGGGTGTGGGAGGGGGTGAGGGCTGTGGCTGGGGATGTGGGCTCTTGGGTGGGGCTGGGGATGAGGACTTTAGGGTGTAGGAGGGTGCTCCGGGCTGGATCACGGGGTTGAGGTGCGGTGGGGTGGCTATGGGGTGCAGGCTCCGGGCAGCGCTTATCTCAAGCGGCTCCCGGAAGCAGCGGCATGCCCCGCCCCCTTCCAGCTCCTACACGGAGGCGAGGCCAGACATCTCTGCTGCACGCCGACCCTGAAGCTCCCGTTGGCCGCAGTTCTTGCCCCTACGCATAGGAGCCATAGGGGGTAAATGCCGCTGCTTCCAGGAGCCGCGTGGAGTGGCCCCGACGCTGCTCCCCATCGGAAGCTCGAGGGCCAGATTAAAACGGCTGGTGGGCCAGATCCAACCCATGGGCAGTAGTTTGCCAACCCCTGATCTACAGACTGCCTTCTAAGGGTGAAGGGGGAGAGTAGCCTTGAGCTTTCTCTGTTGAAGCTGCAAACAAAGATATTCATTGTAATGTTTTATGAACAAATAAACTAATTTCCCATCATATTTTTAATACTTGTTTGTTTAATCATTAGAACTTCAGTTTGTTTAAACAGTAAAGTTCTTCTTATGGGCTGGTATCTAACATACTGTAAGATATTGTAACCTTATGAATGCATTCTTCTGCAGTGGATTTTCCGTGTGTAGATAAATACCACATTCTCTGGTTCATGGATTTCTTCGATGTGGTGTCCTATTCATAATACACTTGTCATTTTTCTGTAATATTGTATGCAACAAGTAAAAATTTAAACATACCTGGTAGGCACTTTCTACAGAACCGTTTGGCTATTGTACTTATTACTGACAAATACTTGCATCTCTCTACAGTTGGCGTGTTCTTCTAGGCAATATATGGGGAGGAAAGCTATAGGTTTTAAATTAAATGAATTACCCAGTGTCCATTTATAACCTAATGTTGCATGCTAAAAACTAGAAATGAAAAGATTTGAAAGATCAGTGAACTTGAAGCTGGCGCCTACCTACCAAATCTGGGTAGGTCTTTGTTATGGGTGACTTACATTTTGACGCTACCTAACTTCCTCCTTCACCTCCACTCACCCTACCCCCCCCTACCCCCCCCCCACACACACACACACATTTTGTCTTCCCTCTTGCATACAGGTTTTTTCCCTTCTGAATCTCTTGCATCCAATTGCTGTCTGTGTTTTCTTTCCTGGTAGAATTGTTTAGATTTTCTTCTAGATGGTAGCCCTGTGAGCTAGTAGCAGAAATGATTAACTAGTTTGAAATCAAATTAACACTTTTTTTTTTAATGAAATATTAGCCATGCAGTTTTGTTAATTACTTATTGTTGCAAGGTGTTTATCCGAAGTTTGTTGTTTTGTATGGCAGCACCAGTCTCCCAAGTGCCTTAGATAAGGTTCCTCCCACTAAATGCTTACAAAACAAATAGACGAAGGGTGGAACTTCAAATGTTCTCCATGACTGCCACCCGTGATAAAACCTCATTTTAATGTCTGCTAAATAATGGCACCCCTACATTTTGTAAATTACCCAGAATGTTTTGTGGATTTGTATAGTTATTTTAATTTGTCTTAACAATCTCTAAGATCTGTAGGTAAAAAAACTGAATTTTTAAAATTCACTGACGTTTAAAAATTCAATTCCCTAATTTGTAAATTGTCTTGAAAACTAGGGATTTAGGAGATTATGGCATCTGAAGCCCACAATGTTAGAAAATGGAACCTGTTGCATACCAAGGGCCATCACATTGATCTCAGAAAAAGGATCTCTCATTCCACTAATAAGAACATGAAGGAGGTAAGTTTATTTACTTTGTTACTATTTCCTTAGGTAAACTTATTTACCTAAAACTATAAATTTGATGCTAGTTAATTTAGCTGTAACTTTAAATAAACTAAATCAAGGCAGAGATTTTTGTCCCAAGGTTATAATGCATAGTCATAACAAAAAAAAAAAAAAAGCAGCAAATACAAAACAGCTAGCTAACAAGACACCATTACAAAATCACAATCTCCCTATGCTGAGAAACTCAAAAGAAACCCCAAGCCCCAATCACCTCAGCCCTCTCCAGATGCCTGTATGAAAAGATGGGTTTTGCAGCATTAAATGAAAGTCAATAAATTTGTGCTCTTCCCACCAAGATGGGGGAGTGACTCCAAAGCTGAGGGCCCTCGTGGAGATTCCTACCACTGGAGACTCTTATAAAACCAAGAAAGCTCCAGCTTAAACACATCCACTGATCAAGGTAATATTGCACGGAAAGAGAACCAGTCTCTTAAATAGGGCTTTGGCAGTCCAAAACACCTTAAATAAAACCCAGAAGTCAAAAGGTACCAGTGCAAACCGTGGAGCTTAAACAAGTTTGCCACCACATTGTACAGTAGAGCTATTCAGAAGCTGAAGCTAAGATGCAGCACTATGTAGGGTTCTGCAATAGTTCGATCTAGAGATGAGAAGGGCATTGACAGCAAAGTTAGCATCTGGACCTGCCTGGAAGAAAGCAGTCCTCTGGTTGCTGCTGCAATTTGATAATCTAAAAGTAGCTGGGAATCTAAACAGACCTCAAGTCAAAAACTTCTAAAACAAATTAGACATAAACCTTCAACTAGGACAGTGGGAATCACCTTAGATATCATCTGGCTGTTTTTTCCCAAACCACCGTAATCCGTTGTCATCTCATCTGGATTGAGTCTCAACCAGTTTCCTGACATCATCTCACCCAAACACTGAGATATGTTCCACCACGCTTTTCAGGCTGGACACAAAAGGGGAATATCAATTCTATCGAAATGAAGAGAGACGATGACTACATGAAAGTTGCAGGATGTACATTATTCTGGAGAGGGTACCTGAAAGGTGCTTTATTTGTATGAAGTGCCACCAGATAGATGATGCAATGGAAGAGAATATCCAAGGGTTGGCGATGCAGCTAGAAACTATGGTTCAGTTTTGAAGGGGATATGAGCAAATGATGATGGGAAGGAGAGAAGAGGCTGAAGGGAAAACATAAGACTTGCAGATGCATGCTGAACAATAGAACTATGAGGGTAGAGTGCTGGATGAGGAAAGTGGCCAGTGGAAGTATGTGACTATGAGAACAAGGCAGAGGAAAAGACCTGTTAGCGAAGGAGAAATAGAGCTGATGAACAGTTGTGCTAAGCTGGAAAATGAAGGGGCACAGCAGACGATGAGAGAGCAAGAAAGAAGAAAAGAGGCTAGTCCTACAAGAAGAGAGACGGAGTTTGGAGCCCCAGGAGAATAGAGGATGACTTGCAGAAGATTGTAAGAAAGACAAGAAGACTGTATCCAGAAAGAACAAATGGTGGAAGGCCAGAGACTTGCACCAACACCAGGAAGAGGCAGGTCTACATGACTGGCGTCTGTCTACTAAGAAGAAGAGGCAGGCTTGACACCAGAGCTGATCTGGAGAAAAGAAGGGTGTGTTGTCTGCTGGGAGCTAAGATATGGGATGTGAACCTGAGGCTGAAGAGGATCCTAATGGGAGTAGGAAAGAATCCACTGATTGTCCTTCATATGGAAACAAATGAGACTGCTCCATTCTCCCTGGGATCCATCAAAGAAGACTACGCCAGGCTGGGGAAATTGCTTAAAGAAGTGGAAGCGCAGGTAAATTTCAATGGGATTCTATCTGTCCCTGGAGGAGGAGAGCGTAAGCGAGATAAAACTGATGATCAACTTGTCAGTAGCCCAGGCATTGGTGCTATAAGGAGAGCTTATAGATGTTCTGCCATTGGAAGCCACAACTGATTTTAAAAGAGCTTTAACCTAGGAATTTGGGGGAGAGGGGAGATGTTCATATAGTCTCCACACCTGATTCTAATATTGAGCAGGAGGAAAATCAAATAACAAAGAATACAGCAATGGAAAAAGGAACAATATGTCATAGGAGAATGGACAACAGAAGAAACATGGTGCCAATACCGAAGACCATATCAGGTAGAAGATACTGTCAGTAAAGTGACTGTACCTAATCACCTGAAAAATCTGGGTGGAAGCCAAGCAGGAACAACTAAGATGTCTGTACATGAATGCAAGAAACCTGGTAACAAAATGGAGGAACCAGAACTACTGGTGCGGGAAGTGAAACCAAATGATAGAGGGATAATGAAGAAACAGTGGACAGTCATGACTGGAATACAGGTATTTAAGGGGATGTGCTTTCAGGAAAGACAGAAATAAAAGTAAAGGTGATGGAGTAGCATTGTATATTAATGGCTAGGTAGACTGTAAAGAAATTAGAAGTGATGGAATGGATAAAACAGAGTCTGGGACGCAATCACTTTGCGGGAAAAAAAAGAGCCTCTCCCTGGCATGGTGCTTGGGGTTTGCTACAGACCCCCAGTATCCAATCTGGATATGGTTAAATATTTTAATTAAAAAAATATTACTGGGAATTTTGTGATTATGGGAGACTTTAATTTCCCAGATAGAGATTGGAGGACAAGTGCTACTAATAGTAGAGCCCAGATATTGCTGGAGGTGATAGCCAATAGCTTTGTTCACTAAGTAGTCACTGAATTAACAAGAGGTGATACCATTTTAGATTTAATATTGGTAAGTAGTGAGGACATTCTTGGTTCAAGTGATCATGAATTCATTTGATTTAAACGGAAGAATAAACAAAAATAGGACTGCAACTAGGGTCCTAGATTTCAAAAGGGCAAACTTTAAAAATGTAAGGAAATCAGTTAGGGAAGTGGACTGGACTAAAGAACTCAAGGATCTGAATGTGGAGGAGGCTTAGCATTTAGATTCTGCAACTTTGATTTAAAGATGCAGATACTATCTGGAGCCTGCATCCCAAGCAAAGGAAAAATATTCATAGGGAAGGGCTGCTGATCAACCTAGATGAACAAACATTTCAAACAAGAGAAAGCAGAATGCCAGCAATGAATGGAAGAAGGTGTGGATAAGCAGGTAAAGCTACCTTTTGGAGGCCAGAAAGTATAGAGAGAAATTGAGAACTGCCAAAAGCCACGTAGAGCTAGACCTTGCAAATGAAATTAAAATCAATAGTAAAAAAAAAGAAAACAAGGAAAGAAGTGGGACCCCAAAACACTGAGGATGAGGTGGAGATGAAAGATAATCTAGGTATGGCCCAACCCCTAAACAAATACTTTGCCTTAGTTTTTAATAAGGAGCTTGAGGACAGTGGCAGGGTAGCTAACGGAAACAAGAATATGCTGATGACGGGTTCTGCTCGATAACTATCCAAAGCAGTGTAGACCAACGTATGTTCACGTTCATCATCTGAGTCAGATGCCATCAGAAGAAGGTTGGTTTTCTTTTTTGGTGGTTCGGGTTCTGTAGTTTCCACATCGGAATGTTGCTCTTTTAAGATTTCTGAAAGCGTGCTCCCACCCTCATCCCTCTCAGATTTTGAAAGACACTTCAAATTCTTAAACTTTGGGTCACGTGCTGTAGCTATCTTTAGAAATCTCACATTGGCACCTTCTTTGCGTTTTTGTCAGATCTGCTGTGAAAATTTTTTTAAAATGAACAACATATGCTGGTTCATCATCTGAGACTGCTATAATATTAAATACAGAATGTGGGTAAAAGAAGAGCAGGAGACATACTATTCTCCCCCAAGGAGCTCAGTCAAAATTTTAATTAATGCATTCTTTTCCTTTGAGTGCTTGCTCATGTCCATTCTATATTAGGTGTGTGTGCTCGCCACATGCACTGGTGCCAGAAGTTTTTCCCTTAGC
The DNA here is from genome assembly GCF_015237465.2 of Chelonia mydas. Taxonomy (NCBI): domain Eukaryota; kingdom Metazoa; phylum Chordata; order Testudines; family Cheloniidae; genus Chelonia; species Chelonia mydas. The sequence continues at coordinate 75,666,375 of NC_051246.2, forward strand.
AGTATCTGTAGGGGACTGGCTGTGGCACCCCCGAGTGGCACTTGCATGGCGCAGTATAAGAGGCACCGCTGGCTCCCCCCACACTCAGTTCCTTCTTGCTGCTAGTGATGGTGCTGGAACATCTGCTGCTTCGGCTAGCATTGTCTCATTCTCTGTTTGCGCAGACTCTGTAGAACTTGTAGAATAGTTATAGATAGTTACTGTTACAGTTAGTTACCCTTAGTAGTAGTTTAAGTCTTCGTAGTCTGAGATTAAAGTCTTGATCTCAGAACTGCCATACACAGTCTTCTACAAGGACAAGGTCCAGTTGAGGCCCCACCCAGCCTTCCTGTGGAAGGTGGTATCTACCAGGACATCTTCCTCGTGGTGTTTTGTCCTAAGCCACACAAGACCAGTGAGGAGAGGTGGCTGCACGCCCCGAATGTCCAAAGGGCCCTGGCTTTTTACTAGAGCATACCAAGCCTTTCCATAAGTCGACTCAGCTCTTCATCACCACAGAGGATAGGCAGTGATGAGCTGCCAAAAGCTGAAGAACCGGTTCCTTCAGTCACTCCGGGTCTTCGGTGGCACTGAAGGACCCGCCGCCAAAGTGCTGTCGAAGACCCGGAGCGCCACCGGGTGAGTAAAAATTGCCTAAAATTAACCATGTGCTTAAGTGTTTTCTTGTTACAGCATTCAAAAACTTTCTAGTTGCCTCACAGCACACTGTCTGGTTCCTTGTATTCTTTAACAACCGGTTCTAAACCGGCTTCAAAATTTAACAACTGGTTCACGCGAACTGGCTCCAGTTCACCACTGAGTATAGAATGAAGGGCCTTCCGGTGTCCTCGCAGAGGATTTCCAACTGGATCACCTCTTGCATACAGTCCTGTTACAATCTGGTGGGGGTCCTGCCACTGCCGATTGTCAGAGCCCACTCAGTGGCCTTCCTGGCACACAACCCTATCCAGGACACCTACAGAGCTGCGACGTGGTCCTCTGTACACATGTTCATGGCACATTATGCCATCACTCAGGAGGCCGACACTGGGTTCGGCAGAGCTGTTTTGCAATCTACATGTCCACAAAATCCTACCCACCTCCAGGGGTACTGCTTGGGAGTCGCCTAATGAGCAAGCACTCGAAGAAAAAAAGACAGTTACCTTTTCCGTAACTGATGTTCTTCGAGATGTGTTGCTCATGTCCGTTCCACAACCCGTCCTCCTTTAACCTCCTTCCCCACTGTCGGAGTTTCCGGCAAGAAGGAACTGAGGGTGGGTGGAGCCAGTAGCGCCCCTTATACCGTGCCATGTGGGTGCCAGTGCAGAGGGTGACAGAGCCAGTCACCTACAGATACTGCTAAGGGAAAAACTTCCGGCACCGGTGCATGTGGCGAGCGCACACACCTAATACGGAATGGACAATCTCGAAGAACACCAGTTATGGAAAAAGTAACTGTCTCTTTTTTTTTTTTTTTTTTTAAACAAACGTCATCAGCATGGACGCATGTCCTCTGGAATGGTGGCCGAAACATGAAGGGGCATAGGAATGTTTAGCATATCCGGCACAAAAATACCTTGCAATGCCGGCTATAGAAGTGCAATGCAAATACCTGTTCTCACTTTCAGATGACATTGTAAATAAGAAGCAGTTAGCAGTATCTTCTGCAAATGTAAACAACCTTGTTTATCTTAGTGATTGGCTGAATAAGAAGTAGGACTGAGTGAACTTGTAAGCTCTGAAGTTTTACATTGTTTTGTGTTTGAGTGCAGTTATATAACAAAAAAACTACATTTGTAAGTTACGCTTTCACAATAAAGAGATTGCACTACAGTACTTGTATGAGGTGAATTGAAAAATACTATTTCTTTTATTTATCATTTTACGGTGCAGATATTTAATAAAAATAATATGAGCACTGTGCACTTTGTATTCTGTGTTGTAATTTAAATCAATATATTTGAAAATGCTGAAAAACATCCAAAAATATTTAATAAATTTCAATTGGTATTCTGTTGTTTAACAGTGCCATTAAAACTGGGATTAATTTTTTTAATTGTGACTAATTTTTTTGAGTTAATCGCGTAAATTAACTGCGATTAATCAACAGCCCTAGTTCAGAGCACACTCCTGAACTGTTAATGCGTGTCACCAGGATCCACAGGGACTGTTAGTCCACAGCAGGCTAGTGTATGGTATATTCACACCCCAGCTTGCTGCAAACTAATTGCTCATGTAGACAAACCCTAAGTGGTTGTTAACATAAATTTTAAATTTAAATTGAATATATGGACAAAATTCCTAAAGACTTTAACATGAGCAATAGATTTAAATAGAATATTAAAGCAATTGGATAATCTTTATATAGTTTTGAAGTCTTATGAACACAATACGTGTTCATATGAAAATATTTAATCGTTATCACTCTAGAACAGGGGTGGGCAAACTTTTTGGCCTGAGGGCCACATCAGGGTTGCAAAACGGTATGGAGGGCCGGGTAGGGAAGGCTGTACCTCCGCAAACAGCCTGGCCCCCTCCCACTTCCCACCCCCTGACTGCCCCCCTCAGAACTCCCAACCTATCCAACCCCCCCCCACCCCGCTCCTTGTCCCCTGATCACTCTGACCCCTGTCCACACCCTGGCCCCCTGACAGGCCCCCCGTGACCTCCGACCCATCCCTAACTGCCCCCCCAGGGCTGCACAGCCCCCCCTGGGACCCCACCCCCATCCAACCCCCTTGCTCCCTGTTTCCTGACCGGCCCCCCGAACCTCCGCCCCATCCAACCACCCCCTGTCCCTTGACTGCCCCCTGAGACCTCCTGCCCCTTATCCAACCTCCGCCCCCTTACCATGCCAGCGGCAGAACAGGTTTATTGGAAAGACTGAGAGGTGGGCGGGTGCAGGCTGTGCTGCCCGAGCGGCAGCGAAGGGGAGACAGCGGGGGAGGGGCCAGGGGCTAGGCAGGACGGTCCCGCTGGCTGGATGTGGCCTGCAGGCCGTAGTTTGCCCACCTCTGCTCTAGAACCTTAATCCTCTTTAAAAATCTGTACTGGCTAGAGATTCCAAATACTAAAATAAAGTGGGAGGTCACAAGTTAATTTTTAAAAGAGAAAATTACTGTCAAGAATAAAGAAAAGGAGTACTTGTGGCACCTTAGAGACTAACAAATTTATTTGAGTATAAGCTTTCGTGTCATGTCAGGGTTCCTTCCCCACTCTGAACTCTAGGGTACAGATGTGGGGACCCGCATGAAAGACCCCCTAAGCTTATTTCTACCAGCTTAGGTTAAAACTTGCCCAAGGCACAAGGCTTATGCTCACATAAATTTGTTAGTCTCTAAGGTGCCACAAGTACTCCTTTTCTTTTTGCGGATACAGACTAACACAGCTGCTACTCTGAAAACTGTCAAGAATGTGATTTTCATTTTAAAGGTTTTTGTGATGAAGATTAGTTATCTTCAAACATTTATATGCTTAATTTTTAAAAGGTTCGTCTATAATCTATACAGCAAAATCTTGATTTAGTGTTGAAGTTTCCTTTGATTCCTTTGATTATCCATACTTATTTAATGCATGAATGTTGGTACATGAACCTGTTCCAGATAGGTGAAGATGGAATAATCAAGATTATGTTGTATATAACTAGCTATAAACTGGTATGTTTTCTCTTTATCCCTCCATCCTTACCCAATCCTGGCAATCAATATATTAAAAAGGTTTGTGGCTTGTAAATTAATTTGATACAGGTGACTTTTCTTTATCACAATCTCACTACCAAATTTAGATAATTTATATTGATCACACTCCACCACCACACTTGTAAAAAGGGAAATTATCTCTGATGTCACAATCCTACCACTCACCAAAGACATCATAATCCCATCTCTGATCAAGATGCTCATAGGACAACTGTGGAGGGGTAGCTACACCTTTTCAAACCTATGCATCTTTCACAGATACAAGCCAGTGGGAACAAATTAACAAAGGCCACTGCTGTACTCAGTTGGGAGGTGAAAAACATTAGTAAAGCAATAAAAGTGGGGGTGTTCTGTTAAACTGTGGAATTGTTTTCTAAGCCTTCTTATAATACTGTTTTTCCATAGGGTAAGAAATCTCCAAAACAGTTGGCTTCTTACACAAACAGGTAGGAGAGCTACTGTTTAGAATCTGAGGGGGAAAAGGGGCAAAACTATCACTTTTTAGAACTGTTTCTTGGATCTTTGTTTTAAAAATACTAATAAAAACAAGAAATTATTTGAGATCCTTGTACTTCTATATAGGGTCCTTCAAAAGGTTATAGGAATAGTAGTGGTCAACAACTCCATTGTTGGGGTGGATTTTAAGTTCTTTCTTGGGAGCTTTCTGCCACACCAAAGGGAAAGCCATCAGATTAGACCCAATGTAGGAACTCTGCTTTTGAGGGCATAAATCAACCTTTCAATTTTGTTGCTTGAATTATTCTCATTCCTGGAATACATATGGGCCTTCAGATAAATACAGGGAGGGATATTAACAGAAGTTGTCACTATGCAAATGACCTAATTAAAGTCTTAAAGCTTCAGAAAGATAGCAAATTACTGTTTTTGGAAAATAAAATCATTTGATTAAAATAATCTCTAGGTTTAAGGCTTAAATCCATTAAAACATCTTAGTGTTTAATGACTGTGAATTATACATAACATTTTACTTGATTTCTCATGAATATTCTCTTGTTGCAGAACAACAGTTGGACAAACTGTGACCAGCTCCCCTTTTCTTTTCAAAGTAGTATATTGTAAAAGAAAAGTTCACTGTTATACTCCAAAACCTTGTTACAGAAAAAAACAGTTCCCTAAAGTCAGGGGCTGTGAAATGGCAAATAAGGAAAATGAACTGGCTTGTGCAGGAAATCTGCCGGCAAAACTACACGACAGTCATACGCTTTTATTAAATGCCAGTGATTCTGGCTCCGCTCAAACACAAGGTCCCTCATCAAAATACAGTGGATTTTTTTCAGAGGTAAGTCAAATTTGCAGAAGTCTTTCTTTTAATACAGTTGATGCCTGTCACCTCAGTCCATTATTTTCATTTTGGTTTTATTACATTAGCTGCAGATCCTTTTAAAGAGACTGTAATTATTCTTAACTTATGGACCAATAAAAGAAATGAACGTTAAGTGAGTGTTTTGGAAGTAAATTTCTGCCAGGGAATGAATGGGTGGGAAGCAGACGAAAAACACTATCCTTCACAGGAGTATTTGACCAAGCCCTGTGAATGCATGCAGTGTCACTTCTTGTAATTGGCTCAGAAGGCCAGATAATATGTATGCCATAATAAATTTTAATGAGTGACCTGAAAGAAAACCATAATTAAAATCACTTAAATGCTGAATGCTGTCCTTTTATATTTGTGTAGATTCTCTGCACTACTTCCTAGGTGACCATGTATTGAGAGATGTGGGTGACGTAATGCTGTAAACATCTTCCAAAGTCTTTCTCTGTTGTTAGTCAAAGATGTGTTGTAACTAGGTACATAAAAGAATGTATAGGTTTAAATTACTGTATAGGGACAAGATTTTCTGTAATGAGTTCTTAAATAGGCTCCTAAATCCTTGTTTAGACACCTAAATAAGTACAATGACTTTTTTTCAAAATTGCTGGACATCAAGCAGGTCCCATGGAAATCTGAGAGATTTGCAGGTGCTTGACACCTCTGAATGTCAGGTCACTTACTTAGATACCTAACTTTAGGAACATTTTTTAAATGATGGACCAGAGTAATAAATCTATTTGTGTTGCATATTTTTTTATTAAAGGGACACCTATGAGCTGTTATTGGTTTAAAAAAAAATAATATTTAGTGTTTTGGACCTCTGCATTTGAAGATTACTTGATTTACCTGTATTACAAAAATTTAAAATTCCTTCTACACAAATAAGATTTGTCACCATTTGGCTAGAAAAACTATGTCAGTGTAATAGCCTTTATTATATTGCAGGAATTCATTGTGCAATAACTAACCAATATTTAAGTTTGAAAACCTTTTTGTTTCTTAAATACAGGTTTCCCAGGACCATGATACTATGGCACAAGTTCTTTTTAGTAGAAATCTGAGACTGAATGTAGCTTTAACCTTCTGGAGAAGGAGAAGTATAAGTGAACTCATAGCCTATTTAGTGAGGTAAACTGAGTGGTCTGTTTTTTAAGTTCTTATTTTTTAAATTCTTCTCCAATGCAGTAGCCATCCCAAGCCTGCTGCAGCACTGTAAACTTTATTTAACTTGAAACAACTTGTAACTTAGCTACAATTCCTGATGTTTTTTTAAAATTAATCCTAGTGGAATTACACAGTATAAGATAATCAACTGGTAATCTAACCTATTTTCCCTTAATGTCTCTAGGATACAGGATCTTGGAGTAGTGGTAGATTGCCTTCCGGTACTTACTAGCAGGTAAAAAAAAAAAAAAAAAAATCAGGAGGAGGGAGTTTGAACAAGGTTCAGATGAATTGATCCAAGTTCATGTACTTTAACATTACTTTATTTTAGTTTACAGGAAGAAAAACCATATATTTCAGTTGGCTGCTGTGTAGATCTATTTCCTTTAGTAAAATCACTGCTTAAAAGCAAATATGAAGAGTAAGTATCAAAATGAATCACAATATTAATTTTTTATATCAGAACCTTCAGAATGGTTCAAAAGAATCATTCCCCACCAGACTCTTGGTCATGAACTCCTACTCCAATCCAAAGTGACTAAAGTAGTCTTCATGGGCGCTGATACACTTTTTTCTTCCCTTCAACTCCCCCACAGAAGTATCTCTGCATAGTAGTGGATCCTCCTGCTGTTCACTTCCCCACTTCTTCCATGCAGGAAGCCCTCTGCAGGGATTACTCTTCTGGTGTAAATCCCTATCCCCGTTTCCTCCAGGCCCAGTCCCCGAGTGGTGCAAAAAGCGCAGGTTTTTTTGTTTTTGTTTGTTTGTTTTGGCCAAGGGTTCTCCACAGCTGCAGAGGAGGAAGCTGTCTTTGCCCTTGTTTCAAAATGTATTCACAAACACTAAAATCTTGTAGACCCAGCACCAAAGTCTTGATTCCAAGTTATGAGACTCACTGACGGAACATTCTGATGCAGAACATCTTAACATCCTTTATTATGTGAGCTTGCCTCATCATTTCAAAATAGAAAATACATAAAGGAATTAAAATATGAAATGATTTTCCTTCATGATTTTTCCAATTGCGTTGTGTCACCTTCTGAGCTTTATAATCTTTTAGTTAACCCTCAAGTAAAAGGGAGTCTGTTTACCTCTCCTTTCAGTTGGTGGATATGGTGTCCATCTGCACCAAAGGGAGGGTAGGTACATAATATCTAAATATGTTGTTACAGGTACGTGATAGTTGGTCTAAACTGGCTCCTAGCTGTCATTAAGAGATGGTGGTCAGAACTGTCTGCACACATGGAAAAAGTAAAAGATGGGTGAGTATGATATCATGGTATTGTCACTCATTACTGTAGTTGTGTAGTTATTCAAAAGCTGCATTAAATTTATTCAGACTGTTTTGTCCCATCATCACAAGGGCTCAGATATGTGTTCTCCCAAAATGAAAAAGCTTCAGGCAACATATAATAACCTGAAAGTAAAAACTTCACTTCAAGTGATGGTCCCTACGTGTATTCCACATGTGGGTATGCATGCACATCATGCGCCTCTGTCCGGAAGCTTTCTCCAAGCAGTATCCACTGACCCGCACATGTGCGATACGTCTCCTCATGCTCCTGACAGAGGAGGGTATATGTGGCAGTGCAGGCCGACACCACTCCAGTTCGCTCTTATTGCTGCATTATCTGAGTCGAAACCTGTATTCCTCCTTCACTCTTATCCAGATAAGAGAGTTGCTTTTCACTGTTGTAAATAGTTTTATACTTACAATAGTTAATATAGTTATTTATGGTTGTATGACTAAACCCCTTGTCACCCAGAGAGTATGCCGAGGATCTCAGGCTTCAAGAACTGCATCTCCTACCCTTGTTCCTTTTTCATCAGTGATGAGCGTCAACAGTGCCTATACTGTCCGGGAGAAACACTTTGCCAAGATGTGTGCAACATCTATAAGCCCTTCCTGTCCAGAACTTAAGAGGCCTTTGATCTCCGGCTTGGCAAGTTCCTACTGGAACAGGCAATGGGGCCACAGATGCACTCAGATCCTGGCCAAGGAGACCCTCCAGTCCAGCAGCCTCCACATGCCTGAATGCAGAATTACCAACACTGATGAGTAAGGACAAGTCCCACCACACGAGCAAGAAACACCCTCATGGGCACAACAGCAGATCCTCATAGCAGACAGCTCATAAGAGACGCATTCCCTCCCTGAGCTGTGCAAAGTCAGGTGAGATGTCACAAGCAGATCCTGCAGAACCAATGCCAAAGACCGCCCCCAACCCGGCCGGAGGGTAAGACTAAGAAGAAGCAGGATCTCTCAGGACCGCCAGTGGCCTCAGTACCAGGACGCTTAGAGTGCCCATCTATTACTGCAGCTCTGGATACTCCATCAGTGCCACTTTGCCACCACCTGCATAGGACAGGTCTGACTCCGGAGTCTCCATGGGCACTACGCAGACTCAGAGACATTCTTATCTCCAGAGGTGGTGTTCCCGCCATACTTGCAGTCCCCACTCCTCTCGAGCCCATCCATTCTCCAGGACATCCCCACACCAGAGGACAAACTGCTGCTCCTGCTGCAGGAAAGGCCCCTTCCACGTTCATTGGACTGGGACCTTCCAGTACCAATGGTCCTGCCATTTCCACTGGAACTATCATCCGACCGTGAGGAATTCCAGGACTTAACTCAGCTAGTTTCGCCTTTGCATCACAGGAGCCTAAACAAGCAGCTGAAGCAACCCTACCCACCTGGCTAGGACCCCTGAGGGAAGCCTGGTATTGCTTCCCCATGGACCCACCCAGACCAATGGACCACGCGTTCTGGCCCTACTGGAAACGCTGGGACCTGTACTACACATTCCCAGCAGCATTTCAAGGTTCTTATCGTGCCTCTCACACACATCAGCCTGCTCCGTCAGTTTATGAGGAGGAAGACGTGGAACCAGTGCCACTGGTTCCAACTGGAGCCACCTCATCATTAGCTGAGGCAGTCATCCATTTGCTGCTCTCTCCACCAGATGATCAGCAGTACCATGAACACCTGCAGCGGGTGGCTACCAACTTGCATATTATGCTGGAGGAAGTCCAGGATCCTCAGCAACATCTCCTGGATATCCTCCAGGCACTGGAACTCTCCAGAGTGGCCCTCCCTATAAACAAGGCCATCCTGGAACCGGACAGTGTGACACACTCCAGCATCACGTGCCTCCACCCCCGAAAAGAGCCGAGGGATGCTACTTTGGGCCGGCTAAAGGGGCTGACTTCCTCTTCACAGACCCAGCCCCTAATTCACAGGCTGCAGAATGAGCTTGTCAGCACGCTTCACTGGGCAGAGGGTCAAAAAGATTACTCCCTCCTGGGCAGGAAGGCCCTTTCATTGGTGGGTCTGCAATTCTGCATAGTGAACTACCAATCTGTGCTAGCTAAGTACAACTTCAACACGTATGGCAGACTGGCAGAGTTTAGGGACGAGCTCCCTGTGTAGGATCAGGCCCAGTTCCAGGCCCTAGTGGATGTGGGGAGGCAGGTGGCAAAGGAGACCCTCCAGGCAGTAGTGGATGCCGGCCAACACTGCTTCCCGTTCCTTGGCCACTGGACTAGTGCTGTGCAGGGGTCCGTGGCTTCAGTCTCCGATGCTAACCACCTGATTGCCAGTCATCTTCAGCAGCCATCTTCCCTTTTTTGCCCACAGTTGGGGCAAAATCACCACAGACAGTTGGGTACTGGAGATCATCCATCACAGATGCTCCATAGAGTTTCTTTCATTCCCAACTGACCCCCTTCAAGGGATCCTTCCCATCAATTGATTCTTCAGCAGGAAACAGAGTGAGATAGAGGGTGTCCCACTTCAATACCAGGAAAGGTGATTCTATGCACCATACTTCTTCATTCTGAAAAAAAGCAGAGGGTGGATACCAATCCTATCAGCTAACTACATTAATCAGAAAGCTGAAATTCCGCATGGTTACATTGTCATCGATAATCTTCTCCCTCCAAGAGGGAGCTTGGTTCACAGCTCTCTACATGAAAGATGCACGCTTCCATATAGACATCCACCTGTCTCACAGGAAATTTCTTCGTTTCATAGTGGGACATCAACACTATCAATTTCGCATCCTTCCCTTTGGAATAATGACAGCACCATGCGTCTTTTCGAAGGTATTTGTGCTCAGAGCGGCTCGGATGAGATGCTGTTCCCTTACCTGGACAATTAACTCCTTGTGGGACATTTGTGACAACAGTTTTTCTCCACAGTCCAATCTCTTAGAAGACTCTTGGCCTCCCTAGGGATCTGTGTGAATGAAGACAAGTCCGTTTTACCACCCATGCGGACAATAAATTTTATTGGAGACTGGACTTAGTTGCTGCATAGGCCTTCGTCCTGGCAATGATGAGCACCCTGATTGCCTACATTTGCAGCAAACCCCACACAATAGTCAGCTAATGCTTCTCTCTCGGGGCACATGGCAGCCTGCACCCATGACGCCTCTTGCAAGACTCCACCTGTAGTGCCTACAGACCTGGCTCCACCTGACCTACAAGCTGACCAGGGACCACATCGACTCCAGAGTCACTGTTCCGTTGGATGTTCTGACCTCTCTTGTTTGTGGTCCAATCCATCAAGGTCATGATCAGGATCCCCTTCAAGCCTCCCACTCTGAAGGCCACCATCGTGATGGTTGCCTATCTTCCAGGATGGGGTGCCCACCTGGACCACTGCATGGTGCAGGGCACGTGGACACTGAGGGAAGCCAGGTTACTCAGGGCAGTCCGTCTCTCCTGCAAAGCCTTCCTTTTCCTCATATATGATCTCCACATACAAATCCTTTCAGACAACATTGCCATGGTGGTCTGCATGAACAAGCAGGGGGCAGGAGGAGACCAGATCTCATTCCCTCTGCTCAGAGTCGATCAGACTGTGTAATTGGTGCATCAGAAATTAGGTTACCATACAGGCTCTGTATCTTCCAGGCACCCAGAATTCCCTGGCAGAAGCACTGAGCAGGACTCTCCACAATGGGAACTACATTGACCACCCTCTTCACATGGTGGGGTATTCCCACCTAGGACCTCTGTGTCATATGTGAATCAGAAGCTCCCTATGTATTCCTTAAGGGGCACCATGGGAAGAGACTCTCCGGGAGCAGGAGAGCATCCCCTTGAGATGGGCGACCTTCAATATGCCTTCCCTCATTCCCCTGTTGCCTCAAGTTCTCAGGAAGGTGTGTGGGGACAGAGCCACATCATCCTCCTAACTCTCTACTGCCCCTGACAGTTCTGGGTCACAGACTTCCTGAAGCTCTCTACCCAACCATTGGTCAGGCTCCGGTTGTTACTGGATCTTCTCACACAAGACCAGGCAGACTCAGACATCCTCAGAGTCTGGTGTTTGGATGGGCATCTTACATAGACTGTGCGTGTTCTGCCCAGATCCAGCAGATCCTTAACCAGAGTAGAAAATAATCCACCAGAACATGGTATCAGGCAAAGTGGCATCACTTTCTGGAGTGAGCCTACTGCCACCATCATTCCCCAGACATGGTGACCATCTTTGTCACCCTAGATTACGTCCTTTCCCTGAAAACATTGGGCTTAGCTCTCAGCGTGATCCAGGTGCACCTGGAAGCACCTAGCACCATCCTCTCTCCCCTTCCCCCAGTGGACAGATGCTCCATCTTTACGCACCCTACAATGGTATGATTCATGAAAGGCCTGCTCAAAATCTTTCCACTGTTTCCAGTGAGGTGTGGATTTGGCAACCTTAACCTCGTCCTCTCAGCCTTCACAAGACCACCTTTCAAACCTTTGGCAACCTGAACCATGACCCACCTTTCCATGACAGTGGCATTCCTGGCTGGTTGCTATCACTTCAGACAGAAGGGTCAGTGAACTAGCAGCCATGATGGCAGACCCTCCCTAAATGGTCTTCCACAAATGAAAACTTTCATTGAGACTACACCCCAAACTTCTCCCCAAGGTTGTGTCAGAATTCCATCTCAACCAGTTTATTCACTTATCTGTGTTCTGCCCAAAACCACATGCCTCCCCACAGACAAGAGATTACACTCCCTCAATGTCAGGCGGGCCCTGGTATTCTACCTACAGAGAACTAAACCCTTTCAAAAGTAACCAAGACTCTTTGTGGCTATGGCAGCAAGATCAAGGGGCCAAGCCATATATTCACAGAGGATCTCTCAGTGGGTATCAGGCTGCATACTGATATGTACAAAATATCAACCTCCTCCCACCCTCCGAGGGTGTTACCGCTCATACTGTATAGGCACAGCCCACTTCCTTGGCTTCGTTAGCTGTTGTTCCATGGCAAGATATCTGCAAAGCCACAAGTGGTGTTCTGTACACGTTTACAACACACTATGCCCTGGATCATGTGGCAGGCATGGACACAGCCATGAGATGAGCTATATTGCAAATGGCTTTAGCATCAGCCTTCTCGCACTCAACACCGTCCTGATCAGTGCTCGCAGGTCACCCACATAGGGACCATCATTCAAAGAGAAGGAGGTTACTTCTTGTAAGTAGAAGTTCTTTGTGATGTGTGGTTGCTATCTGTATTCCACTACCTGCCTCCTTCCCCTCTGCTTCGGACTTGACTACACTGCGGTAAAAGGAGGAACTGGAGTGGCATCAACCCGCGCTGCCCCTTATGTCCTTAGTCAGGAACGCGAGGAGACATACGGCTTATGTGCGGGTCAACAGACACTGCTTGGAGAAAACTTCCGAACTCAGGCGCATGGCGTGCATGCACACCCACATGTGGAATGCAGATAGGGACCATACATCTTGAACATCCAATTACAGTAAGTAACCTTCTCTTATGTGTTTTGTGACTCTTACTCCTGCACAATATTGCATGATCTAATTACTTTGTCTGACTTTTTTAAAAATAAGTTGATTTATTTTTGTGAAGCAAACAGTGTTCTTCAAAATTTTCATTTTTAAAGGTTCTCAGTAATTTTGTATTGGAGTCTTAATAAATGCAAAACTCATACATGAAAGTAATACAAAAACTGGTGAACTTCACTTTAAATAATAAGTCCAGAAGTCTACACTCTGTCTTGATCTTGCCACTAATGTGATGTAGAATAACATTCTCTAATACATATCTACCGTAAAACACTTGTTACCAGAGTGATATTCAGATAAATAAAACGTGCACTTGTGACTGTTTCTCTTCCAGAAATATTCAGATTTTAAAACAACAATTAAGTGGATTGTGGGAACAAGAAAATCATCTAACTCTGGTTCCAGGATATACTGGTAATATAGCTAAGGTAATTTGTTTCCAGTGATGTTCAGTAATCAGTGTAACACTGAATATCCATCTAACTTGACATCAAATATGTATGCATCCCACAAGTGTTACAGGATGTAGAATCTTCAAAATATTTTTCATTTAACGTTCATATAAATCAGAAAATTTGGTTGGAGAAATCTCAAATGTCTGCTTTACAGTTTCATCTATTAGCAGTGACATGGGGATCTAGTTTGGCTTTCCCATAAACATTTTATTTAAAAAAAACAAAAACAAAAAAAAAACACATTCCTCCCAATTGGGGAGAGAAAGATATGTTAGGTTGTTTTTTTTATCTGATACTAGTAAGGCACTTTGATATTAGTATAAAAACCTAGATAAGTAGGTAGAATATGAAGGGAGAGAGGTGCTTCTTTAAATATTGACATACCAATATGTGTGTACTGCAGGATCGAGAATCTTAAATACCTGCTGCATCTTTGGGTTTAAGTGTTGGGTGGCTGGGCAAAGAGAGAGGGTAACAAGCTTGATAGTTAAAATGTTTCAGGGCTGAGGAAAGAAGCCCACAGCTTTCTAAAGCATGCTAAATGTCTGCGTTCCCCTGCTGCTTGTTCATTGCAACTCTTCACCCTAGTGCAGTGACAGGCCCACTGAGGGGACAAGTGCCTGAGCACCCAATTCTGCAGGTGCTGCTCTTTGCACTCAGAGCTGTAGGACCATGTACTCCTCACACAAACCAATTTGGGATCAACAGGGCTGCACTTAGCCAGAGCCCTCTTCCCAGGAAAGCTCTGACATGGATCAAGTATGGGAAAGGAGGGAGGGTAGGCAGTGGCTCAGCTGCATGCTTTGAGCAATGGTGTGAAAGAGGGGTTCCTGAGTCCAAGAAAGAGAGTAAGAGGACAAACCTGGGAGGGGCGGAAGTTTGCACGGACTAATATTTAGAAATGCATAGCTGTGAGCTTTTCATATAGTATTTACCCCACCCACCAAACAGCTTTTCACTAGCTGCTTGTTCATTGGAGGGGAAAAAATGGAGATGCAGTGACTAGTATTTACAAAAGACTATGCATTTTATTGTGAGGTAACAGTGTTGGTGTTTGCTTGTAGTCAGGACCCTTTGTAGAATTCATCTCTGTCATAAAATTGTGTTCCCGTATCTCAGCTTTTTTAAAAAAAAAAAAAAAACTAAATGTTTCCAAAATTACCTTGGCTACCATAAAGGACCAGAGTGTAAATCAGTTCAGTGTTGTCTTCATGAGTCTGCAGATAGCCTAACGTAATAGCTTTAGGGGTATGACCTACCTCATTTATCTCAGTTGGAACTTTGTGAAGTCTACAATTCCATGATTAGGGAATTTGACGTTTTGCTGCATCCAGACTCCTGATATCTTTTGTTTTCCTGCCCTGTTGGGACCTGCCTGTAGCTGCACTCCAGCTTTCCCACAAGGAGTGCATGCTCCCTGCAATGTTCCATGTAGCCGGGCAGCAGGGGGTCAAGGAGGCAGAACTGGAGTCCAGATTGCAGCCATGGAGTTGTAGGAGGCAAAAAAAATTTAAGCTGGTGAACTGAGCTACCTGAAGAGCAGCTCAGCAACCAAAGTCCAGAGATCAGCTATTGAAGCTGGCTACAAACACGCCCCGTTTCTGTGCCATGTGCGGGGAGAAGGAAGTTCTTAGCCCACCTGTACAACACTGGGGAGCAGACACCCAGGGAGTGGAGCTAGGATGCCTGGAGAGCATAGCAGAAGAAGAAAAATATTGTTGAAAATAGTCTAGTAATTTTACATCATGAGTATTTTCAGCTATGTGCCATAGATGTGAGTGTGCATGGGGGAGAAGGGAAATAGACCACATTGATGTTGCTGTGGAATTTGGTCCCAATGTGCTTTTCAGCAGACAGGGTCCTGCCTGTACTTTACATAAACTGGAGCCTTGCTTTTACTTGTTCTGTGTTTGTACAGCACCTTGCGCAAAGGGCTCCTGGTCCATGACTAGAGCTCTTAGGCACTACTGCAGTGCAAATTACAATATCTTTGTAGTATACTTTGAAATGATTACAATATGCATCCTACCTTATGCATTCTTTATTTCAGCATTGAATTAATGTGACTAACTTTTTTTCTTCTTTCTCCTTTTCAGGATGTAGGTGCTTATCTATTACAGCTACACTGAGATGCTTGGAGAACTGGGGAGTGCATATCTGGCTAAATAATCCTTTTAAATATCCCTGGATTTATACACTATTTCCAAAATATATCTCTTCTAAGAACTGTTGGCAGAAGAGGAATGGACTTTCAAAAACTGTTTAATGAAACCACTAACAAAATCCTAACAATCTACTTCACATTGAAGTGGAAAAATGCCTAATAGGAGCAGCTTTTACTTCAATGAGGTGAAAGTGCACTATGAAAACTATATGCCTTTGCTGTATTTGGGATTTGTTCAGTTACTTGGTAAAGTCATTTTAAGTGCTGCTGTGTTGCACTGCAATATTGCATAAAGGAATATAAATTCTACCATCACGAAGACAAAACTGCAGAACCAGTTATAAGGAACCAACAAGACCAATCGCCGCCATAAGAAGGTTTTAAACTGTTTCACAAGAAAAGTTAAAATGTGCAGCTATTTTCCAGTTACGTTGAAAAAACTTTGAAATGTTTTAGTATCTTGTTTTAATCAAACTATTAAAGATGGTTTTTGTTTGCACTATTAAGAAACTGTATACAGCAAGATGCCTTAATTACTGATGTTCGAAAAAGCCAATTTATTAAGATACAAAATATATCGATTAGAATCAACAAATCAAGACATGATGAAAAACTGCTCTAAAAATCAGGGGTTCACACTGTGTAAAACTCACTTGTGAAGCATTTGCACATTTTTTTTTTTTTTTAAATCAAATCAATGTTTCCACTATATCTGTTCTTTGGAGAATCGTCAGATGCGTATGACATAATTAGCATATAAAAATACCTGAATTTGTTTGGATAAATGCTTATTACAAATGTCAACAGACTAGTGAATTTATACAGCTAACACTTTTTTTTATTGTATGTGGATTTGTAATATATTAATCTTCAGTTCTATATCATTTAAACTACACAGATGAGTAAATGTACTAAATGTTTCTATTGTTTTTCCTTTTGAAGCTTAGATAATTTTACCTGTTTTCTTTTTTCCTAGAACAACTTTTTCCACACTACTTTTTATTATGGATATTTATATCTACTGCTCTAGAAATGTTTACAGCCAGAATAGACCTGTATTTTTTCAGATCTAACAACTTATAGGCTACCTCCTCTAACAAAAGTTAACACATGGCTTTTACAAAATTAGTTGTTAAAAGTCTGGTTTTTTCCCTGATTAATTAAGATAAATTCAAGCTACCTTAAATCTAAATGGATCCACAATGGAACAAATTCAGTAGCACAGTTTACAGCTATATTTTGTCTTACTGATTTTGATATTTTCGTTTAACCGCTATAACTTAACAGCTATGGAAAATCTTGGGGGTTTTAGACTGGCAACTTTCTCTTCTATTTTGAAACGAGTGACCATGCTTGTCCAAATGAAATTCTGTGAAGTGCCAACTGTGCACTTAAAACAGAAGCTGAAATGTAGATCTGTAGCATGTACCCAGCCAATGACTACATTGTTTTTGAATTAAAAATATTATGGAAGTTGTCTTCATGCTTAAATCAGCAATTATAATTACTGTAGTAGCTTAATAGGTGTGCTTTTGCAACTCTGCACAGAAGGGTCTATTTCCAGCCTTTTTTCTTCCCCTACATGGATAGGGGCCCCTCTGCTTTGCAAATAAAACGACTAGAGTATAAATTTTCACTGTGGGAAGCGTAAGGCTCTAGAGTATTACTTCATTTTGAGATTAATTTTGCATGATCATAATCACTAACTTTTGAGGGCTAAGTAGAAAAGCGTCTTCTCAATCTGATGTTTATCTTTGTATAGGTAAATACCCTTTAATCCGCCAAAGGCTCTGAACATCTCAACAACACGATCATCCTAAGGAACAAGAGATTTAGAGCAGCTCCCAAACTTGACATTGCTCTAGGACAACTTCAGATATAATTGTGGAAGTTGCATTTACCTGTTGACATCATCCAATGATCTTTTTCTTATGAGATGTTATTTCTAAAGTAGACCTTAGTTGGATTTTCTTCGCTAATAAGCTTTTGTAATTTATTCAGATTACTGTAACTAATAGAATTAAAAAGTTAATTTGAACCAAAGTTCTCCTTTCACTAGAAGAATTGAGTGCCATCTATAGAAGTTTATCAAGAACTGTAATTCATGCTCATGTAATTTTGAAACCAAATTTCCTGCGAAAACTAGTCACTTTTCAGTGTCTTAACTGGTATTATAGAACAAATTCTTAGAGACACTGTAAAGTAAAGATGTTCTCACGCCCCTTACTGCTCCTCTATTATGCATAAAGATGATCTTGAAATTCCTTCCTTTTGATTTTTGTTTTGACGTGCAATTGTAAGAGTTTTTGAATCACTCTGCAAAGTTAGTGGGCTCTAAAAGAGATTAAAACTGCCAGGTTTTCTCCTAGATTTGGTGGCAAGAAAGAAAATCAACCTCAATAAATGGAAGCCTTTCAGAGGGTGACTAGAATAATTACTATAAGTAAAATGCACATCTTTTAGTCAGTATCCAGCTTGACTATAGTAACAAAGGCATTGGTTCCAAATGAATGTTGCAGATGGTCATTAGTCTCACCAGATTAGTTAAGAGGACAGTGGTTGTCTCTTGTATCCCTTGTGCCAGCAGTAAAGATAAGACTTGTCTGGAGAACCAACTTAGGCAAATGATTTGTAAACGATGTATGTCTTTCCACCATAAGTTCTGTTTCTGTGGCATTTATAAGAGAGTACAGTATTAAAAATGCAGTGTCTTTCACATCCCTGCCTTATCTGAATGAGAGCATATCTTAATTTGACTGGTAGGGAGCTACTGGACTGTGAAATGAACAAAATTCTTGGTCATTGGTATCAACAGAATTCTAACCAAAGCTTCATTTATCAATCCAGCAAAATAAATATATATAGACTGCTTTACTAGTTAAATGTGTGTAAAAAAAAAAAAAAAAAAAAAAGTGGGGGAGGAGCAGCTTAGTTGGAAGTGTCTGCTGCCTACTATTTGCTTTTCACAACTGGCTGGGAATGGGTTGTGCTATAATGGAATGTACTGTGTTTAATGTCAAGTCAAAAAAGTGATACAATGAGTAAAGATGTCAGAATCTGTATAAACTTATAAAATCCTTGTGTAGTGACTGTCTTAATTTATCTGTTCAAGAGTCATTACTGGACCAATGAATAATTCAGTGAGAAAAGAAACTCCCCCCCACTCTCTATTGCCCGCAGTTGATACTTATTGGTCAACTGGAAGACTCATTATTGTGCCATTTCTTTCCCCTGACATCTTTTTACTCATAGTAGTTACTCAAGGTGAACTGCAGCTGGTAAAAAGAAATAGTGAGCTTTTGTCCTTTCACTTCTTTAATGTTTTAGACCTTCATACACTTGCTTTACATACAAGATTCACTGAGGAGAAAACTTTGCAAGTGCTGGATTAAAGTTTTGGAGTTCATGTGACAAAAGCATGTATCTACTTGAGGATTAAGGCTCTCACACAGATATGTTCTTTATATTACATCCCTTGATATGAAATTAATGAGGTCTGAAAAACGAGACTTCACATTGGAGAATGTTCTTTCACTCCAACGTTCACAGAAAGGGCTTGAGGCTATCTTAGTAAGAGTTTTGACATGAATTGCAAAACAGCTTGCTTGTTCCCTAAACTGAAGATGGAGAAGCCCTCAGGCAAACTTTGAACTGTGCAAAAGCAACCTCTCAAAGAACCAATTTAAACTGTTGGTATACGAATTCATGTCTAAGTTCTACTAATACTTTGCTGATGACTGAACTTGGAAAAGGCCAAAGTGGACACAAAAGAGTGCTTTACTGATGCTGTATAACTCATTTTGAAGGAGCTAAGTGAACATACCTTTTCCTAAATAGCAATTAAAATAGTAACCATCTAGAAGTGGAAAACCCTTAACTCAAAGGGTAGATTCTGTAGCTTACGTCTTCCTAATATCATAGATAAAATATTTTTCCTGTGGTTTTGGTATCCCAAAACATAACAGACTGATTTCTCCAGGAGTGTGTTTACGAGGCTGAGTGTTTTAACTAGACTGTTGCCCCCTTCTGATAGCTCTTTTCCATTCTATAAGCTGCATTCCTATTGATTTGGTATTGCACTATTCATAGAAAAAGATGAGCCTCAAGAACAAAAGAGTAATGATCAGAAAAGATTCACTTGCTCTGTTGTGGTAGTGATTAAGAGCCCAAGATTGCAGCTTTGCTTCACACCACATGTATCTAAAAGAGGCCTGCATTTTATTCTGACAACATGTGAGGGTGTCCAAACTCTCAACTCTAATATCAAAGGTAGAAAGTTTGGGAGTGTAGTAGCTATAGTATATTTGTTTCTGTATTTTTATATCCAGTTATTAATAAATACACAAACTAGATTACTAGATACTCTTGTCAAAAATTGACTCAATAGGTAAAAATACAGAAACATGCAAATTAGACCACTGTTGTAAAACTGCTCCAACTTCTGTATAAGAGTTCTTCAAATCTAGCTTAAAGCTTCCCCCACGGTGAAGAACCTAACAGTTGTGGGATATCTTGGTTAGCTTCCTAGTGAACAGGTATGCACATCATAAAAACTACTTCAGAAATTGCACCTGTTTTGGCAGGCTTGGCAAAGAACAAGGACTGCATGGACAGGGAGACTAAATTATCTCTCAAACGTAGAAGCTGTTCTCGATAACAGCTGCGGGTACATTAGCAGAGTACCAGGGGAATACTTAGACTGCCAAAGCTCATATGGTCCCTGTTTTTTGGATTAGAAAGATTCTTGTTCTATACTGTTCTCTATATTGCCATAATGCTTAGGAGACCTAGTCATGGCCTACGACCCGATTGTGCTAGGCACTTCATACACACAGAAAAAAGATGGTGCCTGCTCCACCAGAATTTCTCATTTTAAATTAACATGGATCTTTTAAATATACATTTGAGAAAATTATTTGCCATAGTACTTAACACTATTAAATCCCTCCCCACAAAATCTACCTTTGATATTCTACAAGATGTTTAGTTTAAACAATTATACAAGAATAACTGCTGTTAATTTGCATGTCTCGTCTCCTCCATCTGAAGCCTCAACCCTAGGATGCAAGTTCTGTGACACCACAAGATCCATACATGCAATATTCAACGCCCATTTAATGCAGTTAGTTTGTGCAGTCTGTAAGGATATTGCATTTGAGTGGCTAAAAAGTGAGGAAATGAAAATCCTATGGAGAAAAAAAAATCCCAGAAACCGTAGTTAGAGACCAACTACATTTGTAGTTTAGAAATTAATTCCAATAAACCCACAAATATATTTATGTAAAATATTCAAACATTAACTAACGTTGCAGTGGGCATTCAGGGCTGCTTCTGCGCACCAGACTTGAACGCTTGAAACAGGGAGGTGTGTTCCTGTGTTTTGAGAATACCTCTGCACGACAGAAATTTGGGAGTTCTAAACCAGGCTCTGACACGGTCTTGCTTTGGGCAATGTCACTTTTAACCTCCGCCTCATTTTCCTCCCATGTAAAATGGAGATCATACTGTAGGCTGATAGCACAGGGTGTTTGCAAAGATTTAAGCAGGTAATATTTTCAAAGCATTCTGAAGATGAAAATTTCTAATTCAGATGAAAAGGGCATTAGCATTTTATTCACAGTAATTCTAGTTTTAAATTGTATTTAATGTTTTGACAGAATATTTTTGTTGCACTAGCAGCAGTGTTCTTGTAGCTTTTGTGTTTTTAGTAACACCTCTTTATGCAGATACTATGCAGATCACACAACTGTTCTGATCTGTGCCATTTTGGGTTCTGTCTACTTGGAAGAAATGTGTTAAAGATTTCATACAGTTCACTGGCTCAGCTCAACTGCTAACACTCTAGGGCAGATGGACCACTGGCTGTAATCCCATTTTAAAACACACTTTTTTTTTTTCCTGCATAGTAAGAATGGCTTGCATGTACTTTTTCTTTCCAGCAATTGTGTCTTAAGTGGGTTTTTTTTGTTTTGTTTTGCAAATAGGCCTGCTTTACGTTTTCCTAGTACTCTGTTTCTTTAACACTGTCTTTTGTCTATCCTGTGAAGGGGGAAGGGGAGCTGTTGATTTCTACATGTAATTGTGATGAATTAGCAAAAAAAGTGAAGTGTATTGAAATTACTAACATTCTATTCTTTAAAGCTGAGTAGTATAATTTAAGCAATGAGACATAAGCTGCATGGGTATTGTGCAATAATTAAAGTGAGTACAAAACTCAAGTTAATGCCATGTTCTAAGTCTTCCACTGTAGGTGTGTGACTATTAGACTAAGCGCACACCCTGCTGTCATTTTTTAAATTGTTTACAAGTCATTTTAAAGTATCATGTACCTTAAAAATCTTGAAATTTACTCCTTTTAAAAAGTTTAAATTGTTTGCGGGTACCATACCTGCGCCTGAATGCTCCGGCCAATTTTTGTGGGTTTTAAAATGTGTTTTTCTTTTGTATTGCTGTCTGAAAGACTTATGTAACCAACTGAGGAATCCAACAGAGAGTTGTCAAATGTGCAAAGTAATCCACTTTCAAAAAAAAAATCAAACAGAGAATTGTAGGAATTGTAATAGGCTTTAACAATGGGCAGATGTGATTTTTTAAGTTGACAATACCCCTTTAAATATGTATTTATAAAGCTTATTACAAAAACATAACCAGCAAAAGTGAAACAAATAGTTTTAGAAAGGGTTGCTGTAATCACTTCAAAGATCAGCAGCCTTTCCGAAGTCTATGAGATTTAGATTCATGCTGTAGCAGGGCTGGATTTCCAATTAGGCACAATAGACGTGTGCCTAGTGGTACCGGCGTTCTGGGGGTTCCTAAAAGTTAAAAGTGGATTAAAAGTTTAATACAGTAGAACCTCAGAGTTATGGATACCTTGGGAATAGAGGTTGTCTATAACTCTGAAATGTTCCGTAAGTCTGCAAAAGACATTATAGACTTCAGCCACATGGGAGGTTCCGGCGGGTAGCGTAGACAAGCCTTTAGCTACAGCCATATCTTCCTCGAAGGTAGATTGTGTGGGTTAGAAAGGGGAATGGTAAGGGACTCCATCACGAATAGGGTGCGGGGTCAGAGTAGACCCAACTGCAGTGGCCTGTTGGACTGCTCCAATGAATGAAAAAAATGGAGTTACTTTGTCAGATATTCACTGCACTCTGTGAATATCTAAATGTGAAGAGGGAATGGAGACCAAGAAAAAATCAGTTCTTTGCATGTCTGCTGATAATAAAATTCATACAAAGGCATTAACAAGCTTAGTTACTGTTAACAGGTCTGAGCTACTTGTTAAAATATAAGGCTCTGACTTATCCTAAGCAGAGAAGCAATTCAGGTTTCACATTTAATCTATAACTTGAGCCAGTATGAGTTACTAAGTACTGTACGTATGTCAGATTCACCCAGAAATGGAGAGGAGGCTTCATATCAACACTATTAGGAATGGCAAGCATCCATTATGGCTGTTAAAACACTCATTGAATTCTGAAGAACAAACAAAATGTGACTGAGGAAATTACCAGGTGGACTGCACTTTAGACCCCTTTTAGTCTCTTGAATGCATTCTTCAGGTAATCGGCCTCGCTTCTTCCACCTCTGAACCATGGCACCCTGTAGTTCAATCTCTCTACAGCCCCCATGTTTCTCCACCATCATGTAAACACATTTGGCACCTGCAAGAAAACTACTTTTGGGGAGTCTATACCCAGCACCAGAGTAGAGAGACTCAAAACAGTTTTATCAAAACAAATGTATTGTTTGTTTACCCAATGGTACATAGCAACCTGGGAAAGGGGATTTTTAAAAGGCCTGTACATCTGTTTCTTACCTACACTTTATCCCCGTGGTTCCCATACTTGTTCTGCCACTTGTGTAGGGAAAGCCCCTGGTGGGCCAGGCAGTTTGTTTACCTGCCGCGTCCACAGGTTCAGCCAATCACGGCTTGCAGTGGCCCCACTTTCTCCCTAGGCTGGGGAGTATCCCCTTTGAGCCTAGATTTGGGCCAGGTAGGGGCACATTCTCCACTTAATAGCTCTCTTATTGTTTCCTCAAGGACTCTTGGTATTCTCTCTGGTGGTACCATATCTTTGCCATTGTTTTGTTTACTATCTTATCTCCCCCAGCCGCATCCTTTGATTTAACTCCTTGCAGTCAAACAAGATAATATCAAGCAGCTAAACTTCATGTTCATAAAAAATAATACAGAGCACTCCTTTATTCTTCACAGTGACTTTTCAGGATTCCATACAATTAACCAGGCCAATATTTAGAATACTATACTTTTGACAATGGTGTTTTGTTCTTACAGCATTTTACCCTCCTCCACAGCTACGAGAGTAAGTCATATCTATGAGCTGATTTTTTTTTTTTTTTTAAGAAGTGCTAAGCACCCACAGCTTTCTTTCACTTAAATAAGAATTGGGGATGTTCAGCCCTTTTGACAACCAGGCCTATACTTCCTCCATCACTTACATGTTTGTCTATTTCATATACACTATATATTGTCACACACACAAACCCTACCTTCAATAAGATAAAGTTAAGGTTGTAAATTGATATCTACTATTTCCCAAAACCATTATTAGAATGTTGTAGTTACTTTAAAAAACACACACACCATGCAAATCCGGAAATGTGGAGGTTAACTCAAAAACCTGGAACCCAAAAACTGTATCAGTTATGATTCCATCACCAACTTTCATTCACTCTTACCCTCTGCTGCTGTCCCCACCCCATCTCTCTTTAGGATCTTCAGCCATGCACCTCAGATTCTCCATTATCACAGCAAAAATTCTACATGCTGCCCTACAATCCTTATATACTAACTCATGCAAGTAATCCAGTTATGCTCACAAGACAGGACTAGGATCTGATATAAATCAGAAGGGTGGATGCAGTTCATGTGATATTTGGTAAGAATTGTGCAACCTAAGACTCCAGTCTTTCTTTCCTCCAGGCTTACAAGGCAGCCCAAATTCCTCCCACTCCATATTCTTCCGCCACTCTGAGCTGGAGCACACCTGCTCAGCTCAGTTCCAAACTTCCAACCAAACTTTGTCATTCACCCAAATGAGAAAAAAATGCTTTTAGAAGTGGCATTCCTGGTGTCCAGAATGATGCCTTAATATCTCAGAAGTCCCACCACATGGCTACAAATCAAAACTCTATCATGTTCTAAAAATTTAAAGGCCTGTAGTTTATGTAAATAACAAAAGGAAGTGGTGTGTGTTCATTAGTCATTTTATGTTCTCCTGACATGTATTCCTCATGCATCAACACTAGAGGCATGCATACAGCAAACTGACAGGATGAACGTTATTCCTGAATGTTTACTTAGGATTGTTTTGTGTTTTATAAATTGTCTTATCTAAAGAGAAAGGTGTGGGTGTGTGTAATACTCTTCAACAATACAGTTCTTGAGCAACATTTTTACTTATTGTTTAACTAAAAATTGTTTAACTAAAAATAATGCCCAGAATTTTGAATACTACTTTCAACTATCTATTTTTCCCCCTAGTTACCTAGTTCACTGTGCTGATAATGCCACATTTTGGAGTTCAGTAGGTGTTTTTTGACTTATCTGCTAATATGATATGGAGGATGTTTTCAGCCCAGACTTCCCTCACCTCATTCCTGTCTTCTTATTCCCTTGTGTCTCCAGTCATTCCCTTCACTTATTCTTGTCTTTCCTCAACCTTCTGGTCAAGCAACATTGTGCCAGTGTCCATTAGGAGACCATACCTGAGATTCCAACAATAATGAATTTCCACTGATGCAGTCATCATAGCTAGGCCTGGTACTTTGGTACCATATGGCTCTGCAACTATAGCAGTGAAGACAACAAGCTGTCTGAGTACTTCAGATTGTTCTTTCCCATATGCATTACTAAGCATTTGTCTGCGATGAATGTCAGCTGTTGTATTGCCGGTCTACCTTTGTTAGATGCATTTGAAGATTATCAAAAGATTATCTTGATTTGACTAAATAAAGTAATTTTGTATCATTCACAAAATTTGCCAGTTCATTCACAAACACACACACCACCACCACCACCTTCCAGGTAATAAGCCCCGTCCAATAAAGAGCCTTGCGGCAATCCACTAATAATCCACCTTCTATTATGGAAACTGACCATTTATTCCTAGTCTTTGCTTTCCACTCTTTCTAAACCAAGACAGAACTTCCCTTTCACTCTGGGAATACTTAATGTCCTTGTAACTTCTTTTGAGGGTCTTTATAAAAGACTTTTTTTGAAAGTCCATGTAAACTGTTTTCACCCGTTCTTTATTTACAGTTTTGCTGATACCTTCAAACAACTATAATAGGTTGCACACATGATTTTCCTTCCCAGAAGCTGTGCTAATTTGTCTTTGTCATATTATATTCACCTAGATGAATTACAAATCTATCCTTAATTTTTTTTCAACTGCTTTATCTGATATTGAAGTAAAGTCTGGTCTGTAGTTCCCAATACAACCTGTAGAAACTTTTTTTTTTAAAAAAAAAGAGGTACAGTACTGGTTACTCTCCAGCCCTCCAGTATAGTAGCTGGTTTTAATGATAGATTACATATTTTAATTAGCAGTACAGCCACTTCATTCTAAGGTTTTTTTCAGAACTCTTGCATGAACACCATCCAGTCCTGACTACTGTAACTGAAATTATCACTTTGTTCCAACATCTCTTTTTTTGACAATACAGTCTCTGACAGTGCCTCATCTTTATTACTTGCAAAGAATATCTCTGAAGTAGTGATCTCCCCATCCTTCTGTGGTGAAAACCCATACAAAGTTACCTTTTAGCTTCTCTGCAATGTCCTTGTCCTGTTTGAATAACTCTTAGCCCTTTAGATTTTTTTAAACTACTGTACAAACTAAAAATTAATTCTCACAACACCCTTGAACAATAGATAAGTATTATTAGACTAATTTAATTTAACAGCCGGGGAAACCGAGACCTAGAGAAGTCAAATGAAGGTCTCAGAGGAAGTCTGTGGCAGGACCAGGATTAAAACTCATGAATTCCTGGCCCGTATGTAATGAGGCTGCACCATAAATTTACAAAGCAAGACTTTATAACAGACTGTTTTGTGACACTGGAAATGCATTAACAAAAATTAAATTCCAAAAGACACACTGAAGCTGAGTGCAAATACAAAGTTAGTAGAAACTACTCAGTGTTAAAACTGAAAACTACTCATTTTGTACAGTTGGCACAAAATGAGCCCTCCGGGGAAAGCTACATTGATATGTCTGTATAAAGGCAGATACCACTTAATAAAGTTTGAAATAGTGAACAGGAAGGCTCTTGGGTGAAGTCTCCAAATGCAGATGATCAAACAGATGTTACAGCTCTCAGGACTACCTACCATCTGGAAAATTAGTATGAAATTGCAAAAGTTAAATGTGAAATACAAGAGTGAAATCCTGACCACATTGAAGTGAATGGTAAAACTCCCACTGACTTTAATGGAACCAGAGGACCAAAAAGAACTTCTTATGGTGAACCAGCTTTCAAGTACATTTATATATAGTGGAAACAAGTAGCTAAAAAAGTGGAGTTTGAATATGACGCAAGCACTACTTATTTCTAAAACAAAATTTGACAAGCTCCTATTAAAAATATAGAGTGACCCAATTTTACAATAGCTTGAAAGAGTAATCCTAGATGGATGGCCAATTGAGAAAGTCCAGGTACCTCCAAGCATAAAATGTTATTGGGGCTCTGGAAATGAAACTGGTGCATATGATGGGATCCTGGAACACTGTATCTTAATACCACACAACATAAAATCAGAAATGCTAAATTTAATCCACAGTGCCCATCTGGATATTGAGAAATACAAGAACACATCACAAGATGAACAGTTCTGGCCAGGCATGTATGCGTCGACCACAGATAAAGTTTCCAAGTGCAAAATCTGCAATAAATTAGAAGGAACAGAATGCAGAAGGAACCCTTGGTCCAAGTTTGTCACAGATGTCTATCTGAATTAAACAAGACAGATTACTAGTCCCATTTTAAAGCTGTTGTCCAACACATTGAGTAGCAATGTAATAATAACACATAGTAAATTAGTTCATTTGCCATTGGATTCCAGATGTATTAATAATAGATAATGGCCCATAATACACAACAGTAGCTCATTTCAGCAATTGTCTTCAACCTACCAGTTCAGGCACATCAAGTCAAGCCCTTGCTATTCACAGACAATTTGGTTAGCTGAAAAGTCCACACGATAAATTGATTTTTACAAAACCCTGGCAATCAATACTTAGCATTGTTAGACTGTCACAATACACTTCACAATGCCACATTGAGATCAACGGTTCAAAGACTATGGGCAGAACGATTAACAAAACCTTAGGGCCAAAATCTAACAAATTTCTTTAGCCAAAGACAATTCACTTCACAGTAGTTGCAAAACAACTATACACCAGAAAACTGGGACACAGAATATAACACAGAGACTGTCAAACAATTAGTCCTATTGCAAGAGTTAGATTCCAAGCAGAAAGTGGCTGATAAATTCCCACCACTAGCAATTAGGTTGTATATCTCACCTGTCTAAGAACCTGTCCTACAGGAGGAACAGAAGACATCTAAACAAAGCCAAGGATAACAATGGGTCTGTAGTTCTAGGAAAAAACAGAGTTAATAAGACACATGCACCTCTAAATATACTACCAAGTATATAAAAACTAACAATATTTTCCACATCTCAAGGACGATTTTAATCAGTTGATTCTGGGAAACTTTCACGGGAGAGTGCATCAGTCACTTTGTTAGAAGCTCCTGAGATGTGTTGGATGTCGAAATCAAAATCTTGGAGAGCTAAACTCCACCGAATAAGTTTTTTGTTATTTCCCGTGGCGATATGAAGCCACTGTAGCGCAGCCTGGTCGGTTTGCAGGTGGAAACGCCGTCCCCAAACATATGGACATAGCTTTCCAGAGCGTAGACAATGACGTAACATTCTTTTTCACTGACTGACCAGTTGCTTTCCTTCTCAGACAGCTTCTTGCTGAGAAACACTAAAGGGTGGAATTCTTGATCCGGTCCTTCCTGCATTAAAACTGCTCCCACACCACGCTCGGATGCATCTGTGGTTACTAGGAACGGTTTGTCAAAATCTGGGGCCCTTAGCACAGGGTCAGACATGAGTGTCGCTTTAAGCTGGTTAAAGGCCTTCTGACACTCTTCGGTCCACTGAATGGCATTTGGCTGTTTCTTTTTGGTTAGGTCTGTCAGTGGGGCGGCGATTTGGCTGTATTGCGGTACAAATCGTCTGTAATAATCGGCCAAGCCTAAGAAGGATTGAACCTGTTTCTTTGACTCTGGGACAGGCCACTTTTGGATAGCATCCACTTTGGCCTGTAGGGGGTTGATAGTTCCTTGACCCACCTGGTGTCCAAGGTAAGTCACTCTGTTTAGGCCTATTTGACACTTCTTAGCCCTAACAGTTAGTCCTGCCTCCCTTATGCGCTCGAAGAGTTTTTGTAGATGTTCCACGTGTTCTGCCCAGGAATCCGAAAATATGGCCACATCGTCAAGGTAGGTGACTGCATATTCTCCTAATCCCGCTAGGAGACCATCTACAAGTCTTTGGAAGGTGGCGGGTGCATTCCACAGCCCGAAAGGGAGTATATTAAATTCATACAGCCCGACATGGGTGGTGAAGGCTGACATTTCCTTGGCGGATTCATCTAGCAGTACCTGCCAGTATCCCTTGGTTAAGTCCAAGGTAGAGATGAACTGGGCCCATCCCAGTTTCTCTAATAGTTCATCTGTGCGTGACATTGGATAGTTGTCGGGGCGAGTTACAGCATTTAGCTTATGGTAGTCCATGCAAAAACGTATCTCCCCATGGGGTTTGGGAACTAGAACCACTGGAGATGCCCATGCACTGCCAGAGGGGCGGATTACACCCATCTGTAACATATTCTGGATCTCCCGTTCTATAGCAGTTTTAGCTTGAGGAGACACCCAGTAAGGTTGGACTTTAATTGGGTGAGCATTACCTGTGTCAATGGAGTGGTATGCCCGTTCAGTCAGTCCTGGGGTCGCTGAGAACGTCGGTGTGTAGCTAGTGCACAGCTCCTGGATCTGCTGTCGCTGCATACGCCCAAGGGTCATGGAGAGGTTCACCTCTTCCACGCCACCAGCACTTTTCCCTTCGTAGTAGACACCTTCAGGCCACTCAGCGTCATCTCCTCCCTGGGCTGTAAACTGACAAACTTTTAATTCTCTGGAATAAAAGGGCTTTAGAGAATTAATATGGTATACCTTAGGCTTTCGGTTGGAGGCGGGGAATGCTATGAGATAATTAACAGCTCCCAGGCGCTCCTGGACCGTGAATGGCCCTTCCCACGACGCTTCCATTTTATGGGCCTAGAGCACTTTTAAGACCATGACCTGGTCCCCTACTTTGAAGGAACGCTCTTTGGCATGTTTATCATACCAGGCTTTTTGCTCTTTTTGAGCATCCTGTAGGTTTTCTTTAGCAAGGGCTAGAGATGTTCGGAGGGTGTTTTGTAGGTTGGTTACAAAGTCCAGAATGTTAGTTCCTGGAGAAGGTGTAAATCCCTCCCATTGCTGCTTCACCAACTGTAACGGCCCCTTAACCTCGCAGCCATATACAAGTTCAAATGGGGAAAACCCTAAACTTGAATGTGGTACAGCTCTGTAGGCAAAGAGCAACTGCTGGAACACTAGGTCCCAATCATTGGAGTGCTCATTTACGAATTTACGTATCATGGCCCCCAAAGTTCCATTAAACTTCTCCACCATGCCATTTGTTTGATGATGGTAAGGAATGGCAACCAAGTGATTTACCCCATGAGCTTCCCAAAGGCTTTCCATAGTTCCTGCCAGGAAATCAGTTCCTGCATCTGTGAGGATGTCGGAGGGCCAACCTACCCTGGCAAAAATGTCTGCTAGTGCCTGGCACACACTTTTAGCCCTGGTGTTGCTTAGAGCTACTGCTTCCGGCCATCGGGTGGCAAAATCCATGAAAGTCAGTATGTACTGCTTTCCTTTGGGTGTCTTTTTCAGAAAAGGACCCAGAATATCCACAGCTACTCGCTGAAATGGAACTTCAATGATGGTGAGTGGCTGGAGAGGGGCTTTGACCTGGTCTTGGGGTTTTCCCACTCTTTGGCATACCTCACAAGACCGGACATAGGTAGAAACATCCTTGCCCATTCCCTCCTAGTGGAATGACCTCCCCAAACAGTCTTTGGTCCTGTTCACCCCAGCATGGCCACTAGGATGATCGTGGGCTAAGCTTAAGAGCTTGACCCAGTACTTAGTTGGAACTACTAACTGTCTCTGAGGATGCCAGTCTTCCTGGTGTCCACCAGAAAGAGTTTCCTTGTATAAAAGTCCTCTTTCTACAACAAACCTGGATCGATTAGAAGAGCTGAGAGGCGGTGGGTTGCTCCGTGCCATCGTCCAAGCTCTCTGGAGGCTTTCATCTGCTTCCTGTTCCCCTGATGCTGGAGACATCAGTTCCTCATTGGATTGTGGACCTATGCTTGGTCCCTCTGGAAGCGATGTAGGGGATGGGGCTGTTTCCGTTGACTGTGAACCGCTCTCCACTGGGGCACTATGTTGGAGTTCAGGCTCCGGCTAAGCCTCTTGTGTAGGGTTATTGGCTGCTGCCGGTTCAGGTTCGGTGGGGCCCTCTGGTGTTGGGGTTGCAAGTACCGGGTTCAGTGCTGGCAATGGGTCTGGTGCTAGTTGTTCCGCCGGTTCCGGGACTGGCTCTGTCTGGGTCTCTGGGACTGGATCCACTATTGCTGTTGCAGACATTGGCCTGCGGTCCGGGTCCATCACCTCTGACCGGGTCCTGGTAGAAGTTTCCGGAACAGAGCTAGGCGTGACAGCTGGTTTAGCCTGGCTGCAGGTGACCATTCCCACCCTCTTGGCTCGCTTCACATGATTGGCCAAGTCTTCCCGCAACAGCACGGGGATGGGATAATCATCATAGACTGCAAAAGTCCACATTCCTGACCAGCCCTTGTACTGGACAGGCAACTTGGCTGTAGGCAAATTGAAAGAGTTGGACTTGAAAGGTTGAATCGTCACTTGGATCTCTGGGTTGATTAAATTGGGGTCCACTAAGGAAGCATGGATAGCCGACATTTGTGCTCCGGTGTCCCTCCACACGGTGACCTTCCTCCCGCCCACACTCACAATTTCCCTCCGCTCCAAGGGTATCTGGGAGGTATCTGGGCCTGAGGACCTCTGGTGCGATTCCGGTGCAATGAACTGTAATCTGTTGGGGTTCTTGGGGCAGTTGGCCTTTACATGCTCTGGCTCGTTACATTTAAAACATCGTCCAGCCGACGGGTCACTAGGGTGAGGGGGGTTGCTGGAGAATGGTGTGGAGGGACGATAAGGTGGCTGGAGGGTTCCTTGGGGGGTAGGTGGGGCCTTGGGCTGCCCCTGGTAGTAGGGTGTGGTCTGAGTTGTCCCTTCTGGTATCTGCTCCAACTGCAACCAGTTTTTTTCTTTTCTGCCACCTCCACCCATTTGGCTCCAATCTCCCCCACCTCAATTACAGTTTTGGGATTCCCATCTAGGATGTATCTTTCTATTTCCTCAGGAACACCCTCTAAGAACTGCTCCATTTGCATTAGGAAGGGCAAATCTTCTGGAGATTTAACACTGGCTCCTGATATCCACAAAAAGAAAAGGAGTACTTGTGGCACCTTAGCGACTAACCAATTTATAGTCTCTAAGGTGCCACAAGTACTCCTTTTCTTTTTGCGAATACAGACTAACACGGCTGTTACTCTGAATCCTGATATCCAGGCATCCCAATGTTTCACAATGTGGTAGGCATGTCAGGTAAATGACACATTTGGTTTCCACCTTAGGGCTCTGAACCATCAACGGGAATGCTTGGGTGTTAGCCCCATTCTGACTCTCGCCTTGCTTTTAAACCGTTCAAACTGGTTCATGTGTTCCTTAGGCATTTCAGCCGCCACCTCAGGTAAGGGTCCACTGAGTTGCGGCCTCAGCTCTACCACATATTGGTCTGTAGAGATGCTGTACCCAAGGCAGTCCCTTTCGAAGTTTTCTAAGAAGACCTCGGTATCATCGCCTGCCTTGTAGGTGGGGAACTTTCTGGGATGGGAAGTGGTACCTGAAGAAGGATTGCTAGGGTTTGTTGGTATATTCTGCCGAGTCTTTGCCTTCTCCATCTCCAGTGCATGCTTCCTCTCTTTTTCCTTCTCCTCCAGTTCTTTGGCCCTTGCCTCCATAGCTCTCCTGTGGGCAGCCTCTTGGTTCTTTTCTACCTCCATAGCTCTCCTGTGGGCAGCCTCTTGGGTTTTTTCTGCCTCTCTCGCTGCCTCCATTTCTTTGTCCTTTGCCTCCATTTCTCTCCTGTGGGCCGCTTCTAGGGCTTTTTCTGCCTCTTTCGCTGCCTCCAGTCTGGCTAACTCCAGTTTGTGTTGTGTCTTTGTTTCTGCCATCTTTGCCTCTCTGTTTTTAACTAACTTTACACCCGAGAGTTAAAAATAAAACAAACGAACAAAAAAAAAACTTGGCTTGTAAAATTTTGCTGTGCTGGAATATGATACCTATATTCTCTGATAGCGATTGTCACCTACAGAAAAATCCTAAAAAAAAAAACCCCAAAAAACAAACAACAACAAAAAACAAACAAACAAAACCAAAAAACCCTAACACCTTTGTCTCCAGGCAAATAGGCAGAAAACCCCTCTAGTTGCTCTTAGGTAAAAAAAAAAACAAAAAACTTCAGGTCTGTGAAGACTTGTGAATTTCCCTGCAGGGGGTTAACTACCCTGCCTTTAGGTAGAGAAAACTCCAGCTCACAAAAGACAATTCCATTTTGTCTCTGCTCTGGCCCCCAAGCAGAGGAAAAAAAAAAAAAAACTCTAACTGCTTTCAGTTTAAAAACTGCTTTCCAGCAGCCCAAAAGAAAAAATATATATTTCCTTTTCAAATCTGTGCTTCTGGTTCAAAAAATCTCAAATTGATCTCAGAATAATTTCAAGTTAATCCCACCGCTCTGCCACCATGTCAAGGTTCCTTCCCCACTCTGAACGCTAGGGTACAGATGTGGGGACCTGCATGAAAACCTCCTAAGCTTACTTTTACCAGCTTAGGTTAAAACTTCCCCAAGGTACAAACTATTTTACCTTTTGCCCTTGGACTTTCGCTGCCACCACCAAACGTCTAACCGGTATTATTTTATTAGGAAAGAGTCCGTTTGGAAACGTCTTTCCCCCCAAAATCCTCCCAAACGTTACCCCCCCCTTTCCTGGGGAAGGCTTGATAAAAATCTTCACCAATTTGCATAGGTGAACACAGACCCAAACCCTTGGATCTTAAGAACAATGAAAAAGCATTCAGTTTCTTAAAAGAATAATTTTAATAGAAGAAAAAGTAAAAAGAATCACCTCTGTAAAATCAGGATGGTAAATACCTTACAGGGTAATTAGATTCAAAACATAGAGAATCCCTCTAGGCAAAACCTTAAGTTACAAAAAGACACAAAAACAGGAATATCCATTCCATTCAGCACAGGTTATTTTCTCAGCCATTTAAACAAAACAGAATCTAACGCATATCTAGCTAGATTACTTACTAAGTTCTAAGACTCCATTCCTGTTCTCTCCCCGGCAAAAGCATCACACAGACAGAGAGAGAGGCTTTGTTTCTCCCTCTCCCCAACTTTTGAAAGTATCTGGTCTCCTCATTGGTCATTTTGGTCAGGTGCCAGCGAGGTTATCCGAGCTTCTTAACCCTTTACAGGTGAAAGGGTTTTTCCTCTGGCCAGGAGGGATTTTAAAGGTGTTTACCCTTCCCTTTATATTTATGACAGCCCCACACAGCGGGGCTTCAGCTTTCTGCCCTCGGTCCCAGCAAGTCTAACACTGCTGGCCCTGCTTGGCAGCCCCCCTGAAACCTGCTCACAGCCTCCCAGGGGTCTCATGCCCCTGGTTGAGAACTGCTGATTTAGACAACCCTAAGGGGGCTCTCCGATTTACAGCAGCCTGTGACTGGGTGCCTACTTGATGCTGACCTGAATCTATGCAGTGTATAGTACTACAGTCCCATATTCAAGATACTCCTGTCAGCTGCAGCCCAGACAGGCCTCCTACTCCAGGACTTGCAAAAGGATTCTCCTCTGGCCAAAACTGAGACTTTTAGAGCTTCTGTAAGCTGTTCTGTCCTATTATGTAGCATACAAGAGCTGTAAGTGGTTTGAGTCTCTCACCTAGGGTTTATAATTGAAACACTGACAAATCTTTTACTATGAGATAGCACATAAGAAAGCAGAAAGGATTCCATTTTAATCATCCTGTTAGGATGTAATATATAGTATTATGGTGAGGCCACCTTGTGACTAAAGACACAAAAGGTGTGTGTTATGTACTTTGAACTTGAATGGAACAGAACTTGAATGGAACGGAAAATTAACATAGCATTTAACATACATACGAGCAGATGAAAGTGTCAGATTTTTTATATTTTAGGAAATCCAAATGTTAATAGTGAATATATCATTCTAGGATTATGTGAATCATTATATGCTGTGTCTGTATGAGCAACAACAGAGCAATGTGTTTACATATGCAGTGCCCATGCATTTCCACACACTATGTTTTCTTGCTTCATAACTGATGCATGATGTATTTATTAAATTGCTGCAGGTACAATCAGAGATAATTCTACATTAGGTACAGGCACATGGGCTTCTTACTAAAGTAAAAAAAACTGTTAAAATCATTTATTCAAATGTAGCAAGACACAGAATACTTACTGAGGACTATTTCTATGCCATGTTTCAAAATCTATCCATTTTGGCTGTAGTGTGGTTAGTATGTGATTAGGGGTTGTTTTTTTTCAAACAGAAGGAAAATATTTTTCCTTTTCCTCACCCATAAGTCAAAAACTGCTAAAGGTATTTTGAAGTTGAATATTTCAGAAAATTGTGACCACCTCAGAACAGTCTTATAATAGAAAGTGTTTTGCAGTAACTATAGCAATTAATATTTGTTATGAAGAAAATATTATCTTTTCTGGTGAAATATAGTTGTTTGTTTCCCAAGCATGTCCAGTTAGAAGAGGGGGAACACTTCCCTTCCTCAAAAACAGAGATGAAGTGAGAGGGGAAAAATGGGGATTGGTGAGGGAAGGGTAAATGTAGAAGACAAGCACGAAGAATGATCTCACTTCAGAAAGTGGCATCAGACAAGGGAGGGATAAAGAATAGTCCTTTCAGAGAGAAATTACTCCACTTTGAAATTCTTTTATGTGGTGCCTGTGTACTATGGTGATTGATGCATTAGAAATGCAAAGATTTGTTTGATTGATACAGAATTTACAAAGTGTTTAGGACTCTAATGTACCTTTTAGGCATAGCAAAGCACTGGAAGTGGGTGTATTTTCAGATCCTCAGTGAAGAGCTCCAACAGGCTTTGTACAGTATCTGAAACTGGTACGCCTACAGGAGCAAACAGGAGTACAGCCACTACACAGCGTTTGCAAAGATGAAGCATGCACTTGCACCCACATAGGTGCTGGAACTATGGATTCTGGGGGTGCTGCCACGCTGGAAGTGCTTTCCATTATATACAGGGTTTACAGTTTGGTTCAATGGCTCTCAGCACCCCTGTGCACCCCAGCAGAAATAAAAGGAGCTGGAGGAATCTGGTATGCAGAAGAACAAAAAGATTATAACTGTGTCTAGTCTCTGATATTAACTTGCTATTCTGCTCATGTTCTTACTTTAAAAGAATGTTAGTGTTAAATGAACACTCATATAGCTGCCAGTAGATGGCACAATGATTTCTCTTACTAATAAGTTTGAGAAATACTGTTAGTGGGCAACTTTTATTATTTCTTTTCTACTATCTGTGTAAACACCAGATCTACTTCTAGTAAAGCTGTTTGGTTGGGAGAACTGATGTAAATTACCTCCATACCTTTTGTACTTCAGTGTCTAATTCTGGACTCATACCTCTATCCTCCATTTCAGACTTTACATGTTCTTTTAAAATTGCCTGCTTGGTGGGCGGGGGGAAAGAGAGTTGGTGATTTGATCTCTTCACACACCTGATTAGTTCTGATTAGAAATTATGTATTTTCTGTAGTAAAAAATTGCCTGGTCCAAAACAATGTACAGTGTACATTGCTATTATTATAATATTTGGACTGTTATTGTAATATACTGGAATTTTTTTTAATAAAAGACCTTTTTCCTCCTCCTACTCGACGGTTTCCCGATTCCTTTCTTATCAAAGTAACCCACCATTGCCAAAACTATCCTTTTTGAAATAATCAATAATTGATATTTACCATGAGCTGTTTCCTTCACAGTCTAGTCCTATCCTGTGGGAGATGGCTGTACATGAGCTGTCAAGAAAGATTTTCTACATGAGAGATTTGCCTGCATGCAAAAGTTCTTATCTCCCATATATAAAAAAATCTGTAACTCTTTCAGGGAAATCCAGCACTAGAATAGGAGACAAGAACACTTCCCCAAGGTTAGTGGAGATGACTGCAACTTTAACAGTCAGTAGCTGTCTCATTGAGGATGGATAATTCAAAAGAAAAGACTGTATCAGGAAACTATAAGAGGTAGATATTATAAAACCCTTCTCAGTGATTGTATATATTGATTGTAAACAATTTTGCTGAGGAATCAGAATCATAGAATCATAGAAGATTTTGGTTGGAAGAGACCTCAGGAGGTCATCTAGTCCAACCCCCTGCTCAAAGCGGGACCAATATCAACTAAATCATCCCAGCCACGGCTTTGTCAAGATGGGTCTTAAAAACCTCTAAGGATGGAGGTCTACCACCTCCCTGGCAACCTATTCCAGTGCTTCACCACTGTCCTAGTGAAATAGCTTTTTCTAATATCCAACCTAGACCTCCCGCACTGCAACTTGAGACCATTGCTCCTTGTTCTGTCATCTGCCATCACTGAAAACAGCCTAGCTCCAGTGTTTTTGGAACTCCCCTTCAGGTAGTTGAAGGCTGCTATCAAATCTCCCCTCAGTCTTCTCTTCTGCAGACTAAATAAGCCAAATTCCTTCAGCCTCTCCTTGTAAATCATGTGCCCCAGCCCCCTAATCATTTTCGTTGCCCTCTGATGGACTCTCTCCAATTTGTCCACATCCTTTCTGTAAGTGGGGGGCCCAAAACGACGCAATACTCCAGGTGTGGCCTCACCAGTGTCAAATAGAGGGGAATAATCACTTCCCTCAATCTGCTGGCAATGCTCCTACTAATGCAGCCCAATATGCTGTTAGCCTTCTTGGCAGCAAGGGCACACTGTTGACTCATATCCAGATTCTCATCCACTGTAATCCACAGGTCCTCTTCTGCAGAACTGCCACTTAGCCAGTCAGTCCCCAGTCTGTAGCAGTGCATGGCATTCTTCTGTCCTAAGTGCAGGACTCTGCACTTGTCCTTGTTGAACCTCATCAGATTTCTTTTAGCCCAATCCTCCAATTTGTCTAGGTCACTCTGGACCTATCCCTACCCTCCAACATATCTACCTCTCCCCTCCAGTTTAGTGTCATTTGCAAACTTGCTGAGGGTGCAATCCATCCCATCATCCAGATCATTAATGAAGATGTTGAACAAAACCAGCACCAGGACAGACCCCTGGGGCACTCCACTTCATAGCGGCTGCCAACTAGACATTAAGACATTGATCGCTACCCGTTGAGCCCAACAATCTAGCCAGCTTTCTATCCACCTTACAGTCCATTCATCGAATCCATACTTTTTTAACTTGCTGGCAAGAATACTTCTAAAAGAAAACGTGCTAAAAGAATACCTGCAAGAATGAACTCTTTGGCCAAATTTCCCTCTACAGTCTCTAGCTTCTTCAACATATAACAAATGAGGAAGTAGATTTTCAGAGAAGAATCATCATCTGATGGTATCTTTCTCCATGGGCAAAATATTGTTATCTCATTACACGTCAACAGTCAATGCTTGTGAAATGATGGAAACAAATTGTGGAGAACCAACAATATCTGTCTAATCTGGAATCTTTCTTGTTTCCAGTCAAGAGGCCTGGGGAGATGGGATAGGACAAGTTTTTGTTACATATCTTTGTTTTCAGGGGAAGTGTTTTATTATCACAAGAAATATGAGAAAGTATGAGATCACATGGACTCAGAACTGTATTTTAATTGTCAAAAAAAATCACAGTACCTACCCTTTTCCTGTGGTAGGATTTGAGCATTTAATGGACTGCCACTTTTACTTTCAGTTAAGAGCCAATGGTTAATATTTTAGTTTTTCTTCATATTTCTAGGGTGACTGTATATGAATTTCTATGCAAAAGTATGTCTGATCTGGTTTATCAGTCCTGGGTCTTCATTTCTGATGAATATTCATGACCCAAAAGTGGTTACTTGGATTTCTGTGTCAAACAGCTTAGATGCTGTTTCTCAGTATAAACAAACTATTTGGGAGTCAACTCAAGGAGGGTTAGGTGCTTGGCTGCTTACCCTTTCATAGAGAGGTATTTGGAGTTATTGCCTGTAAAAGTCTGGAAGTGAATTAAAAAAATAACTGCTTTATTAAAGGTGAACTGCCAGCGACAAATTAAAATTAAGTCCAGAGTTATGTGGCAAATGTTGCTACTAACCAGGTTGCAAAGAACATTCAGCACAGAAATAAATTTTAACTAAGGGTTTTTGTATATTATTTTTCCCCCTGTGAAGGACTCTTGGGACTTCTTGGTTCATCAACAGTATTGCAGAATATATCATTCTATTATAAAGAATATAGATTTCATGAACTATAAAGACTATTTTGATGTTGCATTCTGGGATGTCCGAGTGATTAGGGGTATGGAACAGCTTCCCTATGAGGAGAGTTTAAAAAGTCTGGGACTAATAATCTTGGAAAAGAGACAACTGAGGGGAGATATGATAGAGGTCTATAAAATCATGAGTGGTGTAGAGAAAATGAATAAGGAAGTGTTATTTACCCCTTCACATAATACAAGAACCAGGGTTCACCCAACAAAATTAATAGCCAGATTTAAAACAATCATAAGGAACTACTTCTTTACACAACACACAATCAATCTGTGGAACTCGTTGCCAGGGGATGTTGTGAAGGCCAAAGTTATAACTGGGTTTAAAAAGGAATTAGATATGTTCATGGAAGATAGGTTCAGTAATGACTATTAACCAAGATGGTCAGAGATGCAACCCCATTTTCCAGGTGTCCCTAAACCTGTAACTGCCAGAAGCTGGGACTGGGTGATAGGGCGGATCAATCGATAAAGAACCCTGTTCTGTTCATTCCCTCTGAAGCATCTGGTACCGGCCACTGTCAGAAGACAGGA
The DNA here is from genome assembly GCF_015237465.2 of Chelonia mydas. NCBI lineage: Eukaryota > Metazoa > Chordata > Testudines > Cheloniidae > Chelonia > Chelonia mydas. The sequence continues at coordinate 75,706,330 of NC_051246.2, forward strand.
TACTGGGCTAGATGGACCATTGGTCTGACTCAGTATGGCCATTCTTACATTTGTATATTTCATTAGTCCCCTCTGCTGTTCAATCTGTGTATTAGATTGCTAGAGTCAAAAATACGGAGATTCGGGTTGCAGTATTATCAGAATGCTAATATTACATTATTCTATGCATCCTGATTATAGACTGTCAGATGATTATCAGACTGTCTAGCTGACAGTTTATTGAATGAGCAACAGCTGGTTGAAAGGACTCAATCAGACAAAACTGAGGATATACTGGCGAGTTGGAGAAGGCTTTTGACCAGCTTGTTGGCAGTTTCTGTGTCTGTTATCCAGGGAATGCATCCCTCATTGATAAGACCAGGGTAGAATTTGGAGGTCACTCTTGACTGCTCTTAGCATAAAGGCCCATGAAACAGTGATCAAGAGGAGTTATAACCATTTCCAGTTTAATCAGGAAAAGTTGATAATTTTTCTCATATGGAAACTCCAGCATGGTCATTAATGTCTTTGTTACATCCCACGGCAGTGTAATGCACTCCTAAGTGGATTTCTCTTTAACTGATTCAGGGGCTATGACTAATGAAAAATGCAGCTGCACACTTTCTCCTTTGGAGCGAAGGATGGGAGTAAATTTGTGCCTGTTCTTATCAAACTACACTGCGTCCAAATACAACAAAGGATACAAATTAAAGTTATCAGTAGTACTTTATAAGGCCCTTTTTTATCTTGACCTGTAGTCCCCCAACCCACGTGCTTGTTTGACAGTTATAACTGGCTAAAATGGATCTGCCCTTATTTCCCAGGTTTGGTCAGCATGGAAGTTCTGGAGTGCTATCTTTTAAGAGTTTATCTGATGGAACAAAGTTATGAGTCACTGGGATTACTAATTCCTCCCACTTTTGTCTAAGGGTGCTAAGTTTATAGACCCCACATCTCACAAACACTGCCTGTAGGACAATTCTGGGAGTCCCAAAATCAGTTGCATGGACCACCTTGTGGCATCAGATTTCAAAATGATGCTTTAATGAAACATGGTGTTTTCATGTAATGTCAGATTTTGTCACTGATGGGTTAATCCTCTTTGAACAACATAATACTTGTATGCAGTGCTGTTGTAGCTGAGTTCGTTACAAGATATTAGAGAAACAAGGTGGGTGAGATAATATCTTTTATTGGAACAACCTCCATTGATGACAGAGACAAGCTTTTTAGCTTACACAGAGCTCTTCTTCAGGTTTGAAGAAAAAAGTTATACCCCAAGAGGTAATGCACGTCTAGCCAGAGGCACATGGTGTAATAAATGCTCAAAACATGGACATTTTGCAGCTGTTTACCTCACCAAAGTAGTCAGGTAGTTGATTCATATTACAGACAATCAGGAGCCATTCTTTCTGGGATCTATCATTTGTGATGACAGAGAGCTTGCCTGGGGAGAGAGACTGAATATTCATGGCAAGACTGTTGACTTTGAAACTGAGTCAGAAGCTGATGTCACAGTCATCTCAGAAGGGACTTACAATGATCCTCAACCCCTCCCAGAACTGAAGTCACCTGACACAGCTCTGACTAGCCCTGGAGATATTCTGACTTGCACTGGCCAGTTCACCACAGAAACAATGTACAAAGACAAAAGCTATGCATTCAGAGTATATGTGATGAAAGGACCACAGACCAACATCTTTCTCTGATGCAGCATGACAGCCATGATAGGCCAAGTGAGAAAGGTAAAAGAATTTGATTGACTATTTGGTGATATTGAACTTTTGAAAGGAGATCCAGTACAAATAACCTTAAGAGACAATGCTAAACCATACAGTGTACATACACTTTGCAGGATTCCTATCCCATTGCTTCATAAAGTGGAACCTTAGTTAAGGTGAATGGAGTGGACTCACATAATCAAGAAAATCTCTGAGCCAACAACATAATGTGCCCCAATGGTACCACTTATAAAGAAAAATGGAAAAATATGAATCTGTGTGGATCTTAAAAGACATAATGGAGCAGTTGTGAGAGAAAAATATATCCTCCCAACATCCAAAGACTTCCTCCCCAAAGTGAAAGAAGCTATAGTATACTCCAAACTGGACGCCTCCAGCGGATTCTGGCAAATTCCATTAGCCAAAGAAAATGTTAAACTGACTAAGTTATGAACACTCTTACAAGAGACGTCACTCAGTTAGACACCTGCCAGGTCTAGAAACTGGTCACTATGTTCATGTCAAACTGAATGGAGAAAAAGGGTGGACCACTCCAGCTGTCAGAAAGAAAAGGACTTCAGTGCCCAGATCAGACATGACGGAGAGTTCAACGGGTACCATCGACATCCGCAGCATGTTCCGTCAGAAAGAACCACCAATAAATGACAGGTTTCAGAGTAGCAGCCGTGTCAGCCTGTATCCGCAAAAAGAACAGGAGTACTTGTGGCACCTTAGAGACTAACCAATTTATTAGAGCATAAGCTTTCGTGGGCTACAGCCCACTTCATCGGATGCATAGACTGGAACATATAGCAAGAAGATAGATCTATATATACATACAGAGAAGGTGGAAGTTGCCATGCAAACTGTAAGAGGCTAATTACTTAAGATGGGCTATTATCTGCAGGAGAAAAAAACGTTTTAACTTTTTTGCAATGACTCTACAGAAGGCAGATGCTGAACGAGAAGACTCCAGGACTCCAGCCTGACCACAGCCAGGCGCTGCCACCACGAACGGACAGTCAGATGACCAAGCGTTATGCACTACGGCTGTGTCATTAGAAAAACAGTATGACGCAGAGGCCCTTAGCTGACCGAGCGTACTGACCTTCAGCGGCAGCCGGCTCGTGTAAACACTGTCAAGGGTTGGGGCGCAGACCCGAGGGCGGGGGACGTACAAGCGGGATGTGAAAAGTTGAATAGTATTGCGAGGTTCAGCCACTAGGTGGCGCTGTGCGTGACGTACCCTATTTAAACCACCCTCAGCATGCCTGGCCGAGCTTTAAAAGGGTCTGATGACGACATACCTGGAGTCACAACCACGCTCTGCGACTACCCATGTCCGGTACAGGAACCGCACCAACCACATACTCACCTCACGCCGGCAAAGGAACGCCAACACTTCCGCCTCGGTAACCCTCACGGCCAATCGTTTCACCCCTCCAGAGCCACTCCTCCGCCACGTGACTCGCAGGATGGCTTCGTCCTCAGCGGCGTTTCTCTGGCGCATGCGCTGTAAGTTTCAGTCTCTGTCAGCCGGTTAATCGGCTGTCCTTTTGTCTGCGCATGCTCTGAGCGGCCGCCCTCTTCCCCCCTCCGCACTCTATTGCGCATGTGTTGAACTCCATCGCCCTGTTTGGTGCATGCGCTGAGGGAGGCTGCCCGTGCGCTCCACCTTGCTCTAGCTCCGCCCTCGTTACTACCGGGAGCGGTGGCTGTGATGGCGGCCTGGCCGGGTCCGCTTCATTCGGTGCTGCTGTTGCTGGTGGCGTCGGTGCTGCCCGGCGGCTCGTGGGGCTCAGAGGCGGCCGGGGCGGGGGAGTCCCCGGGCGGGCCGGGCCCCGGGGAGCGGTTTAAAATCGAGGGCCGGGCGGTGGTGCCCGGGGTGAAGCCGCAGGACTGGATCGCGGCGGCCCGGGTGCTGGTGGACGGGGAGGAGCACGTCGGCTTCCTCAAGTGAGCGGCGGAGGGGCTCGGGGAGAGGCCGGGCCGGGGGTGGGCAGTCGCCGCTTGCCGGGGTCAGCAGGGCCGTTAGTCCCCGCCGGGCGGATCGCCCCTCCCGGGGTCTCTGCTGCCCGCTCGCTACAGTGGCAGCGGGTGACTGACGGGAGCCCCCCGCACACAGAGCTGCGTCGCAGCCCTTCGCGGCGAGGGGGCGATCTGGGGAGCGGGGGCTGGGCTGACGCTCGCCCGGCTCCTGCAGCAAACGCCCTTCCCCGTCACGGGCCGCCTTACGCCTCCGCGCGCCTTACACTTGGCCGGCCTCCGGGGGCTGAGCGCGCCCTGCCGAGCCGCCCTGCTGTCACTCCCCGCTGGGCCTGTTGATGCTTTGGCGGCCTGGCCCGCGGCTGTGCCCCTCGCTCCTACTTGCCCCCTGTTGTTATGATCAGTGGGTGGCTGGCGTTCTTAACCCCCGCCCCTTACTTATGGCAGGAAAAACACACAGAATTATGGGCAGAGTCAGACCACATTTCTCACTTGCCCAGCCTTCCCAGTGCCCCACGAGGTTAGCCAGCTTGTGCAGGCAAAGGGAGCTGCCTTCCACAGATGTTGTAACATAGGTATCAAAAACAGTGTAGTACAAGTAGTCAGTCACAGTTGCAAAGCTTCCACCAATTTATTTCTGGGAACCTGATTGTGATGTCATCAGTGAATCCATCATAGCTTTTTTTTTTTTTTTGTAAACTCTGATAGTATCTATTGAAATTTATAGGCTGCTCTTTAATGTCCCTGAATGACAATGATCAGGTGACATCACATGCTCAGTGGTTTGAGCATTGGCCTGCTTAACCCGGGTTTGTGAGTTCAATCCTTGAGGGGGCCATTTAGGGATCTGGGGCAAAAATTGGCAATTGGTCTTGCTTTGAGCAGGGGGTTGGACTAGATGACCTCCTGAGGTCCCTTCCAACCCTGAGATTCTATGATTCTATGTATAAATCATCTTAAAAAACTGTCAGTTCTAATAGTCTCTTGTATATTGAAGCGTGATGAATCTTTATTTTATTTCCTCAGGACAGATGGAAGTTTTGTGGTTCATGATATACCTTCTGGATCTTACGTAGTAGAAGTTATATCCCCAGCTTATAGGTTTGAACCAGTTCGAGTGGACATAACTTCAAAAGGCAAAATGAGGTGAGCCCTTCAGATTATTTCTGCATCGATCTATTGAAACAAATTGAATCTGGCTGGTAGTGCAGTATTAGTGTTACTTGAACTCACTGTAGTTCAGACAGGGTTGGTACTTTCATTTTAGACCTTAAGTTTCAATTGTTTATATCTTTTTTTCAAAAGTTATTTATAGATGGAAATTTAGTTTCAAAAGTTTAGCTTTATTTTGATTTTTTTTCTCCCTATTCTCGCAACTTTAATATGAGTGAATGGAAAAGATTTGGAAGAGTTTTGTTTCCTTTCACCACTTCAATAATTTATTGGGTTGATAGCAGGCAGTGTGAAATAAAATCTGCCCCTAAAATCTCCACCTCCTTTCTTTTTTGAGAGGCTTCCAGTGGTCTCCTGAGATTCTTTTCTTTCCATTTTTAGTCTGTATCCCCTTTCTGTCTTGCTTGGTTACTTTCTGTCTGAGTCAGGAAGACGGTCTCCATCTCTCTGTCCCTGGAATCTCTCTGTGCTGTTTTGTTCATTCTCCTTCAGTCAGTCTAAAGTAGTTATTTGAAGAACGTACATCCTTATTCCAGGAGTGGAGCAGGTTGCTGTATTAGTATGGAGAATGAAGGGCCATACATGTTCCTAAATTGTGACTTGTTCTTATTAGACCATGGCACAGATCCCTGTACTGTTTGTCTATGCTTGCCTCATCCGCAGCAACTTTAGCTGTGTCCTTTGTTTGTGTTCGTTACAGTAGGGCGTCTTAGTGCACACTAAGGCTTTGTCTACACTGGCAAGTGAAAGACAAAACTTTTATCATTCAGAGGTGTTGGAAAAAACAACCTCCCAAAAGACAAAAGTTTTGTCCACGACAAGCGCTGGTGTGAACGGCGCTTTGTTGGCAGGAGAGCTTGCTCCTGCCAACAAACAGCAGCTACACTGCTCACCTTTTGGCAGCACGGCTGTACTGGCACAGCCACGTCGCTAAAAGCTGCGTAGTGTAGACATAACCTAATACACAACTCTACATTATTGTACGCTATTCAGCACATAGTACAAAGGAATAGCTGTCCTGTCCAATAAGAGGGATTTATTTGAACTAGTAAGATGAAATTAAAATGTTTAAATTGTACTTTTTCTTTAATTTCTATACGTATGTAGCAACTTTAACTTTACACGTTAAGTGATCATACAATGGCAAATCCTGTTATAAGTGATAAGCACAAGAGGTAGCATAAAGGTTCCTATGGGAACTGTAATACTTATTTTTCTGGTTCTGAAAAATTAACATTTCAAATTGAATATTGCATTAACTGAGTCTTTGCATTTAATTACGTATATCATAATGTTGTCTGTCTTATTTGAAAGCTTAAACCTACAGTCTCATTAGATGTCTCATCCAATTAACAACCATGACATACTTTAAATTTTTAAAAGTAAAATATTTTTAAAAAGGAATCCCAAGTTGAGGTGGGACTGATTGTGAGACGTAATTAGAATCTTTGGTACTCAGAGAGAGGCTCGGGTGCAAGTGGCTCTTTTAACGTGCCTCCTGTAGCTCTTTGCATTATATGATATAAATATAAATATTTCCCCATCATACTGTTTCATTTAGTATAGTACTGTACATTTATATTTAAACAATGAATTCACCCTACTGTGTCTCTTTTGGGTAATGTTGATTGCTAATTTGGCTCTTGAACTGTTGAGGTCTGAGTATGACTGAATTAGATTGTTCCAATATTTATTCCTGTCGAATGCCAGACTTGAAAATGAGCTTTGGTGAATGTAATGCACTTGTTTTCCGGCATGGGGGGTTAAGTAAACACTTCAGAAATTGTTAACATTGTAATCCATATTTAACCTGACTATGATACTCAGTACCCAGAAGAATGTGTTCTCCCAGTTATACTTAACAAACCAAGTTTACCAGTTAGCTGGTTACTGAGATCTCCATAACTGTATTGAAGAAGACCTTGGAGTCACAGCTGAATTTTTTCTAAAGCTTTAATCAAATTGTCTCATGGTAAAGTTAACTGACTAATCTTTTCTGACGAGCATTAATAAATTAACACAAATAGTTCTTCATCAGCCACTTCCCAACAAATGGCTCTACTGTTTCTGATCTTCTGTTTTTTTGTCTTACCTGTCCACTTTAAATTTATACATTCTACCATAATTGATAGTCTGGAAAAATATTAAGAGGGGATATTATTAGTGGATGGGATGATGGGTATTGCTTAAAGAGTACATTTGGACAAATGTTTTCTATGGTTCACACTTCCATGTAGCAGCTTGTTAAGTTTGTAGTCTTGTAACAAGCTTTGACTAGAGGGAATATTATAAAGGATTTGTCAAGTTAGAGGAGAGGATTTTAAAAATGCTTTAAAAATTCTTATTTTTTCACTAGAGCAAGATATGTGAATTACATCAAAACGTCAGAAGTAGTCAGGCTGCCATACCCGCTTCAGATGAAATCTTCTGGACCCCCTTCTTACTTCATAAAGAGAGAGTCTTGGGGATGGACAGACTTTCTAATGAACCCTATGGTATGTATAGATGCAGCACACAAATCTATTTGCTGCTGATTTGAGATTTTTACCTTAAAGCTTTTTAATAGCGGATTTAGGGTAGCATCCATCCATAGCAGTTAGAACGCCAAGCAAAGAAAAAAAATTAATTCTTGGGACTTGTGAAAATAGAGAAAATACACAATCAGTTTGGAAATCTCAGTAAAACAAACTTGTTTTTCATATATATTGTCCATAGAATAAGAGGCATTACTAGAGATGAATGGTTACACCAGCTGAAGAGCAATTGCAGGTTTATGGTAGTTGAAAAATGCTTATTACTGATAATTGGATGAACCCAGTGGGGTGGTTGCAACATTGACTTAAAGTGTCACACTCTCAGCCAGCAGCAAGATTCTTTCGCTGCTTTTTCATTAATAAGAGCAGGCATTGCAGCATTAAGCATAACGGTAATTGCAAATAACCAATACAGATTATGAGTTTTCACAGTAAAAATATTAATCTCCTGTTGGATCAAGCTGTCTGCTGTTTTCCCAGTTCAAATCATGAAAGCATTATTTCTTTATTTTACACTTTTTAAATTAGAATATAAGTGAACATATTAAAATCTAACATGCAGAGAACAAAACCACAATCTAGGGGGAAATCACAGGCAAATATATGAAAATATGATGCATCCTAAACATCCTGAAGCATTCATTTTTGTATTAAAATACGTTAAAGGAATGCTATGGCTCTCTAGGTATTAAGCTTTACTTGTCTTGGACAATGTTATAGCTGTAAATGTGATTGTTTAAAAAACAAGGCTATCAAATTAAAATAGTCTTCAAATCAGAGGAACCAAAATGCACACTACTCCTTTTAATGTCAGTCCCAAATATAAACAAAGCTGTGTATGTGCACTATGCTTAGGTTCTATGTTAATAGAGCTTTAAAAGAATTAAGACTTGGAACAGTCTAAGATGGGGAAACACTAAAGCGCAAGCTGTGGATCTGCATCCATTGCAAAGCACATGTAACTGCAATATTAAATTTTGTAGAACTAATTTGGTGACTAAATAGTGGCTTGTTCTGAAGGTCATGAACAAAAATATTAACAAACTAATTGTTTATGCTCAGATGAATTAGGACCAGTCTACAGTAGAAGTTTAACTGTGTCTGGCTCAATTAAGGGCACCTCTGTCCAATGATAGTTAAACTTCTACTGTAGACTGGTCCTAATACGTCTGAGCATGCACAGTTATTGTATGTTAATGTTTTTGTTTAAGACTTTCAGTACAAGTTTCAAAACAAGACACTATATATATATATAGTGTGTGTATGTATAAATAAATCAATCTTTAGGGTATTATGTTATATCCTGGGTTAATCATGGTAGTGTATCAGGAAAATGGACAAATCCCAACCAGAATCCTTCTAGATATTTTTAATGTCCCAGAGAGTTCCATCCTTTAGCAGAATAGGAGGGTATTCAGAGAAATAAAAGACACACCCACCATCACACACATGTTGCTGCTTTTCCTCTTCAAGGGATGTTGACTAGATTTAAAATTGAGCTAAGTAATATTGTCTTTTAGGCCTGCAGATCTTTTTATAGGCAGAGTTCTTACTGAATTATGACAAACAGAACCGGGCAAAAGATGTGCTTCCAGTGTTTCAGGAATCCACTTCTCTCTTAAAATCAGTCTCTAAAGAATCTGAGAGCTCAACCACTTTGATATACTTGGCATGCACTCTAACCTTGCTCTCTAAATTTTATTTAAATTCTTTGCAGTACTGCTGAGAATCCTTAGTTATGTATCTCTCTAGTGACCTATAATGTGGCAGTGTACGTATCAGTACATCCGATTCTGTGACTATCCTAAAACACTGAAATAACTTTTCAGGAAAATGAAGTCTTCTATTTGCTACAGAACTGCTGATGGGAATGAGCTGAGATTCCCTGAAACTCCATTTTGTTGGGTTGATCTACCATGGAACAGGTCACAGATCCTAATGACACCTTTTCTAGGAGGTGATGTGTTCTAAAAATTGACATGTTTCTCTCTTACTTGTTTGTCTTACCTTTTTACAGTCTCTCAACTACAGTCCGTTTATTATGCAACTTTTCACCTATGTTAAAAACTTCATGCCAAATGTGCACACATCCCAAAAAAGGTGTAAGTAGGATCCAAGTTGACATACACCCATCTCTTGGGCTTCCTTTTCAAGTGTATCTGAAAGATTAATCTGATAGAATTTTGGGGAAAAAAACATAATTTCATTTGTTTTTTCCCTTTCAATAAATGACAGGGTTTTTTTTGTAGCCTCCTCTTCTCCACACACCCATCCCACTGGAACTTCCCCATGATCAGTTGCCTTTAAAATTCATGATGGTTTTGTTGCCCTCCACACTCCTAGAGCGCATTGCTTTATTCATTTGAAACATTCCATTCTCTGCCAATGAATCACCAAATTCAGTATTTAAACTGAAGTCTCCTGCTTGGCCCCTTATAGAACGACTAGGTTACTGAGCCAAATCTTCAGTAGTTTTGGAATATGGATTTCCAGCTAAGATTGAATTTTCACTCTCAGGTGTTCAATGTCAGATGTCTTCCTGCTTACTGAAGTCTTTCTTAAAATACTTCGAACAATGATTCAAACTAAGGAAATGTTCTTTGAATTTCTCTCTTCTGTTTAGGTTATGATGATGGTTCTTCCATTACTGATATTTGTATTGCTGCCTAAAGTTGTCAACACCAGTGATCCTGACATGAGACGAGTAAGTATGCTCAGTACGAGTGGATATCAAAAACATTGGTGGATTTCAAATTTGCAGCAAACAATGGTGATGAGATATTAAATTACGAAAAACAAACACAGTACAAACTGAAAGTTGCCTTATGGGACGCACTAATAGACAGCTGTATTCATTCAGTGAAAACTGAGGCCATGTCTACACTTATGGGAGATCAATGCAGCTGCGATCAATTTAGCAGGTCTAATGAAGACCTGCAAAATCAATCGCAGAGCACTCCCCGGTTGAATAAGGTAAGTTGACGGGAGAACATCTCCCATTGACGTAGCGTGGTGTAGACACTGTAGCAAGTCGACCTAAGCTACGTTGACTCCAGCTACGTTATTCATGTAGCTGGAGTAGCGTAACATAGGTCGACTTACCCCAGTAGTTTAGACAAGGCCTGAGTTGCAAAAACCGTTATTCGGTTCTAGTATCAGTTCTATAAGCCTGCACTTGGGTCAGAACACAGAGAGTTTAATTTAATTATGCACAGCTATGAATTGTATTATGGTCTGATATTTTCCAGACCTTCTGCAAAAATCAATTAATGCCCAAATCTCTCTCCACTTAGTTCTCTTGTAAATCTTCTAATTTTTATTCTTCACTGTTAAAATCAAGCATTGAAGACCCAACAGGGCTTGCTTTTGTATACTATTTATAGACTCCTCTAGGTGTGTTGTGGGGCATAAGACTTCGTGTTCTCTTCCCCTCCTGTGCCACCACAAAAAATGTATGGTTTACTGGTGTCTATTCCTGGTGTCAGAGGTGTTTTGATATGGAACCTTAATGTAGCCACTTATTTTTAAATGATCCTAATTTATTGTCCTTTTACCATGCAAAATGCCAAATAGCGGAAAGCTAGGACAAAATGGAGATTCAAGGTGTTTACGAAATCTTTTCTACTATCTAGAAATGTTCATTGTCTGTCTTTGGGTGGCTGCTTCTTTTGGGATTCAGTTGGTTCAAACTCTTCTTTCTCAGAAACCACTGTCTTCAGTAGTACTTTGCAGGTGTTCAGACCTCTTTAAAGTGATATCTATTAAAAGCAAATATCAGAAGAAGGTGTGTAATGCCTCTGGTTTAACTTTGATAGAAGCTAAAACTTGAAAGTAGACCAACTACCTATGAAATGCTGTTGAAGTTGGTTAAATCGTAGAGACTGTTTTAGAAAAAAGCCAAAACAGCAAAAAAAAAAAACAAACCTGTTGTTCTTTATGAAGTGCATGCACTCATCCACTGCTGAGGACAGACAAGCTGCCCTCATCTTTTAGTTTTTATTAACTGGGTAATTTGGCTTTGTAATAAAAAATTCAAAGTTGAAAGTCTCAGTGACCATTAAGATTCTATCTTGGAGGAATGGGAAAGTGTTAAAATCTAAGAGCTAGAATAAAATGGAAAATGACATTGCCTTAGTGGCTACGTGTTAAACCCTGCAGTATAAACCTAAAACTCATTCACTTATGAAAAAGGAGCTTTTACTACATTCTTCAACAGCTTGTTTTTTTTCTTTGGGTGATCAGCATATTGATATCTAATATATAAAGCTAAGGTAATAGTTGTGCTCTTGTAGAAGTATTTAAATATAGGTATAATATCAACAGGCTACCCAGCTAACTTTTGGCTCGTTCTTACTTGAAAAATACTTGAAATTATAAGACAATTCTGAATGTTTGTATTGCCTTTCTATCCCTCATGTTAAGGGCTGGTATAATAAAAATATAACTAAAAAGTTACAGGATTTTGGAAAAGTAATTGAACTTTTATTAATAAAATACTTTATTTCCTTTTGTAAAAGAAGATAACTTGTTTATCTTTCAAAATGAAAGGATATTTATGCTAAACTTTCTAAAGCTAGGTTAAGCATGGATGGATAGATGTCCTCACATTTAAGATCCTTTTCTGCACATGGAAAAGGAAGATATTAAGGCAGTGGATCAGAGCTGTAAACAAACTAGCTATTCAGTAATTGATAGCTATGTAAGAAATTCTAAAACTTTCTGCTAGGTGTGCAATAAATACTAGGTTTTCAAACCTTTGGGCCAAATCTGCAAAACTTAAAAATATGTAAAGTCCAGAAGAGGACATTGATCTTAAAATCTAAAGATCTTAAATCTTAAGACAAGTCAAAATAGTATTGTGCAGAGGATCAGTGTATCTTAGCCACAGTTAGCTTTGAAAAATTGATAGTTTTTGTATAACAAGTATCTGCCCTGTAAGACTACTTGAGACATGGTTGCCTTGGCTATACTGAGTGCTTTTATTTGTTTTTGTTTGTTTGTTTTAAGTTTCTTTGTGTAGTTTGGGGTTTGGCTGTGGTTGCATAAATACATTATCTTTATAGTGATGTGCTCACTAGAGAACTAGTGCATAGCAACATGATCGAGGAAATTGCAAAGCTACTTAATGTGCCAGTTCAACTGATGTTACAGAAACAGCCTTAAATAGTCAATAGTTTACACTTAGATTGTCTGATTTTTTTGTGTGCAGGAAATGGAGCAGTCAATGAATATGCTAAATTCCAACCACGAACTGCCCGATGTCTCTGAGTTCATGACAAGACTTTTCTCTTCAAAATCTTCCAGCAAGTCTGGCAGTGGGAGCAGTAAAGCAGGGAAAAGTGGTGCTGGAAAAAGGAGGTAGTTGTTGCTTCCTCCTGCGCCTGAGTTTGCACAACTGTTTTTGTGTGGTATCATCTGTGTGGGTCTTGGAAGTTCAAAACACCAATACTGTAAACTTGATCCAACATGAAAATTGATCTGCTACAACTGTTGTATGTGATGTAGCTTTTTAGCCTATTTAAGCTGTTTTGTACTTGGCAGTAAGCAGAGGAGGACGTGGCTTAAATCTTGTATGTGTATAAGGTCAATATTGATGATACTAAATTAACTATATTGCTCTGTAGAAAATGGCATTAAAATAATTAAATTATATGATGTGCTATACGTTAATGAATAAGTTTTAATCCCTAGACAAAATCTCACCATATGTAACAACAACTTTTGGTTTCAAAGAAAGTTCTATTTTTAAAAATGAGCTTAGTGTTTTTCTATCCTTCTCTTCTATCCACTTCTTAAGTGCATAAAGTTTCTCCCTTTGATGAAATTGAGTCATTTGAGTTTACTGAGGAAAGAACTGGCTCTGCCAGCTAGAAGTATTTGAACTGAATATACTATGTATTTGAGTTACTTTATTTTGTATGTACATTTGCTGGCTGCCAAAATCCTATTTAATAAGGTTCGTTTGAGTGGAATAGTAGTTCATGGGTTTTTCCGTTTCATTTTACTTATCTAGCAGCTGCCACAAAACTCCAGCACAAGAGCAGGCAAGCATCCTTTTCCAAAACTGCTCATGACCTCCATCAGGTTACTTATGGATCTCCAATAACCATACAGTAAGAGGAATGCAGCTCAGGTCCTTTCGCTTACACTGACCACACTGAATGCCTCGTCTCTGAAACATACTTGATTCTTACCAGTTCTCTGACTGTATTTGCTACTAGTCTGTCTAGGAGTCAGACTTGAAGCCAAACACAGGGCAAATAATTTTACAAGTAGCTAGGTTGACTCCCACTTATATCAACTTTTAAAACTGTTTATAACAAACTCCATAATAGAACATGATTGCATTACAAGGTAAATGGAACTGCATGTGGTCATTTATTGGCAACACTACTCTTTTTCGTCCTGACTTGTTAGTCTTTTCTAGAATCACACATTCATTTGATATAAATGAAAGAAGAGAATCTTCTCAAGCTGCTTGGTGTTAAGCAAATTTTAAAGGTGATTTAAATTCAGATGCAGTACGCAGTTGACTATTCTCCACTCTAGGAACATTTTGTAGAATTAAAATTATAGGCACACCTGCTTACTTCCATTAGTGGCTCTATCTGTAAACCATTTTTAAGCTTTATAAGGAATAATTGTTTCAGGGTGAAGCAAACATTTTCAGGGACTTACGTCATGTCCCAAATATTTTAATTTAATGAAAGAGCTCAACAATGTAGCTATTCTTAAAATATCCGTTTCAGTTGCTTATTTTTTGCTTTTATAATTCATTTTGTTTCTCATTGCCTGCTAATGTCATAAGCAGTAGGACCCATATACAATGGATATGGTTGTCTGATATCTAAAACAATTATTTAAAATTTGACTACTATACAACTGAAGTCAAATTAATCCTGATATTCATCTCTCTTCTGAGATTTAATAGCCATTTTCCAAACTGCTAGACCAATAAATGTTTTATAACGAGACCTTGATGGGTGCTATAACATAGCCAAACTGAGGCTTAAAGTAATATATAGCTGAAACTCACTCTTTCCAACTGTCCTTGGAATAAGAGGGCTGATTAAACATTAAGTTCACTCTTTCCATCTGTCCACACACACATTAAAGTTAGATTTTAATAAACTTGAAACTTAAGCAGCCACAAGGCAGCATAAAGGGAAAACATCAGTTATCTTATTATGGTAGACCTTTATAGCTAGGAAACATAAAAGCTAGAAACTAATACTTGTTCAATCTGTATATTTTGATCTACATGATTGAGTTAACACAAGGTGTGAGACAGGAAGTAAGCAGCTGGATCTTTCTGACAAGCATAAAGAAGCTTTCAGCCTTTCAAAAGTAAATTGTAGGTAGTGTATTGATGAGTGCTTTTTTTTTTTTTTTTTTTTTTTTTTGAGATGTGAGGAATGGTCTGTCTCTACTGATTCCTAAAGTGAGGCATTATCTGCTTCCCAAAGTAATCTTGCTTATATAAGAGCCAAGCTGGAATATATCAGGTCACCTGTTTCAACAGCAAGTTTCTGAAGGACTCATTAGAATACAATAGAGTTTGCACTCTAAGAGCTTGTCTTCACTATCAGGGTCAATGCTGCTGCAATCGATGCAGCAGGTGTCGATTTAGCGAGTCTAGTGAAGACCCGCTAAATCAATGACAGAGCGCTCTCTCTCTGTCTCTCTCCAGTCAACTCAGGTACTCCAGCACCCTGAGAAGAGTAAGGTAAGTCGACCAGAGAACATCTCATGCTGACACAGCCCAGTGAAGACACTGGGGTAAGTCAACCTAAGCTACGTTGACTCCAGCAATGTTATTCACGTAGCTGGAGTAGCGTAACTTAAGTCGACTTAACCCAATAGTGAAGACAAGTCCTCAGTGTAACAAACCTCTGAAAGTGGAGAAGAGGGGAATTAGCTCTGGTATTTCTCCCTAGATGTACAAACTGTAGTTTGATAGGCTTAGCCTTTTCTCTGACAGCATAATATATTGCATTAACTGTTGGTTTAATTACGCTTAGTACAGTAACTGATATTTGTAGACAACCCTTCTGTAGTGACTGAGTAAATAGAAATTTTCCAGATTATCTTCTTTCATAATGTCTGGAGGGCTTGATGTCGTGTGAAAGGAGGGAATTTAGTCCTTGAGGGGGAAGTGAAGTCTTACGTTGTGAAAACTAAGGCACTGGGTAGCAAATATAGTGGCAGGATTCCAGTGAAACTTTGGAAGCGGAATATGGATTCTATACCTTTCACCTTCTCGGAGACAGAGGCACCTGTCTCCATTTGGTGAGACTCCTGTTAGTTGCAGTTTTCTATTGAAGGCTATTTCAGGCTCAATATAAAAAACAATGTTATTTGGCATGGTTTCCTCCTCCCTGTAAGTGAGGGCATCTGTCCCCAGTTCTGACAGTGGTATGCAGAGCCATCTTTGGGGTGCTGCTGAACTAGTCCAGAACACGGAAGTAGCAAATGTGGTTTTTTGGGGTTTTTTTTTTTTCCCCTGTCTGCAGTTGATCTGGGTATGGCATTTTTTACTGCAGATGAGGTTCTAGCCACAGTGTCTGTTGCCTCGTGTTTTATTTGGAGCTGGCCATAAAGGTGATCTGACAGAAGTTCATTTCATAGCCATAGAACCTCCACCAAGCATGCCTTTCCCCTGCTCAGTTACTGCTAGTATAATGTGCGATCTGTAGTTATTGTCTGTTGTTTGTCCAGTTTGGGGCATATACATATTCTTGAATAGGCTGTGACCCTGCCATCTCAGGGACTGTGTCTCACTCCATACCTCAGAATAATAGCTGCCTTCAACAAGGATACTTGCACTAACAGAAAACAGGGTCACCACCTGGCAGCAACAGGACTGTGGGGGTGGAGAGTCAGTGGATATGGTACACGTTTCTACTGAAGATTATTCTTACCATCTTCAGAAAAATTCCACCATCTCATTTAGGCATCTTCTGAACGATCCTTTTTGAGAACTTGGATGGAAGGAGAGAAGGGAGAGCTATGCTGCTGTTAGAGCTCATTCCATCTACTGGACACACATGTAAGAAGATCTGGATATTACTGTGATGGGTGATTTAGGCACTTATAAAATAATTTTGCCAAAGATGTCGCCAGTGATCTTTCTGTTATGTAGATGTGGGGCAGAAATTTTATTTTCAAAACTGAGTTTTACATTTGTTGTGTGTTAAACAATTTGTAATTGTCTCCTGCCTAATCTGTAAAATGTGGATGATAATGCCACAAAGGGTGTTCTGAAGATTAATTACTAATTTTATTAGAGGAAGAGTGGGTTGAGATTCAGACTGAGGTGAGAAGAGGACTGATATTCAGGAGGCAAGGGTTCTTGACATTGCTTCAAACTTTCTGTGTCTTTAGGCCAGCCACTTAATATTTCAGTGTTTCAAATCCACACCTGTAAAATATTGATAATTTTTCCCTTATCTCACAGGAGTATTGTGAGGATAAATTCATTAATGAATATGAAGTTCTCAAAAAAAATACATAAAATCAGACAACTTTTATATTAAACATGTATATAGCACTTTACAGATTCCAAGTACTGTACGAACATTAAGTAAATCAGCCCTTTACATAGTCACAGGCTGAGATTTCTAAAGCAGTCTAGCCAATTTAAACAAACATCCCCTATTAACTGAAGGAAGATGCTTTGAAAATCTCAGCCTCAGTGGCTACTGGGCCTGTGATTGCATAAGGATTACATGTAGCAGACTGCTCCTAAAAGCTACAGTGACCTCAATATCCAATTATTTCATGTTGGGTCGGACCTTTTAAGAAGGAAAATGGGGGGTTTCTTAAATGTGTGTAAAAATTTAATGCGTAAATTGTTGCTGGAGTATGCTTAATTTAGAAGTGGTTTTCCAAGAGTGGGGAGAAAGATAAATAAGCAGTGAATTTGCAGAAGCTGAAATATGTTTTTAATAGGGCTGCTGATTAATTGCAGTTAACTCGCGTCAACTAAAATAAATTAATCGCAAATTAAAAAATTAATCGTGATTAATCGCAGTTTTAATCGCACTGTTAAACAATAGAATACCAATTGAAATGCATGTTAGGCTTCAAAGTATCCACAGCAATAAGATAAAGGTCAGGCAAGACATAAATATTTTGGATGTTTTTCTACATTTTCATATATATTGTATTCTGTGTTGTAACTGAAATTAGAAGTCCTACTTCTTGTTCAGCCAATCCCTAAGACAAACAAGTTTGTTTACATGTATAGGATGTAATGCTGCCCTCTTCTTTTTTACAATGTCACCAGATAGCGAGAACAGGCATTTGCATGGCATTTTGCAAGGTATTTACATGCCAGATAAGCTAAACATTCTTATGTCCCTTCATGCTTCGGCCACCATTCCAGAGGACATGCTTCCATGCTGATGATGCTCATTTAAAAAAAATGCGTTAATTAAATTGTGACTGAACTCCTTGGAGGAGAATTGTATGTCCCCTGCCCTGTTTTACCCGCATTCTGCCATGTATTTCATGTTATAGCAGTCTCGGATGATGACCCAGCACATGTTCATTTTAAGAACACTTTCGCTGCAGATTTAACAAAATGCAAAGAAGGTACCAAGGTGAGATTTCTAAAGATAGCTACAGCACTCGATCCAAGGTTTAAGAATCTGAAGTGCCTTCCAAAATCTGAGAGGGACGAGGTGTGGAGCATGCTTTCAGAAGTCTTAAAAGAACAACACTCCGATGCGGAAATTACAGAACCCAAACCACCAAAAAAGAAAATCAACCTTCTCTGCTGGTGGCATCTGACTCAGATAGTGAAAATGAACATGCGTCTGTCCACGCTGCTTTGGATTGTTATTGAGCAGAACGCACATCCCCTGGAATGGTGGTTGAAGGATGAAGGGACATATGAATCTCTAGCGCATCTGGCACATAAATATCTTGCGACTGCGGCTACAACAGTGCCATGTGAACACCTGTTCTCACTTTCAGGTGACATTATAAACAAGAAGCAGGCAGCATTATCTCCTGAAAATGTAAACAAACTTGTTTGTCTGAGCCAGCGGTTCTCAAACTGAGTTGGGACCCCAAAGTGGGTCGTGACCCCACTTTAATGGGGTCACCAGGGCCAGTATTAGATTCACTGGGACTCGGGCCTGAAGCCAAAGCCTGAGTGCCTTAGCCTGGGGCTGCAGGGTTTGAGCTGGGCCTCCTCCCCCACTACCCCTGCCTAGGGTCACATAGTAATTTTTTGTGTCAGAAGGGGGTCATGGTTCAAGGAAGTTGAGAACCCCTGGTCTGAGCAATTGGCTGAACAAGAAATAGGACTGAGTGGACTTGCAGGCTCTAAAATATTACATTGTTTTATTTTTGAATGCAGGTTTTTTGGTACATAATTCTACATTTGTAAGTTCAACTTTCATGATAGAGATTGCACTACAGTACTTGAAATAGGTGAATTGAAAAATATTATTGATTTTTTTTACAGTGCAAATACTTGTGATCAAAAATAAATATAAAGTGAGCACTGTACACTTTGTATTCTGTGTTGTAATTGAAATCAATATATTTGAAAATGTAGAAAACATCCACAAATATTTAAATAAATAGTATTCTATTATTAACAGTGCAGTTAATCGCGATTAATTTTTTTAATTGATTGACAGCCCTAGTTTTTAAAGACTGGATCACTCGCAGCTGCCGCTTTCTGTGGTGTTTTTGTGTGTGCTTGCATCCTGCCTTTGTTCCTGGGACACTGTCAACTTAAAAAACAAGTTAGAGTTTTGTCTGAAAATTATTTAACAATTGTTATCAGAAGTAACACCTTCAGTTACTATAACTGAAATATTGAGAAAATTCTTTTGTTTATGCATGTGACAGTGAAACCAACTATAAAAGGTCCTGATTCCCTTGTACAGTCAGTTTCCTCTTCTGTTTTTGTGGGATTTTTTAAACAGCAAGGGGTCTGAGAAAAGCGTTTTGAAAAAACAGCAAATGTGAATGTAAAACCACACAAATACACTGAGGACGTCTGGGCCATACGTAATACCCAAGACTGCTTTTAGTTCATTTTGTCTTAGTGGACTGGATTTCAAGTTGATTATGTCCTCTTAATTATCTTTTACAAATTATATATAATGTATGAATCATTTATAAAATATGTATCCACCACTTTTAAGAATATGTGTGTATATATAACTTCGGTGTATTTTATTCGTCTCTGAGGTCTGATTTTTTTTCAGAAGGTTAGTAAATAATGTCACTCTACACACACATTTGCTATGCCTTGAGCCTAAAATTACATCAGGACCTGATTCAGTAAAACCCTCTGTCTGGCTTCCATTCCATACTACATGAGCCACCAATCGATATATTTTTGGGTTAATGCATAGTCTTGGATGGGTCTCTTTGTGCAAGCCAGGAAAGTGTTCTTTTGAGTTTTTGGTTTTGTTTGTTATTGAATCTGGTGCACAGTCAGGTAGGAGCCTTGAGTTAAAATGAACTAAATTGCATACAGGCTGAAATTGTGCTAGAGTTGCTTGTGACTTGATGGTAAAGAACTGAACTCAGTGTTTTCGCTAGAAATTAAAGGCAGTATCAGCATTTTTAAGGTACTAAAAAGGAGATTTCAGCGAGTGAGTGAATGTCTTGCCTGACCTTTATCTTATTGCTGTGAATACTTTGAAGCCTAACATGCAAAGGATTTTGGAATGCTGAATAAGATTCCTTAACGTGTGGTGTGATATTCATCATCCTCAGCAATGTACCCAAGTATTTTGTGATTCTAACAGGTAAAAAAAAAACCCTGCCTGAAAGATGGATAGCAATAAAACATCAATGATGTTGCCTCTCTCCTTCCATTCTCATGTATCAAGGTGGTCCCAAAAGGGCTTGTACCATGACTAGCACTGTTAAGTGTACTTGTGGATGAAGTGAAGGAGACCATGGATCTGGAAATGATTAAATCCATAACTGACAGGTGTGGGGAGCATAGTAAATACAGAAATAACAAAGTGTGTTTGAGCTTCAGGCAGACTAATGTGAGAGGAGGTTTAATGTTTTTTTTAAGTTATTCAAAAATATACTTAGGAGAAAATTTGATTCTTGAGGCTGCTCTTCACCCTAATAGGATATTGAAAGGAGAGAAAATTCAGACTGAGGCCACCAAGATGATATAAGGACTTAAGGAATACTGAAAGAAGGTAAAGGGTCACTGACAAGTCAGATTTGGCTCAAATTTGGGGATTTAAAAAACCTTAGAACAATAAAAGTATTCTCATGATTAAAGAAAAAATTAATTCCTGCAGGAACTAGTTTTGTTTTAACAAACAATATTCACTGACAGTTGGGTACATTGTGTCTGGCCATTGTGCAAGTATGTGTGGGTAAGGGGGGAGAGCAACACATGGAGCCTACCCACCTGCTGCAAGTCCCATGCATGGCTTTGTCACAGTCATAGTTCCTGCACCTGGGAAAGCACATGCATTGTTCCTCTCTGTGTGCCTGGTGGTGCAAATTACCCAGATGGGGCAAGGAGGAGGCAGTGGCCATGCTTCCCCTTTTGTATGGGGTGAGGGTAAGTGAACTGTGGGTAGGACACTGGACTAGGACTCAGGAGATCTGGATTCAATTTCCAGCATGGCTACTGGGTGATCTTGGGCAAATTGCTTCCCTCCTGGTGCCTCAGTTTTCCCATCTGTAAAAGGGGGATAACAGGACTCACCACCTTTTGGAAAGCATTTTAAGATCTGCTGGTGCAAAGCACTGTATAAGAGCTAGGTATTGTTATATCATCCCAAAAGGTTGAGACAACCTCACCGTCTCTGCACCTGTCACTGAGAAAAAGATTGTACCTCAGTGCAAGGCTCTGCCTACATGGCACAGTTTAGCCCAGTGTTTGCAACCATCCCTTCATCTTCATGCTAGCGCATGCTAATCTGAAGGTGACCGTTTAGAAATGCCCTTAACCGATGAAAAACTTGCAAGCCTTTTTACATTGTTGAAGCCAAGAGAAATGCATGTGAGAAATAAATGTGTTCTTTCCTTGTGACTCCATCACAGGTCTGCTGAGTTTCCAGGTAAAAAGAGGGAGGAGGCGGTTAACTTCCAATGCTGCAAAATCAATCTGGGATCCAAAGTCCTATTTTGTCATCAGTATTACTGATTCTGCAGGCCAAATTCTGCCCACCTTTAAACTCTTATAACACTTTTCTCTTCAAATTATGCCCTGAGTGACACTTGCACAGTCCTTTGTTTTCAATACGATTGTGAAGCTGCAGTGACAGAATTTTTCCATGCAGTTGGAAGATACGTAATTCTGTTGTAGATGCTCAAAATAGACTCCAGCCCAGCTCATCCCTCTTAAATCTGTTGCCTGTGCACAGCTAACAGTAAAAATTAATAAAAACTTACTTTGCCACGCAGGTAGGCCCGGATAACACTGAAGGATACACAGAAGGGACACAAAAAACACTGAAAGATACACGAAAGGAATAGATTTCAAGTGTCCCTTTTTTTTTTTATCACAGCTGCACTTTGAACTGAAACTTTAAAGATGAGTGTAGAGAAGATAGGTGACTACAGGTATCAGAAGAGCAACAATATGAAAGGTGGGTGAATTATTTACATTGAATGCTACTATGAAAACAAGTAATGGGAGAATATTTAAAGGCACACACTTCACCTAGATATTGGAATACATATACCCCCTGCAGCCTGAGGAGGGTCTCTGGGCTAGAAGGGGAAAGAGGGCTCTGTGGCTTTCAAGGTCTTCCCCCCCCAGCCACACACACACACCTCATGGGAGCTCTGATTCCTTGTGGGTGTGGGATGGGGGACAGTAGTTAGAGTGTGGGCTTCCTAGTTGATTGGCTGGTTTGAGGGGTGAAGTGCAAGCCCATTGGCTCCTGCACACACACAGGTCAAATAAGCCCTTTCCCCCTGGGTCAGGCACTATTACGTGCCCAGATCAGGTCCCACCCATAGGATTAGAGTAGGACTGGATTTGGGGTCTGCTGTGGCTATTGTGACAGTCACCTTTTAGGTACTAGGAAGAAATTTTCCTCTCACTGCCAGATTGGCTGGCATGAGGTAGAGTTTTTGGTTTTGCTTCGTTTTGTTTTTTGTTGTTGGGTTTTTTTGCCTTCACAACAGCCGAGGAAGATGGTGGGGTAGATTAGGAAGAAAAGTTCAAGCAGTTGCAACTTGGGAGGTGTCCAGTGCAGATACTCAATCAGTGGTGAGGCCAGTTCCCAGGTAAACCAGAACTGGAAGTGGAATAAGGGAGCAGATATCCCTTACAGAAGCTGGGGAACAGGGTTGGGACTCCTAATGCCTGGTACAGTGAGTAGACAAGCCCCTTTCCACAGCCCCTTAAGACTACAAGAGCGTGGAGGGTTGACTGCTGTGCTCCATCAGGTGGAACATTACAGACAGAGGAATACTGCCTAGTGAGCTGCAAAGGTTATCTTATTTACCAAAGATGCTCAGAGAAGGGTTGGCCACACACACAGAGGAATCCAGGTTCCTTACTAGATGTATTATATTGGGCTAAAAATTACCAAAAGATCCTTTCCTAAATGTAATATCCATGGTTGAGATTTTTAAAGGGGCCAAGTGGAGTTAGGCACCCAAATCCCATTGAAAGTCTGTGGGAATTAGATATGTAATTCCCTTAGGCCCCTTTGGAAACTTCATACTGTAGTTCTATGATAGCACTGAGATTCTACTGCAGAAGCTTCTACTCAATTAATTAATATTTTTAATTTTTCCTACTGTTTGCATACTCATAATGTGTATGTACATGGCTTTCTTTTCCACTTAGATTTGCTCTGCACTTTACACAGATTACAAGGGCCTCATTTGACTTACTCTGACAAACATATTGTTGAGACACTTAGTGCTGGCAAAAAGTATATGTATTACTAGCACTTTCAACTCTTTCATTGCATCAACTAATTATTTTTATCACCAGGCACCTCCCTACTGGTAAGAGGTCATCTGGCCTGAATGGGACTGGCCAGATTTCTGTGCTTATTAGCCCCTGAAGTTTATGTTGTGATAGAAGTTACTTTCTCCAAAGCCCTATTAATCTAGGCACAATAAGAAAAATACAGCAGGATTATACAGAATCAGCCAAATTTCACTGAAAATACACAGTATAAAAAAATTCAGTATTTAGATTTTCTGCTTTTAAAAAATGGAATAAAATGTCTACAGAGGTTTTAAAGCTCTTTATGCAAAACTTTATCCTATGTACCAGTACATGATACCAAAGGTCATACTTTGCTCTCACCCCACCACCAGCCCTGGATACATGAAGTACCCTCTTTAGTAGAAAGAAAAGGAGTACTTGTGGCACCTTAGAGACTAACAAATGTATTTGAGCATAAGCTTTCATGAGCTACAGCTCACTTCTTCGGATGCATGCAGTAGAAAATACAGTGGGGAGATTTTATATACACCAAGAACATGAAACAATGGGTGTTACCATACATGCTGTAAGGAGAGTGATCAGGTATGGTGAGCTATTACCAGCAGGAGAGAAAAAAAAACCTTTTGTGGTGATAATCAAGGTGAGCCATTTCCAGCAGTTAACAAGAACCTGTGAGGAACAGTGGGGGAATGGGGGGGAATAAACGTGGGGAAATAGTTTTACTTTGTGTAATGACACATCCACTCCCAGTTTTTATTCAAGCCTAAGTTGATTGTGTCCAGTTTGCAAATTAATTCTAATTCAGCAGTCTCTCGTTGGAGTCTGTGTTTAGTAGCACACACAACAAAAGAGAAAAACAATGAGGAACTCTGCCTCTTTCTCCTTTGAACTCAATATTATTAGAAAAAAGTATGGATTTTCTACAAAATTAGCCTATCTTTCCTACTTAGTTTGAGTATTTTATGATAGGCCAAATATACCCATTAGAACTCATTATTTGCTCTATTACTATTGTCTTGCAATAAATTGTTAATAGATACATCATTCATTCTTCCTGCCTGAACTTTGTCTTTTCTCAGTTGCACTCTTGTTAGGGAACAATTATAGTTTCAAAGACGAATTGCTAGCATGATTTAAGCACTGTTTTTTCCTTTTAAATAGAGTTCATACTACCTGCTTCTTTATGTATATTTAATACCTTGCCTACAGTTTGTGTCTGTATACTTTTACTGCCTAATATTTCTATCATGTTCCAAGTCAGGAGTTCAAATAACCTATGTAAGTACAGGTATATTACTACAATAATAGGGTGTTTTACTGAGAATATTAAAACAGTTTATCATCATCACCATTGAAGATGAAATGATCTCTGTTTCTACTATAACCTATGTTCCTGTAAACTGGGAAAGTAACTACCTGCTTTCTTTATTCTTATGAATCCTTTTTTTTAACCAGAAACTTAAACTAATGCTAGATTTTGTGTGTGTGTGTGTGTGTGTGTGCATGCGCACACTTCATTTAACTTCTTTACAGTAATACACTGTGGCCCCAAACGCCAGTGCAACAAAAGTACAGCTATGTGTTGGATTGTGTCAAAAAATTCTTTGCCCTGGTTTGGTAGAGAACAAGCAATATTAATCTATTACTAGAATTGCATTAACATTTTATATTTGTACAGTATCTTCCATTTGAGGCTATCAGTGCAATGCGACACAATGCCGCTTCCCAAGCAGATTTTCTTCTTCTGGCTTCTGTGGGAGTCGTCATCCCAGCCCCTGAACACCGGGTTATGTCCAGTCCAAATGAAGCTTGCAGAAACTGGATTGTGAAAAATTCATACCCTTTCGTTCTATAAAATCACTACTCTCTCCATATCCTTATGTCCTGTCTTTCAGGTAGCTGCAGTTGCAGCACGTATTCTGCATTAAGGATGGTCGACTGGCAGTCTCCTCCAAGTGATCATCACCCAAGCCTCCAAGTATGGCATGAACTCCAGGAGTCAGGTAGGATTACTACTCCCCAACCATTAGGCTGACCCAACTGGAGTGATTCTAATAAATGAGAGCTTGAGCCACCACAGTCTGATCCAGATAAGAACTTTCCTAAAGTTCCAAGTTGTTTGGGTACACAGTTTTGGTTGATTCTGTGTGAGAGACTGGCAACAAAGAGCATTTATTTATTTATGCATAAATGCATTTTTTCTGAGGGGCTCATCTCCATAGGATCTGAGCACCTCACAGACATTAAGGCACCAGATTCTAAAACTCCCTCATGTTTAGGAGTACCTTACTCGTCCACCCTCCTTCAAAGACCTTCCTGTGACAGTGTGTCCCCTCTGAGGAAGACTACACCAAGTTTCTGCCAGATGTCTCCACACTGCTCCTTCTGTTGTTAGATAGATTGTGCAAGAGTACTCCCAGCCACTGCTGGTACGGGATGAGAGACTCAAACTTAGATCCCTGTGTGGCTGGCCCAGAGTAGAACTTTTTAAATTGACCATCAGAGCTGGTTAAATAGGGTTCAATTAATGGACTGCTTTTCTCCAAAATAGCAAGAAGTTCAACATGAGTAAGGATACTTTGAAGAAAATTATGTGGGTGTATGCAAACCAGGATTTCTGGAAAAACTAACAGCTCTGCAAGAGACAAAAAATATCTTGTATATAAAAAAAAGTTTCAGTTATACTGTATTAAAATGTATATTATTAACTTTTTTGTTTTTTCTTTTCCCCCCAATTTTCCCATTTGTTTTTTTTATTTTATTTTATTTTTTAACCTGATTTCATCCCGGTTTTAATGTTTGGAAAATAAACACTGAAAAATTCCCAGATTTTCAGTTTTTATTTGTAAAAAAAAAAAAAAAATGCGGAACACTACTGATACAGCGAAGTGTATGCTTAACTTTCAGTATTCACTTTACTCATCATGGACGTCAGTGAGACTTAAGCATCTGCTTTATGTACTGTGCTGAATAGGAATGAACTTAAACGCTTTGCATTGGCTCTTAAATGTTCACTGTTCTCAGCACTGTTTACACTCCATAATCACAGAGGTTTCAGTTTTAATGGTGGCATTTTAAGCTTCACGGAACTTTGTAGGTTTTTAGTTCAGATGTGCTTACTTGCAAATGCAATGTGTCAGAGTAAAGTCCACTAGTCCAAGAACACACAATGAAATCATGAAGATGCACTTTTGCTGGCCTTCCAATTTTGAGATAGAGCTGAGCTGTTCATCTGGACTTCAGCAGCAGGCAAAGTACAGTTCCAAAGAATTAGCTCACTGATTTGTGCTCTGCTATTTCTTTCTCAGGTTTCACTTGAAACGAGAGGTAAGCTGTCTGCCTAGTACTCTTTTATTTAGTTGTTTTCTTAATAATATATAATGCAGAGTTTTCTCTTAGATTTGACTAGGGCCAGTAACAGTTACTAATCTAGGAGTCAGATAACCCAGGGAGGAGGGCAAAATGTGATTATGAAAAAGTCTTTATTTAACATATTGAATTCTGACTGCAAGATACACCTTGTGGTTTTATTTAGGGAAAGCCTGGTTGAAGGGGAGCCCTTTTTGCTTTGTTTATTCAAGCCCCAAATCCACAGGTTGGTTTTCTTCACCTGACCTCAGCCTGCCTAGGGTGACCAGATGTCCCGATTTTCTAGGGACAGTCCCGATATTTGGGGCTTTTTATTATATGGGCACCTATTACCCCCCACACTCTGTCCCGGTTTTTCATACTTGCTGTCTGGTCACCCTAAGCCTACCTGACATGTCCCTTGCAGCCACAGGTGGAAGTTTATACAAATATTATAGTCCAAATGTGCTAAGTGAGCTCTGGTGCCTGAAAATATTCTCAGCAGTTAGTACACCATGCTATCTGACACTGCTTCATGCATAGACAGCAAGTGGAGCTGGTGTTTTGTATGTGCTAGCTCTTCCTTCTGTCCCCTAGTGCCAGTACAGATCAGGTTCAGGGAATACCAAGCATCAGATCTGATAAATGTGAAACATGCTTTTAAATTTAAACTTTGTCATTACATTATTTTCTGTCTGTTTTTATCACCCACAAAATTGTGTTATGTCGCATTGAATGATATGGTGTAAAGGAACAAGACGAGTTGTATTCTAAGTGATGGGCCACAGTGCTACACATCATAAAAATGATCTGTCAGAAATGCAATGTGACACACTGAGAGAGCAGGGAATGTGAGAGGCGAAAAGCCTGTTTTGGCACAGACTGGCTCTGTTGAAAGCAGGTGTTTCGGTTTTGCCTTCAAGAGTTTTTCTGCAAGTAAAAAATCATTTAATTTTAAATGTCAGCCTGTGTTATGTTTTCAGTGTGTATCTCTGCAGAGGGATCGACTCAGAAGAAAGATGAATTTGAAAAGTTCAGTGGGATTTATTCTGCTGTTACTCTTTAAATGTGCGGCGTGGACAAGTGCCGAAGAAGCTGTGGTGCTTGCTAATGCCCACCTTCTCCCTCCAGGAGGCTACCAGAGACTGAGTAACAACAATGAGAAAGGTACTCAGCAAGAGAGGGAGTGGCGGGGATGTATGCACTATTTTACTTTTATAGCTTTTACTATCTTTGTTTCTATGGCACTCACTACCATAGTCTTTGAGTACTTCACAAACATTGATAGGCATCTGAAGGTCAAAGACTGTATTTAGTAATAAATGTTCATATTACTAGTTAGAACTTCTATAATGCCTCTTATTCACAGATCTTGAAATATATTAAAAGTCTAAAACCACTTTACTTACAAAGGATTTTAGTCCCTATCTCTTCCCAGAATGCGTTTTCTTCCAAACGCCTTCTTGGTGTTCAGTTCTTTAGTGTCCCTCTGGTCTGCTGATGGTTTCAATTCTGACAGGCTTCAGTGTATTAATTGATCTTTCCCCGCGGAAAGGAAAGACCATAGATGTTTGGTCAGTGGAAGGTGTGTTAGGGACTTAAGGAAAGAAACCTGGGGCCCAGATGCTGTGAATTATGTCATCCTCTCAGAACACTATGCAACGGCAGGTGGAGGACTCTTGATAATCTGGAACTAGAGTTTACTGGAAGCCAAATTCTCCTTGTTGGAAAAAGGAAATGCTTTCTGGGAAAAGCCATCCTTGTGAAGTACTCATATTTTGGGTGCACAAAGACATCCTTTTGTTTTGTTCCAGAGAGTTGGGCAAAGGGGGGTCTTTTCTGAACTCTCACTTTGACTATTTAGCTGTAGGCAGATTTTTCCTGTTTGGTGTTTGATAAGTCCTTGGAAAACATGGCTCACCTGAACTATCTCAGGAGCAGAGTTCTCCTTTTCATAATAACCAATTAAGTTCGATACACCACATCCTAATTCCTATCAATCAGTCTGTCAAAACTCTACAGTAAGCACCAACTAAGGACTGAAAACCCCAGTTCTGTAGTAGTCCGTTACTGGTGCTCTGTAGGTATTTTTCACAAACATTGTCGAAGTATCTTACTGAATATAATATAAATAGCATTTAATGTAACTGGGTTCCTTTCAACTCTATTCATAGAATAATAGTATATCTGTGAAGTACTGTCTATTTTAGTTCATGTCTGAGTCTCTGATTAATGGAATAGATACTAAATATTATCCTTCCCTACAAAAGAGGAATTGCTGAGATGTATAAGCATGCTTTTTAGCTCAAAAACCAGACATTGTAGGTTAGTCTCAGAGCTGCTTGAAATCAGCCTGAGTGTCACCAAAGGTTCCTTTGTTGCCTTAATAGAGCCTGATCAGTGATTTACTTAAAACTTATTCAGAAAGGGTGAAATGCACCGCTCTGCAGAGGGCCAGCCCAAAGTTTATGTGTCACTTTTATCCCACCTAAGCCCTTGGCAGCATACACGTCCCGCTTCAGCCCATAGATTTTCATATTCACAGTGAAGTGAAAAGAAATAGTTTTTTAATCTGTTTTCCTGTTATTGATGATAAATATTTTGTTAGCTCCCCTCTGATCTGTATCTATAAAATACTGGGAACAAATGGCCACACCCGGATGTAGTTCTATGAATACAACACCAACTAAAATCAATTAACCAAAATCAGTGTCAAGATCTAGCCATTTATAAATGAAAAAATCTGTTTCTAAAGTGAAAAGAAAAGGAGTACTTGTGGCACCTTAGAGACTAACAAATTTATTTGAGCATAAGCTTTCGTGAGCTACAGCTCACTTCATCGGATGCATGCTCAAATAAATTTGTTAGTCTCCAAGGTGCCACAAGTCCTCCTTTTCTTTTTGCAAATACAGACTAACACGGCTGCTACTCTGAAACCTGTTTCTAAAGTGAATTTCTAGGTTTGCCACTTTCTTCTATATGTCTGCATTTGTGAAAGTTGTGCAAATATTCCCTTCATAAACCAACACTGGACATAATCATTAGAATTTAATATAAATTATCTTTTTTGCCAATTCTACATGTATTCCTGTCAGTAAAATAGGATTGCATTCCCGCTATAGAGTTTGGGTATTGATTATATTATAGAGGGGAGATTTTCAGAGACCCAAAGGGTAGCTAAGTACCATACAGTCATTGAAAGACAATGGGAGTTGGGCAAGTAATTTCTTTTTTTGCCTTTGAAAATCTCCCTCACGATCTTACGGGAACATTCTGCCCTGACCATCTGCTGTACGACTTCCATTGATTTTAGTGGGTGTCCCATGTATGGACTGAAGTCAGTATGTGGCCATACTATGTCCCTGTCAAATACTGTTAGGACAATAATTCATTCATTCTGGGGTTAAAAGTACAGAATTTTGAGAGGTTTACAAGTTGAGCAGAGTAAAATGTTAAACATATTTTTCTTTCCCGCCCCCACAGAATATGCAAGGGATTGTTATGAGATTTTTCAGCACTCTGAAGGAAGCGCCAAGGATGGTCTTTATGTCATTCAGCCAATGAAAGATCCTATTGTTGCTTACTGTAATATGGAAGATGGTGGGTGGACGGTAATTCAACACATTACAGCCAATAGCACTGTGGACTTTGATAGGATATGGCATGACTACAAGTATGGATTTGGCTCAGTTCATGACAACTACTGGTTAGGGAATGAATATGTGTATCAGTTAACTAACACGTCAAGGCCATATACACTTAGGGTCAAACTCGTAGACCTAAATGCCGAAATCAAATGGGGAGAGTATGAACCATTCAAAATTGAAGATGAAGAGTCTCAGTACAGGATCAGGCTTGGCCTATACAAAGGCAATGCTGCTGACGCCCTGACCCAGGATACAGAAGCATATCTCCATGATAATCAGAAGTTCACTACAAAAGACAGAGACAATGATAACTATTTTCAGAATTGTGCCAAACTAGAGTACAATGGCATTCCAGGTGGAGGGTGGTGGTATGATTCTTGCGCTGGAGCAAATCTAAACCGCAGGAATGTTATATACTGGCAAAAAGACTGCAATAAGGAACATTTGTGCAAGTTTGCCTGGATGATGGTCAAGCCCACTGACCATGGCCAGTGTCCTAACAAGGCTTGTCGTTGTGAAAAAGATGAATTATAGATAATATTACTACATTATGAGGTGAGACAATAAAATCAGCTTCTAAAACTCTCTTTTCAAATGTTTTCTTGATCTCGTGAGTGGACTCCATCGGTTCAATTTTTTTCTAGTCTATAGCATAATTACTTTCTGTGATTATTTCTTCTAGAAACTCTGAAACTAATTTCAAAGTAAAGATGAGCTCATGCTACAAAATTCAGGGACAGACTTTGAACATTCCTAAGTTTTTCCCAGGGTTTTGGTTCCACTTATAGCAGAGTTAAAGTCAGGTGACAATTTCAGATCTGGATCTGGATTCAGATCCTGAATCTCTTCCAAAGTTCATGGACATTTAGATCGGGGTGGGGGTGGGGGTGGTACATTCCTCTCTCTAATTCAGACATCAGCTGATTAGATATACTCATTTTGGACTCTTCTGGTACCAAATAATAAATGCACTAATAAGTATGAGCAATTATTTCAATGATCACCATTCACAGCACAGAGAGGGAAGAATAAATGATAGATCTGTGTGATATCCTGCCTGAAGACAAAGACTCAGGTTTAGTTAGTGTTTTGTTCCTTTTATTAATGATCTTGAGGAGAGAAGTAAACAGCAGATTCATTAATTCACGGATAGCCTATGTGAATCCTAGATTCATTATGACTGAGGCTGTCAATTAATTGTAGTTAACTCACGCAATTAACTCAAAAAAATTAATCACAATTTAAAAAATTAATTGCACTTATAACAATAGAATACCAATTGAAATTTTTAAAATATTTTGGATGTTTTTCTACATTTTCAATATTGATTTCAATTACAACACAGAATACAAAGTGCACAGTGCTCACTGTATATTATTATTTTTTATTACAAATATATGTACTGTAAAAATGATAAACAAAAGAAATAGTATTTTGCAATTCACCTCATACAAGTACTGAAGTGAAATCTCTTTATTGTGAAAGTGTAACTTACAAATGCAGATTTTTTTTTGGTTATATAACTGCATTCAGAAACAAAACAGTGTAAAACTTTATAGCCTACAAGTCCACTCAGTCCTACTTCTTATTCTGCCAGTCACTCAGACAAACAAGGTTAATGCTTTCTGCTTCTTATTTACAGTGTCACCTGAAAGTGAGAACAGGCATTCGCATTGCACTTTTGTAGCCGGCATTGCAAGGTATTTATGTGCAAGATATGCTAAACATCCATATGCATCTTCATGCTTTGGCCACTATTCTAGAGGACATGCTTCCATACTGATGATGGGTTCTGCTGATAACGATTTGATTTGACAAAACGCAAAGAAGATTCCAATGTGAGATTTCTAAAGATAGCTACAGCACTCGATCCAAGGTTTAAGAATCTGAAGTGCCTTCCAAAATCTGAGAGGGACGAGGTGTGGAGCATGCTTTTAGAAGTCTTAAAAGAGTAACACTCTGATGCAGAAACTACAGAACCCAAGCCACCAAAAAAGAAAATCAACCTTCTGCTGGTGGTATCTGACTCCAGTGATGAAAATGAACATGTGCCAGTCCACACTGCTTTGGATCGTTATCAGGCAGAACCCATCATCAGCATGGAAGCATGTCCTCTGGAATGGTGGTTGAAGCATGTTGGGTCATATGAATTTTTAGCACATCTGGCACGTAAATATCTTTTAATGCCAGCTACAACAGTGCCATGTGAACACCTGTTCTCACTTTCAGGTGACATTGTAAACACGAAGTAGGCAGCACTGTCTTCTGAAAATTGTAACCAACCTTGTTTGTCTGAGTGATTGGCTGATCAAGAAACAGGTTGAGTGGACTTGTAAACTCTAAAATTTTACATTGTTTTATTTTTGAATGCAGTTTTTTTGTACATAATTCTACATTAGTAAGTTCAACTTTCATGATAAAGAGATTGCACTACAGTACTTGTATTAAGTGAACTGAAAAATATAATTTTTTTGTTTTTTACTGTGCAAATATTTGTAATAAATAAATATAAAGTGAGCACTGTACACTTTGTATTCTGTGTTGTAACTGAAATTAATATATTTGAAAATGTAGTAAACATTCAAAAATATTTAAATAAATGGTATTCTGTTGTTTAACAGTGCGATTAATCGCATGATTAATCGCGATTCATTTTTTTAATCGCTTGACAGCCCTAATTGACATGGATCTGCTAAAGATCTTCCTACATATTCACAATTCAGTCCTGCCACTGTACAAGTTTCATGCTCAAAGAGCTTGCAAGATTGGGACTATAGCCATGACTGTCATCTACTAACCATGTATAGTACATCCAGTAATGGGACTAGAATCAGGCAGAAACGCAGGCCTCTGCCAAGTGATTTAAAGAAACAGCTCAACTGCCTCGGCCATAAGAGAGGACTGACACGGAAATGTGCAGATCTGACATATTGTATCCAGTAGAGGGCGGCAACGTACATATATGTGAGTCAGAATATTTTCTTCTTATGTAAGTATTCATATTTGCATTTGACATATACATGATTGCTCATTTTCATGTGTCTTGCAAAGTCACCCGCTCTTTGTGTGTGTGTGTGTGCGTGCATATGCAGTTGCTGTGTTTACAAGATGCATATTGGTGATCACTGCATCGCAAAGGGCAGCATCAAGCCTTTGCTTTTCATCTGTAGTAAGAGATATTTCAATACATAAAACTGTGTCTTCCTAAATCTTAGCTCACATGGCTTCTCTCCCCCGTTAGTTCTTTCCCCATTCCGTTTTTTATGAGCCCCAATAGGACTAATATCCAACAAAGAGTATTTGTTTATTTTTAATAGGCTAGCCAGAGTTAATGATCTTATCAGCCTTTCCATTAGAGAGTCCTATATTCTGGGTTTACAACACCTATAAAATTCTCTCCAGGATGAAACTTGGTGATCAGTTTTAAAAAATTGAAAACAAAATGGTAATTTTTGAGTTGTTGCAATGCAATGCAATGCAAAAAAATCTTTACACTGTTACCTATATTTCTCTGTTTATTTCTGTGTTGTAGTCTTGCTTCATTTTTAAAATGAAATTTTGCAGGATATTATTCCATTATAAAGACAACGTTAGGGGTGTTGCTTCTCCCCTAATTCATGATATATTTCTAGCCTTTTCTTTTCTTCACATTACAGTAACTCCTCACTTAAAGTCGTCCCGGTTAACATTGTTACATTGCTGATCAATTAGGGAACATGCTCATTTAAAGTTGTGCAATGCTCACTTATAACGTCCTTTGGCAGCCGCCTGCTTTGTCCACTGCTTGCAGAAAGAGCAACCCGTTGGAGCGAGCTGGTGGGGGCTTGGAACCAGGGTGGACCGGCAGCCCCCCTATCAGCTCCCTGCTCCCCTAAGTTTCCTGTGTGGCAGCCACCCAGCAGGCTATCAATTGCCAGGCAGTTCAGCTGTCCCTCTCCCCACTACTGTGTGGGGAAGAGGGGTGCTAATGTCAGGGTGTCCCCCTTCCTCCCACACCTTTACTTCATCTCCACAGTGCGGGTGGGGGGGGGGTGGGGATGGACATGACAGGGCTCAGGATGGAGGGAGCTTTCTGGCAGCAGCTGCTGTCTCAACTTGCTGATCTACTTAAAAAGGCAATGTACTTAGGGTGGGGTCAGAGTACTTAAAGGGGCAATCCGCGTCTCTCTGTCTCACACACACAGTGTGTGTCTCTGTCTCTCTCTGCCATGCTGTCTCCCCTCCCCCCATTTGTGCTGCCTTGTAGAGTGTGAGGCTACATTAACAACAATGTGTTAACCCTTGAGAGCTCAGCCGAGTGCTAGTTTATCATTTAGCAGCAAGACATTCCCTGGGAAATATCCCACCCTCTGACTTCACCACCTCAGTCAAGCTTCACAATCATCGTTGTTGTGTACAGTATTAAATTGTTTGTTTAAATCTTATACTGTGTATATGTGTGGTAGTCTTTTGTCTGGCGAAAAAAAATTCCCTGGAACCTAACCCCGCCTATTTACATTAAGTCTTATGGGGAAATTGAATTCACTTAACATCGTTTCGCTTAAAGTAGCATTTTTCAGGAACATAACTACAATGTTAAGTAAGGAGTTACTGTATTGTGATATGTGGATATCTGGAGACCATTTTTGTGGATCGCAGATGGATATGGATGCAAATTTTATCTCTAAAGCCCTGCAAATCTGTGGATATCCGCTTTATATCTGCAGATCATTTTTGCAGATCGCAGATCGGATGTGGATACAAATTTCATATCTGTGCAGAGCTTTAAGTATTAGCCTTATTTCACATTTGCTAGCTTTGGATGTCATTACTCAACTTTGACATTATTTAAACACAGGCATTTTTCTTGTTATGAATATGAAATATAATGTTACTGAATGAATATGAAATATGATATGTCTATAGAAATTTGTTCTTTAACAGTTATTAAACAATTTTTAAATTAATCACTTTAAAAGTATAAAGAAAATGATTTATCTTACAACAATCTGGAAAGTTCCTGTTTTCTTGTGCATATGAATAGATTTGTCTTCACTCAGTCCTACTCTGCATCACCAAAATATCTATTTGTTAGTTTTTATTATTGTTTTATGCAAGACATCAGTGTAATAATTAGAAGATCTTTTGTATTACTTTGGAGTTTTCCATTAAAGATGCTTACTCATTAGAGGTTGGCAACCTTCTGCTTTTCAATTTAAAATGGAATCTTTTCATGGAATTTCTTTAAAATGTTAGAAGTGTCATCATACTTTCCATGCATATTAACGTAAAGCAAAGAAATTACAGCACCTTTCAGGAGGATCCATAGGGGATAGTTAGAGAGATGAGAAATAGACTGTGAAATGAAGTAGCTAAGCAGTAAGAATTATTTTTCACCATGTAATGCAAAAGAGACCAGGCATTAAAAGCATAGGTGAGGTCTGCAGGAGATAGGTTAATGTAACTCACATGCTTATATTGCAGTATCTGATGTTCAAATAAAAGAAGAGAAGTAATGAAGAGGAGAGATGGATTATAGTTGAGTCCTATGTGCATATACACATGCAGAAAATGGGCCATGGCAATTTGGGAAAGACCGGAGGGGTGTGGTAGCTACTAGATATGCTTAGTGGCTGTTTCCAAAGCTGTACATAACAGTTTCAATTAAGGGCAAGCATTCTCATAGGTTCCACACTTTCACCATCTGTGTACTGGAGCTCAAACGAAAAAAGGTTACAAGTATGGGCATTAGAGACAACACTGTGAACTCAGGGGTTGGTTGATGTAGGACCAAGAGATGTGTCTGCTATGAGGGCTGGCTCTCAGTACCTGTACTGCTTTGGAATAGGCTACAGATTCCCTTGCTTGCTAGAAACTGAGGAAACAGTCAGCTTTTAGCTCAGGGACTGGAATTCCTGCTGCCTGTAAGGATCTTTGTATTATTGTTTTGCTGAAAAGAGTCTTGAAATGTTTGGTGGGGAACTGTGAGGTTGCCATTCTCCTCTGGCTCTGGAGAATCCAAGTCTCTCACACACACATGTTTTTGAGGCCACATTATAGAGACTGAGAAATCATCTCTGTGAGAAGACTAGTGGGCATCTAGATGTATTTGTGTACCAAAGTATAAAAGTGAATATGTTCTGTCAGAATCATGCAATTAAGTGTTTGTAACAGCAACAAAGTGGGGAAGTCTGCATAAGGAACAACAGATTTACCGCCTAATAATTTTCATAGAAATCATAAAAAATAGAATAATAGAAATGTAGGTCTGAAAGGCATCTCCAGAAGTCAAGTCCAGCCCCATGTGCTGAACCAAGTATGCTTAGGTGTTGGTCTAATGTCTTCTTAAAAACCTGCACTGATGGGTATTCCGCACCTCCCTTGAAAGCCTGTTCCAGAGTTTAACTACCCATAGAGTTAGAAAGCTTTTTCTTATATCTAACCTAAATCTCCCTTGCTGCAGATTAAACCCATTATTGCTTGTCCTTCCTTCAGTGGGCTTGGAAAATAATTGATCACAGTCCTTGTCATAAATATAAAGGGAAGGGTAAACCCCTTTAAAATCCCTCCTGGCCAGAGGAAATCTCCTCTCACCTGTAAAGGGTTAAGAAGCTAAAGGTAACCTCGCTGGCACCTGACCAAAATGACCAATAGGGAGACAAGATACTTTCAAAAGCTGGGAGGAGGGAGAGAAACAAAGGGGGTATGTGTGTCTGTCTATATTTTGTCTTTGCCGGGGATAGACCAGGAATGAAGCCTTAGAACTTTTAGTAAGTAATCTAGCTAGGTACATGTTAGATTATGATTTCTTTAAATGGCTGAGAAAAGAATTGTGCTGAATAGAATAACTATTTCTGTCTGTGTATCTTTTTGTAACTTAAGGTTTTGCCTAGAGGGGTTCTCTATGTTTTGAATCTAATTACCCTGTAAGGTATCTACCATCCTGATTTTACAGGGGGGATTTCTTATTTCTAATTACTTCTATTTTTATTAAAAGTCTTCTTGTAAGAAAACTGAATGCTTTTTCATTGTTCTCAGATCCAAGGGTTTGGGTCTGTGGTCACCTATGCAAATTGGTGAGGCTTTTTATCCAACATTTCCCAGGAAAGGGAGGGTGCAAGTGTTGGGAGGATTGTTCATTGTTCTTAGGATCCAAGGGTCTGGGTCTGTAGTCACCTAGGCAAATTGGTGAGGCTTTTTTACCAAACCTTGTCCAGGAAGTGGGGGTGCAAGGTTTTGGGAAGTATTTTGGGGGGGAAAGACGTGTCCAAACAGCTCTTCCCCAGTAACCAGTATTTGTTTGGTGGTGGTAGCGGCCAATCCAAGGACAAAGGGTGGAATATTTTGTACCTTGGGGAAGTTTTGACCTAAGCTGGTAAAGATAAGCTTAGGAGGTTTTTCATGCAGGTCCCCACATCTGTACCCTAGAGTTCAGAGTGGGGGAGGAACCTTGACAGTCCTCGTTATAAAAGTAAAAGCATTTCATATATTTTAAGATAGTTATTAGGTTCCCCCTCAGTTTTCTTTTCACAAGACTAAACATGCCCAGTTTTTCTAACCTTTTATCATTTTTGTTGCTCTTCTCTGGACTCTGTCCACTTTGTCCACATCTTTTTTTTTTTTTTTTTAAAAGTGTGGTACCCAGAAATGGACACAGTATTCCAGTTGAGGCCTCACCAGTTCTTAGTAAAATGGGACAATTACTTCTCATCTCTTACGTATAATACTCCTGTTAATTCACTCCAGAATGATATTAGCCTTTTTAGCAACTACATCACAATACCTGATATTCCCTTAGTGATCCACTATCATCCCAGATCCTTTTCAGCGGTATTACTATCTAGCCAGTTATTCCTCATTTTGCAGTTGTGCATTTGCTCTTTCCTTCTTATATGTAGTACTTTTCACTTGTCTCTATTGAATTTCATCTTGTTGATTTCATACCCCAATTCTCCAATTTGTCACGGTCATTTTGAATTCTAATCCTGTCCTCCAATGTGCTTGCAGCCCTTCTGACCTTGGTTTTGTGCACAAATTTTATAAGCATACTCTCCACTCCATTATTCAAGTCATTAATGAAAATAACAAATAATACCAGACCCTGGAAGGACCCCTGCAGGGCCGCACTAGATACATCAGCCCAGTTTCACAGTGAACATTAATAATACTCTTTAAGGATGCTCTTTCAACCAGTTTTGTACCCATCTTATAGTAACTTCAGCTAGACCACATTTCCCTTGTTTACTTATGAGAATGTCATGTGAAATGCCTCATCCATCTCTTCCTCCTGATTTGGTGGTCTACAGTGGACCCCTACCATGACATCACCCCTGTTATTTTGCCTTTCTTCTTCACCCAGAGAGTTTAATTTGATCTACCTTTCACCTCCTTCTGGACCACAGAACAAGTGTATATATTCTTGATGTATAGTGCAATACCTGCCTTTTTTCCCTGTCTGTCCCTCCTGAACAAACTGTACCTCTCTATACCAATATTTCAATCATGAGATTTATCCCACCACGTCTCATTGGTGCCAAATGGTATGACCTCAAAGGTGCTGCCTTGTATGAGCCCATTTGTCTTCCATTAAAGTTCCTGGGTAATCTAATGTTTACAATACTTGTTTGAGACTGAAGCCTATGCCAGGGATAGCTTCTGTCCCTAATTCTCCACTGTGTTCAATCTAGCAGTGGCCACAGAATTCAGTGGATTAGAGATCCAGCCTTTCTGAGTTTTAGATAACTTCCTGCTGGTCTCTTTGTAGGTGGAAGTGTGCAATATGAAGTCACCCAAGTACTAATAAGAGAGACTAGACTTCAGTTAAAATCTGAGTGTGACAATAATGTGAGATCTTACACCATGGCATTATACAAAGGATTATGAGCCACTAAAACCCTGCCAGAGCAGCAGAGATCATGTATGTAAGTAGGCCTTACAAAGACTTGAAGGCCAGAAGGGTCCATCATGATCATCTAGTCTAACCTCCTGCACATTGCAGGCCACAGACCCTCACCCACCCACTCTGGTAATAGACCTGTAGCCTCTGGCTGAGTTACTGAATTCCTCAAATCATGATTTAAAGACTTCAAGTTACAGAGAATCCACCATTTATACTAATTTAAACCTGCAAGTGACCTGTTCCCTATGCTGCAGAGGAAGGCAACCCCAACTCCCACAGAGTCTTTGATAATCTGATCCAGGGGAAAATTCCCCCCCAACCCCAAATACTTATATGCTAGTAAGTATATAGTTAGTAAACTCAGTTATCTGAATCCCATTGTATCGATGTGGTTCCTTCATGTTACATTTATTGTATAAAGAGTAAAAGACACAACACTTGGTGATGAGGATGGGATTCTAATCCAGGAATACAGTGAAGCAGAGAGTGATTGCAGAAACTTAGTAAAAGTACAAAGGAAACTGGAGCCTACAGCCCCTGGGAATCAGATTTAACTGCACATTTACATAATATTTTAAAGGTTAAAAATTCCTGGTTGTTTGGAGAAAATAGACTTCTTTGATAGCTCAGCAGAGAACTAGCCTACTAGTATTAAGAGACTGGAACAGTATATAATTGCTAATAATATAACTGATGAAAAAAGATGGTGGTTTTACTGAGTGCGATGAGTATTAAAATGTATAACCCACTATGTAACCTAACACCACCTATTAAATCTGCAGACAAATTATTTGCTGAGATTGTTGAAATTCTACAAAATCATCTCTCCCTAAAACCACTGGTAATTGAAGAGTGTTTCTGCTTTTATAAATGGAATCAAAAAGAAAATGTAACAATTTCTGAATATGTGGCTGAAGTCTGGAAATTAAAAGAGCATTGCCAGTTTGGAGGGAGTTTAATGATGAACTAAGGGGTTCCTAGAGTGGGGTATGCAGAAAGAAAGCAATCCAAAAACAGTAATTTACAGAGACTGATTTAATTCTAAAATTTGCAGTATCAGTAGACAGACAAACTGGCACAAATTGAACCATTGCCAGTAAATGCCACAGTAAAATACAAAACTGAAAGTGATCCAGTACTGGCTAAAATGTATGATATGTAATGAATGAATGGCTTATGCACACAAACAACTTCCAGCTTTCTTTGCTTGAAAAGAACAGTTAAGTATATATCAAGGTTGCCTAATGTGTAGTACTAGAGTGGTTATTCCTTCAAAACCCAGACCATATGTATTCTAAGAAGTTGATGAAGGCCATTTGGGAATTGTAAAAATGAAAGTCCTTACCAGGAATTTTGTTTGGTGTCTACAGATTGTTTTTCCATTTCCTTCACATGTGTATCAATGTCAAGTTTGTCATCAAATGTAACACATGCTTAAACATGCTCCTTTGAATCCTTGGGAGTCACCATGGTAATGAATGACCACTTATGGGACACACTTTTTTTAATCGCAGTAGATGCTCATTCTAAATGGCCTGAAGTAGTCTGTATGAATTCAACTAACTCACTGCACAGAGTGGAAGTGTTAAGATTATTGTTTTCATGGACAGAAGTTTCTGAATAGATTATCAGTATCAACCGAACTCAATTCACCTCAGAAGAATTTCAGCTGTTTATCAAAGAAATGGTATTAAACAGGTTACATCAACTCCATACTCTCCTGGTACAAATGGATTTTTATCCACACATTCAAGCAAGAAATTCCTGAAAATTCAGATCCAGATTTGGATTTTGGAAATCCCAAAGTTTTGGAGGGTATTTTGGATTTAGAGTTTCGGCTGGCCCATAATATAGATAGGAGCCTTTTGCAAAGTTCAAATCAGAATCTGGGTTCAAACTTCAAACTCTACTGAAGTTTTAGGGTTTGGAGGTATGGGGTTTTGATTCAGCTCTACTTTCCCACAATAAAAGCACCCAATTTTGTAGTGACTTTTCTCCAGGACAATAACAGCATTTTCCAGAATTACATGGGATTCTTTAATTGTTACCATGAATTCTCA
This sequence comes from Chelonia mydas, assembly GCF_015237465.2. Classification (NCBI taxonomy): domain Eukaryota; kingdom Metazoa; phylum Chordata; order Testudines; family Cheloniidae; genus Chelonia; species Chelonia mydas. Next base: position 75,747,578 of record NC_051246.2, read on the forward strand.
TTTATCAAATGTAAACCACTTACCACGTCTCATTGATGTTTTTACTGTTTGCTTGTATCAGGTAGAAAGCTTCTTCAAGTGTGACTATCCTTAGGAACATTTGTTCTTAGATATATTAAATAAGTTTGACCTGTACAATTAATTTTAAATTGTTATGTACCAAATGTGGCTAGGAAAGAATGTCACAATTTTCTGGAAAGTGTCCAGAATAAGTAATACCGAGATTAGATGTAATTAAAAGTAGAGATGACACCTTTTTATGATGCTGAGTTCTAGTATAGGATCAGAATCACAATTTCCCCCCAAGTTCAGGATTGAGATGGAAGTGTTTGGAGCAGGATTCTTTTTTGAAGTACATGTTCACATCTGGATCCAGAACTATGTGCCCCATAAATTCACAGCATTCTGATCCAGGTCTCAGTTTGGACCTACCTCTGATTAAAAGAAATGAGAAAAAATGACCCCGTGGAAAAATCTTTTAAAAAATTAAGATTGATTGATCTTCCTTCTACAAAATGTTTAAACCAGTCTGTGGATTCCTGTAGTATGGGTATGATTCTCTATTGAATCCTATAGGTTGATTTAAAAATTCTAATGAAAAGATAATTCTCTATCAAATTCTATAGGTTAGTTAGAATAATTTCTGTAGATCTCTTTTGGTTTCATTCTTCTTAAATTCAACAGGATTTTTCCACAAAAGAAGGAGTTTTGAGCCCAATCTAGGCCCTGTTGTGTCCTGAGTTCCTCCCACAAAAAGGTGAATATATGCCTCTTTTAATTAGATATTCTATGCTAGAATTCTGAACATCTTTCAAGTCTGCATCTTCAATCAGAATGAAATCTACAGAAGAGTCAGGACTACTTTATTTGATACTTTTTAGGGGAAAGGGATTGAGAGTATATGGAAAGAGAGAGGAAATTATGACATTTATTTTGAGTAAGGATTAGATCCTCAAAAATATTCATGTGCAGTTGGACTGGGGAACTCTTACTTAGAGATATAGAAGTTTAACCAAAAAAGACCTCTTCACAAGGTCCCTAGTTCATAACCAATTATCAAAGTTAATGGTTGTATAAAGCAGTGGTTATCAAACTTTTGTATTGGTGACCCCTTTTGCACAGCAAGCCTCTGAGTGCGACCCCCCTTATAAATTAAAAACACTTTTTTTTATAGTTAGCACTATTATAAATGCTGGAGGTGAAGCCGGTTTGGGGTGGAGGCCAACAGCTCGCAATGTCCCATGTAATAACCTCGTGACCCCCTGAGGGGTCAAGGTCCCCAGTTTGAGAACCCCTGGTGTAAAGAATCATTAAAAGAACAGGAATCCAGATAATGTAAGCTTTTTAGTCTACATTAAGTTTAAAAGGGAGCTTTACAGAACTTGAAAACAAGGTATAATTAATAACTAAATTATGTTTTGTTGAGGTTCATGTTACCATACTACATAACAGGAAAGCATAAACATCCTATATTTCTTTTATATAATTCCAGGTATTTACAAAGTACCTTGCAGTTTGGTAGTGTAATGTCTCAGATGCTAGCAGCATAGTTTGAGCACATATTTCACAATTACATTGAACTGACATAGTTGCATCCATCACTGTATAATCTATCTTATACATCTATTCAGCACAGAGTCCATAAACATTTACAAAACACTCTTGTTTAACAGAAACCCAAAAGGGACAACAAAAATATCCCATTTAACTTCAGAAGTAGAAGCCAATGCTTTACTTTAGCAACAACATTGCAGCTAGCAAGAACTCGTACAGCCTTATACATTTTGCCTTTACTATAGCTTTTGTCACAGATGTGCACATTAATATTGTGTTGAATCAAACACACTATTTATGTGTTTGATCCAATGCAAAATAAGATCAACCCACTATAATAGCCACTCACTATACACAGAAAAAGTTCTGGAGGGTGACAGAGGTAAATCAAAAAAAGGGTCTTCATAAAAACCCATACTTCCCTTTAATAATCATATGCTAAAGTACCAGAAATTACTTGGACAATACAATATACTTCAAAATCAATCATGTTGAATTCAAAATACATTTTTTCACATATTGCTAGCCTTTCATTGACATATATTTTCCCTCTGAAAATTAGGAATATTAAAAAAATTACTTACACAGTGGTCATTTACGTGAATTAATTGGATAGTTATAGAAAAAACATGTCTTTCATGATAACTACCATTAACTAAATTATAGGCCAGCTCCACTAAAAACAAACTTCACTGAAAACAATGACAAATTCAGGGTAACTAGCACAAAATCTCCTGCATTATCTCTGCACTGTGCAAGTATTTCATGTCACACTGTGTTATCATGTTAAGTATATTGTGACATGCAATACGGAGATGGGCCCAAATCAAAACTCTAGATCCAAATACCCCTGAAGTTTGATAGAGGCTAGATAGATCTGGATTTGAACCCTGTGACCTGGGCTCATCTCTAGTGCAGTATTTGTAATTCCTTACAGGACCTTTATTTTGTCATCTTTTTATAAACACTTAATTATTCTCAGTCTTTTCTTATACCCTCTGATTTCTGTTGCCATTTCCTTTGTTTCCTCCTGGGTTTTTTGACACTTGATTTTATTACACTGCAGTGAGCCAGATCATTACCCCACTTCAGCAGCTTTGTGCTGCAAGTGGCCGTAATGACAGTGAATCCATCTATATGAGATCTCCTGTCAAACGGAATCCTCCATGCAGCCCCAAACCACAATGCCACCTTGAACACCCCACCCCTCCTTTCAGGAGAGGCATTACTGGGGGATCCTTAGACCCCAGCAAACCTCATTTCCTGGAACAGCCCCTTGTGTCCTGCACTAACTTGCACCTGGGCTCAGGGCCTGCACATGCTGGCCCCAGAATCCAGGAGCCACAAAGGTGGTTAACAGCCACCTTTCCCCTCACCCAGCAGTTCGACCGGCCCAGAAGATCTGGCCAAAGAGAACATATAATTCCAAACAAATTAATTAGGCAATATTTGTAAAGTTCTTTGAAGATCAAAAGTGCTGCATAAGTGCTAAATAATATTAAGATTAATATAGAAACTATCAGAGGTGAGTCACAAAAAAATCTTGTTTTCATCTTCCAGCAATACCAATTTTCTCAGTATTTTTAATAACTTCATGATATATTGATGACTGCATGACATCAGTTTATATTTTTCCTGTGTTCTGTATATCATTAAACTAAAGGTAGATTTTCTGAGGGGGCGTAGTGGAGTTAAAGAAGAGATTCTAATTTGCACCATCACTTTGCATTGATATAGTGACTTTAAAATAACCCTTCCAGGTATATGAAGAAATAAAAATTCAGAAATTTCTGCTAACTACTTGTTTCCAGGTGATACTAACTTGTATAATAGCCTTGGTATGGGCATTGGGTTCTTAATATTACACCAATGTAACATTATGCATTATACGACCTATGAGTCCTCCCTCCACCCAGAAAAGTTATCCTACAATAGAACATTTTCTTAGCTTTATACTTGCCCTCAACAGATTTGCCCATTTGGGATCCAAAAGATCCCCCAATGCTTTATTTTGGGCACTACTGTTTTCACTTTTAAATGGTCCTTGTGCCATTTCATCAGGCTATGGAATAGTGTCACAAGGGAAGTAGTGCAAGGTCCATTGCTAGGGATGTATAAAACTAGAATAGACAAAACACTAGAAAATTCACAGGAAAACAGCCTTGCAACTGCAGGGAGATGGACTGGATGACCTAACAGGTCTATCCATCGCTAATTTCCAGGGGTTTGTGATTCACTCTACTCGTTCTCTGGCTGAAAGGGAACACCACAGGCCCCTAAGATGTTGACAGTAATGCAGCTCCATTGCGTGACTGCAGACACCCATAGACACTCATAGCAGCTGCTGTTTTCCTCTGGAACCCATGCACAAGACTGTCATTATGCAAAATTTGGCCTTTCTGTGCGGGAATTTTTGTCCCCAGACATGTAAAGCAACAACTTTGAAAAGAAAGAACTGCAGCCAATTTACGATGCATGGACAATGTCACTACATACTTTTTATGTTTGCCTCTCATTGTATATTTCAATTATAGCAGTTTTGTATTACCCTGCCAGTACAACTTCTCTTCCACTTTTTTCTTTTTCCATTGACAGAAGAGTAGCATCTTGAAAGTTTTTCTGAAAGTTTTGTTACAGAGAGCATAACAAATAGGGTTAACAGTGCTATTCACATAGCACAGCCAATATCCAAGGTGCCACAGTGTTAGAGGAATGCAGTCTGAGCAAAATGTGGAGACTAATACCATTATATTGTAGGGAGTCCAAGTGATGATAAAAGCTAGAAGAATGGCACTTAAAGTCTGGGCTGCTTTGCGCTCCTTTATAAGGACCATTCTTTTCCTTTTAGTGATTTGGTTACTTAAATTTGGATCCATGCTTTTGATGGAAGGGTCCTTTGATAAAGCAGCAGAACAAGGAGTTATTTTTACTTTTCGGCAACCATTGTTGGTTTCCTGGGTGCCATCAGCCTTAACCACCAAGTGGAATTTATAGGCCACACATTTTGGACTTTTTTGCACTTGGCTTTTGGCTGGAGATAGAAAGTATTTCTGAGTCTCAAAATCATTTTCCATAGGGTGGTCTTTGATAAAAACTTCCTTATTCTCCTCCTCATTAAACTCTTCTTTCTTATCTTTGGCTGGACTCTTGTAAGTTACTTGAAAAACTGAATCAGTGGCAGGTTTGTCCTCTTCTTCTGAGGATGCGTAGCTGCTGCAGGTGGTTAGCTGGTCTGCCTTAGACCAATCATTACAAGTATTTGGTGTTTGAGGTACTTTTGCAGTGGCTGAAGTGCTTCGACTGGATGAAGACCATGAAGCCTGACACCTCTCCCTTTTGGCTAAATTTTGTTGCTTGCAACTAAAACAGGACTTCAGAAGAGCTTTCTGGGGTTTTATCATCTCAGGCTCTGCCGCAGACTCAGAGCCTTGAAGTTCAGCAAGGTCCTTGGTACGTTTCTCAGTCTCTTTATAAATGCGGCAATATAAAATAGTCATCACTGACACTGGGATGTAGAAAGCAGCAATTGCAGTGCCGAAGGTGATAATGGGTTCATACAAAAATTGTATGTGGCATTCTTCAGATGGGACAGTTCGTTCTCCCTCAAAATACTGCCAGCATAAGATTGGTGGTGCCCACAGAATAAAGGAAATTAACCAAGCTAGACCAATCATAATGCCGGCCCTTTTGGGTGTGCGCTTAGCCCTGTAGGTTAGAGGTCTTGTGATGGAAAAGTATCGATCAAAACTGATAACTAGCAAATTCATTACTGAGGCATTGCTAGCTACATAGTCCAATGCTAGCCACAGATCACATGCCAGACTTCCAAGAGACCAATGGCCTATTAGTATATAAGATGTGTAAAGATTCATAGAAAATATTCCAATGATGAGGTCTGCACAAGCAAGGCTGAGCAAGTAATAATTGTTAACAGTTTTGAGTTGACTGTTGACTTTGAAGGATATCATTACAAGAATGTTTCCCACTATGGTTATTAGGCTTACAATCGCGGTGACAGTGGCAATTGTAATGACTTCCCAAAGGCTATGCCCTTCTAACTGTTTATGGTTAACAGAAGTACTGTTTACAAAGGTTGAATTTACTTCCATTCTTGTTCTTAGTGTATTATCATCAGGATATTAAGAATGTTTTCTGTACTTGATAATATTTTTTGAAGAGACCTGTAAAGAATAAAGGGGAGAGAGAGAGTGCAGCTCATTAAACAGCACAGGACTTTCAACAGACTTATTTAGCACAAAATATTGACATTTTAAGTCATTGTATATATAGAATGTTGGAAGCAGTAAAAATGTTATTTTAATGTTTTAAATAACACAAATTGCTCCAAATGACTGTTTTTGCTGCAAATGAAACATTATAATCAGATTATTTTCATGCTTTCTTTGCATTGTGATTGCTGTTTCCACCATTCTACTCATAAATTAAAGGTGCATTTTAGGGAACTTTGCTGCATTCTGTAGATCCTGAAACAATGCTAAGTGCAGCCAAAATAACTACTGTTTCATAAAGTATTCAGTCTTGTCACCCCTTATCTCTTAAATATTTTAGTAGGATACAGGACATGTTCTTCGATGCACAGACATTTAAAGTTTCACAAAACAATGAGACAGGGATTCATAGTGTTCCTTTTTGAATGTAGTGCACTGTGCATCATAATTGCCAACATTTCAAAAACAAATTAGGAAGATTCTGTGAAGAAGCCAGTGTTTGGGGAACCATCAGGAGAACCGAGGGTAAGAGTGGGTAGATGAGTTGAGTGTGTCTGGAGGAGGCAGGAGGGAAAGATGCAGTTGGAGGAGCTTGGGGAGACACAAGAGCAGTATTGGTGTTAAAGAGGATTGGGGGGTGCCTGGGGTTAGATTAAAGAGCTAGATAGAAGAGAGGTTGTGGAGTTGAGGGATTTGGTGAGAGAGAGAGAGAGAGAGAAAGAGCAGTCACTAGATTTTGGTAGAGGTGGGAAGAGGGTTAGACTACACATAGAAAGGAGATAGCTAGGTTGGTGGCGAGTCAGGAATAGAGGGCAACTGGTTCTGGTCTGGGTAGGGGAAGACTGAAAGAGGAGTTGCTCTGTAGTAGCAACTTCTCTGCTCGAAGTAAACAATTAGTGGTTCAAGATACTTCACTCCCTGCCTCCTCCTTCCCTCTACTTAAAAGACTAGCAACTCAAGCCAAATATGGGAGGAATAGTACAGAATACTATGGGCTGGAATAGTGGCTGCAGCCTTGCACCATGGCACTGGCTTGTGGGTTCCCAGCCACTTTGCACTCCATCTGCGTATAATTCAAATACTCAGACTTTATACAGGTGGATTTAATCAGAACAAATACATAACTTGTACTAGTAGGTTTGGAGCACACTATGAAAATACACAGCAAACCATTACACATCGCAATGTGTTTTATATTCAACAGCATAATTCTCAGCTGAAATACACATTTTCAAAGCAGGGCACAGGTGCTGCCTATACAGATTCCATGAAATAATAGTCTGTTGTAATGTTGAAATGCACCTAATATTTGCATTACTTTGAGCAATTTAGCACCAGTATTGCCTATCTATATCCTGGGGTGGTGTTAAAGTGTATTTTGAAGAGGGGGCAAATATATATTGTTGTGACCACTATCTTTTTAAAATCTATTGTATACTTTTGAAATAAAACCCCTTCAGTAATATTCATTCATGAAATAACGCTAATTGTAGTTAATGGTGTTATTCCAGGGATGAATTTGGTTGCTTGTATTTAAGACGCTAGCAAAATTGTTTCAGAGTAGCAGCCGTGTTAGTCTGTATCCGCAAAAAGAAAAGGAGGACTTGTGGCACCTTAGAGACTAACAAATTTATTAGAGCATAAGCTTTTGTGGGCTACAGCCCACTTCATTGGATTGTTTTGAAGTTCTGGTTTTGAACTACAAGGAACCTTCTCACCTTGCCCAGTCTACACAATGGCCATTCATAATTGTAGTGCCTGTGCTCAAGAAGCACTGGGGCTGCTCCTTTTGTGCATCCCTGAGGGCACATAATGCTGCAAAGTGGGGTGGGGTAGAGGGAGAAGGTGTGTCCATAGCCCCAACCTCACTCCGTAAAATGTTAAGTCTGGCATTGTCAGTGTAGTGCCGCTGTACACTGGCCCTCTCAAAGAGGTCTCCCCAAATTGTGCAGTTCCATGCTGCTGTTTACTTGCACCAGTGGATAAGTGCCATAACTTGGAGCTGTCAAAAATCTCTGCTCTTTGATGGATCATTCAAGCACTTATGAAGATATTTTATTTGTCCTATTAGATGAAATATGACCATATAATTTCCAGAATAAGACAAACAGTAGTTAAGCTTTTAGGGTATATACACACAGGATATTACTATTTATTTATTACTGATAATAATATTACTATAATATTACTAATTATTTATTACTGATTGAGGATCTACAGTATTCTTAGCACAGTACAAAATATAGAAGACAACTCCTCTGAAAAGTTAATGTTTTAAAAGACAGCAAAAACAGTTCAGACAGAAATACCAGATAGAAGTAATTCTCAAAGCAAGCATGTTGGTAATATGCTTATATCTATCTATCTACTGGGGGGAAGGGATGGTGAAAGGGAGTCTATAGGCTGGAGGATAGTCAGAACAGAGGACCACTGATTCTGGTCTGGGTAGGAGAAGGCTGAAGGAGATGTTCTGTAGCAGCCACCTCCTCTCCTCCAGGAACAAAATTAGTGGCTCAAGCCATTTTGCCCCTCTGACTCCTCCTCGCCTCCAGGTAAAGAAGCATCAGAATTACGTGGTTTGTTCATTGTTCCTGGAGGATTCTATTGGTGACTCAGACTCTTTTGGTACATAATCTGTTTAGTATCATGTACAATTTATAGCACTCTCCTTCCTGCAGAAGACTCATCAAACTAAGCAAATAATAAAGAGCAAGGTCAGGTGTTAAACAAAGTTTCCCCAATAAGATTACGCTTCATAAAAGAAGTGTGTTTTAAGGAATAATTATGAAGTTTAACAGAAGGCAGCACAAACATTAGAGTGGGAAAAAGATACATTTGGGGCATATGGCAGGTGGCTTGGGGTGAGTTAGATATCAGGGACCTGTTTCTCAGTTTTGGTGGAAGAAACATTTGGGGGCCTACCCAGTCCCTGCAGTAAAATACAGCAGCTTCAGTCCTGCTTTAACTTAAGCCCCATTTACACAAAGACATTGCATCTATTTAACAAAACTAGTGTCTAGATTTATTTAGTTAGGTCAGTGCAATCTTTACAAGGTGGGATATCTGATATATGTAGGAGTTTAGTGTGGTTGTTTTGTCTAATCATAGAATCATAGAATATCAGGGTTGCAAGGGACCTCAGGTGGTCATCTAGTCCAACCCCTTCTCAAAGCAGGACCTAATCCCCAACTTGTTCTCCCAGTTATGGAGCTTGTTCCTGGAGTAAAAGAATTATAGGGCCCACTTGCTTGTGAACATCTGTGTGCTTCTGTAGCTGGAAGCAGACGTACTCTCTCCTAAACAGTGTGTTGGTTTCGGCTGGGCACACATCTGGATGGTCCCAACCTTGTGCAGCCTATTCCAGGCACACTTATCCAAGAATGTCAGTCAGATCTAGGGTGCATGAACTCTAACTCTTCTCCATCCAAGCACCCATTGCTTGTCTAGATCTTAGGCACAGGCTAGACAGACAATTTCAGATTCCCATCCTCTACCTATTTGGTGCTGTCTACAGGAGCTGCTTCTTTCAAACCACTGAATGGCAAGTGGGCTACAATCCCATTAAAGTAATATATTAGTATGCTGATGCATGATTTATGCTCATCACTATGAATATACAATTAAAAGTGACTGGGTGAAAAAAAGTATGCCCAGGATTTTCAAAAGTGACTAAATAATTCATAGAATCATAGAATATCAGGGTTGGAAGGGACCTCAGGAGGTCATCTAGTCCAACCCCCTGCTCAAAGCCGGACCAATCCCCAACTAAATCATCCCAGCCAGAGCTTTGTCAAGCCTGACCTTAAAAACCTCTAAGGAAGAAGAATCCACCACCACCCTCCTAGGTAACCCATTCCAGTGCTTCACCACTCACCTAGTGAAAAAGTTTTTCCTAATATCCAACCTAAACTTCCCCCACTGCAACTTGAAACCATTATGCCTTGTTCTGTAATGTGGCATGATGTTGTATAGTGAAGGCATCAGTGTAGTTGTGGTGATTTTTGTGGTGTGTGATTGTGTTTCATGAGGAGCGTGGTGCTGTTAATTATTGTGGATCTTGTTGTTTTGTGCAAAGGATCATTGTACTTGTGCTGTGTGGATAGACTGGAGTGGTTGTGCTCTGAGATGTGGCTAGGTATTGTGGGTATGACATTCTGGGCAGAGATGCTGGTACAATTTTTATAGTAGGGGTGCTAAAAGTGGAAACCATGTATTTGGTTGTTACTACTACTTCAAGCCAGGGGGTGCTGCCACACCCCCAGTTCCAGCACCCCTGATTCTGGGATGCAAACCAGACCACTGAGGGAGTGTGTCACCCTTGCCCTGTAAGTTGGGGTGCCTCAAAAGGCTTTGCTGCTGTTACTCCCAACCTGGGCTTCTCACAAACATTCAAACAGCATGCAGGTCACACCCTGAGTGTCTGTGTATAGACAAGGCCCTGGTCCAGCAACCCTGACCCCAGCAGCATGTCAGCAAACAGCAGCCACACTTTGGAAGCCTTGGTTACTACTTGCAGGGTGACCCCCAACACACTCTCAGTCCTGGATTTCCCCCTAAAACGTGTGTACTGCACTGTCTAGCCATCTCCTGGACAGTTCAAATATATTAGGTCTGTTGCCCCTTTAAGGGGATCAACATACAACAATCTGCTACCTTAAATGAAGTTAACCAAACAATTCACAATACCAGATTATTTTAATTAAAGAATAAAAGAACTTTAGTTAATTACAAAGAGACAGTTTTTGAGTACAAGTAAAGAGGCATTAAGGTTAGAAACATCACAAGAAAAATAAAAATGAAACACTTTCTAAACTTAACAGAATAGATTTGATTCAAAGTGAAATCCCTTAGCACGTTTCCAGTAACACTCCTGACCAAACTCTCAGGCCAGGATCGACTCCCAAAATCCAACAGTTGTCTTTTGTCTTTTTAGGTGAAAAGAGAGAGATGGACCGGGAGAGATACAATGGGCTGTTTTACCCCTCACTTTTATAGTTTAGTCACCCTTTGAAATGCATTTTCCAGAAAGTGACCCCTAGATAAAGTTCTTCCCAGCTGAGAGCAAGGAGGCATGGGGTCTGATGGGGTAGAGGTTTCATGCTAAGATGCAGATCTGTTTGTTCCTCCCACTCTTCCCTGCCAAAGAATGGCTACTTGATATGTGACAGCCCATCAGTTTTGATGTCACCTGGCTAGAGGCGTCAACTTTTGAAGTCTTTAAACCATGATTTGAGGACTTCAATAGCTCAGACATAGGTGAGAGGTTTATCGCAGGAATGGGTGGGTAAGATTCTGTGGCTTGCACTGTGCAGGAGGTCAGACTAGATGATCATAATGGTCTCTTCTGACCTTAATATCTATGAATCTATGAACTTGTCCTTTGTCTTTGAAAAACAGATTTATCCACTCCACAGACTTGTCCAGTAAACACACTTCAGTCACGATTTCAGCTTATGTTCATAACTTTACATATAATGTTGCTACATACACTTCACCATGATATTACTGACCAGAAAGTTATTAGTTTTCAAATGATACCTTACAAGGCATATTTTGTACATTACAATAGTGTGTAGGGTGTGAATACAGAGGTCCATTTGGTCACCGTGAGTTTAGTGTACTTGTGGCAATTGTGGCAGCTCACTATGGTTGTTTGTGAGCATTAATATGGTTGTGATATGTGTGTCATGGTTGTGTTGTGTTGTGTGGAAATCAATGCTAATGGGGTCTCAATATGTTAGGTCAGGATATTGTGTGTAGTGAAGGTGCTCACTAGGCTGTTGCAGGTGCATAGGGGGCTCATTGTGTTTACGTTGTGTGGGGAGGGTCAATGTTACGGGGTGTCTGTGTGCAAGAATGGGCCAATGGTGGGGTTTGGTGTGTTGTGTAGCCATTGTGGAGTGTATGTGAGAGAGAAGGGCTGTGTGTGCAGGGAACTTGGTGAGTTGTGGTTGTGTTGTTGCATGGTTTAGTTGTTATGGGATTTGGTATGCTTAGTTGTAAGGGTCTCAGTGTTATGCTGTGTTAGTGGTCACTGTGGTTGTGTTGTGTGGGGCCCCTGTGATTATATTGTGTAGGGGTCACCGTGGTTGCGAGGGGCTTGGTATGGATGTGTTGTGCAGGAATCACTGTGGTAGTGAGGGGCTCCGGGTGGTTATTTTGGGCAAGGGGTGTCACTGGTTGCGAGGGGCTCGGGGTGGTTGTGTGGTGTTGGACTTGGGGTGATTCTGTTGTGTGCGGTGTTGGGCTCGGGGTGGATATTTTGGGGCGGGGTGTCCCTGGTTGCGAGGGGCTCGGGGTGGTTGTGTTGTGTAGGGGTCACTGTGGTTGTGTGAGGGGCTCGGGGTGGTTGTGAGGGACTCAGGGTGGCTTGTTGTGCTATGCGGTGGTGGGCAGGGGTCGCTGTGGTTGGGAAAGATTTGAGGGGCCGGGGCGTTGTGCCGTCCCGGTGGGAGCGGACCCGGCGCCCCCTCTTTCGGGCCTGCCCGGTGGTTGTTTCCGGAGGCGGGGACCGGCGCGGCGCGGGCCAGGCCGGTTCTCGGCTGCACGCGCAGCAGGAAGGAGAGGCGCTGCCGGGCCATGCAGGCGGAGCGCGGCGGAGGCGGCGGCGGGCGGCCCAGGCGGGGAGGCTACAGGCAGGGCAGGAGGAGGCCCGGCGGCGGGGATAGAGCAGCAGAAGGCGGCGGGGACGGACACAGCCGAGGAGGCGGGGGCCGCGGAAGAGGCGGCGCTCATGGGCGCGGAGGAGGCGGGGGCCGAGGCAGGCGAGACCCTCGGAGCCGGGGGGCAGCGTCTCCCCCCCCTGCTCGCTACCACAGACGGGTAAGAGGGAGCAGAGACCGCGGCACGCGCCCGCCCCGGGAAGGGGCTGCTGCAGCCACCACAGCAGGCACAGGCCCCGCTCGGCCCCTGGCTGCTGCTCGCTTCCCGGCACGCGCCCCCTCGCTGACTAGAGGTGCAGGCTGGGCTGAGAGGAGCGCCCTGCAGGAGGGGAGCCGTAACCCCCCCGCAGCAGTGCTGGGTCTGAAAATTACCCGGGAGGTGGTGGCGAGCCGAGCCCGGGGCTGGACTCCCCCGAGCCTGTTTTGTGAGACTCCGGGGAGGGTAACACGCTGTGCAGCGCTTGAAATGCAGATTTGGATTTCGTGGCGTGAATCCATCTCTAGTGTAACACTGAAAAGTGCCGCTTGCCAGAACGCGTTTGTTTGGCAGAGTGGGAGGAGCGAGGCACCAACTACTGGCACCAGTGACTAGCTGCAGAAGCTGAGAGGCCACTGTGCCCACCCCGGCATATCACACGTCACCCACCCCTTTCACTTAAATTCTGCTTGTGGCGTTGTGCTGTGTTTTTTGGGATCAGTGGTTCAGTATTTCTGATTCTTATACTGTGGTTCTTCCTCATGCCGTCTGGTTAATCTCCCAGTTAAATTGTGAGTGAGCTCCTGACTATAGTAGTGGTCTGGCACCATGGGGAGCCAGGTGTAGATAGAGCAGCTGCTTCTGCCACGTTTCTGATCGCACTCTGAGCCCTTAGATGATGTGATGATTTAGAATGTTGGTGTCAGCTGGTGTATCAGCTATGTTCTGGCTCCCACCATTGCTTATGCTGGTATATGGCCTTAACCCCAGTCCTGCAGTGTAACGCACAAATGGATCCTGGTGCAGAATCAGGGCCTTAAAGTATAAAATGAAACTGTTGGTTGGTGCCATTACATAAAGTGTATTCACTAGTAATGTCATTTATATACAATATAAACTTCTATGGTGTTACATACATAAAAATGACTGGACTCTCTATTTTGAATATTAAGTTTTGTTTTCAATCCTGGGGCATACAAATGCAGGTGGAATAAAAGCACTCTGCAGCACCTGCAATAATTGAGAAAACCAATAGCTTTGGCTTACTTTGTGCTGGATCCTGCAAGAGTACAGGCAACAGGAAATAGGACGTAAAGTCTTAAAGAGTTTTGACATCTACTGCAGAGAATATAACAAAGATAACTGCCCCATGATAAGCCTTGTCTGCAGGAGAAAGTGCTTGCAAAATTTATTTAATTCAGTTAATTTAATTCAGTTGAAGCTATTTGTGTGTGGGGGGGGAGGCAGGCAGGCATGTGAGCCCATGCATGTGTGTGGCCTTTAAATAACAACAGTTTCAACCTTTGTATAATTTTTTTAACTGGATATTTTTGTATATATTCCAGTATTGTTGATTATTTACAGACAGTTTTTCTAACTTTAAAGGGAAACAGTCAACCTAAAATTACATTTCTGTATGAATTTTTTAATCTGATATTTTTGGAAGTAGCCCCCAAAGGTTTACTATAACTAAGAGAACAGAGAGTGTTTTTTAGTTCTCTATTTTCTCAGTTTGTTTGCTTTGTGCATTTGACAATACTTTCACTATTTTATTGATAGTTGTACTTTGTATCAAGTGCACATGTAACACACCTTATTTTTGCTCACAAAAGTACTCCCAATGGCGTATGTGTGTGCCAACTGTAGGTTGGATTAGACTTACTTCCAGCAAGACTAACCACTGTCAGTATCCTCTATGTTATTCTGTTACGTCAGTGCCAGTGGGACTGAGATGGATCATGTGACAGCACCAACAGTGCACACAGTGCTCCCAGAGCTATCCTATAATTTCCCTGCCTATGTGCTTGGAACTGTTGGATAGGTACCCCGAAGGTGTGGCAGCTCCCATTTGGGTACTTTGAAGACCTCAAACCATGCCATCCCCGTTCCTTCAACCAGCTCCTGTAGCTCCCTGGGACCTGTGGAGAGGGAAGACCTTGGCCTGCTGGCTCTTAGTTTGCTAGAATCCACAGGAGTACTAGGAATATCTGTCTCCTCCAATCCCTTCTGTTCCTACAGGGTCACTCTAGATGCTCCTTGGGGCCCATGGAGGAGCCCTGGGGAGAGAAGACTGTACTCTCCATCCCAACCAACCTTGTCCTGGTCAGGCATTTTGGGAGAGCTTTCCTGTTTGGATTAGAACCATTTTAATGTGATGGATCTTGAAGCTGAACTAAATGTTTTTTAAAAATAATTTCAGACTTGTATTCTTACACAAAGTTTAAAAATACATTGCAAAGTCGGAATATAAATCCCTTGCTTAGAAAACTATTGAGGGTAAACTATTTGATATTTGCAAAAAGAAAAGGAGTACTTGTGGCACCTTAGAGACTAACAAATTTATTTGAGCATAAGCTTTCGTGAGCTACAGCTTCATCCGATGAAGTGAGCTGTAGCTCACGAAAGCTTATGCTCAAATAAATTTGTTAGTCTCTAAGGTGCTACAAGTACTCCTTTTCTTTTTGCAAATACAGACTAACACGGCTGTTACTCTGAAACCTATTCGATATTTGAATCCCTTCTCACTGTTGGCATTTCAGCCTCTAATATGGAAGTCTCTGTTGTATTATGCTTGCAATTATGGTAAACCTAGGTGAGATCTATTAAGATTATGTCAAATTTAAAGTCGTCAGCTTTTTGGTCTGCTCAGCCTACTTCCATGCAGATGAGAGATGAAATGCAAATAAAATTACAGGCAAACAGAGACCAGCAATTCAGTAAACCTATAATAAAGTACACTTTTATGAACAAAATTGTTTCATATGTTGAGAAATTTACTGATGTCACACCATTAGTATGTTCATGTTAAGTTTCCTGAGTATCCCTGTGTAGACATGGCTTTAGGGTTCTTTTTTGCTCAGAGGCACTCTTTGTGCACAATGAGTGTCTACAAGGAGAACTTTTGTAGAATAGTTGATTCTGGGCTATTTCCCCATGTAAGCATGTCCTTAAGCTGTAATGCAAATCTCTAACACTGTTTTGTAATAATGTTTTCCTGTCTGCAGTGCAAACAAAAACCATGTTAAAAACCATGCCCCATACTGTGTCAGTCATTGATTAGGCATGGCTAGTCTCAGGGCTTGTCTACATTCAGGAAATTTAAGACAAATTAACATATGGTGTGAAATTAATGCACATAAAGCACATTAAACCTCTTTATGGATGCTCTAATTCAGAAGTAAAGTGGCCTAAGGGCTTGTTTCCATTTGAAAGTTAGGCCTTGTCTACACTGCCACTTTACAGCACTGCCACTTTCTTGCTCAGGGATGTGAAAAAACACCCCCCTGAGTGCTGCAAGTTTCAGCGCTGTAAAGTGGCAGTATAGACAGTGCACCAGTGCTGGTAGCCACACTCCCAGCGCTGGTAGCTACTCCCCTTGTGGGGGTGGTTCTTTCCCAGCGCTGGAGCTGTGACTACACAGCCATGTTAAAGCGCTGCCACATACCCTTATTCTGGAATAAGTATCTACACATGGAATTATTCAGGATTAGGGTGTGGGTTTTTTGTTTTTTGTTTTTTTTAAGACAAATCCGTAGTTTGGTGTGGTTTAATCCTCCAGGATTAATATACAGCAAACTAAAGCCACTTTACGTCTGAATGAGAGCATCCATGCAGGGTTTTAATGCACTTCATGTGTCATAAGATGAATTAATGAGTTGTGAAGTTAACTTTCCTGAATGGACCTGTGTAGAGAAACCCTTAGGGTATGTCTGTCACA
Organism: Chelonia mydas; assembly: GCF_015237465.2. Classification (NCBI taxonomy): domain Eukaryota; kingdom Metazoa; phylum Chordata; order Testudines; family Cheloniidae; genus Chelonia; species Chelonia mydas. Next base: position 75,763,937 of record NC_051246.2, read on the forward strand.
GAGCCTATACCGCATAGCCAAATTTATATAGCCCCCTATTGTAGACGCAACCTGCGTCAACAGAAGGAGTTTTTCTGTGAGTGTGGGAACACCACCTCCACAAACAATGCTACCTATGTCAACAGAAGTGGTCTTCTGTCAGCATAGCAGTGTCTATTCTGTGTTTTTTGTTGGCATAGCTATGTCAGTGACTGGGGTGGTTTTTTCACACCCCTGACAAACACAGCTATGCCAACATAACTTTTAAATGTAAATCAAGTCTCAGTGTAGGTTGACCCACAACAGATGTTTTGTCTTAGTTACTAGTAAATCTCTGTACCCAAAGCAAGTGAGGCTTTGTCTAGACTTAAAGTTTAAGTTGACATAGCTACATTGGTCAGGGGTGTGAAAAATCCACAAGCCTGACCCATGTAGCTGTGCCAACTTAACCCCAAGTGTAGATGCAGTTAAATTGGTGGAAGAATGCTTCTATCACTCTAGCTACTGTTGTTGGGGGAGGTGGTATTCCTACATTGATGGAAAAACCTCTTCCATTGGTGTATGCTGCATCCATACTAGAGGGTTATGCCAACATAGCTAGACTGACATAGCCATGCTGGTAAAGTCTCCTATGTGTAGACCTGGCGTTAGAATGGAAACATTTTAACTTTTGAGATCTGGAGTTCAGGATTCTGCTTTTCACTTGGAAGCTTTGATGGTATCAGAGAAGCGTGTTTTTTGTCTAGGCTTGCAAGAAAAACTTGCAATTTGAACTCTAGGATAGTAAAGGAGAAAATAATGTTAAAATATTAGTTTTAAAATACAAATTTATTTTATTAATTTTATGTCTACATATATTTTGTGTTACTGATTTACATCTCAAACACTTTTGTGTTTTTAAGTGTTTTGGTCTGTTTTTCTTTTTCTTTAAATCTGATTTATGTATTACCAATGCACCTCTCTGAAGTATCTGGACACTTTATTAAGGAATTGACATAATTGCTGTGTCATTCTTTCAGAAAATAAGCCTAGAATCACTCAGGTTAGAACACCATGAGGAACAGTGTGACTAATGTCTGATATTCTTCCTTGGGAAGGGGGAAAAAAAGGGGACTGACAACCAAATGGTGTTATCTTTGACCAGGATGCACTTTGTTTTAATTAGCGCGAAGACTGAATGTTCCCAGTTCTCCACCACAACATGATATATGGGAGAGACAGGCTCTGGGGCAGTTGGTTTGCCAAATGTCATATTTCATTGCAGGTGTGGGTCATATTGGATAATTCTATGTTTTTTTTGTTTGTTTTTGTTTTGTGCACCGTTCCTGGAGGTACTGAAATACCAGGTTGATGCGTGGAGTGGATGGAGCAAGCTCCTATTCCATCTCCCTGTTCCAAAAATCCATTTAATATATAGTCCTCAGATAGAGGACGTATGTTGCTTGCGCTATTAAACCATCTAATTTATGTTAAAAATAAATGGAACACATTTTCAGTTACTTTTTTCTTTCTGTTTGTAAATTAGAAATTATAGTACATCAAGTACTAATTTTTCAATCAACCAGCAGAATGTTTGTCTCCATCTTTATCCTGTATAACTCCTTTATCTTAATATTCTAGACAGTTTTGTATTTTATTCCATGTTCTACCATGAATTTTTTTACTTTTATGTTTAAGTCATAGTCTGTGTACACAGAAAAAAGTATATAATTTATTCAGAGTTTTAGAAAGGATTTAAAGTTTCCTTATGATAATTATCTTGACTGGATGCTCCTCAGGCAGCATCAAAAAGCTTTAGGGCTTGCCTTCTAATTCTATATTTTTTGTCATTACATTTGTGACAGAATGTAGTGTGCTCTCTAACTGCCATATCTTTTTCTCACTGCTGAGTGACATATCAGACATGTTATGTGAAGCCTGCTGCTTCAGTGTAGCTGGAAGTTCCTGGTCTGTGCTGACTTTCCTTTTCTCACAGCCAGGGAAAGGTCAGAGTGCATTTTTTATGTTCTGAGTGGTGGAAGCTGAATGGATAGATCTGTTGCTTGCTTTCTTACTCCCTTTCCTGTGGTTAGCCTCTTGATGGCATCAAATTCACTTCAGTCTCAAACTGGAACTTTGTTTGTATTTTATTTAAAGATATAACGCTGGTCTAAATTAATATCTAATGTTATCAGCCTAAGTTAAATTCTGTCTAGTCAGTAAAACTTGACTTGAACCTTTTGTAGCTTGATCAATACTTTTGCTTCACTAACCTTACAGTCATCGTAAATAGGAGGTGGAGGGTGGCATATGGGATATTTTACTCTTAGAGTCTTTGTAATAGCCAAAAGGACTGCTCACAAATAGGACTGCAGAATTGGGCCCATATTAAGCGATGCTTCTATTCAGCAAAAACTCTTAACAGGAATATAAAATATACATACATGAAGTCAGTGGAAGTTGTGCCTGAGTAAGAAATATTGACTAGTTCCCTTCAGTATTAATTAAAGAATTTAAAAATCATAAAATCCATTTTTATATTAATTTCTGTCTGCAGCATTGCAACTAATCAGATGACTACTCTGTCACAGTTACAGGGCTAACTGCACCTTTGTCCCTGTGCTAGGCGTCTTTGAGTGCACTCCATCAGGTGTCAGGCCTTGTGCCTTTACATTGGGCCATTGACTACAGATGAGCTTAGTAAGCGATTCTACTAGCTTTGGCACCTATGGTTCTTTCCTTTGGGAGCCTATAACCAGCAAAGTTTTTGTTTAATGTTAACAGTTGGAACAAAGCATTTAGAGATAAAGGATTTTAAAACAGCAGTCTACACACATCTATCTTACCTATAGACTTAACTTCAGGGGATGCTAATCTAGGCAGGTGTAAGTTCTTATCTCTGTCAGTCTGAATGGCTCCCCCAAAACAGCCTCCCTCCAGAAAGAGAATCTCTCTTTATCCAGCCAGAGATGTCTTGTCCTTGTCTGTTCCTGGTTTTTTTTTTCTCCTGCTTGTCCACACCAATTTGGTAGGCTGCATAGGAAGTTGAGCCAGTCTCCTCAGAGTGAATGGCTCTGCCATTGTCCTGTACCAGCCCTCAAGCATTTATCATGGATGGCTTATCTTAAACCATTGTTTTTCCATTCTGCTTATTTTCCGAACAACGCTTAACCCAATCTAGTCATACAGTGAACATCCCAGTAACCATGTTAACATACAATATTAATAAATTATTACAGAACTGCTGTAAGTCCATCATATAGTGTCTTTTTCTAATCCAAATAGGAAAAGTTATTTCCCCCCCCTTTTTCATCTTTGGTTCTGTCTTTGCACTTTTACTATCTTGCTTCTGCTGTTCTGAACAGTTTTGTCTCTCTGTTTCTCCCAGGTGTGTCTGCTAGTTTCTTTAATTTTATAAGCAAGTACGCTTAGAGGTCATCCTGAAATTCTGTGAACTTTTAAAGGTGTCTTCATTTAAGTTGCATGTATTTTTAACTCTAAAAGCGGGAAAATTGTTTTAAAGGATTTTAGATAAACCATTAACACTCTTCGGTTTATATTATAAAGGGGGGGCATTATTTGGAAGAAACTGTATATTGATAATGGTTTTAAGTATTTAAGAGAACTTCATTCCAAGACTTCTTACAAGAACTTAACAGCACATTTCATTAGAAAAAATAAGTATAAGTTGAGAAAGAACAGAATTAAAGGTCAGAGAATTTGCCATTATACCATTTTTCTGTACTACTCAGCTTAAAATACAGCATTCTGACTGCCAAGGAAACAGCATTAGTCATGAACAGCAGGTGGGGTAGGTAGTCTAACCTTTCTGTTTTATTCTGATCATATCCAGTATTTATGTGCCTGACTGCCTTAGTTATTCAGAAATAGGTGGTAGTTGACCATTTAAAATAAATAGTGTACAGGTAAGTGCTTCAAAACATAAAAACAATGTGGGAATATATTTATTTCTCATTTCATTTTGTGGTGTTTTCCATAATGTGCAAGAAACCAAAATTTGAATGTTCATCTTCAGTTGGATTCTTAGGGACTGTAGCTGCAATCCTTACCACAGGAAAAACTCAGTAGGAATATTACCTGTACAAGGACCAGGGAAATCTTGCTTGCCTTATTCACATGTAGTCATCCCCAGTGAAGTCCATGGAACTATTCATGTAAGCCAAATGGGATTTTGTGAGTAGTCAAACAGAAAACTAACTTTGTAAAATGGTTTGCAAAAGTTATACGTTCTGGTGGTTCAGAAATCTTTATCCCAGAATATTCTAATTGGGCTAAAAATCAGTCTTATTTTTCAGCATGGGAATTTTAAGTGGGTTCATAGTTCTGTGTAAATGGACTGCTAATGTGAGACTGCTTCCGTTTCCTATTTCCTCACAAGAGTGAGTGAGTGATGGGAACAGTATTATTGCTTTTCAGCCCTACATAATATGATCATATTGTTCTTTAGTAGTCCTCAAAAGGTTTTAATTGAATTTAAAAGAAAAACTTTGTGGCAAGCGATTCATTGTTGATTTAGGACCCCATGACAAATGCTGGAATGAATATTTCTGACTGTTTTTAAAACAGCAAAGTAATTCATGCCTGCATAAATCTGTCTTATGGAATGAGGGGCTCCCAGTTTTTCCCATCCACTTTTATGTACGGTATTCCTTTGCATTTGTATGTGCGTCTGTCATCTTATTTATTGCTTTAAAAATGCCACCTGGTATAAGTATGAGGCTTCAGTGTTTCTGTTGGTAGACCTCAATAACAGAACCTTGCCAGTGAAATCGGTAAATTCAGTGGAGTGTGTGAGAACCTTGCCTCAAGGTTACTGCAATTCTGCTTCTATTCCTGCCTTTCCCCAGAGGATAGCTATAGAAAGATTCTCTTTAACCCTGGGGTGGCCAGACTTTTTTGATGAGAGATTGAGATTCTGGGTCACAACTGTCCCTGGGCTATGTCTCTTATGTTGCCAACATTGCTTTAAGCTTATTCTTATTGCCTGAACATTGTAGCTTTGCCCTTATTTTCTTTTGGGGGTGTACCACTCAGTTACTGCTGCTTTGTGTTCTTCAACTGTGCCTATTAATTCATAGCAACAATGGGAACTCATCAAAGTAAGTGAAAATGAAGTTTCAGAGTAGCAGCGGAGACAGGCCAGTCCTTGCTTACAGATAGCCCTGCAACCTGAAGCAAATACTCATCAGCAACCACACACCACACAACAGAACCACTAACCCAGGAACCTATCCTTGCAACAAAGCCTGTTGCTAACTGTGTCCACATATCTATTCAGGGGACACCATCATAGGGCCTAATCACATCAGCCACACTATCAGAGGCTCGTTCACCTGCACATCTATCAATGTGATATGTGCCAGCAATGCCCCTCTGCCATGTACATTGGCCAAACTGGACAGTCTCTATGTAAAAGAATAAATGGACACAAATCAGACGTCAAGAATTATAACATTCATAAACACTTCAATCTCTTTGGTCACTCGATTACAGACCTAAAAGTGTCAATTCTTCAACAAAAAAACTTCAGAAACAGACTCCAACGAGAGACTGCTGAATTGGAATTAATTTGCAAACTGGATACAATTAACTTAGGCTTGAATAAAGACTGGGAGTGGATGGGTCATTACACAAAGTAAAACTATTTCCCCATGTTTATTCCCACCCCTCCACCCCCCACTGTTCCTCAGACGTTCTTGTCAATTGCTGGAAATGACCCACCTTGATTATCACTACAAAAGGTCCCCCTCCCCCGCTCTCCTGCTGGTAATAGCTCACCTTACCTGATCACTCTTGTTACAGTGTGTATGGTAACACCCATTGTTTCATGTTCTCTGTGTATATAAATCTCGCCACTGTATTTTCCACTGAATGCATCCGATGAAGTGAGCTGTAGCTCACGAAAGCTTATGCTTAAATAAATTTGTTATATCTAAGGTGCCACAAGTACTCCTTTTCTTTTTTGAAAATGAAGTGATGATATACTCCCTTTCTCTTTCTCCTTCATAGCAATCTTTAGCAAGAGTGCAAAAAATAAATGGTCCCTAAGAGATGGATTAAAATGAATACATACAAGTACAATTGGTAGAACTGTGGTCCATAAAGAAAGTTACAGCTTGGGGCTCTGATCCTCAGATGGATCTGTGTGGGCAGCATCTAACACGTGAGCGATGCCCTGTAGATTTCTTCGAATGATTACAAGAGGGTGTTCATACAGAGTCAGTTTCAGGATCAGGGCCTAATTGTGCAACAACTTTGATAATATAGGATTGTGAGACCTTCTGTGGACAGATAGCAATGCAAAATGGTGTTTTGTCAAGGTATTTCTAGTACAGTGTTTCCCAAACTTGGGATGCCGCTTGTTCAGGGAGAGCCCCTGGCAGCCGGTACGTCCCTCGGCCCGCGCTGCTTCCCACAGCCCCCATTGGCCTGCAGTGGCGAACCACGGCCAGTGGGAGCCGCAATCGGCCGAACTTGCGGACGCGGCAGATAAACAAACTGGCCTGGCCCACCAGGGGCTTTCCCTGAATAAGCGGCGTCCCAAGTTTGGGAAACACATTAGAGATGAATGTACTAGAACAGTATCACAGCACCAATAAGCTTACATAAAGAATGTATTCTCCACCTTCAGGAAAGTGGCACTGAGTCACTCTTTAGGGGGAAAAAGTTCTGTAATGAAGTCGATCTTGCAAAGAGTGCAGTTTTGAACACGATGCTGAAATGAACAGGGAACCAGATGGAATTGTGGTCTTAAAAAGCATATGTGAAGTAGCCACTCCTCAAAGATAAATGTATGGGTTTTTTTTAGATTTTTAACTAAATCAAGTTACCAAACTTCTTTTTAAAAGCAGAGGTACTTTTTGTTAGAGCACATAGAAAGGCATTTGAATACATTCTCTGAACTTTTTTGTTCTTGAATAGCTGAAAAACCACTGAACTAAAATGCCGGTTTGCTGATTCCTGATATGCCATATCTAGTTTAAGAATAGTGGGATAGCTGTTTTATAAACACTGGAGATATTATGATGTATAGTGGAATTGTTCACACCACCTTAACAATAGTATTGCAAATACTCCTCTCGAATACATTGAGCCAGGTATAGTAATGTGTATTTTACAAATGCCAGAGATAGATCGGAACCATCCAGAGTGTCCTCTAGAGCTTTAAACAGATTTGGGAACTGGCCTAGCTTGCCAGTAACTTATTTTTCAGTCATTTCAGGCCATGTTTTCTGTAGCTGCAGTGATTCTTCTTGGGGGAAAAGTTAAAAGTATAATAGAACCTCAGAGTGACAAACACCTCAGGAATGGAGGTTGTTCATAACTCTGAAATGTTCATAACTCTCTGAACAAAAATTTATGGTTGTTCTTTCAAAAGTTTACAGCTGAACATTGATTTAATAGAGCTTTGAAACTTTACTATGCAGAAGAAAAAATGCTGCTTTTCACTTAATTTAAATGAAATAAATACAGAAATAGTTTTCTTGCTTTATCAATTTTTTTTTTAAACTTTACATTTAACACAGTACTGTATTGTATTTGCCTTTTTTTTTTTTTTTGTCTCTGCTGCTGGCTGATTGCGTACTTCCAGGTCCAAATAAGGTGTGTGGCTGATCAGTCAGTTTGTAATTCTGGTGTTCGTAACTCTGAGGTTCCATTGCTCTAGAACCTATTCACTATAGTGTACCCCATCTTCAGTTCGTATTCACATTATTAGTCCCATTTAAGTTCACCTGCTACAAGCAATTTTAAAATAGGGGAGGGGGAAAATAATCTCTCCCCCTTGAAGTCAGTGGGATGTCTCGCATGAGTAAAAACTCCAGGGTCAGGCTGAGTGTGTGTGAATGTTGAAGACCACTAATGTTTTGGTAGAGCAAAAGATTTCAGGAAGATGAACTTTTTGTTTTCTTTCAACAATCAAGTTGGGACTTGCTTCATAGTATCTCTTTCTCTATCTTTATATAGAGCATCACTTAAAACTTACTTATTTTATAGAAGATACCTTTTCTCCACTTTAGCACATGCTGGCTCTTGTAAGCCTAAAGTGATCAGTCCTGATGTCCAAAATCCATGAGGCAGTTTCCTGGACTTCATACAGCTTTCAGAAATTCCCATACTGTACAACAAAGATTAAAAGCTTTCTGCCTGGTATCTGTCCTTTCAGCTGCCCTTTCTTCTAATTAAACTTCTTTTTTTTGCTTTGGTAAATCTCTCTAAAGGTCACAAATGGAGCAAGCTAGTGGAGAGGGTTACTCTTTGTTGCAGGGAGATCTCTCTCTCTCTCTCTCTCTATACACCTTCATGAAAGACCTCTCTCAAGGCATTTTTTACCTTCTGTAAAACTCATTTGCTTTTTCTTATTTCCCTCATCTTGATAAAGTCTGTAATGAGAGGAGAGATTGTGCTGGAAGAGAGAGATGTGGTGTTATGGGGGTTAGGTGGCCCATAAAAAAGGAAGTAAATTATCCCTGTTAATGAGAGGCAGTACTTAAAGGTCACTGAGGGAGCCTCATCCGTGGATGTTTGAAACTGTACAAATGCCAATAAGAAATGAATGTCAAATAAATACGAACACCCTAACCACCAATAATGCATTAATGCTCTTCCAAAAATATTTTCTTATCCACTTTTCAGTTTTATAATTGTGACATTAAATCTCTGTAGATTTAGTTCTCAGCAGTACTGTTTGTTATTGTTTTATCTGCATGTTAGTGCTACTATGAAAATGCAAAAGAAAGGCAGTGCAAGGCACAGAGATGTTAGGGGGCTTATTCCTTCACCCACTTACTTCCCTGGTCCATCTCACATGAACAGAGAGCAACAATACCCGAAGTCCAAAGGTGCAAACAATTCAATGTTTACTGGGATGAACTTCCAGCAAGCATGATTCCAATTTCCTTCCTTAGTGTCCCCCTTCCCAGCTCTGACACCACGGAGCCTTACACCTGTGTCCCTGTTCCCATTCCTGCCCTTAGCCAAACATGATTCCAATTTCCTCACCCCCATTCCCTGTTCCCATTTCCCCCTTTAGCAAAACATGATTCCAATTTCCCCTCCCATCCACCCCACCCCCACTTTCTGACTGACTGCAGACTATATAGTAAAACTTGAGTTCCGCTTAGCTATACCTTAACCAATCATTTTCCTGAAATTTTACTAACCAATCCTAACATATTGTAACATGATTATGTAACCAATTATATCCCACCACCTTATATTTAGAGGTGCATGTGTCTTATTAACTCTGTTTTCTCCTAGAGCTCCAGGAAGAAATCCCAGCCAGGGTTTCACCCTATCTGTGATTTGGGGGGGGCGTGTCATAAATATAAAGGGAAGGGTAAACACCTTTAAAATCCCTCCTGGCCAGAGGAAAAACCCTTTCACCTGTAAAGGGTTAAGAAGCTAGGATAACCTCGTTGGCACCTGACCAAACTGAATGCATCCGATTAAATGAGCTGTAGCTCTCGAAAGCTTATGCTCAGATAAATTTGTTAGTCTCTAAGGTGCCTCAAGTCCTCCTGTTCTTTTAGCTTAAAGGTAGAGAAAAGTCAGGATGTTTTGTCTACAGACCTAATAGACTTAGGCCAAGACTGAAAAGAACAAAGCACAAATGCAAGAGGAGGTGCAAATGCCCACATTCACTTGTCTGAGGTGTCTGATAAAAACTGCAGTTGAATGACTTTTACAAATGGTTAGTTTCTAATGAATAATTAATGATTAATTGGAAGGGAAATGAGCTTATCTACACAATGTGAAACCCTGAAAGGAGGACATAATGGAGGGTGGTTTAATGTCAGTGAGACAGCAGACTAGATTGATGGTTTCTCCAGAAGTGATTGTTTGATTTCTCGTCCTATTGTGTTGTTTGTCGCTAAATGCAAACAACATAATTTATGATGCTGAAAAATTTTATCAAACAAGATGCACAATTTCTGGTTTCTAGATCTCAAAATATACAGTAGGACGATTGTTATGTCTGCCAACCTACATTAGAAACAACATGTGCTGTGGCTTATAGAATCTCTGGCACTTTGATATTGCTTGTAAAAAGAAAAGCATTGGTGGTGGTGGGTGGGAACAGGGAGGCTGTTCCAGGCATAGGAACAGCATGATACAAGGACATGCAGCCGAGTGGGAGTAGGAGATGGAGAGTGGTAAGGCAAAAGGACTTGGTAGCTCATGGAGGGTGGGTTGAGTAGGAAAAAATGAGAGCAGAGAGATAGGTGAGGTAAGATTGTATTGGAATTTGTAGGAGAGTACAAAACACTTGATTTTAAGTAGTACAGGGATTCTTAGAGTGGTAGCGGAGTGCACAGAGCAGGAAGGTTATGTTTGCAGTACACTTTGGACAGGTTGAAGGTAGGAGATAAAGTTGCAGAATGGGAGTTTAGAGAGCTAAGAGGGAGAGGGACTGAGTACCGAACTCTGAGAGAGACAGTATATAAGGGGAGTAGGCAACCTGACTACAGATGTCGCTGCCAAACACATTCTCTTATGGCTGCATATCAGAATCTTTGAATATGCCACTGCAGCAACAGGACACACTATCCTATACTGGGAACCCATGGGAGAAGAGCAAGCTTAGCTACTCTTGGAACAACTGTGGAGTGGGTTGGGAGACAGCAGTGTTTGGGCTTCCCCTCACCAACCAACCAATCCCTAGACTGAGCATGTCACCCCAACAGCCAGTCCCTTTCTCCTCTGGGGCCACTGTATGATGTAGGAGCCTCTGACCTCTCTGGACTGGAATGAGAACCCCCAGAGCAAGGACAAATACAAATAATAATAATGTGGCCCTTTGATCCAAGCTGTTAGCCAATATTCGGGGCCTTGTCAGGTTGTTTCCAGTAGGAGAAACTGAAGATATGATTTGGGTATTACTTCAGAACAAGCCTGTTTATTTACAAAGAATGTATGTAAAGTCCTGTTTTCCTGAGCCCAGAAGAAACAGACAATATGAGGCATTTGCCTTGTTCAGAAATCAAAGTCTGTCATTTCAGCAAGTGCTGTGCCCACAAGAAGCTCTGTCTTTTAGCTTCCTCAGAGGACCACATGGCACTGCTGCTTTCCTTGTCTGCTGGCTTTCTTCTTACTTTCTGGTTCTCTGTTTCGCTCATACCCCCCTCCAGCTGAAACCAATAAGTGCCCCAGCCCCAGTGTTTGCATCAATCACCATGAACCCCTTTGTGCCACATGGCTTAGCTTCTGCTCGTACCTTGCAATGTTGGCCTGTTCTTCTATTGTTCTAGTCATTACTAAATAAAAGGGCATTTAATTTCTCTCTCATTTAATCTGAATGAAGGGTGACTAGTACTCCCCTCAACTTTTACTAGGTCTGTGGTTGATGGCTGCCATTAACATCTTCCAGCAGAGCAATAACAACTGAGAACCAGGAGAGTGTGAGTTCTAGAGTCCCTTTTTCTACTAGCTGATTTTAATCTTTGCCATTCACAACTCTTATTAAGATGTCTCATTCTACAGACATGGTATACAAGCTGGGAATAAAACACAGCTCTCTAAAATGGCATATCCAAATCCATCCATTTACCAGGCTGCCTCTCAGAAAGAATCAGTTAGATCTGTGTCCTTGGTTACACTGTCTGTAAAATGGGGTTACTCATGACTGGGTAGCCCATTGTTTCAGTGTGTTATACATCCTCTTCTTCTGGCTTGTTTAAAAAGGGTAAGAGAGTGTCTACGCTACTGAGTTTTGCCGATGCAAGTTATGTCAGCATATAGCCACCACAGTTGGTACATCGCTTGTGCATGTGCTTACTTGGCTCCTTGTGTTGGTGCTGTGCATACTTACCAAGAGTGCTTGTGTCAATGCAGAGTGCATTGAACTGTGGGTGGTTTTGGCAATGCATGGTGTGGGAGAAATGAGTTACACAGGGCTGACTGAGCAAGGGGTCAATTTCTCATAATGCAGTGTTCTCCATCCGATGATATTATATCTGTCTCATAATTTTTGTACCTGTATTCAATTTCCCACAAGTCTCTGCTGGATTGATCACTGTCCACTGTCTCTGACAGATGAATGGAACCTGCACAGCTCTGTACTATTGTCATGACTGTTGCAAGCACAGGATGCACAATCCTCTGGTATTTGCACACTCTCCAGAAGACTCTGGAGGAACGTGATTTTTTTGGAGGCTAGATTGCTGTGGGACATACAGTGCGAACCAATTCACTGTTATTGGTGGCATTCACGGAGAAGCTGCAGACGGTGGAATACCGCTTCTGGGCTAAAGAAACAAACACCGACTGGTGGGAATGCATCGTAATGCAGGGTTGGGGTGATGAGCAGTGGCTGCAGAACTTTCAGATGCACAAGACCACATTCCTGGCCCTGTGTGATGAGCTCGCCCCAGTCATCCAACACAGGGACACCAAACTGGGAACTCCACTGGCAGTGGAGAAGTAAATGGCAAATCTCACTGTGGAAACTTGCACCACTGGATTGCTACCGGTGGGTGGGAAAATCCACTCTGGGGGATGTTGTTGTCAAGCAAGTGTGCAGAGCCATTAATTGTCTCTTGCTATGCAGGACTGTCATTCTTGGCAATGTGCTGGACATAGTGGATGGCTTTTGCAGCTATGGGTTTTCCAAACTCGGGTGGCACAGTAGACTGCGCACACATCCCTATTTTGGCCCCATTACCTTGACACAGCCCTTTCTGTTGATATACTCTGTTTTCCCATGGTTATGGAGGTGCTGATGGATCACCGGGGACACTTCACTGACATCAGTTTTGGCTAGTCAGGGAAGGTACATGATGCTCTTATCTTTAAGAACACAGGACTGTTCAGAAAGCTATAAACAGCGACCTTCTTTCCTCACTGACTGATTACCACTGGTGATGATGAAATGCCAGTAATGATCCTGGGGGATCCAGCCTACCCTTTATTCCCCGTCTCATGAAGCTGTCAGGCCACCTCGAAAGCAGCAAGGAAAGATACAACTACAGGCTCAGCAGGTGCAGAATGACAGTTCAATGGGCTTTTGGTAGATTGAAAGGGCACTGGCTTTGTTTACTCACTGGATTGGATCTCAATGCGAAAAATATCCCAGTGGTTATAGCTGCCTGCATGTGTAGTGTCCTGCATGATATTTGTGAAGCAAAGAGGGAAAATTTGCTGCAGAGGTAGAGGATGGAGCAGCTGCCTAGCTATATGGCTCAGAGAGGTTTTGAAAGAGTACTTTAATAGTGAGCCACAGTAATGCATTGTGATGTACTGTGCTGTACCTAGCCCTGCTGTTTTGGGGGCTTGTTAGGAATTGTGTGGTGCGTGGTACCCATATATGACTATAACACTGTCAGTGCACTATTAATTTTTGTGGTGCTTGCTGTACATCGATGATTGTTACACTGTGTTTGTCACTGACCTTACATATTGTGAGTTTACAAGACCTCTATTTTCACTGCCCAGAGGCATTACACACAATGTGTGTAAACTAATGAAAAGAGTTTTATTCAATAACGAAAACAGCACCTAACAAAATATCTAAAGAACATAATAGTAAATACTTCTTAACTTCAAAAAATTTGGGAACCCTTAACAAATAAACAGGGGAAAAGAACGTTGATGTCCATTGTAGCTACACATACATCAGTTGTGGCTCTCAGAGGTCAGTGTATTCAGGGTGGATAAAAATCAATGATTTTTTTAATTTAAATTGGATTTTTTTGATAAAATGCTTTTTGAGGGAAAAACCTATCTAAAGATAGTTTTAATTAAGATACATTATAGTTTAAAGATATCTCATCATGGAATAGGGATTATAAATTCTAATTCTGTAATATGAGACAATATGTTCATGTAATATTTAAGAAACGTTTTGTAAATGAGTTCCAATAGTTCATGGATTAGGGACACGATCTTATGGGGTTCCAGGGGCTTCTGTATAGATTATTTAGGTTAATCTTTCTATCTACCCAATGGGACTCAGTTCTCAGTCTAGAAGATACCATCAGAGATACTAAGTTTTGCAGTTCTCAAACTGTGGGTTTGTGTCTCCAGAGATAACATGCTCGTTAACAGCAAAAATGTTTTAAAATAAATAAATAATATATAGAGGTGAGAAATAACAGTCCTCAATCCTCTTGTCCCTCTGCAAATTTGTGTACACAGAGTCAATCCCTTACCCCTCTCTAAAATTGCGAAGTTTCTAAAAGTTCAATGAACAGAAGATTGTTGGGGGCGGAATAGATCTGGACAAGGAGAAGTCTGGAGATAAATGTGAGAAGGGAGGGACAGGCAGTAGAAACAAAAGTGTGCTGCTCAAACAGTTTCATTCCAGAAGTCTTGAGGTCTTTCTGAGTGTAGCCTTCATTGATTTGATATCTACCGTACCATTCTCTCACTAGAAGGGAAAACCTATAATGGCAGCAGACCGTAAAAGAGACCCAGTTTGGGACTATTTAATGAAGTTCCTCTACCTGTGGGTCAGACAGACGTGTGCAAAATGCAAACAGTGCAACAAAGAAATGCAAGGCCTGGTTGCCCGAATGAAATAACATCATGAGAAGTGTTTCTTCTCAGGAGGAAGCTGCGTTGAAAATGATGAAAGGAACATGTCTGAACATGCAGGATCTTCAGGTTAGTAAACTTTTTTATTTCATACTTCTTTCTTAAGGACGGCCTGTCTTCCTTCTGGGCTATTCTTGAAGTCTCATGTTTGAGCAAAAAATATAGTTGTTACTCTATTGTACTATCATTTTAGATTCAGTTGTGATAAAAAATAAAGAGATGAAATAGGCAGATCTTCCTTTTACAATTTCACCTTTTAAAGTAGTACTGAGTGTCAGTGAATGCAGTGAGTAATACTAAATAAGCAGTATGGTAATAATAATTAAATAACTGCGTTGACTTATTTTGTTTAGGAGAATCCATCCTCAACATACAGGATTCTGAAGACTATCCACCTTTAAGATCACCATCATTTTCTAGAGTTTCAGAGTTATCTCCCAATGATAGTGTTTCAGTCACATCATGTATGTCACATAGCCACAGTATATCACCTGTAGCAAAAAGAAAAAAAAAAACTCCATCATCCAGAAACAACCATAGATAAGTTTGTGATGATAACCAGCAGATTACAAAAAAAGAGATAATTGATGAAAAAATTGCCCGTTTCGTTTATGCAACCAACTCTTTCTGTATGATTGAGAACCCCACACTTCATTAAGACCAGGATACCATCCACCCAACAGAGCAGATGTCGCAGGCAAATTACTGGATAAAGTGTATGAAAGAGAAATTGAGCAGCATGCAAAAGGTCTCGAGGGTAAAATTATTAACCTGAGTCTTGATGGGTGGAGCAATGTCCACAATGTTCCTGTTGTATGTGCTTACTTGACAACAGAAGAAGGGAATGTCTTCCTTACAGAAACAACTGATAAATCAGGAAATGCACACACAGCAGAATACTTACAAGAAGTAGCAGCACAAGCTATAACAAACAGTGGAAAAAAAAAATCAAATGTCTAGTACGCAGCTTGGTCACAGACAATGCTGCAAATGTATCCAAGATGAGAAGAAATTTAGAAGAGAGTCCCAAGCTAACAACATATGGTTGCCGTGCTCATTTGAGGCACCTCCTAGCCAAAGACTTCAGTGTTCCAGAAATAAAGGCTAATGTTGATGAAACTGCAAAATACTTCCATAACAACCACTTCGCAGCAGCTGCTCTGAAAAAAGTGGGAGGAACCAAGCTAACTCTCCCACAAGACGTGCGATGAAACTCAGTAGTGGACTGTTTTGAGCACTAGATCAAGAACTGGTTTAATCTGATGACAGTTTGTGAACAAAATTGTGAAAAAATAGATGGCATTGTCACAACCAAAGTTCTCAACACTGGGCTAAAGAGAAATGTTGAACGCATGCTGAATACCCTGAAGCCTATTTCTGTAGCCTTGAACAAAATGCAGGGAAATAGCTGTTTTATTGCTGATGCTGTTGAAATTTGGAAGGAACTGAGTGAGATCTTAAAAAGAGAAATATGCAGTGACAGAGTTTAATTACAAGCATTAAAAAAACAAATGGGACAAGTGCTATCTCCAGCTCATTTTTTGCAAATATTCTCAATACTCGGTATCAGGGTCAAACCTGAACTGCTGAAGAAGAGGAGTTGGCTATGACATGGACATCCAGCAGTCATCCCTCCATAATGCCAAATATCATAAACTTCAGAGCTAAGGGTGAACCATTCAAGAAATATGTTTGCTGATGATGATTTAAAGAAAGTCACACCAATGAATTGGTGGGCGTCACTTAAGCACTTGGATTCAGAGACTGTTGAAGTGATAATCTCACTTTTAACAGCAGTAGCTTCTTCTGCTGGTGTAGAAAGAATATTTTCTTCCTTTGGACTAATTCATTCCAAATTGAGAAATCATTTGGGACCTAAAAAAGCAGGAGAGCTTGTTTTTCTTTTCCAGGTTATGAACGAACAAGAAAATGAAGGTGAAGACGACTGAGTTAGCTGCAGAAGCCAATATTTTAAGTTTCTCATGTTGACCTGGCTGACATAGTCAATTTTAATTTTTGTTTTGTGTTTTTTTTTTTTTAAATTCATTTAACTATTTTAGTTAAAAACAATTTTAACAAAAACAAATCTGATTTTAAAAAACTTGAATGTTCAACTAAATTCAAAAATTCATATGCTTGTTTTGTTAAAATATTATGTTTGCTGTTGAAGAAAAAAATCCAGAATATATAATGTTGTTGTTTTAGTTAAATAAACAATTTAAATGTCTGTCTGGTGGTGGTCTCCTCCTAATACAGCATGGCAAGAAAATCCTCCAAATATTAATGATTAACCTGTTGAATTGGAGATAGTTCACCTCCCAATGACTTCATAAATATCTGCTTCAATTACCTTTGGTAAATGAAATAAACAATCATTCATTTTCTGATATAGCTGTAAAACTAATCTGAAGAGTTTTCAAAATAAATCACTTTAAAAATGTATAGTGTGTACCTTCTAAAAATGAAACCTACATCTATCTCTGTGTTGTGAAGAATATGTATTAAGGTTATAACACCCAAGAATGCACTTTTATGTAGAAATCCATGATTAAATCGAGTCTTTCTGACTAGTGATTTAAATCGTGATTTTAAATCAATTTGATATAAATCAGATCCACCCTGGTGTATATTAAGCTGTGGTTGTCCATGCTTTCTCCGGAGTGCAGTGGTAGGGGTAAACGTGCTGGCATAGTTCTCCACTAACTGCAATGGCAATCAGGTCCACACTTGTTGCATCTGGAGGTCCACAAGAGTCTGCAGGATCTGAGTTTGTTGATGGAGAAGCTCCATTATGTCTCAGTGCATCTTTCTCTTCTGTTCCTGGGCCCTTCTCCTCTACACTCTTTCCTTCCAAATACAGTCCACAGTATTCACCCTCCAGGCTCTCTGTTCAAGGTCTGATGCAGCACTAACTTGCAGGACATGTCCTCCCATGGCCTCTTTCCCGCCCCCCCCCCCTTATCTGCGTCAGTCATTCCGCTGATGTGGAGAAGATACCCCTCAAGGCTGCAATGGCTGCAGCTACAGATAAAACACACACAGGTACCATTGTCAGTATAGTATGTACAGAAAGCGAAACTTAAGATTCAGAAATCCTCCCTTCCCTTGT
The DNA here is from genome assembly GCF_015237465.2 of Chelonia mydas. Classification (NCBI taxonomy): domain Eukaryota; kingdom Metazoa; phylum Chordata; order Testudines; family Cheloniidae; genus Chelonia; species Chelonia mydas. Next base: position 75,781,557 of record NC_051246.2, read on the forward strand.
TCCCCAAAAGTGTTAAACAAGACCTGCTTATTGCCATTTCTGCTTCGGATTGCTTGTTTATGGCACCACTAATAGCACCAGCCATGGTGAATATGACTCGCTGGGGTGAGGGAAACGAGGAGGGAATTGCTTAGTTGCATGAAACTAAGAGTATAGGGCAATGGCACTGAATACTGGCACCATTTTCTACAGGTGGTGGTGGTTTTAGCTGATACCTCACTCCTGTGGGTAACAAAGGCAGAAAGAGCACAGCTGCTGCTGATGTCCTGAAGTTGCTCAGGCCTGTACACTGCTAGCCTGTTTAATGCAAAGGCGCCTGCTGAAGTTCCTGTCCAATGGTGTGGGAAAGTATCAGATCGTGGAGGAAGAAATAAGTCTGCAATCCCTAGAAGCCTTTGGGAGCAGATTGCATTTTACCTCAGTCGAAGTGTCATCAGGATCTTTTAGGAGGATTCAAGGGACATCCCTGTGTTTACAGACAAACTGCTCTGTACACCCCCTCTCTGCCTGTCTAACTATAGAGAGGAATGAGAGGTAGATAACTCTATTGCTCGTTGTTGTTTCTACCTTTTTTAGTACAAGAAAATTCAATAGCTGTGCCCTGATAAGTTGGCAATAATAACTGTAATGGGAATTTTATTTACACGCTTACCCGAGGTTCCTTCCCCTGCTTCACGCTTGCCTGCGCTCAACTTCAGGGACTAGCTGGACTGTGGTGGAGTCAAAAACAGGTCCTGACTCATGGCACAGTTGCACCTTCTGGTTGCCTGTCCCCAGTACTCTTCCTCTTCCTCATGGTGGTCCTCCTCCTCGCTGTTCATGGCAAGGGCCTGTGACTCAGGCTCCATGGAGGTGTCCATGGTGGGTGTGCGGAATTGTGGTAGAGTCTCCACCAAGTGTGGAATGCAGCTTTTTGTAAAAGTGACAGCTTTTAAAAGCTTGTAAAAGTGCAGCTCGGCACCTGAAGAGTTTTTGGCCTTTCTGGCCTTCTGATATGCTTGCCGGAGTTCCCTGGTTTTCAAACAGCGCTGCTGCTAGTCCCTGATGTAGCCCTTCCCCTGCATCCACCAAGCAGTCTGCTTGTAGATGTTGACATTTCTATGGCTGGTTCAGAGCTGTGCTTGCACAGCCTCTTTTCCCCACAAGCCTAAGAGATCCAATATCTCCTGTCTACTCCAGGTAGGAGTGTGTCTACAGCGTGTAGTCAGCATGGTCAGCTGGGTGTGCTTGCTCAGCTGGACAATCAGGAAAAGGCATTTTAAAAATTTGCAGGGGTTTTAAAGGGGTGTGTGTGTGTGTGTGTGTATTCCAGTCTGTGTGCCCCCCAGGCAGGGGAGTTAACAGTTGTAACTAGAGCAGTCAGTGTTGGGTAGTGAGGGACATCAGCTGGAGGGCTGTTAGGGTTGACATAGGTAATGCAATGTCTACACTTGTGCTGCGTTGACCTACATACATTGACCATAGCACAATGTAGCTTTGGGAGGTGGTGTTACTATGTCGGCATAACGGGGCACTTGTATCAGTAAGAGAGAAATTTTACGTGTAGACGTGCACAACTAGGTCAGCTCAAGGTGGCGTACGTTGACCTAACTTGTAGCATAGATCAGGCCTGAGTGTTTTTGTGCTGCCAGATAATGTAGATAGTCCTGTAGCTCAAGTGGTAGAAGCCTGTGTTGCATTGCTGAAGGTTTTGGTGGTGTTGCATGATAGAGAAGGGATGGGGTTTATTACAGTTGAACATCATGGAATTTGTTTTAATTGTTTTTTCTTTAACAAAAAACAAAGAAAACAAAAAATCCCCACCACCTCCTTAGGAAATTACATACAAAATATCGCATGAATAGAAATGTATTTAGATTGCAAAGTTAAGCTCTTGAAAGTGAGAAAATGCCAGAAATAAGGTAGTGTGTTCAATGACAAGTCTGCCTCCTTGTGGGTATGCATTAAAATACAGTCTTTACTTATGTGATGACATTAAATCAGGCTGCCAGATCTGGTATAGTTAAAGTCTAGAGCTTGTCTCTTTCCAGTGCTCTAAAATCTGCGTGATTATACATATTGTCAGTGCCCAGCTGTTGACACAGCCTGCACAATTCTGTATTGAAATGATATAGACTGGAACTTCAGGATGCACGTGCACCTCTTTCCTTTCATCACACACGGGTGACACAGACCTGAATCTCGTATCACAAACACACCTCTACCAAACTGCCTCACATACTGCCTCCACTATTCAGTACAGCTGCACCACCTAAAACACTGAATGCAACTGGACTGCCTGCAGATAAATCCCCATAGCTCTTACCAGCTCCAGAGGTGCAGAATTAAGGTTTCATGGGTGTTTACATTAACTATGTGTTTCCTGGTTTTCAGAAATTGGAGGTCTACTGAACTAGACATTCTGGAAGGACACGAGCTGTCATTGGGCAACCTTAACTCTAGATGTCTGAGCTTGCACCTAGCTGTATCAAAGTGCAGTTTATTTAAATGAGTCCGGCTCATCAAGCAATCCAGTTCACTCTGTATGACTTACCCTGTCCTCATTATTTATCAATCCATCAGTCTTTTTGTCATCTGCAGATTTTATGAGCCATTGTCTTATTTTCACTTCTAGGTTCCCTGATAGAAATATTGCATAGTGTCTGGCCTAGAACTGATCCCCACATAACCTCACTAGAAACATCCCCTTTGATATTTGTAATTTAAGAACTATTATCTGTTAATTATGGCATGAAAAACCAAAATACAGGAAAACATCCATGCAACCATAAGTCTGCCCTGTTTGAGCAATGCTGCAAAACACCCATAACACACATACTTGCACTTTTTGTTTCGCATTTCTTATTTCTTCCTCTCTTCTCCTTCACTCTGAGGACCTGCCCCCGAAGTACACCATCCCTGTATAACAAAAGCTAGGAAATAAACACACGCAGACTTCATTTCATGACAGTTAAGGTTCAGTGGCCTTGTGGTTAAGGTTGTGAACTGCAAATCTGGAGACTGTATTCAATTCCTGCTCTGCCACAGACATCCTTTGTTTTTTGGGCAAGTCACTGAGTTGCTGTCTTCCTCAGTTCCCTATCTGCAAAATAGGGATAATAGTACTTCCCTACCTCACAGATATGTTGTGAGAGGAAATACATTAATTATGTGGGTGCTGAAGTGATAAATAAAGAGGAAAGGGCTATAGGAGTATCTATGACAGACTATATAGAACAAGACACACCTCACCAACTCAAAATCTTGAAAGCATGGAAATAAAAAATTTCCTGCAATTTTTTTTGCCACTTTCACATTGCATACAATGTGCTTGATAACATATTCCAACACTCCATGAGGCTTTCACTCCTCAAGAAAATACCAAAAAGCAGTATGTACCCCCAACTACATCAGTCTCACACTGTGCCAAATGGTGATATCAGCAATGTTAATGTAGAATAACTTCCTAAATGTGTAGTATAGTCAGATGTGCCAGTCTGCTGATAATGGGAGTATCAGAGGTTACTGTTAAGGTTTTGCACTAGAGTATGATTTTGATGAAGTTGGGGGTATATATTGCTTTTTGGTGTTTAATGGTGATGGAAGTGAAAGCTTTATAGTGTTGGAATGTGTTGTGTTGTAGGCAATGTGAAAGTGGAAAGGAATGCAAGACAATTTCCCTTAACTTTTTATACCCATGCTTTTAAGTTAAGTTTGAGTTCATGGAGTGTGTCCTGATGCAACTTTACTTGTCACCAACTGAAGTTTTTTTTGTGTGTTTATAATATGCTGTGTGTGAATATTATTATATGTGATAGTTTAGCCTTATAATTTCTTTTGACTGAAAAAGAGACAGTTGGATATTAGTTTAAATTCAAGGTAGAAGAATTTTCCTTTGTGAACTAAAACCTCCATTCTCAAGTATTAAAACTTTTGAAAACAGCTGTCAAAAAGGAAGTGACTGACATAAGATGATATATTTTACAATTATCAGTGACTAAGAAGTAAGTGAAAACCAGGACTGAAAAAAGCACAGTGACAAATGTTTTAAACTGCGAATGCATTGAAGGCTTTATATATATATAATGTTCAGAGGCTTTACCTTGTCTGCAGGTATCATATGGCATGGGCGTAATAATACTAAGCCAGGAAACCTACAATCCTTTGTGAATGGAAGGCAGAAAACAAAACTGGCTTTCAAAGCCCATAAGCACTACAATGAATTAAGAAAGTCCAGTGTTTTCCTCTTCATTAAGTGGAGTAAATACAATATTAATGTTTATTGGAACATCAGGAATCAGAACCTGTTGTAAATAGTTGACTGGTTGAACGATAGAGTGACAGCAGGCTATTTCATATCATGTGATCTGGTGTGAGTTGATTTTAGATTTCCAGTCACATTCAAAGGCCTTATTATATGTCAGTCTTATTTTTTTAGAAAAAAAAGAAAACTTATCAAGCTGGATACATTCGGGCTGTCACATTAAAGTACAAATAAGAATAAAAGCTTCATATCTTGAAATATCTAAATACAGTCTGAGTGACGTTGTCACCAAATGTTCTCATTAAGTTTTGGACCCTGGCTCAGTCAGAGTGAAATAGGCAGATAGGATTGCCTATAGATAGATTAAGAACATAAGAATAGCCGTACTGGGTCAGACAGACCAATGGTTCATCTAGCCCTGTATCCTGGCTTCTGACAGTGGCCAATGCCGGGTGCTTCAAAGGGAAAGGTGAGTCTGTGTCATAAGCATCCACTTAAGGGATCTCCAAGATTTACAGTGTAACTTTATTGTAGTGCCATGATTGGTGGTAGATTGAGACAGATTTTGCCGCACTTGCTTATAGGCTGTGTCTACGGATGTAAGGAAAATGTACTATTTGAAATATTGTGGACTTTTTTTTTTACCTTTATAATAGTAAAGCCAGGTTAGTAACTCTCTGATCTTTTTTCATTTTGAAACTGATATAGAAAACTAGTTTCTTAATTTTCATGTATTTATAAAAATAAAAATTGTTTAAAAGATATAAATGTTCTCTAAATTCAGAAGAAAACTCAGCAGTAGTTTAAAAAAGTAGTGTTAAATACTATTTTAAAATAATTGGATAGGAAGCTGCCATATTGATAGTTAGATGGAATGTAGGTCTCAGAATTATAATCCCATTTTAAATCCATAACAAAATGGGAGATTTCCAGAGTTTTTTTAATTTTTCAAGCAGTGCGGCTGTTGGGCCAAGTAATCTTGCCATCTGTGACATTTTCCTCATACAACCAATGAAATTGTTTGTATGGGTATTGATTAGTTGTTACCTCTGATATCACAATGGTCTAGGACTCTTGGAATGGCATAGGTACATGCCTTGCTGTACCTATACACCGCATAGGTGTAATATGTAAAGTCAAATGTCTCAGCACTTAAAAATTGGATGGTAACAGACAGAGAATCGCAGTGATGACTGATGTGACTGGTGATAGATACCTTGAACACAAAAAACTCTTAACCATGCTTGTAGCTGTTTCAGTTGCTTCACTTTGACTGAACAGATATTTTAGGCTTCAGAGTGACACACAGCGTGACAATTCTGGAATCTTCTTATATAGCTGAATATATCTGAAGTATTTTTCATATACATTAAAGCCTTGAATTCTCTTCCACATCTTTATGTCTTAATTGGGTTTTGTGAAGGGTTAGTTCAGTTTTGTGGCTAGGTAAACTTAGTGGGGTAGAGAGTTTTTGGTGGTTTTAAATCTAGACGTGCAAATATCTTTTGGCTAGAATAAGAGGAGACCTGTCTGAAGTTTAGATCTACAACACACAAGCGTACAAAGCTTTACTCACTTGAGTAGTTTCATTAAAGTCAATGAAATTAGTTGTGTGGGTAAGGATTTGCATGCTGACAGACATAAATGTATCTTGGATTCCATGTACTGATTCCATGTACTTTGATTGACAAGATTTCTAAATTTTATTACTTCCATTCCATCAATAAGATAGTTGCAAAAGGTGTGGTGCTATTTAATATATGATTTGGGTTTATAAAACAAAAATGTCATTATTGCTTTTTACAGTATAAACACATTTGTAGGTTGCATCAAAGATTAACCTCATATTCTTGCACATATTTTCCTCTAAATATGATTGTGAAGGAGAGAATTGGGGGGGGGGGGGCGGTGTCACTGACTTGTAGAGATTAGCAGAATCAAAAATAATAATAAAGAGAGGGAATCTTCTTAGAAAATGATCAGTCTGGGTTTATTTTACCTTTGATCTTAACTATACACGCTAACAATTTATTTTGCTTCCTTGACATTTTGAAGTCTCTATAAATATAAACTTTTTAGATTATTATTGAAACTGTCAGTGTAGTTTTTTAAAAATATTAAAATAAAGGAACAAAATAAAATATAGACAATTAGACTATGAAACAAGATGACACAAAATCCTGTCTAATAGTGTATTTTCCAACACACCTCAGCATATATTTTTATTCCCATTTAAGAATTGCAGCTTTGACAGCAGCAGGCATTTGACATCAGCTGGACATTTCTCCAGCATACTTTTGATGATTTGATTTATTTTTGAACATATAATACAACATTTGGTTAGAACAAGTATTTTAAAATTGATCTTGCACGAATATGTTCAGTGCATTAGCAACGATCACTAATCTGACTGAAATGCTAAAACCCTTGTTTCAATGCACTCATTTTGGAAGGATTTATTCAAACCTGTTGTTTCTAACAAGATTAGGGCTGTCGTTTTATATTTACATTTGTTTCTGAATATTTGCAAGAAAAGCATACTCTGCTCTCACGAATTACAATGTCAGTTTGGAAGTAACATAGCAGCCAAGTCAGTGCGGTTCCATGTGACAATTTATACATATTATTTAATGAGTGAGTTTACACATTTGCAAATTATTTTAACATAACCACAAACTTTGACTTAATATAAAATCATGTTTGATTTAGTGTTGATGAAAACTATTGAACTGACAAGGCTGGAAAATGAAGTCCTATTTATCTACAGGACAACATCCAGGCAAGTGTCTCATACATGATACCCTGCAGTGTGCTCAACCCTGACTGTGGAGAGATGACTTTCTTTAGGGGGATCAGGGATAGTTCATTCTCCATGGCCTATACAGTTCTTGGCTTCTCTGCTGAGTTTTCCAATTAGTGTGAATTGTGGTGGTGAATTTCTGATAGTTGAGCTGGAACTAAGAATTAGCAAAGTCCACTCTTAATAGAGGCGCCATCAAACTTCCATAAATTAGGAACAGTTTTTAATCCCTGCTTAGCTGTGCCAGATTCAAACTGCTCACCTACAGGTGAAAAACTCTATCCAGTGAGCAATACCATGAAGCATCTAGTGCCCCAGTAAGTGCTTATTTAAGGAGTGTGTGTGTGTGTGTATGTTTACATAACTTTAATGTTATTTTAACAGTTTTGTTTGGTGTGTGTGTGTGTGTATACCACACAAACAAAACATACCGTACCATACCATACCAAACAAAACTGTTAACTTTGCAACTTTAATGTTATTTTAAGTGCTCAAGTTAGAAAATACCAGATGTAAGACAATATATGAAATCTTAATTCTTGCCTTTTGCGTTTATGCATTGTAATAATCTTTCACTGCATGATCACATACTATTTATTCTTCACCTAGGTTGTCAGCAGGGTTTCAGCCAATGCCCTTCAGAGCCATAGCACAGGCTTCTTATCATTTGAACTTAGGAGTAATTAACTGGTAGCAGAAGTTGGCTGTTATCTTCTATGTGGACCAACCCCTTGATTCACCTTTTGCCAGTGGGTTCCTGAACTGTTTGTGAGACAACAGTGGAATGTTGAGTGCCAGAATTTGTGGGTTCTCTTCCAGTTTATGGATGGGGAGTGTAGTCTAATGGTTAGGTCCATGGTTGCAGCCAACATAGCCAAACTTACAAATTTGGTTCATTTCTTCTGAAAGGCAGTGAAGTTAAAGGAAGTGATCTGGATCTGTTACATTAGAGATTTAGGTTCTGTTCCCAGGTAGGAGTATAGAGCTTGCTCAGTAATGTGGGTTGGGAACTGCAAAAATATTAATGGTGGTTTGTGGAAAAAGTGAAACTAGGATTCATGACCTACAGGCTTCTAGACCGGTACGACTTCCCCAAGGCCAATAAGTACTTTATGGGGTAGGATCTCCTCACTTACACTCATTTAAAAAAAAGTTGAAATTTTACTTGGGAAGTGAGACACTGTCATCAATTGTGTGAGTACCATGCAGAATATGTGTTAAGTGTAAACTTGAAAGCAAAACGTTCAATTTTAGATTGTATGTAACAATGTGAAAATTACTTCAGGCCTGCTGAGTATCTCTCAGGGAGATTACTTGTGTATAAATGTTTCCAATATCAGAGTGTATATTAAGACAAGATTTATCTAGTGGATTTAATGAATGGAAGATGAGGTTGACGGTTATAGGAACGTGGCTACATAAACTAGCTGTGTGTACAGTTTTGCCCTAATTCTGCAGGCACAGGGGTCAGCCTACATGATGTTCATTGTAGAATCTATGCCTTGACTCAATGTTTTGTTTTTTGCTTATTTACGCATATATGAAAACAACCCTAACATAGATATCCATAATCCCTACTGCTCACCTACCTAGCTATTATCAGCTGATAATTTCCTGTATGAATCATGGTGGAGGTAATTAGATACAGGCCAAAATACTTAATTTACTTGTCCATTTGTAACTAAATTACTAAACTATTTTCAACTACACTTTGTAAATTGGACCTATTTCTAGGTTTTCAGCTGTATGTCCCATTTTAGTCCAAAGTATATTTTCACTTGTGACTTATAAAAACAATCTCTATATTTGTGTGACAATGACTTCTTGTAAAAATGGGGTTCTAAATAGGTAAGCTACCAGCCTGTTATATCTCCACAGAAGTGTGTTGCGGGTTACCATTATAAAACATTTTTTCCATCAATGAAAAATGTCTAAAATATGACAACCATATTATGAAATATTTTAGTCATTTACATTTACATTTACATTTATTTTTTGAAAATCTGTACAAGAAGTGTGAAATGCAGATAACCACTTAATGGCTGTGGTTTTAGGGCTATATTCTATCCTTGCTTATGCCCCATATTTGCCTTATTTATGTGTAGTCTAAATTAGCGGTTAAAAAAAATAACCATGTAACCGATTAAAATTTTATTGGTTATACTGTTAAACGCTTAACCGGGGAACTTCGGATGCGAGGGGTGCTGCAGCACCCTCACATTTTATGTTGGGCTGCACTGCCCGGGGGCTGGGGATCCTGGCTGGTGGACCTCGCTGCCGGGGACTCCGCCACTGCGGTTGGGGACTCTGTTGCTTGCCACTGGCCCCTGCTGCGGCTGGGGTCCCGGCTGTCGGCCCTATGCCTGGGGACTCCACTGCCAGCCCTGCGGCCAGGGTCCCTCCTGGCTGCTGCACCTGGGGTGGCTGCAGAGTCCTGGGCTCTGGCCAGCAGTGGAGTGTAATCATCTGGCATGCCTCTGCAGCCCCTGCTGGGGGGAGGCACATGGCTCCGCATGCTGCTTCTGTTTTTAAGTACCTCACCCGCTGCTCCTGTTGGCTGTAGTTCCCCGTTCCCGGCCAGTGGGCACTGTGGGGGTGGTTCTTGCAGGCAGGAGCAGTGCATGGAGACCCCAGCCTCCTTTTCCTTCCAGGGGCTGCAGAGGTGTGCTGGCCACTTCCAGGAGTGGCATGGGGTCAGGGAAGGTAGGGAGCCTGCCTTAGGCCCGCTGCGCCGCAGGACTTTTAGTGGCCGGAGATTGCGATCGATTGGTAGAGGCTCCAGGATTGACCAGTTGATCGCTTCTACCTGTTGGTGACCACTAATCTATACAGTGTAAAATTAATGCAAGTCTGCCTGAACTACCATCATTCTGCGTGTGCATTCTGTTTTGGCTTCACAGGGCAGAATTTGTCCATATTACACAAGTGCCCTTTGCCCTTGCTAGGTTAAATTCATGAATTCTTAATCTGCTTGCAATACAGAAGGGCTGAATGTATGTCCAGGAGATATAAGTAGGGTAGTGCAAAAGACTAGAATAAAACTTTTATCTGATTTGTTATATACAGTATTATCTTCAAAGGTTACAAATCTACCTGACTCCATTTGTGATTGAGAAAATTAAGTTATTGGAGGACTCTCTTGTACATTTCTGGATTTAAGGGAAAAAATACCTTTAATGAACACCCTTGTGAAAATGGATTTTTTTGAGGCTGTGCTGTTACTCATTTTGGGGCAAATTGTCCTGATGCAGCCCCATTAATCTCACTATCAATATGCCAGGAATGAATTTGGTGCACTAAATTAAAAGCTTATATGGCTTCCCAAGAGGAATTTAAGTTGCTGTGCTATTAATGTACCTCTTGTGTTTCTATTCATGCTTAGAGCAGCCACTCAGTTAATACAAACCAGCCTCCCTACTTGACTTTCTTCATAAAAGCTTCTGAATGCTCATTTTATTCCATGAAACATTACAAGTATTAAGATCATAAGCCACTTTCTGTGTTAGTGTTTTATTATTGTTAATATTATCATAGTGCCTAGGAGCCCTAGTCATGGACCTAGGACCCTATTGTGCTAGGCACAGTAGAAATACAGCAAAGAAATTTGGCCCCTGTCCAAAGATATTACAGTTGAAGTATAAGATAAGAGACATCAGATGGATACAGACAGATAGACGGGGAAGTACAAGGGAACAGTGAGACGACAATATATTGTATTTGTATTGTATTTATTGAGACAGATGTTTTTATATTGTAAGTTCTATGGGGCAACGTGTTCTTTATGTAGCAAATTTCACCTATTTTGAATCACTTTCTATAAATAAATGTAAAGTTTATTAGCACAATGCAATATACATACTATTCAATAGGAATCCAGTTTGTAAACCTTTTGCCTGGGTAACTATATGGCTAATTACGTCATGCAATCTATGCGTGTTTGTGGATGGATAGAATTGTTACCACTGGAAAATCCAGACTAACAATGCCTTATAACTGGGCAAAATAAAGGGAAAAGGATTAAGGAAACCTGAAACTTTCTGATGGGCATAATATTTAAAGTTCAGTACAGAGCAATTGCAGTGCCAGGGAAAAAAGTAGCATATGATGAATGTGGTTGCAAGGAGTTTTAAAGAGGTAATAATTGCACAAAATAGGGAAAGGTGGTGATACACGAGATGAGTATATAGAGATAGTACTGAAAGCAGGTAGAGGGAAGTCAGAAGAGGAAAAGCATAAAATGAGTTACAGTACTTATATATTGCAAAAGTTGGAAAAGAAAATGAGGAAAAAGTACTATAGGGTATAAAAGAAGCAAGAGAAGGACAAAGTAAAGTATATCAGCAATATAATAGGGAGGAAGAACAAGAATGCCCAGAGAAAGAGAAAATGGAAATATACTCAAGCTACAATGGAAGAGCGGGGAACATATAAGTACCTAGAAAGACAGATAAAATGCTTCAGTCTTCTCTCAGTAGGATAATATAAAGAGGATTTTAAGAGGGACGATGACAACTTCTCTTGGTTATCAGATACAACTATTTAAAGTAATGTATTCCATTTGGAAGATCTCTCTTTCTTTAATTTTTAGAGTTGTATTAAAAAGCCTTGAATTCACAGTGTTTGTTGAGTGTGAGTGTATGTGTGCATGCCAAGTGTGCTAAGACTATGTACTCTCCCCTTAGTGAGTGGTTGAGTACAGGCAGGATGTTATGGATTGCTGTTATATTTTCTCCATTCCTTTTAGCTCATGGTTTGAGCCAAAACTCAATACTTAGGCTCCAGTCAAGAGGAGAGTGCTGATTCCAGGGAATTGTCCAGCTGAAAACCGTATTCCATTCATTTTAGGGCCCTCATTCTTGAAGCATAGGTATCAGCATCAACTTGTCTGTAAGAAAGTGGCTGAACCAAATGTCTGGTACTGTTTTTGCTTTCCTCTCAGCTGCTATACCTTTCCAACTCATTGTGCAAAATCTGTGTGTGAAGGGGTGTCTGTACCCTGGGAAATGTGGGAAGAGTTATCCTGCTTTGCTACAAATTGTCCACAGCTGCCTGGCCCTTTCATAGGGATTTGCAAAGGAGTAGGTTGGGATCAGAGGTGGGGAATCAGAGACACTAATCTCTTCCAAAAGGGAGCAGGATGATGGGGTCTGAGGGGAAGTGAAAGATGCTCTTGGGCAAGGGGGCTCTGAAATAGCACAAGTTCTTGTGCAGTTGATGAGCCTGAGGCAAACCTGGCTCATTTTCATCCCCCATGTACAGACCTTTGGAGAGCTTTGTTGACATGGCTTAGTCCTTAAAGGGGCAGGATGTAGTTTTGTTTTGTTTTGTTCATCTGCCATAACCGCTGCCTGTAGAGAATAGCCTAATTTTCTGCTTTATCTCCTGGGATTGCGTGACTAGTCTTTTTCATACCATTCCTCACCCAATCCCAGCTGCAAAATCGCAAAGGCTTCCTCAGGCTATGTCTACACTACACAGCTGTTAGCGACAGGGCTGTGTCGCTGCAGCCGTGCCGCTAAAAGGTGTGCAGTGTAGCCGCTGTTTGACGGCTCTCCTGCCAACAAAAAACTTCCACCCCTAATGAGCGGCATTTCTGTTGTTGGCAGGAGAGTGCTCCTGCCGACAACCTGCTGTTCACACTGGTGCTTGTTGCGGCAAAACGTTTGTCTTTCGGGGGGAGGGGAAGGTTTGTCGTTCAATTGCCAGTGTAGACGTAGCCCTAGAAAGACTCCTGCTTTGAAACAGGAGTGGATTAAAGCGCATTTAGTGTCCTGCAACCTAGTATCAGGTAGATTTACATCCCAGCTTGCTACAAAGTGTTTGTATACACAACCCCTATATCTGTCTTGGGGATAAATAGTAGCATTCTTGGTTGAAGACCAACATCATTGACAAGCTACATATTCATGATAATATTTTTTAACAAGTTAAAGAAACACTGTAAACTAAAAAATCACTCTTCTGTCTGAATTTTACTTCCTATTTTTGTTAAATTAACACGTAAACTTGCTTCTACTGAGATTAGAGAGAGAAATATTTTGTTTTTTCTGTTTTTGTTACGTTTACATTTGATAACTTTGTACATTCATTTAGTTTTTCCTATTTTTGTGTGTGTCTTTAACACAGTAAATGAGTGAAAATTTAAAAAAAAAAAAAAAAAAAAGGGAAATGTAACTAAAAAACATCCCGTGAAATTGACTGGAGACTTGGGGGAAAATGTGGTATTGAAACTACTTTCAATTCGTTTTTCAAACTGACTAGATGTCAAGCTGATGGTGACCCTTTAAAGTTGCAGCTATTTAGAGATATTGCTTTAAAAAAGTGTAAAGATAAAATTTTTTGTTTGCTTACTTAAGGTCACATTATTTAAAAGTGACCTTTTAAGGTAGTTCTTAGGTTTTGTTTTAACTTGTATGATTGTTGGATATTGTAGTATATTTAGGGGACACATTTAATACTGATGTCTTCTTGCTATCAAAGTAAAAATAATTTCTCATTTCAATGTTATGATGCCAAAGGTAGTAAAAAAGTCACTCTGAATAGGTAGATGAGAACAAAGTGTGAAGTGGAAAGAAAGAGGTTTATATGTACGGATGTATGTCTTAGGTAATTACTGTACTAATGGTGAAAAATAGCCACCATGTAGAAATAGTAAGGAAATTTAGTCTCTAAAGCTTCACTATGCAAAAAAAGGAATGTTTAAAAATATATGTATTTGATAAAATCAATAGTAGTTTTGAAGATAAAAATATACGTTTAAGTAATCTGAACGTTGAATTTGTAAACGTAATTAGTGGCAGAACCTTTTTTAGACTATGCCAATATATTATTTGTGTATATTATTATATGTATTATTTACTTCTGTGAAGCACTATATTGGAATTGCAACGGTCTAAATTTATATTTTTTTAAAGTTTATCCATTCAAAGGTAAATTTCAGCCTTGTACCTAGAGAATTAGGCTGCACAATTCCCATTAATGCTATGATAATTTTGTGATTTATTTCTTAAAGCTCAAAATGAAATTTTAACTTCAGTGCCCTGCTTATTTGAGCTTTGGTATTTAATGTAGCTGATGGAAAAAGACCCTGAAAAATAGAATCTCATTTGGAGTTATCTCCGCATTTCAGCTGAAATTAAATCCATGCTAGTTTTCTGAAAACTGGCATGGCTGGAGTAAGAAGCATAGGGTCATATTTTGATCATGGCTTGACAGGAACAAATGGTACAGACAGCTCTGTGTATGGTAGCTAATTATGGTGCCAGAGTTGCCTTAGGTGAGTCTGCCTTGTCTGAATTTTGGAAGATTCTTTATTAAAGTGATAAGCAACAACAGTAAAGGCAATTGTATTTGGCGTGTTGGGTGTATTTGGCCAAGGGCCATCAGCCAACCAAAAAATGCAATAATACCTTACTAAAGCATGCCCAAGCATGGTTTACTGTTGAAATATGTCTCCTCATCTTTAAATAGTGGGGATTAGGTTGGATTATGTATTGGGTATTTCAGTCCAAAACATTTGCTTGCCCATAGCAAACCATTCAATCTAGAGGAATTGGTCAGGTGGCTTCTCCTCAATTAGCGTGGCAGGTGGATTATGGATCTTTATTTTATTGAAATCATAGCTGTGCACTAGCTCCTAGCAATGCAGATCTGGCACCACATCACCAAAAAGGTAGTTCCCTAAACTTGTTTTAGAGTTTTTATTTGATGCTTTGGGATTAAGAAGAGGGAAAAGGTAATTTACCTAAAGCTCATACAAAATAGTGGAGCGTGTATATATAAACATTTCCTGTTATTGGCAACATGGTATATCGCAGTGGCTTTTGACCGCTTCCATGTCATGATCCCATAACCCAAAATTAGATCCGCCACTTCCTATTTGTATGTGCAGACTTTAATATTTTGGTTGGAGGATCCAGGAGATGTTTGTGTAAAAGCTAAATGCTGGATGAATCTTACTTATTTATATCATCATTTAAATGTCACAGGCAGATGATGATGATGATGATGCTGAATCACAAGAAGAAAAAAAGGATGAACTGAGAGGCTATTCAAAAAGAAAGATAGTCTCCAACTGGAACCGTTATGAAGGTGAAGATGCTGAGAAAGAGGCACAAAATGAAAGTGGAGAATCTCAGAGAGGAACGGACTTCAGTGTTCTGCTTAGCTCAGCAGGTAAGGATGAGAAAATCACATAAAGTATTGGTTATTTATGAGTTACATTTTTCATCATAACTCTAGCTTTAGCTCTTAGCCTTGGTTCTGGAATGGCACTTGGAATGCTACTTGTATGCACTTGACTAAATTGAGTTTAGAACCACTTAAAATTATTCCAGAAAGAGTTTTCCATGCCTGTTTCATATAGAGTAGTCAGCATTATGAACTTATTGATGAGCAACTGTGCTAGTATAGAAGGGTATGTAAAAGGTTACGCACTATATGGATGGTTTGAAAAAGCTGTGAAAACTAACATGCAGATTCGTTATGCCTAGAATTGCCAGCTACAGGCAGCAGGGGCAACTTAGGAATGTTCGACAATAAATACATAAGGACCAGACTTTGTAGTCCTTACTTGCGCTGAAGTCCCTTGAAATCAATAGTTTTGCTTAACTGAGGATTGCAGGATCAGGCCCTCAATTACAAGTTTTAATAATTTTTTTAACCAATTACTTTAGTTTGATCACTGAATATTGCAGCGAATGCTGTCCAGTTAAAATGAGGTGTGTACATCTTATTTCAGAGCTTAATTTGTCTAATCTTCACTCTTCCTCTTGACAAGACCTTGTGGCTATTAGCAGGTATCTTAGAATAATAAATCTTATACTCTAGAATACCTCGGCATGATGGAGAGGCAGCTCGCTTCTGAGGCTCTGTTCATAGTAGCCTGAAACCATGCTAATGGCCAAGTTTGGTAGCCTGGCTTCCTTCACTGGTTTACCTAGAACATATTTCCATGTTGTTGGAATAGGTACTACTGTTAAGTGAGCTGTAGCTCACGAAAGCTTATGCTCAAATAAATTGGTTAGTCTCTAAGGTGCCACTAGTCCTCCTTTTCTTTTTGCGAATACAGACTAACACGGCTGCTACTCTGAAACTGTTATGATATGGCTTTCAGGAAAAAAATAATCTTTCTTTATACTGAGCAGGGAACCATGTTAGTAACAATTGTTGCTAGCATGATTAGTCTGTGGTGTAGAATGGGCCATATGCCTATGAGTTTAGGGTTTCAGTAAAAATTGTAATGTTGTTTCATCATTTTTCTTGTGTGATAGTATTAAAACTCCAGTTAGAAATCTCTCTTTTGTGCTGTGTACTTTTTAGAGCTAAACTACAAAGAACTGAGTTTCTAACAACTTGTATTGTTTAAAAAATTATATTGTCAACAGTTTTTGTTGTTTGTGAATTCTCTAAATGGCTGAAATTTAAAATTTGTGTAGTAGTCTTTTTAATACTTACCAATTCCTTGTCCTTCGTTGTGCATATACACCAGTTTATTATATAGGGCATGTCACAACTGCTATGCTGCTGGCATTTTGTTTTGTTTTTTGTTTTTTTATAAAAAGAAATACCAATGAAGCAAATGAAATATTTGCTTTGGGAAGAGAAAAAAAACCTTACAAAAGAATAATATGGATTTCTCACAGAGATGCAAGGGAAAAAAGTAGATCATATTTTGAGCTCATAAACTTTGATGATCTTTAACTGTACACTGAATTGCTTATGAAAAATACTCAAGCCTTGCTTAAACTGTTTTTTAAATTAAAGTATAATCTCATTCTTATAATGCCATTTTGATTATTAAATTAATTGTATGTTATTGAAAATTATAATTTCAGTATGCTTGTATGGATTATAAAACGTTGGGTTTTACAGCATGGTAGGGATTCACAAGTTGCCTGTTCTGTTTGTATTCATAAAGACTGAGAAACCGATTACTAGAAACCGAAGTTGCTTGTTTTATACCTGTTTAAAACAAGATAATCTAGTTTCTGACTGTTGACCATTCACATACCCCTGGGGAATGCCTTATGTTTTTTAAAATCTAATTTAGAGTTTATCATGTTTTATATCCTGTAACCTGTTTTCATTCTGAATTTCTTTATATTTGCTGTTGTATCAGCGAACATTTTTATATACAATTTATCTGTAATATTTTTAGTATGACAGAAGCATTTTTAGTCTCTTTTTTTCTATTATACTAATTTAGAAAAAACAAACTGTTCCTTTGTAGTCTGGGACAATTACTCCTCTCACCCTCTTGTCAGCACTAGAAAAGTCAGGAAGAAGATTATCAAGTCCTATCATTATTTCTATTATTTTAAAAAATTGTTTTTCTATACAATAGAATTATTATTTGATCCCTAAGTATTCTGCTCCTTGTGAGCTTTTGTTAAGAATTGCTTCTGAGTTATGTGATGAACTAAAAAGTAAATCCGCACCTATCTGCAGTACTCTTTCTATATTTTAATTTAGCAGAGCTAGAATCTTTGTAAAAGCAATAGAATTGTACACAATTGCATGAAGTCTTCAAAAGTATTTTGTTGGTCTAACCAAGTTTTAAGAGGTGCTTGCTAAATGCTGAAGTTGTAAGATTTACTTATTTCTGTTTTAATAACGTTAGTGGAAACCCAGATTATTGTAATTGAGAAGTCCCTTCAACTTCCATGTTGCAATGAGATTGGTTTGTTCTGGGCAATAGAATTTTTCCTACCTTATCATTTCTGCATTTCAATTATTTCTCTGAGGTAGAATCTACATATATAGGCAGAAGGTGGAAAAATTACCCGAGTGGGTGATAGTTTTGTTGCAATATACAGGCAGCTAAATTTACCTATCAGTCATTGCCGTGTCCCTCTAACTTGCTTAACAGTATCTACTATACAGAGATATGTTTCTCCCTGTTATTTACAGGTAGGTACTAATTTACATTCTCTCCCCATTCTCCCCTTATTTATTCTGACTGATTTAGGCTCTTCAGCAATTTCTTTGCTCCACTGTGCTCCCTTTTCACCACCTGACAGTACAAATGGAGTGGAGACTGATTGCAAACACTCAGCTGGAGGATTCCATAAAATGGGGGAGTCCTCAGTGAGTGTAAAGCTAGCAGAGCTGGCTTATATATTACCTTACCCCAGCCCCTGAGTCTGTGAACTTTCATGGGTACAGAATAGCAATGCACAAAGCCAGGTGCTGCACATTAGAGCAGTCCTGAGCTTGCTTTATCCGAGAGGGGCTGAGGTGAGGCAGAGAATCAGGATACACTCAATGGCAGTTAGGCACACCAGAGAATCTAGACTACCATCTTTGTACTGAGGAAGTAGAAGGGAAGGCAAAGATTATTACTTTTCTTCTGTATGATGATTTACCTTTTTCATTCTTAGTAACAAATCCTGTATTTTCTTTGAAAACTTCGGGAGTAATAAAAATAATTGTTCTTCAAATATTTGTCCACATGGATCCCACTCTAGATGTGCATGCACCCCCATGCATGTAAGATGGAATTCTTCTTACCAGTCATGGCAGCAAGACAGAATTTAGCAGTGCCCACCTGCTTTCTTCTGTCAGAGTTTAGTTAGTTTAGTACTTAACATTTTTTTTAATTTAGCCTGCTGACAAAAAATAAAAATAAAATAGAAAACCCCTAGGATCACTGATACAGTGGCTTTGATCTCATGGCTGAGGCAAAGTCACTGTCCTTCAAGTCCTGCCCTTCTGGTGAGCTGGCAGTGTCCTCAAGTGATGGGCATTCTAAATGCTTTTCCCACTATTTTTGCTCTGGGCTGCATAGGATGACCTTTAACCCTTAGCGACATCTAATCCTGTTGTTCTGGATTATCTATTATCCTTGAAACATTTAGGACTTTAATTTAGCTTGGGTAGGGTTTGTGTATCCAGGATATCTGCCTGTTGCCCTCCGTTTCAAGGTTTACATATTCCCACATTCAATTATATCTAAGTTCTTGAAAGGTCTGATCCATGTATTTTCCCGCCAATGAGGGACATTTCCCCTCCTGGGAACCTAAATATTGTACTCCTGGCCCTAATAGATCTCCTCCTTTTGAGCTTTTACCGTCATGCTCCTTTACCACCTCTTTATCAAGGAAGCATTTTTGTTACCTCTGCTCAAAGGGTGAGTGTGATTCAAGTGTTAAGGGCAGGACCTCCCTATGCTATTTTCACAAAAACAAGGTGTCTCTGAGGATTCACCATCCTAAATTCTTACCTAAAGTGGTGTCATTTTGAATCAATATATATTTTCTAGAGTTTTTCTCCAAACCCCATTTGATCTCTGTAGAAACAAAACTTCACACGCTCAGTGTCTTGATGGTAATCCTCCACTCTACTATTTGTTCCATAGAACAAAGCTTTTCCATAAGTCACCGAGGCTATTAGTAGCATTTGGTGACAGGTCTAGAGGGCAGGCTAATCCAACTCCTTCTTCCTAAAAGACTTTGGGATACCGCAGCGGTTCTCAAACTGTGGGTCAGGAACCCAAAGTGGATCGCGACCCTGTTTTAATGGGGTTGCCATAGGTGACGTTAGACTTGCTGGGGCCTGGGGCCAAAGCTGAAGCCGGAGCCCCACCACCCAGGGCTGAAGCCTAAGCCTGAGCCTCACTGCCCTGAGTGGTGGGGCTCGGGCTTTGGCTTTTCCCCCCCTTCCTCCCCGGATGTGGCGGGGCTTGAGTGGACTCAGGCTTTGTCTCCCCTCCCTCCCCCCCTCACCCCCCGGGTTATGTAATAATTTTTATTGAAGGGGGTTGGGATGCAATGAAGTTTGAGAACCCCCAGGATACTGTATTGGCAAAGGAACTGAAGGACAGTTGGGCTTGCTCTACACTTAATGCCCTTGGGTGCAGATGAGTAGGGGTGAGAGGATATGCAGATGTGGCCCCAATGGATGGTGCTGGCCAAAGACTTTGATCTGGAATGCATGGGGCACATGTGCACCTAGAGTGGGATCCCTGTGGACAAAACATTTTGAATACCCTCATTTACTGGTTAAATGGTTAAATAACCATTCTTTTTCTCTCACTGCTCTCAGCTTTACAGAGAGCCTTTGGCAAGTGGGAGTTAGTGTACATGTTAGCATAGGTTTGAGATTCTCTGTAGTATGAAAATCTCAGAGTATAGTAAACTGTGTGTCCAATTTTGTGGCATGCATAATAAGGTGAGTCACCCAATAATTTTTCTTGTGATTTGTTTGATTAAATTAGAACTGTATTTCCAAAAGTGAAAACCGTATTTTCTTCTTTGAGACTTGGTGAAGAAATACTTTCCAGTTAGGAAAGTTATGTTTAACAACTATGCACGCTTTGAGAAAAAAATTATCTTTTTGGACATATAGAAGTGAATTCACAGGCAGATTTTAATTTTATGTTTTCATCATCAGTACACGTTATTTCTTCACAAAGCACTTTATCCTCCTCTCTTGAGCTTTAAATGGAGCAATAAGTATGTGAGGGAAAAGCAGCAGAAATTGAGTTCTAAAGGAAAAATGTGTTTGTGAATATTCAATTATTGTTTGTTCCACTTATAAATGTGTATAAGGAAAGAGTGACTTTTTTTCTACTTTTTATATCTGAATGAGAGAGATTAATTTTAAACTATTGTAGCACCTCATCTGAATGATTCTGGTCTGGCCTGAGGTTGGTGTAGGGTCTTGGAGGTGAAAGTCTGTTGGTCTTCTGCATCGTTATGCCAGCATGCAGCTAATACCTTGTAAAGGGTGGGATCATTAAATATGCTCAGTACAGTGACTGGAAAATGCATTTTAAAATATTGAATCTTTACTTAGAACTAGCAGTGCAATTCTATTCGCGTTTGCTGTTAATATGAGTTCTTGACTTTGCAGTGAAGATAGCATTGTGTGGGTATTGGTGGATGAGTGAAATTATCCATCGCTGGAATAGAAGAAAAATATGTACTGTTTTATGAAATGAACACTCCTGAAATAGAACATGAACTCACATACATCTGTAGGGTTTTTTATGATTAACTGTACTGTCATTCTTAGCACGTCCCTGAATGGCTACATCTGTTTTCTATAATCAGTATATTAATATGTTACATTTATATTTATATAGAACATTTCATACCAAATGATCCCAAAGTGCTTTATAAGCTATACACCAGGATAAGTACAGCAATTTCAAGGGTGGAAGGCAGCAGCTATTTTAATAGCAATCCAAGCAACACTAAATAACAGTTAAGGACAAGATGGGAAGAATAACGTAGCCAAATGAAAATCTGACTAGGACAGAGGTGGGCAAACTCGGGCCTGTTCTGCCCGGCCCCTGAGCTCCTGGCCTGGGAGGCTAGCCCCCGGCCCCTCCCCTACTGTTCCCTCTCCCCCGCAGCCTCAGCTCACTGTGTCACCGGAGCAATGCTCTGGACGGCGGGGCTCCGAGCTCCTGGGGCAGCACAGCTGCAGAGCCTCGGCCTGACCTGGTGCTCTGTGCTGCACGGCGCATGGCTGGCTCCAGCTGGGCGGTGCGGCTGCCAGTCCTGGTGCTCTGGGCGCCGCCAGCCACCAGTGCTACAGGCAGTGTGGTAAGGGAGCGGGGGGGGGGTGTTGGATAGAGGGCAGTGGAGTTCAGGGGCAGGGGATGTGGATAAGGGTCGGGGCGGTCAGAGGGTGGGGAACGGGGGGGGTGGGGGGTGAATGGGGGCAGGGATCCCAGGGGGGCAGTCAGGAAGGAGAGGAGGGGTTGGATGGGGTGGCGGGAGGCAGTCAGGGACAGGGGTTCTGGGGGCAGTCAGGGGACAGGGAGTGGGGGGGTAGATGGGGCAGGGGTCCCGGGGGAGCAGTCAAGAATTCCTGAGAGGAGGGGTTGGATGGGGCGGCGGGAGGCAGTCAGGGGTGGGGGTTTCGGGAGCGGTCAGGGGACAGGGAGAAGGGGTGGTTGGATGGGGCAGGGGTCCTGGGGGGGCAGTCAGGAAGGAGGGGAGGGGTTGGATGGGGCAGCACGGGGCAGTTAGGGGCGGTCGGTCAGGGAGAAGGGGTGGTTGGATGGGGCAGGAGTCCCGGGGGGGCCATCAGGGGTGAAAAGTAGGGGGGGGCTCAGATGGGGGCGGGGGCAGGGCCATGCCTGGCTGTTTGGGGAGGCACAGCCTCCTCTAACTGGCCCTCCATACAATTTTGGAAACCTGATGCGGCCCTCAGGCTAAAAAGTTTGCCCACCCCTGGACTAGGATGTAGGGGCTAACACCCGGCATAAAGTGCTATGGGTTATTTAATGAACACAAGTGGTGAGCAGGGTGTTGAATTATGTCTCCTGCAAAAGAGTGCATCTCCAGCACACACTGTTGTTGCTATGCTGGGGATGTTGGTTTAGAGCTGACTCTGAGGAAAAGACCGTGCAGTCGGGTGCTGGAACAATTTTTATAGTGGGGGTGCCGATGATGGAAACTATGTATTACGTGTTTGTTATTACTACTTCAAGCCGGGGGTGTGGCAGCACCCTCAGCACCCCTTGTTCCAGCACCACTGCTTCCAGACAAAATATATGTACTTTGAATGCCCTGAGGTGCTACAGGGCAACTGAGGAACAAGGGAGATTTGCTTGTCAGTAACTAAACAACAAAAGTGGTAGAGGAAATGGCAACTTCCTTTCTCTTTTATTTCATAGGAAGTAAGAAAATGAAGTTAGGTAGAGGGAGACATTATTTAGTTTAAGGATGAAGAACGTGGCTCGTCTGGCTTTCTGTGTGAAACTCAGAGATGTAATAATTTTATTTAAAAGAATTTAATATGTAGAAAACACAAGAAAAAAGGTTAAAGGAATATCTATAAAAGTATATTTTGACCTATTCATAACCACAGCATCAGAATTCTGAAATCAGTAACCGTGTTCATTCAGCTATTTTTCTTATTATTTCTGCAGCATCACACTTGTCTTTTCTAAAATGACAGAAGCACTAGAATTTTTTTAGCATAGTCATGACTATAGCATAAGCTTCAGCGTGAAAGCTGTGTGCATACGTTTTCTATTCTTATTTTGCTGCATCTGTAGCCAGCCAATACTCACCGTATGACAAGAAATAGTCCAGTAGTCGGTGATGTTCTCAGGGGACTTTCCAGTTTGGTGCTCTTCATTATATACTAAATGTTGCTATGTAAAAACATTATTTTGTCAGGTTTCAGAGTAGCAGACATGTTAGTCTGTATCCTCAAAAAGAAAAGGAGGACTTGTGGCACCTTAGAGACTAACCAATTTATTTGGGCATAAGCTTTCGTGAGCTACAGCTCACTTCATCCGATGCATGCTATGTTATTTTGGTGTATCTTGGTTCTAATTTAACAAGTCAATCTATTGTGATTGACTTCCTGTTATTTTCAGATACCAATAAGACTAAATGTACCTGTTATCAGAGGATGGGTTATTAGACCATTCTGGCTAAATCAAAACACCTGGTCCCACGTCATGGAATAATTGGACAAATTGGTGAAATAGATTGTTGATGAGATAGATTTCAAACCTGAGTTTGTTGCTGTCATAAAAAATAGGCCGGTGTCAGAACTTAAATTAGAGCAGTTTGGTATTCAGACCTGATATAACTTAATGAAAATGTGAAATGTCAACATTTATTAGTTAATTAAATGAGGATTTATGATGAACATTCCCTGTAGGTTTGCAAAGGTGTTAATGTTTGTTAAATTCTCTGGTTAAGTGATTACTTTTTATGATGCGTTGCAATTCTGTTCAGGAAATTGAAACAGGAGCCTTTCTCTTATTTATTTGTTTAGAACTCAATGAAATGATTTTTATAAAGTATACTACTTGCACAATGTCTTTAATCTCTTAAATTCTCTGTGATGGACAGTATATATATTAAGAAAGGCATTTATATCTTTATAAAATATACTGTATTCATTTAATTATTATAGGGCTGTCCTGAAAAGCATGTTTTTTTTCATACATTTGAAGGGGAATTCTTGGATTTAAATTTTTTAATATTCTTCCAGCCTTGAGTCAAAGCAGTACTTTTGTCATATGTTCCTTGGATAGTTAGAAATGGTTTTAGTTTCTATGGTGTTGCTGCTAATATCCTTTTAGGCTCCAACAATCTCTTGTCTTGTGCTAATTAAATCCAAACTGAGTGTAAAACTGTATCTCTGTAAGGCAAGTTTGCATTACAGCATATAAAAGCCTTCTAATATAGTCAAGCTGTACATTCACTTTCACTGATAATTTGCGTGTTCCTTGTTTGTTAAATTTTGTGTGTTGTTTTTCTGTGCACATTCTCTTTGATGATTTATTGTATGAATGCTTTTAATACCTGAAGACTCAAAATAAGGTGATGTTGTTTTTAGTAGTCTATGGAAAAGACTGATCTTTATTCCTATTGTTGATCATTTTGAATTGGCTTATCACATTAAAATATTGCTGTTCAGCATTCCAATATAGCATAATGGATTCAATTCAAAATGCCATAAAATGTTATAGCAGAACTGGAGAGGGCTGGGGAGATGAGAAGCAGAACGTTTTAATGCTGTTAAGACTTGAAGGATCTTGTAACTTATTTTACAATAAGTAACAGTGTTTATTCCTTTGAATATATATTGATGTAATTCTTGTATCACTCTTAGGGAGAGAGATAGCTCAGTGGTTTGAGCACTGGCCTGCTTAAACTAAGGGTTGTGAGTTCAATCCTTGAGGGGGCCACTTAGAGATCAGGGCAAAAATTGGGGATTGGTCCTGCTTGGGGGGGAGGGATAGCTCAGTGGTTTGAGCATTGGCCTGCTAAACCCAGGGTTGTGAGTTCAATCCTTGAGGGGGCCATTTAGGGATCTGGGGCAAAAATTGGGGATTGGTCCTGCTTTGAGCAGGGAGTTGGACTAGATGATCTCCTGAGGTCCCTTCCAACCCTGATATTCTATGATTCTGTTAGCAGTTTCTAGGAATCCTTGGAGCTGTTTAATAATATTGGCATTGCTAGGACTAAATGAGCCTACATTTACAAGTCAAGGCAATACATCAGTTCATTGATTTTTCTTCATCTCTGGATCAATAATCAGAGTAGTAAAACATTCACATTTTTTTTCCTTTTTAGCATTTTCTGATTATCATGTAAGATTCCATTGATCTATTTTTATTTTCTACAGGTTATTTAAAATTAACTTTAAAATAGACAATGGTTTTCTCTACCTAGTACTGGCTCCTAGCTGAAGTAAACTACAAATCCATTGTGGAGTCTTCAGGGAATATGTCTTGAACCAATCTAGTAAAAACTCTGTTCAAGCAGAAGGAACAAAAGAAGTGGAAACAATAGAATAATCTTACTTTGCTAGAAGAATCTTGCCATGTTTTCAGTGACTGCCTTCATTCTTTTATTCATCTATCTTAAGTACCAAATATAGATTTTGATCCTTCATTAGGTTCTTGATGGTGAATAAATGTTTTAGCTAGAAATAAGTGGTCAAGTGGCTTATTACTGAGCCAATTAAAATGTTACTATTTGTCTCCTGGGATCTGAGCCCTTTTCTTTCAAGACAATAGCTACTACCACCACAACAACTAAAAAATGCCCCACCTACTTGCCATGCTTCAGTAGGATTATGTCTCCACTGCTGGATGGTAGGTGTTGAGATAGAAAATAGAATTTTGACAATGCAGGGTTTGTGTGTGTGTTGTTCTGTTTTTTAACTTCACATTTTTTAGGGGTGGCTGGCAGCTTTTGGTGACTTTTCTTAAAGGCAGGGCAAGAGAGTTGGCTGTGTATAATCCAGCCAAAAGAACTTTAAGAATAAGAAACTGTAAGGTTAGATCATAAATCTTGTTTTTGCTAGAATACTTTACACAGTATTTAGTAGCAAACTTTATTTCCATAGATAGATGGTACTCAGATACCATTGCAATTGGGTGTTGTCTAAGAACTTAAGTAGAACAGAGAAATTGTTTAGTTTTATCATTTAATGGTGGATGGGTGAACTGCCATAGGATGATGCTGATCTCATTTCCAGTGTCTAAAATTACTGTTGACTGCCTTCTCACCATCTGCTTTTGGGTCTCTCTCTACAATCTTGGCCATCAAGTTGTAGTTTTATCCTTAAATTTCTGTTATTTAACATGTATTTCTGCTCTCAGGATGAGAATTAGTGGTATACAAAATTACTAAACGCCAAGAGCTGTTGTGTACCTCTGGAGGACTGAAGGGAAAAAACAGACCTTCGTTTAAAATAAGATCATATCATTTTTCTATCCTGTGGATATGGTAAGACAGATGTAGGAAATAGGGTTGCCAGGTGTCCAGTTTTTGACCAGACAGTGTTTGGTCATTCGCAGTAACCTGCCTCTGTCACCAGGGGGTGGGAAGAGCAGCTGCTGCTGCTGGAGCTTAGAGGAGCACTCAGGAAAGGCTCCAGCAGAGAGAGGTACTGGTGACTCCCCCGTCCTGCTCCAGGTGTGGCTCTCCTTTCCCCATCCCTGCTCCAGTCACGCGCCTACCTCCGGAGCGCAACTCTCCCTTCCTTGTCCTGCCACAGTCACCCCCCCCACACAATCCCTATCCCCAGAGCGTGGCTCTCCCTTCCCTGTCCTGTCCCAGTCACCCCTCCACCCCTAGAACTCTGCTCAGCTGGCAGGGAGAGGTGGAGAGAGCAGTGAGTGATGGGCTGGAGCAGCGGGGGGCAGAGCCTCGAGGGAAAGAAGCAGAGCAGGAGGCAGGGCCTCAGGGGAAGAGGCAGAGTAGGGGGCGGAGGGAGGTTCCTTTGCTCATTGTCCGGTTTTCACAAATTAGAAAGTTGGCCACCCTAATAGAAAAACTTATAACATGAACAGAGAATTGATTTTCTTTATATTTTTCATAAAAATTTTGCTCAAGCAAAAAATAATAGAAATGGTAAAGAGAGAGCCTGTGTCCTTCTGCTGCTCTGGAGTGTAGTTCAAAACCTGTTCATCCTTATGTACAAATTATTTCTGCAGTGCTGCCTTGTTCATTGTTGGCTTGGGTTATTGGCAATGTACTGTATAATAAGTGCCACAGATATTTATTTTTTTATATGCCTGCTCTTAAAAATTGTTTATGCCCTGAAGAATCAATATGATTTGCTATTTTTGTGCAAGATTTTCCCATTTCCTAATTTTCTGCTTCAGTTTTTACTCATGCAGTTCTTCCTATAGATCAGAGAAGTCCTAGAGCAACAGAAGAATTAAACTGGAGAATTCTGATTTCTTACACAAATTAGACAAGCAAGTCTTGCTTAACAACTTTCTGGTAACTTGCCTGAGAAATAAGGCATAGGCAAGGGCACAAGTGCCATCGGAAAAAGGCTATTTGCTTTGACTTCCTTTTAGTGATACATTTAATATGCTAGGACAACTTATCTTTAAGATGAGTCACAAGAAAACTTAAATTGTTCTATGTCAGTAAAGCAGACTGAGTTAGCTATAAGACATTGCAACAAAGAGAATCTCACAGAGCACTCAGATACATGAAAAAGAGATTTTTAGCAAAAGGACAGTATTGCCCTTCCTCAGAATGCGAATATGCGTCTCTCCCAGCGATATAAATGGATTCTTTACTTTCTTTTTTTAAATGCTGGGATAACTTAAATCTATATTGAATTGCATATATTTGATCTTCTTATCTCTTTTCTCTTGAAGCCCCAATATGGTTAGGAAATGCTCTAGACCAGTGCTTCTCAAGCTATCTGATGTGGGGACCTGCATTTTTTTCTCTCCAATGTGCGCGCAGACTGGCAGCCGATGGCTCGCGGACCGGCACCGGTCCGCAGACCACCACTTTTGAGTAGCACTGCTCTGGACCACTGAAGAACTGTTGTTCATCAGCTCCGAGGTCCGTATTTCCAACTACAAACATTAAAAAATAATGAATCCAAACCCACAAAAAACATGATATTTAAAAAAAAAAAATCACTTTTTTTTTTGTTGGCTGCATTTTGGTATTTTTCACCTTTGGGGAAGCCACTCATACCCAACCTGTGAGAGATTGTCTCGAGTTCAAAATTCAACCTTCAGTATATGTACAAAACTGAAGACCTCCCTGTTTGCCAGCTGGTCTGAACTCCACTTCCTTTCTCCATTCCCTGGGGTACGGGGTTCTGACATTCTGTCCTTCTGTATCCTCCTCCCTAGTTAGACAGGCTAGGCAGCTGCTTCATTCACATGCTGCCCAGCAGTCTCTTGTCCCACACATTTACTCCCCACCATATTTCCCTTCCTTTCCCTCAGTCTCATGTTCCTCCTCATGTTTTCTTTCTCTGTCAGTGCCCCCCTTTCCCACTTATTCTGTTGACTCCTTATTATTTCCTGTCCTGTTCCCTAACACAGTCCCCCCTTCCTGCTGTCCCCACAGTTCAATTCCCAGCATCTCTAAATGTTGCTGTCCTCTCCCTGGCCATCACATGGTGACTAAGGAGCCACCATCTTTTCTCAGGGTAGCTCGGTTTCTGGGAGATGGTTTCCATCTTTGTGGAGCGCACCTTCACTTGCAAAGGTCAAATAGTTATGGTGGCTGTCTTGCTAAGGGACAGTCATGGGAGGTGGTTCCCATTTTATATAAAGACAGGACTTCACAAAATTAAAGCAGAAATCTGAAATTCATGAGAATATTTTTTTAAAACAAACCATGAAAAATCACAAGACTTGGCATTACTGTACGCTGCTTCTCTGCCTCCTCAGTATTGCCTCTCTAATTTCCTGATAGCACATAAAAGTATGCTTTTTGTCCTATCAAATAAACTGTCCTTTTATCACAGTCTAACAATAGGAAACGCCAGATTTTAAACTACTCGTTGGATTTTCCTTAGAAATGTTTTCTTTTTTCTTGTATACAGAAGAGAACACTGTATCCATGCACTCACCCTTATTAGATCAAAAACACCATCACACTATAAGATGACTGTACTGGAATACAGTTATAAGAATTGACACATGCCATAGACACACCATACTTCCTTTTTTTTGCTTTAGGATTCCTAGATACATTACCACTACAACAACCAGAGTAGGTGAGATCATCTACAGGTCAGTACATTGTGCTGTTCATTTCACAACGGCATTGGTGTCTGAACTTTAAGGAACATAAATCATTAGTAAAAACAGTATTTTTATTTATTAAGTAACCACTGCAAAAGCACTTTGGGTGCTCAACAACAATCATAAAAACAATATCTCATTCATTAATAAAATAACTCTACAACCTCAACAAAATTACAGACGTGGGTAAACAAAAGCAAAAAGTACAAAACAATAAAACAACAGTGGTGGTCATTCAAAAACGTCTCTAAAAAAATAAGCTTTTAGGTGGGGACAGGTGAAATGAGCCAGATTTCAGAAGTAAGTGCGTTTCATATCATGAGGGATATAGCAGCAAAAGTTTGATTGCCTACCAATTTCAGATGTTATGGAGGAACCCCTCAGCACAAGGCGGCATCTGACCACAAAACCTCGTCAGGTCCACTGCCTAATAATTGACGTTTAGCTTTGCGTGTTTGTCAGGGCAGGGTCAAGGATGTGAATGAAGGGTATTTTATGGGCAAAGGACAAATTAATGTTGCCACAGAATTTACTAAACTCACCAAATAACTAAGCACATTTGGGACTGTTTTTTGTAGAAGGCAGTCTTTTACATAGTAGGCTCTCTTTCGTTCAATCATTTTACATAATCTTAAGTTAGTCACTATTAATTTATGCCTGTTTTTATGTCCTTAATTAGAGATGGGGTGTGGAAATTGAGAGTAAGAAGGCAGAGAGTAAAGTATCTTTTAAAATTAAATTCTGAATGCCAGTTTCCCTTTCCCCCAGCAGTTGTTATGAAAGTACTTACCCTATGTTTGTACAGTATCTAGCACAATTGGGCCCAGATCTGATTGGCCCTTAGATGCTACCATAACATAAATGATTAATAATAATAAAAGGAAACAATTGAAAGGTTTGGGCAATGCACAGTTATTTTCTGTGTACACTAACCATGAGAACTGAGTAATGTGAGATTCATAGAGTAAAAGGGTGAAATCTTGGCTCCACTGAAGTAAATTAGGGTAAGCTTTTTCCACTTTTAATGTCCATACACTGGCTTTTATTCTAAAGTACTCTGTCGCAGATTAGCCACTGGGCCAAATGGGCCCGTGCCCCCCTGGAAAAATGGGCACCCCTGTGCCCCGCCCACTCGGCGCTCCTGCGGGCAGGGCAGGTGGGACAAGCTGGACAAGCCTCCATACCTGACCCAGCTCCCTGGCAGGAGTGCTGGGGGGGAAGCGGGGGGAAGAGGTGCACACAGGCAGAAGGGGTGGAGAGGGGCCCCTGCTTACTCTGGGCCAGGGCCCCACAAACCTCTAATCCACCTCTGAAAGCACTTATACGTCACGCTTTCTGATTTTTTTTCCCTTTTGAAGATTCTGTCACCAATATGTTTTTCATTTAATGTTGTGTCACCGTTTCAGGGTCTCAGTGGGCCTGATTCTGATCTCACACTGAGGTAAATCGGGAGTAACTCCACTGAATTCAGCAGAATTACACTGGTGTAAACTGGTGTGGAATCACATTTCAAAAATATTAAAAGTAGAGCTATTTATCTTTCCTCCCAAAATCTCTCTTGCTCAGTCCCTTTTTACTCCTGACAGCTCCAGTTTCTTCATTCACCCTAACTTGAAACCCTGATACAACCTTTGGCTTCTTTGTTTCTCCCCTTCTCTCATTAAGTTCTGTCTCTTCTTCCTTCTATAATATCTCAAAAACCAGTCCTTTTTCTCAGATACTAAAAATGTGGTCTATGCCTTGGTCATCTCACATTTTGACTAGTGTAGCCTGCTCCTCCTATCCTTTCTGCTTTGACTGTTTACCCAACCCCACTCATCTTCATCTTCTGTTGTTCTGACTGTGTTTCATCTGTCAGCTTGTCTTTTATCCTTTTTCTGAAGCAGGTTCAAAATTCTTGTATTCATTTTCAAAGCTCTTCACATGTCTGTCCCACCTACATCTTCGGTCTCGTTTTCTCCTATATTCCCATTTCCTCCTTATTTTCTTCTTAGCTCCTGTCCTTAAATTCCCCCTCTTTTCTCTTTTATATTCTGAACTTCATATTTTTTCATGTTGACCTTGGATTGCACACCCTCTGTGTTTCAATTGAGTTTCCTCTCTTTCAAATCTCTCCTTAAAACCTACTGCTTCTGTTTAGCCTTCTGATACTGAGCCATTGCTCCACTTTCATCTTTTTTGAAATTATCTGAATTGGAATGCACGCTTTTCAGGGCAGGGACCTAGTCTTTTGTATGTCTAATGTGCTGACGCAATTAGGGTACTTTATCTGTCATAACATAAATACACGTTCTCTCTGGTTTTAATTTTTTTTCTTTGCAATGTCTGTCTTATAATACATGTTTTTCCTGTATCACATTGATTTTTTTCGTCTGGTTAGCAGCTGAGCCCACTGTGGTCCCATCTTTAATGGCATGTCTACACTGCAATTAGGCACCCGCAGCTGATCCATGCCAGCTGGCTTGGGCTTGGGCTAGGGGGCTGTTTGAGTGCAGTGTAGATTTTCGGGTTCAGGCTGCAGCCCAAGCCCTGGGATACTCCCACCATGTGGGGTCCAAATGCCCAGGCTTCAGCCTGAGCCCAAATGTCTACACCACACACAAACATCCCTTTAGCCCAAGTCAGCTGGCAGGGGCTGGCTGTGGGTTTTTAATTGCAGTGTAGATCTACCCATACAGGCCCCAGTAAAAAAACAACCTCCACCTCACCATTCTGCTCCTAATATTTATGAATGGTGGCAGAGTATCAGTAGTGGGAGGTTTGGTTGAAACCTGTTTATATTCTTCCATGAATATAAAGGAGTAAAACTGTAAATAAATAGCTTTTCCCAAATGCCATTCATTGGGGCGGGGAGGAGGGGGAGAGAGAGAGAATGTGACTGTCTTTATAGTCCAGTGGTTAGGACCCTCAACTGAGATGTGGAAAAGTCAGGTTCAAGTCCCTACACCAATGTGTATTTATTAGTGGACCCTTGTCCTGCGAGCCCCCCACGGCTCCCTCCCCTCCATAACCTGGCTGGCTGCACGCCCTGCAGCCCGTTCGCTTCTGAACAGCACCACGGGAACAACTTTATATGCTCGTGTTCCACAGGTCTCACTTCCTCACCCACATGCCGCTTCGTGATACCAAGTGGCGGGACTATCTACCACCTTTAGAGGGTGAGGGACCCCGGTGGGCCAGCCTCTATTCCACCCTGATCCCACAGGTCGCTGGGGATATCAGTTGGTGACTCCTTCATGGAGCCGTGAGCACGGGTGTATATCTGGCGTCGTTCACCCCTATCCCTGATGCCTGCCCTTTTTGCGGCATGAGGGAGAACCTGGTGCACGCCTATCTAGAAAGCACCAGATTGCAGCCCCTATTCTGGCTCCTCTAGAGCCTCCTGTTGAGGTTCTGGCTGCACTTTTCCCCACATTTATGTATATTTGCACACCCTGTCCGTGGTCCCATGAAGTCGTGATACCTCCTCATCAACCTCCTCCTGGCCCTGGCCAAAGTGGCCATCTACAATACCAGGAGGAGGATGCTGGACGACGGGGTGCTCTGCGACTATGGGGCCTATTTCCGTTCCTCCCTTGTTTCACACATCTGGGCAGAGTTCCTCTGGACAGCGTCCGCTGGCTACCTAGACAGCTTTCAGGAGCAGTGGGCGCTGTCCGGGGTTCTCTGCTTGGTGTCCTCTGGATCCCTAGGTCTGAACCTGTGACCTCCACTCCCGTCCCTGTTATTCCTTAGTTGTCCCCTGAATTCAGTGGGGTCCGGGGTCCAGTGGCTCCTCCCACAAGGCTGGGGGAGAAGCCTTTAGATGCAGATGGGCACAAGCCCACCCGCTTCCCAGAAATTCAATAAGACCTCAGTACAGGATACAGTTGCATTACTTGTAATTAAATTGTGAGAGTTGGCGACACTGGACTAAAGACACTTTTTAAAAGTAAGAGATTCTATATAGAAGTGCTTGTTTGATAACAAAAAGAAGTGGGAAGGAAATATGATTTGTTTGACTCTGACTCATTTTCAACTTTTACTGGCATGTGAATCAGATGACCTTGCTTTGGCAGTATACACTCACCATCTCAGCACACGAAAGTGTGATGTTTCTGAATTCACTGCTGCTAATGTGGATTGTGGAAACAATAATGTTGTCCTCCACCTCCAGCCTCTTCTTTTGAAGGCCTTGGTTGAAAGTTGACCATGACATACTGTCTTTTATTGCTGAATAGCTGTATTTGTATTTAACTGTGCAGCAGATTTGTGTGAGGGTTACCTAAAGATAAAGCAGTTATAAAGTGTAGGCAATTAAGGAAGAAGAAATCCAATTCAAGATGGAGTTGTTTGACATAAAGACATCACTGTAACCACTGAGATTTTTATGTTGTGCAACCAGAGGTCATTACTGATGGTACCAATAGTAAGGACATTTGGACCTGAGACACTTGGTTAGCTTTCCACTGAGGAAATGCTGGTAAAATTGAGCTGCCAAAAAGCTAAGTATTATTGGAAGCTAATAGCCCAGTGATAATAGAAGAGAAATTGGGTTTGATTTTTATTAGAAAATTTAATGCTAGGGAAATGTGCCAGACTGAGTCCTGAAAACAGAAGTCGTTAGTTTATTTCAGGGAAAGGTTTAGCATAGGTATCGTGTGAAGCCTTCCAGACATAGTCTCACAAGTTCCTGATTTCCCACCTGAGAAAAGTGGCAAGGGTTCAAGGAAGTGTTACTGAAATGAATGGACTCTTTCTAGGAGAAGTCCCCAAAAGAGAGGTGGTAATGGGAGACAGCAGTTCTGCCACCACACTCCTCTCTCATGGAGTTCTATTGGACTCTGTTTTTTCCCCCTCTGGTCGTGGTCACATTTATATGCATCCACTAGAAGATACAGGGAAATTTGATGGACTCAAATGTCAGCAATATGCAGATGCTACACATGTATCTGACCTCCACAATATTGAATAACACCACTGACACTGAACTAAACCAGTTGCTGGCTGAAATCATCACAGGTTGAAGGTAGATATGGCTGAAGCTGAATCTTAGCAAGATGGAAGTTATGTTTGGTAGTCAGAGGAAAAAAATTCTAAGAGCTTGCAACCATATTGCACCTCCTTTGTTCAAAGACTGCTATCCACAACTTCACAAGTCAATATGAAGTGCAGAGTTCTTTTGGATTTCTCGCATAGCAGTATATATGAGCAATGCATTTACCCTTTCCAAGAGGCTGGGGCACTCTGTCCCGTCCTTGAAGATTATGGCGTGGCCTCACTAATGTGTGCCTTCATGTCTGGTCTATAGCAATGCGGTCTATGTGGGCTTGAATTCAGTGCAGATAATGTGGATTGTGAAACCAATAATGTCATCTCTGAGATGAATACAATAATGTAGTGCTGATAAAACTACAGCAGGTACAGAATGCAGCCACTTACCTCCTCAGAAGCATGGGTTAGTATAAGCACATTCCCTGCACTGGCTTCCCATAGAATATTGTGTTTAAATTTGAGTAGGTCCTTATTTTCAAGTTACTATGTGACCTGGGGTCAGGATAACTAAAAGAGCCTCTGGGACCTCAATCCCCATCAATGATTCTAGTTCTCTTGCGAGACAATCTGCTACAACAGTAAATTTCATCTGTGCAAGAGACAGAATCTTCTTGGGAGCTGGCTCAAGGCTGTGAAACTGACTTCCACAGGAACTTACTCTGAGAAATACCTCAAATTTCATTGCTTTCCCGTTCAAATGCTAAGCATGCTTCTCTGAACTGGTCTTCTCATATAGCAGCACATAGCACATCTCTTTTGGGGAGAAAATTCCTCTCCTCCCCAAATGCTCCATGCACACACTAGTTCCCTTGGGTCAAAAGTTCGAGAGGAACCACGTGTGCAAGGTGCTAGTCATTTTATTTAATCTATGTTTAGAAGGTGTTCAGGTACAATTGTGATGGGTATGGTATAAAAATAAGAACAGAATGTGTCTCAAACCTTTCCTAGAGGAATAAACTTGATGTGGGAGGGAAGAGAGAACAGTTCAGTTTCCATGCCAATAAAGTCCTCTGTCTCTAGTCTGCAAAAAGGTGTCATGTAGTGCCGTTTTTGCTGGCTTTAAGGTGTGGACACTTAGCCCTATGAACTGGACCAAGAAAATCAGACTGTACCAGATGATGACTAGTAGTCATTACTGAGCTGGGCTTGATTTGAAGTACTAATGTAGAGGTGAAAAGTTCTTTATCCCATTATCATCGAGTCAGTGTCCACTAATTATGATTCTGATGAAGGTGATGGTGGTTTGCTTTAGGACTTGTTTCTTTTGTGCAAGGTTTTAAGACAGGGGTGGGCAAACTTTTTGGCCTGAGGGCCACATCATGGTTCCGAAACTGTATGGAGGGCCGGGTAGGGAAGGATGTGCCTCCCCAAACAGCCTGGACCCTGCCCTCTATCTGCCCCTTCCCACTTCCCACCTCCTGACTGCCCCCCTCAGAACTCCTGACCCATCCAAACCCCCTGCTCCTTGTCCCCTGATGGCCCCTCCCGGGACTCCGTGTCCCTAACTGCCCCCCCAGGACCCAACCCCCTATCCAACCTCCCGGTCCCCTGACTGACCCGATCCCTATCCACATTCCCCCCCACCCCCCGACAGGCCCCCCAGGACTCCCACACCTATCCAACCTCTCCCTGTCCCCGACTGCGCCTCGGGACCCCCTGCCCCTTATCCAACCCCCCTGCTTCCCAGCCCCCTTACCATACTGCTCAGAGCACCAGGACTGATAGCTGCGCCGCCTGACCGGAGCCAGCCACAGCGCCATGCAGGCTAGAGCACTGGGGCAGGCTGGCGGCTCTTGCTGCCATGCTTCCCGGCAGGAGCTTGCAGCCCTGCCTCGCAGAGCGCTGGTGTCACGGCGAGCTGAGGCTGCGGGGGAGAGGGGCTAGCCTCCCCAGCCGGGAGCTCGAGGGCCGGGCAGGATGGTCCCGCGGGCTGGATGTGGCCTGTGGGCCGTAGTTTGCCCACCTCTGCTTTAAGAACATAAGAATAGTCATACTGGTTCAGACCAAATGTCCATGTAGCCCAGTATCCTGTCTTCCGACAAGGACCAATGCCAAGTACTTCAGAGGGAATTAACAGAACAGGTAATCATCAAGTGATCCATCCCTGTTACCCATTCTCAGCTTCCGGCAAACAGAAGCTAGGGACACCATCCCTGCCCATCCTGGCTGATAGTCATCAATGGACCTATCCCCCATGAATTTACATAGTTCTTTTTTGAACCCTTTGTTATAGTCTTGGCCTTCACAACATCCTCTGGCAAAGAGTTCCACAGGTTGACTGTGCGTTGTGTGAAGAAATAATTCCTTTTGTTTGTTTTATATATGGTGCCTATTAATTTCATTTGGTGACCCCTAGATCTTGTGTTATGAGAAGGAGTAAATAACACTTCCTTATTTACTCTCTCGACACCAGTCATGATTTTATAGACCTCTATCATGTCCCCCATTTGTTGTCTCTTTTTCAAGCTGAAAAGTCCCAGTTTTATTAATCTCTCTTCATACGGAAGCTGTTCCATACTCCTAATAATTTTTGTTCCCTTTTTCTGAACCTTTTCCAATCCCAATATATCTTTTTTGAGATGGGGCGACCACATTGGCAGGCAGTATTCAAGATGTGGGCGTACCATGGATTTATATAGAGGCAATATGATATTTTCTTTCTTATTAGCTGTCCCTTTCTTAATGATTCCTAACACTCTGTTAATTTTTTTGACTGCTGCTGCACATTGAGTGGATGTTTTCAGAGAACTATCCACAGTGATGCTAAAATCTTTCTATTTCTTTGAATTAACCTCACGGATTTGACTGTAATTTCACACCCTTGCATGTCTTTGATTCTTTGTTCAGTTCAGTGAACATTTTTTACTGGATGTTTGTTTTTCTCTTTCTCTAGAAGTCTTTAATATGCAGAAATAGCAGATGTTTTTGAGTTATTGTTTTTGAAAATAATGAATCTGAATTTGCATGACACTTCAGCTCTGGATTATGAACTATCTTGATCCTTTCCCTTTTGAAAATACAGTCTTTAAGAACTCTTCAGTGATACTACATTTTTTTAAAGTTACATACAATATATTCGTTCTTTATAGATATTTTGTTGACCTTGCCATGTACTTTTATTGAACTTACTTTACTATAGTGTTTTACTTTTAATAAGATGTTAACAAAGATCCTTTGATTTTCCTTAAATTTTAAAAGTAGTTTGAAATAAAGCAGGAATGCAAAGGCATTGATGGATGTAAAAAGTAAAAATTTCAACTATATATGTCTGATTATGTTGTTTTGGTTTTCATTCTCCACAAGTTAGTGTCAGCAAATCAGATTGTAGTTTTAGATGATCAATGACCAAAGGCATATTATAAAATACATAATAAAAATGCTCTTACAACTTTCATTTATGCAAGTAACCCTTATTTACACCAGTAATCCCATTGAAGTCATTGGAACTATTCATATCACTGAGGTTTGCATAGTTGGACATGTTGTTTGACCTATTAACATATGTTTTAATTATTTATGAAACACTTAGAAGACCTCACCAGATATAGTCACAGGATTTGGAATAGCATTGTTTCCTGATAAGAACAGTACTCCAAGTTAAATGCAAAAGATGTTTGATAGAATGAACCTTTGCAGTCACTTTTGTTGCATCTGTGCATTAAGACAACTTTGCCCCCCCCCCCCAGCATTTTCCATCAATTGCTAAGAAATATCAGATAATATATTGTAGTTCTCTTTCTGATGAGTAGTAAAATCATTTCTGAATTTTAAGCCCTTCAAAGTAAACTTCTCTAGTGCAATGAAAGTTATATCCAGAAGAGAAAATCCAAAATACCAAGTTTGATGATAAAACCCTGCAGTTTGTCTGATATGTCCTACATATATGTCATATTCTGCATTTGTGATCATGCAGTAAAACACCCTTGGTGAAATCTTTTGTCCCCACTGAGGTCAACTCCTGTTAACTTCGATGGGGCCAGGATTTCACCTCTGGGTTTATTATAATGCATGCAGAAGAAGAGTTAAAGGAAGCCCTTAAGCTTTAAAATCGAATTTCCTGATGTTTATGAGTGTAAGTCACAGTCATGGTATTATATCCAAGCAGTGTTTGTGTGGAATATATCAAGTTAAAAATAATTTTTATGCTGATTTTTTTTAAGCATATTAACTGTAGTAGAAATGGCTAGCACTATTGAGACAGGGTTAACAAGTGAAATCCAATAAGAAACAAACTTCTCTCCCTAATGGACTATTCTTTAGCGGTTCAAGATAGTTTGTAAGCTTCTTGGGCAGGGACCATATTTTCTGTGTGCTTGTACAGTATCTGTCACAGTGGTACTCTGATCAATATTCTCTTTTGTCTTAGCTCCTATCTGTGGATCCAGTGACTGTCAGAGCCCAGTTTAATAGCTATAGCCTTTTTTATGCTAGGAAAATGACCTGTTGCTCACTGTGGGTGTCAGAAATCATTGCTGAATACAGTTTGACTTCCTGTACACACTGGCAAAAACATGTTCAGCACTATTTCAGAAATGTTGGTAAAACCTATTTCTGAAATGGTGCTGAACACAATTTGTCCTAATCTCTATTTGCAGCTAAACTGTGTGAGGCTGAACTGGTTGCTGACAACAGGTATTAGCAACAACTGATTTTCCTATTGTAAACCAGATTTATGAATGCAGCCTCTCTGACTTCCATTCCTTTACTCCCTCTGTCCCTTCATTGACACTGTCTACTTTCTCTTACCATTCATTCCATAGTCCCACATTAATTTTCACCTTCTCTCCTTCACTCCATTTTGCCTTCCTACCTCCTATTTTCTCCTCCCCATACACACCATCCCTCACTTTTGCTGAATTTGTGTATGTATGAGAGACTGTGAACAAGAAGGCAAGGGAGAGAAAGAGGAGTAGCAGAAATCTACTGTTAGAGGAGGAAGAGCAAGCTAGTCACTTAGAAGAAGATTATCCACAAATATGAGATAGCTAAATTAGCTTGTGAAAATATAACCTGAAAGCATTAGAATAAAACTTACTGTTAAATGCTTTGCTTTTAGTCATCAGAAGGGCTTGATTGGTTTGTGTTGTCTGTCTTTGTAAGAAAATGTGGCTGTTTGTGTATAGTGTGTGCAGTTTTCAATAACTTGTATTTGTTAATTTTATTTTTGATATTTTTCTTTTTTGTTGTTCATGTTGTTAATAATAGAGAGTTCCTTAACAAATGTTGGGATAGCCTTTTCCCAAACCTCCCTACTTGGAAGTATTTTAATGTACTACTTCTTCCTTCTGCTGCAGTGATTGTAAAAAAACGGTGTACAGGGGTGTATAAGAGCTATAAATCTCCTAGCAATGTTGACAAACTTGTTCAGTAATGGGAAACATGAGAATTTATATTCCGTAATTTATCATAAACTAAAAATACACAAATATCCATGAGGGGCATTTTTATTCTAAAAAAATAGCCAGTTAATAACAGCTGTGTAGACGCACAATGACTTTCACATCATAATTGTTGAATACCTCAATATGGTGAAGGAGGCTCCAGAAAATAATTTGTTTCTAAATACTTAAAATCATTCCAAATTCTGTTTTCCTGAAGCCTGTTAATTCCACGCTACTGTCAATTTCCAAGATTATAATTCTAAATTGAAAATTAATGCATCCAGCAATAACTAATGAGATTAGTATTTGCTCTACCACAAATCCAACTGGTTGAACAAACTATAATATATGATAGAAAGCTGCCGTAATATGTTTTTTGGAAACTGCATTACTGTGGCATTGAACAGTTACTGTTGAAAATATTGTTTTACAGTGAAAAGGGTTCATTTAATTATGAAAGAAAACCATAATAGGTTAAACAGGGTGAATTTAACATGGACAAGATATATTTTGGTGGCAATGGTAGTATACTTCCACACTGTCTGTCAGTCAGGAAAAGGTGATGTCCACGTAATGACAATAAGGATGATTTGCATAATTTAGATGACCATGAGTAAAGCAGTTGTTGAACCCCTTATTAAGGAGATTGTGTATAGACATTTTAGAAACTGATTTTTCCCCTAGAGTCTTATCATTTTCTATTTTAATCCTGATAACGTGGCATGACTAAATTCATAAGCATTGTTGTACTCTTGCAACAGATTTTTAAAAATATTTAAATTCATTTATGGTGTTTGTTAGATCTGGTGAAATGTTCACAGCAAACAGTTTTTTTGCATGCAGTGGCTTCACTGTACATTGGCAACACGCCTGTGAAATAGTGTCAATTTTGTGAAAAAAAAAAATGTATAGTATTTCCATCAGGAGGAGTAGGGCAAATTTGAGCAGGTACCAACCAGTGTCACAAGCCTGAGAGCCCAGGACAACCTAGCTTCTATTCGTATCTCAAATCCTGACGGGCTTTAATAATACTGTGGATATATTATATCATTCTACAAACAGTTGGCGAGATTCTCCCCTCCGTTATGTGGTGTACATCAAGAATAACTTTAATGAAGTCAATAAAATTAAAATGGTCCATAAATTACAAAGACAAAGAGAACCATTGTGACTACCTAGTTTGACTTCCTGACAACACAGGGCATAGGACGTCCCTGAATTAAGTCCTGTTTGAACTAGAGCATATCTTTTAGAAAAACATCTACCACAAGGCTTGGCAAGTTGTTCTAATGGTTAATTACTCTCACTGTTAAAAATTTGTATCTTATTTCTAGTCTAAATTTGTTTAGCTTAAACTCCCAGACATTGGATATTGTCATACCTTTGTCTGCTAGATTGAAGAGCCTTCTATTATCAAATTTCTGTTCCCTGTAAGTGTTTTATAGACTGCAATCAAGTCACATCTTAACCTTCTCTACGATAAATGAAATAGATTGAGCTCCTTGAGTTTTTCACTGTTAGGCATGATTTCCAACCCTTCAATCCTCTTCTCTGAACCCCCTCCAGTTTTTCAACATCCTTCTTGAATTGTGGACTCCAGAACTGGATTCACTACTCCAGTAGTGGTCGTACCAATGCGCAAAACAGAGGTAAAATAACCTCCCTACTCCTAATCAATATTCACCTGTTTATACATATGCAAACTTGATCAGTAATGATCTTATCTTTTCTTGCAGGTCATTGATAAAAGTATTATATTGCATAGGGTTACAAATGGATCCCTGTGGGACTCCTAAAAACACACCTGTTCAATGATGATTCTCCAGTTACAATTATATTTTGAGATCTATCCATTTAATATATGCCGTCCTGATTTTGTAATCATTCTAGTTTTTAAATCAAAATGTCATGTGGTACCACGTCAGATGCCTTACAGAAGTCTGTTTATGACCTGCACTATTACCTTTATCAACCAAATTTATAATCTCATAAAAAAAGCAAGTTAGTTTGACAAAATCTGTTTTCCATAAATCCATGTTAAAGGGCATTCATTATATTATCATTTAATTCTTTAATAATTGAGTTTTGTGTTAGCTGTTCCACTCTTTTGCTTGCAACTGATGTCAGGCTGGAAGACCTGTAACTAACTGGTTTCAGAGTAGCAGCTGTGTTAGTCTGTATTCGCAAAAAGAAAAGGAGTACTTGTGGCACCTTAGAGACTAACCAATTTATTTGAGCATAAGCTTTCATGAGCAAGAGTTCACTTCATCGGATGCATTCCAATGTAGCTCACAAAAGCTTATGCTCAAATAAATTGGTTAGTCTCTAAGGTGCCACAAGTACTCCTTTTCTTTCTGTAACTAACTGGGTCATCTCATTTACCCCTTTTAAATACTGAAACAACACTAACTCCTTCCAGTCCTTTGGAAGTTCCCCAGTGTTCCAAGATTTATTGAAAATAAACATTAATGGTCTGGATTCCTCCTGAGCCAGCTCTTTAAAACATCTTGGGTGGAAGTTATTTCATCTGGACCTGCTGATTTAAAAATGTCTAACTTTAGTAACTGCTGTTTAACATCCTTCAGAGTTACTGTTGAAATGGAAAGATCCTCCTGACTTTCTGTTGCAGTTAGAGTTATTTTGATGTAAAATTCTTGTGGAAGGAGAATAATTATGCCTAACAATCTCCCTGTGAAATAGGCAAGTATCGTTGTTCCATATTTGACAGACTGGGAAGTTGAGGCTCAGAGTGGGTAAGTGCCTTGCTCAAAGTGACAGTTTTGAAATTAGGATTATAACCCAGGTTTTCTGATTTCCAGTTCATGCCTAATCCACTAGACTACAATGTGTCCTAGAGCAATGACTTAACATTTGTGACTCCTTCGTAAAATGGTGGTAATGTTATTTGCCAGAGGCAAAAGGGAAATCAAAATGTTTTAAGAGTACACTGGCAAGTATGTGTAGGGCCTTACCAAATTCACAGCTGTGAAAAACACGTCATGGACTGTGAAATCTGGTCTCCACCATGAAATCTGGTCTTGTGTGTACTTTTACCCTATGCTATACATATTTCACAGGGGAAACCAGCATTTCTCAAACTGGGGGTCCTGACTCAAAGAGGCGTTGCAGTGGGGTTGCAAGGTTACTGTTGCAAGGTTGTGTTGTTGCCACCCTTACTTCTGCACTGCTGTCAGTGGACAGAGAGTGGTGGCTGCTGGCCAAGGGCCCAGCTCTGAAGGCACAGCACAGAAGTAAGGGTAGCAAAACCATACCATGCCATCCTTACTTCTGCGCTGCTGCTGCCAGTCACGCTTCCTTCCGAGCTAGGCTCCCGGCCAGCAGCTGCCACTCTCCGGCCACCCAGCTCTGAAGGTAAGGCCACTGCCAGCAGCAGCGCAGAAGTAAAGATGGCAATACCACGACCCCCCCTATAAAAACCTTGCAACCCCTTTTGGGTCACGACCCCTACAGTTACAACACGGTGAAATTTCAGATTTAAATATCTGAAATCATGAAATTTATGATCTTAAAAATCCTATGACCGTGAAATTGACCAAAATGTACCGTCAATTTGTTAGGGCCCTAAGTATGTGGATAGGTATGATTATTATCCGGTTTTGCATATGGGGAGATTGAAAGAGAGATTAAGTGATTTGCAGGGTGTCATTGTGACCTTCTTAATAACTGGGGTTCTAATCCTGATTATGCCTGTGATTTCCTGTTTGACCCTCTCATAGGGAAACTGAGGCTATCTGTTAGATTGGCAAAATATTTCTCTACCTCATAGTAATAGGTGTGAGGCCTGGTAAAAATAATGCTTATAGAGTGTGATGTAAGTGCAGTTTCAGTCAATAAAAGAAGTAGCAGAGGTGAGAATAGAATTCAGGATTTTAGGCTTCCATGATTTTGTTCATTCATCTGTGCCATAGGGTCTCTAGGAAGATGATCCTGTCTTTCTTGCACCTTTATATGCAAGGGTTCCCCCCCCCCTCAGGTTTTGCATGATTCCCTACAAAAGATGTTCACATTTTTGCAAAAAAAAACAAACAAAAAACTTTTTACAGATTTCAACCAACTCCATTCGTACTTTTTCTGCCATTGTACATCTAGAGTGCAAATTGTCGTCATAGTGCCTGTGCACCAGTTACCTCATCACCATAACTCTATTTATAGAAAGAGATGTACTAAAGCAGCCATGGGGGAGATGGATAATAAGTTATGAAAAATCTCTCTATATTGGACTATAATTCAAGGTTGAATGCAAATGTGTGGCTAGTAATTAGAACACAGGATTGGATGGCAATGCTTCTGGGTTCTGTTCGTGCCTCTGCCACTGGCTTACTAAGTGACCTTGGGCCAGCCTCTTAGCTGCTCTCAGTCTAAAATGGATATAATACTTAACTACAAAGGAAATTTTGAGATCTACTTGTTTGTAAAGTGTTTTGTGATTCTTGGATAAAGGGCATTCTAGAA
Organism: Chelonia mydas; assembly: GCF_015237465.2. NCBI lineage: Eukaryota > Metazoa > Chordata > Testudines > Cheloniidae > Chelonia > Chelonia mydas. The sequence goes on from NC_051246.2 coordinate 75,825,491, forward strand.
GTGCAAAGTATTATTATATTGTTAGCACATTGCTTTCAGTTTAGATACTCTTCCATAGTAACTCAGAAAACAAATTACAATATTTTTTCAAAAGAAGGTTGTGTCTGCTTCTCATTGCATTACTCTTTTTATACTGGAACTTGATAGTGGATCATTAAGAATTCAAATGGATTAGTTGAATGACATGGAAGTTTATTTCTGGTGTCTCTGGAGATGGGAAGAGGCTTTAACAATTCAGTATCATAATTAAAATTTTAAAGAGGAATAATCCAATGAAATGAAAAATTACTGCTGTTTGGTGATTTAAAATAAAAATTATTTTAGGTTGCGTGGATAAATAATTTCTGAAATGTCTGTGTTCTTTAATTAGGTTTATTCAGGTACATTACATCTGACTTTATAGTCTGCTTTTGCTCTTTCCATATTTTCTAAGTCAAAGAACATAAGAAGCTTAGATATGTAAGACTGCATTCAAAGGTCTCTAAAGGGGGAAGTTTTGCATAGAATTTTGCAAGCTACATAGAAATCTAAAACTGACTATTTTAAAGTGTTTTCAGAAGTAGGCTTCCTTTCCTACAAGGAGGGCTTGGTTGCTCAGCTACCATTTTTTTTCTTTTTAAACACTGGTACTATAGGCCTTAAAAATCGTTACATCCCACGTTTCGTAGTAAACTTTCCAGGGTGAGAGCCATCAGCTTCTGCAGAATCAAAGCTTGCATTTAAAACAACCAGGACAATAACATCCTAAATACAAAATGTTTCTAGCCCTTGTGACTGTAAAGATAACCTTCCCAATGTAAACCGAATGTAAACAATGCATCACTGTCTTCCGGAATCTGTGGACAAATAGCTGCATTGCATCTGCTGTTGCTCAGAGTTTTATCAAGCTGCAACAGTCTTTATCAGTGTTACTGCTGCCACAGGATTCTGAATATGTGCTGTGAAAACCAACAATTAGGTTAATTTCACTTCTTCTATTGCTTAAAACTTTTCCAAGCAGCAGAAGTAGCATCTGGAGCTATTCATTAGGGAAGAGGGCAGAAACTGGGAGAGGGGTAAAGTAGTGCCAATATCCCTAGCAGCAGCAAGAAGGCTGAGGGAGGAGTATAGTAGCAGTATGGTTCTGTTGAACCTCTCCATGCCTGCCACAGCAGCCAGGACACTAGAAGAGGGGACAGAGTAATGAAAATTTCCACCCACTGTCGCAGCCAGGAGACTCTGGGATGTGGGAGGTAAAAGAACAAATAGAGTGGGAGGAGCGTCAAATTTATAAGACACCTGCTAGCTAAAGGGTGACATGAAAGATGAATCCCCCAAGCAGGCTTCAGGCTCAGCTCCCTGATAGGAATTCCAAGGGGGTTGGCTTCTCACTTGACAGTTGCATCTAGATAGGGGGAAACCCACATATTTTTGGCTCTTCATTGTATTAGTCTTTGGCTAGTAGGTTTAGTCTTCTGGCAATTAGGTGTTTGGTAGAATTTCCGAGTCCTTTTATATATGTGAGTGGAAGTTTCTATGATTGGGTTGGTGGATGGATGGTTGTTTTGTGTTTGATGGGTAGAGGAACAGGCAAAAGAAGGGGAGAAATTATTTGAATAAGATAGAAAAGAGGTAAGAAAAAAAGAGAGCAGGAAGAAGAAAGGAGAGCCAACATATTCTGGGGGCCATGGAGGAAAGGAAGAGAGAAATACAAATGGGGAGAGAAGGAATGGAAGAAACATATATTAAAAGCAATACAAGAAAAGAGACATTCTTTCTTCTAGGAAGGAAAAGTATGCTGAAACCAGTGAGGAACAGAGGGTAGAATAACAATAAGAGATCTATAGTAAGGTACATTTTAAAACAAATATTAAATAGAAAAATGAAAAGCAATGTTACAGTAAAAAGAACAGGAGTACTTGTGGCACCTTTGAGATAAATAAGATAGAAATAGATTTGTTAGTCTCTATCTTATTTATCTCAAAGGTGCCACAAGTACTCCTGTTCTTTTTGCTGTTACAGACTAACACGGCTGCTACTCTGAAATGTTAGAGTAAAATATAGTGTATATAAAACAGTGTGCAACTGTTTTATTTTTTTTATTTTCAGGGGTGTGACTTTGTGGGTGTGGCAGCACCTTCATCAGGGCTAGTAAGCTTAGTTTTTGGACTAGTAGATGTTGGGTATATTTTATTTTTCAAGCCCCTGTCAGATGTTAGAATCTCACTGTGAAGTGATTCACAGGCTATTTTTATGTAGGACCAATGACAATTTGGACTGTGTGCTCTGGCTACCCACACCCTTTGGCTTGTACAGTTGTGATCTGAGTTAAAACAATTTAGGTACAAGATGTTCTTTTTGTAGTTCTGTTGAGCCCCTTGTGTTCAACCATTGTATTGAAAATATATACATTTTATATTTATGGTTTAACAACACTGTGCTATTATCTCATTGTACTGTAGTTTGCCTTTTATAAATGGCTGTAATTGACACTACCAGATTTAGTTGAGCTCCTATTTTTGTAAATGGGGATTTATTTTCCTCTAATAAGATATATCCTTTCAAATTTGATACTGCCATTGTGTAAAATGCTCTTTGCTTTAGTAGATTGACTTAGATAATGAAGTACAGAAAATCTATTTTGCAAATAGTAACAGAAGCATGGCTTATGAATGTGTTCTTTGCGTATATTTTCCTAACTATTAAATGCAAACAATGTGAAGGATTTAAATCTTAGTAAACAATTCCAGGACAAACCCAGAGAAGGACATTAATAAGATTATTTGGAAAAAATAATTATGCAAAAGAGATCAGGTATTTGTACAGTGCAGGAAATTTAACAGGACAAAATATTTACCTGAGAAGGTTTGAACTTATCAGTATAAAGGTTACACTTAACTGAAAATCACTGATTTATTGTCTTTAAAATCGTGGTAATATTATTGTGAGCAAAGGTGTACAGTAGTATATGAAATAAAAACTTACCTGGAGATATTTGATTGAATCTTATTGATTGAAGCTCATTTATCTGTGCTCTGTCTGAATATATGGAAAGACGCTCACCAGGTAGGAAGCTTTTCTATTTAAGTGCATTCTTCTCCTGTGGCTTGTGATTTCTTTCTCCACAGCATTTTTATTCGTTGCTGCTGCTTTCTTTTGTGGTAGTGGTTGTTTCTAATTGATTCTCAGGCATCCTGAATACTTGATTGGATTCTATATGCACCATTTTAGGTTATTCTGTTCTTTCACGGTTCCAGAAAGGGAGCTCTGAACTTCACATCTCTTCAAACAATAGAGGCAGATGAACATACCTCAGATAACTCAAGTGTTCAGTACTTATTAAAAACTGAGTAAAAGCTTTAGCAACCAGTAAATCCCATCTGTTTTCTGTAGATGATTCCAACAGTGAAAAGTTCTTGTTTTCCTATAAATTCAGTAGCTTCCACATTGTATGTTGCTTTGAAAAACTATAATGCAAGATCAGTGGACTTCAGGTTTTGTCTTAACTTTTCACCCATGCTTCAGCCTCATATTTGTAAGGGATGATGACGGGTCTGCTCCTCTCTGCTTCTAATGCTTCTGTCAGACACAGATGTGAAACGCTGTTTTTGAACAGGAGAAAAAAAAATCCCAAAGGGTGTAGTGTTTTGTCATATCTTGGGACAGTGAGCATGCATGGCATCAATGAGTAGCTGATATGAGCTATGCAAACCTGGCACTGAACTGACAGGATGATGCTTTCATACATAATAAACCTATTAATTATTTCTTCTGATGGACAGCAGTGTATACTAGAAGAAAAAAAGCAGCAGATTATAATATTAGGTTTGATAGGTGCTCTCTGTTTGAACAGCTTGTTATCAAGAAATGAATCCAGGAAAAGACTGCTGCTTTTGGGTGTGATCAGGTAGAATGGACAGTGATTGTTTTGACATAGTAAGTGACGGATGTGGGGGTTAAAGCTCCCTTCAGATTAAGACCTCTTTATTGCCAGCTGGAATCAAAGATTAATCATCCAAAAAGAGATGACATTGAAAATTCTGGTTTTGTTTCAGTTTGCTTTTTATTTGTGGATCTGGCTATAGTCTTGCGGTTTGTTTCATTTACAACTTTGTTGTGCAGGTTCAGCCTACACACTTGCTCTGTGTTTTCTCCATTGAACAAATAATTTTAAAACATTCTTTTTCTTATCTTAATTAATTTTTCATTCATTACGGAAGAAGTCACTTGCATGTGAAAAAGATACTGTTTCAGACTTGTTACCCATTTTTGTTGGTTGAGACAATGGCTTTTTGACTCACAAATCCTTTTTTTAATTAGCTGTTAATTTCAAACAAATTGTTCTCCTTTTAATGTCAGTTGAATAATTGCTCTCAAGATTAATATGCCTCTTCATACAAATTAAATAATGTATTTTTAAAAATATATTTAACATAGCATAAACCCTCCCATCAAAAATCTGTCCTTAAAGATTACAGGGTAAAATCTTCATTCCTTGCACCCACGTATTTCTGTTAATGCTAATAGAAAACCTGTACGTGTATTGTGGGGAAAATCTTAGTTTAAAGCTACACTTAGAGCTCCCTAAGATATTAGAAACACAATAATTAAAAATACTGTTAAAGATTTGCCCCCTCCTCGAGAAACTTAGATTTATTTTAATTTTAAATTTTCTTGACAGAAACAATAACAAGTACAAAATTTTGTTTAATTTCCCTTTTGCCTTTGGCACATTGAGACTGGGAACAGAGATATGAAGTTTTGGTTGGGAAGAAATAGGATGCAATCTTCATTTCATGAATGGAAGAGGAGTGGGGAAGAGAGACTTCAAAAATAAGCCTGTGTGTATTGGCAGGCCATCATATGTATGGGGAACAACTTTCAGAACTTGCTCCAATCCTGCTTCAGCTATACAAGCAAGCTCACCTTCGTCCTGCTTGTTAAATTGTTAGCTTTACAAATGCTTGGTCCCTTGGTTTATCCAGTCTGTTAATGATGACTGCAGTTAGTTCAAATCCTATGCCCCATACATAGGGCCCTATCAAATTCCCTGCCGTGAAAAACGTGTCATGGACCGTGAAATGTGATTTTGTGTGTACTTTTACCCTATACTATACAGATTTCACAGGGGAAACCAGTGTTTCTCAAACTGGGGATCCCGACTCAAAGAGAGGTTGCAGGGGAGTTGCGAGGTTATTGTAGGGGAGGTCGTGTTCTTGCCACTCTACTTCTGCGCTGCCTTCAGAGGTCGGAGAGTGGTGGCTGCTGGCCGAGGGCCCAGTTCTGAAGGCGGCAGCAGCACAGCAGTAAGGGTAGCAATACCATACCATTGCCATTCTTACTTCTGCGCTGCTGCAGGTGGTGGCGCTGCCTTCCGAGCTACGAAAAGCTTGTGATCCCTGCCACTACCCCCTTTTGCGTCACGACTGCTACAGTTACAATACCATGAAATTTCAGATTTAAATATCTGAAATCATGAAATTTATGATATTTTAAAATCCTCTGACTCTGAAATTGACCAAAATGCACCATGAATTTGGTTGGGCCCCACTCATGCATATTTCCAAATGGCTCTGGAACACCATGGGCCCTAAGCCCAGAGTTATGCTACCTAGCTGCTGGCTCCAAATCCAGCCCAGCGAATGATAGCTGTAGTTGCAAATCCAAACAATCAATTCTATTGCCCTGTAAAGGAAGGCATCTGAGCTGCCCATGGTACAGTGAATATGTGAGATAAAGTCTAGTGTTGGAATTTACCATCCAGGCAGGTTTTCAGGAGTAATATAGACTGCCTATTTCATAGTTCCTTTATCATCCTATCTATCCTATTTTTCCTGTCATCCTATGGAAGCACTGAATGTTTACCTGGAGTTTATATCCTACTCTGAAATGAAGAGGCTCTAAATTGGTTAGGATGTGACTTTTAGAAGATTAAATTCCTGCAAAAGATTGGAACCTGATGAGAGGGTATTCGTTTGTGTGTAGCAATAAATATGCCTCCATATCTTAGGCGTATGCCTGGGTAATCTTGCAAAGGACAAAGAAAGCATGCTATTTTATTTATTTGTGTGTGTGTGTGTACACTCACAATGTCACTTTTTGTCTTTAAATATCTAAACCGTCTATATATGTATAGCATCAGTGAAATGCACCCATCTCAGAACTGGTGGTTAACATGAAACTGTTGCACAATGGTAGGGTGAAGGTAAATCTACCACTACACACAAAGTGCCATAGGAGTCTAAGGTAACCAATTCATAAAGGCAAGAAAGTTCAAAGTCTTAAGCACAAACTTTGTCTGAAATCACTGTAGTGACTGAATGCCTGTCATCTCACTATGAACCATCCAGTGTACAGTGGGTGATTAATTCTTGGACAGACCTGACTGTCATGCAAGCTTTGAGCAAAATGAAAACCTGGTGAGGTGCTCTGTAATGGTAGGTGATGCCAATCTCCATGTCGCTGTTATTAGACTTAAACCATTAATCTGGTCCTCTGCTGTTGGTCATCCTCTGAGTGAGCATTGGCACCGTTAAAGAAAGAAAGAAAAAAACTTATTAAAACCCACATCATGTTTTCTCCTCTTGTTCCACCCTACCAAAAACAGTCCTAGACCAAAGTGACAGGAAATGTTCTTTGGGTATATTGGGGTCTAGACTCTCCTCAGGTAATAATATCTTGAGGCTGTCTACATGAAAATTAAACAATGTATGAGCAATACAGTTATGCATGTTAAGAGGATGACAAACTTTAAAATAAATGTTGCATGAGAAGTAGGGAAGCACTGAAGTTGAAATCACCCTTACTTAAAATTCATAGGTATTGATGGTAAATAATTTGTGCATAAGGCCTCTCATCTTCAGTTTAAAAATCCAGTCATTACTCCCTCCTATGTGTTGCTGGAGGCCATGGCTAGCTTGTGTGTGAGGGCCACTTGTTTAAAGCACTGGAAAACAGATTTTCCAGGAGTAACTTGTCAGTTAAACAATTTTAAGATTAAATGTTACTGAGGATTAGAGCTGTAAGAGGTTGGGTGAACATTAGTTAATGCCACCAGGAAGGGTGAAAGTCTCAAATTATGAAAAAAAACATTTAGATGTGCTCTGTAGGCCTATCCCTTCCTTCTTCTTTCTTTTTCTTTTTTTCCTTTCCCAAATCCTTAAACCTTTACTCACTTCCTCATCCCACTAAAAACAAACAAAAAATAAATAAATCGCACTCTTAACCTATGACTAAATGTTGTCATTCTGTTTCTGCAGTGCTGTCTGATTTCATGTTTTATGCAGCTTAATACTTCAGTGGTGACTTTTTTCGGGGGGGGGGGGGGGGGAAGGGGGGAAAGGATAAAACCACCACAATTTAAATCTCTTAAGAACTCCCTGTCTTTCAAAGCAAATGTTGTAATTGTTTCAGTTCCTTTGTCTTCCAAGAGTAGTAGCTGCTTGCATGAACAAAATTATTTCTCTCATTCAATACTCTAGCCCTTCCTTTTGTAGTTGAATCTTGGTTTTCTGGTTTTGTTGCTGCTATACAATAATTAATTATTCACTATTGCAACTGAAATACTTCTATGCTGTGAACAGAATATGTGCTTATCTAAATTGAGTCCAGCTGTTAAATTGTCAGTGATCGTTGTAGAATTTTGTACATTATATTGTTTGTCTCTAAGAAAAATCAATAAATGTCTTAAAAAATGAGGGAAGTCTTCAAAGATTAAAAGCTTCGTAATCAACCAGACATTAGATTAACATTAGATCATTTTAGTTTGTTTTCTGTGGGATTCAAGAGCATGAACACTTTATTCTTAGAGGACTTCCTAATGAAAATTTGAAAGGAAAAATCTACTTACGTCTAGTCTGTACTACTGCACTACATCGGTGCAGCTGCATTGGTGCAGCTTTGCTGCCGTAGCGGGTCTGGTAAAGCACTCTCCTGTCGGCATAATTACTCCACCTGAACGAGAGGCAGAAGCTGTGACACCTCTGTAAGTTGATGTGACTTACATTGCTCAGGGGGTGGCTTTTACACATACCTGGCTGACATAAGTTACATCGACTTAAGCAGTAGTGTAGACAAGCCCTTACTCTCAGTGAAAGTGGAAACCTCATTCTCCCATATAATAGAATAAGAAAGCACCCCATAAAATGGGTCTTCCCTGTTCTCTGAGAAACATGGATTAGAATAGCTGATAGCCTCTGAATAGAAGCAGACGTACAATAATTTTTAGGTGGAAGGAAGTTATTTTTTGCAGAGGAAAAGTGTTGGCGTGCCCAGGAGAATCTCTATCGCTTTGTCAAAATCCTGAGGACTGTCACCCTCTTGAGTTTCTTATCGGGCTTTGCATATGGCAGTCCACCTTAAAAGTACAAGGAGCTTTCATTTCAAATCCTCTGAGAACTGAGGCAAAAATAGTTTGTGATTTTTATAAGTATATACCTGGTTAAAATTTTACTAATTTGGGAAAAATGTTTTAAAAATTATTTAATACATTTTAATTATGACTTTATTTTATTTGAAGGATTCTGACCTTTGATGCTACAAATATTTGCTGAGAGTTTACCCAATTAGATGTCAAAGTGGGATTTGTGCGGTTAGGATTAAAAACATTCATAGAGGAAATTGGAGAATTTTTATTGGATTAAACTATAAATTGATTAAAATGTGATATAATGATGATTTAGTAATCCAGTTTTGAATATTTTTATATTTGGCTTAATTGTATGTTAACTATGCATTTCATTTATATGTTAAAAATGTGACCATCCCTTTTCAGTGACTGATGTGAAAGGTAAATGTTGAGCTATTATTGAATATATGGTGGGGAAATAATGAATGTTTCTCCAGTATTTGAATTTCAGGTACATTTGGCTATTTTTGAGCAATTTAGTATTTGTGAACCTTTGATACTCGTCTGCATGATTTGGTCAAATACATAGTAGCATATATGTATTCTACCCAGCAATGTAATCAATTCAAGCTTTGAATATCAATGCAAGATACATTACAAATAATGCATAACTGACATTTGTTCAGTTGTGATATCTGTTGAATATTTTTGGATACTGGATAGAGGCAGTTTCACTAATGTTTTATGAAACCCAAACAAAAGCCAAAATTTATAGAATTTTGTATTAACAAATATTGTTTAACCAACTCTGTTTTATATACTGTTTTAGCTGAGAAGATGAGCTTGCTCTTATTATTGTCTTGTATTTTAGAAATGAAAAGCATCCAATAAATCTGACTTGTTTCATTTTTATTAGGAAAATATTGGACTTCAATAGTTCATTATAGGGGTATGTACGATAGTGGTGAGATTGTTGCTACAAATTTTTGTAAGATTTCTGGTGTGTGTGTGTGTGTGTGTGTGTGTGTGAAAGGGATCTTTAAAGTTCTGCATGCACACTGTCTCTCCCATTCTCCACCTGACAATTCTAGTTGCCATAACAACTTGATTATAGCAGAGCATTTGCTGCTGTAGTTAAGGTTGTGTCAGCACTTCCATTATAAGCTGCTGTGTTCAAGAATTTTTAATTCATTCACATTCCTCAGAAAATGGCAGGTAGCATCATGCCTGTATATAAAAAAAATATTACTTCTTAAAAACATCGAGTAGTTGTATGAAGTACAAGATAGGCTTATTGTTTTGAATTTTTTTTCTTTGTTGCTGTAGAAAAACAACAAAAACTTTGGTTAAAATATTGGCCATTTCCAGTGTGGCAGGGGCCTGAGAGTGAGCAAGTTTGCTTGCTCTTCCATAACCTATATACATACATAGATACATGAGTTTAAGGGTATAAAAGACCATTAGATCAAGGGTTTTCACGACAGATTTTTTGGTGGGTTCAGATTGTGGCCACGAACTCTTGCTAGCGGCTGCTCTGACAAATTTTCAAGGGGTGGGGAAAGGGCTGAAGTCTGGGGCCCATCACTGGAGCCTCACAACCCCAGGTGGTCCTGCTGCTGAAGCTGGGGGGGGGGGCCTGAAGCCTGCCCCAGGAGTCCCGTGGCTGGAGCCCTGGGCACTGCATGGTGGGTCCACTGCTTTGTACCCTCCTCCGCCTCTAACCAGGAGGCTGTCGTAGATTCAGGAAAATCCCCTGGTGGCCTCATTTCAGAAACACTGCATTAGATCATATAGTCTGTGTGCAGCACAGGTGAGAGAATTTCACCCATTTACCCCTATAATGAGCCAAATAACTTCTGTTTGGCTAAAGCATCTTCCTGAAGGACATCCAGTCTGAATTCGGAGACATCAAAAGATAGAGACTCACCAATCACAGATTGGTCTCACCAATCACAGAACCATAGAAATGTCGGGCTAAAATGGACCTAGAAAGATCATCAAGTCCATTCCCCTGCACCGAGGCAGGACTAAGTATTATCTAGACCATCCCTGACAGGTGTTTGTCCAACTTCTTTTTAAAAATCTCTAGTGATAATAATTCCTCAGCCTCCCTGGGCAACCTGTTTCAGTGCTTAATAATAATAATACCTGTTTAGTATATAGCACATTTAATCAGTAGATTTCAAAGTTTTTAATGTATTTGTCCTCATGCACTCTTGGGAGGCAGGGCAGTGCTATTATCCCTATTGTACAGATAGGGAACTGAGGCACAGAGAGGCCAAGTGACTTGTCTAAAGTCGCACAGTCTATGGCAGAGCAGGGAATTAACTCACGTCTCCCAAGCCCAGACTAGAACCTTGAACACTGCACCATCCTTCCTCTCCTATTTATCTGCCTGTATAGTTAGAAAGGATTTCCTAATATCTAACCTCAATCTCCTTTGCCGCAGTTTAAGCCCATTATTTCTCATCCTACCGTTCGTGGACATGGAGAACAATTGATCATTGTTCTTTTTATAACAGCCCTTCACACAATTGAAGTTGTTATCAGGTCCCACTTGAGTCTTCTTTTCTCAAGACAAAATATGCCCAGATTTTTAACCTTTTCTTATAGGTCAGCTTTTCTAAATCTTTTTATCATTTTAATTGCTCTCCTCTGGGCTCTTTCCCATTTGTCCATATCTTTCCTGAAGTATGGCACCCAGAACTGGTCACCGTGCTCCAGCTGAGTCGTCACCAGTGCCAAGCAGAAGGGAGAATTAACTCCCTGTCTTACATTTGACACTCCTGTTAATACATCCCAGAATGATACAAAACTTTTTTACAGCCTCATCACGTTGGGACATATTAAATTTGTGATCCACTGTAATTCCCAGATCTTTTTCTGCTGCACTCCTGCCAAGCGAGGTATTCCTCATTTTGTAGCTGAGCTGTATGCATGGATATAAGATGCTGTATGTACAAGTAAAATCACCTCCCTGCTCCTGCTCACTACTCCCATGTTTATACATGCAACAATCGCATTAGCTCTTTTTGCCTCGGCATCACACTGGGAGCCCATGTTCAGTTGATTGTCTACTGTGACCCCTAAATCCTCTTCGGTCACTGCTTTCCATGTTACAGTCTCCCTTTGGTAGCCATGGTCTGCATTCCTTGGTCCTAGATATGTAACTTTGCATTTTTCTATATTAAGTGATATCATTTTATTATGGGTTTTACACTAGTATTGTGTTTTCTAGTGTAAGAAACTGTCAACCAATTTCCAGCCTGCCATAATAATAGAAAAAAACCTGTTTTAGTAATTGAAAATTTGTTGTATGTTAGAATCTCTTTGATAAGCCATTATTAAAGCAGCTTAAAAATTGTTTATAGGTTCTTGCATTGGAGAGCCACATTTCTTATCCCACAAATGCCATCACTTTTTATCTAGGTGACTGTCACCAACTCTAGACTCAGCCAAGTGTATATAAAGTTTTAAATTAACATGATCATTTCTAAGGAAAATGTTTGTAGTTTTTCTTTGAGTGTACTGTTCAAAACTAAAAAATGCTATTAGCTAGTAGCAATTAATTGACATTCCCAGTCCCTTACTTCTCTTTGCCGAGAAGCGCCCTATCAAATTCCCTGCTGTGAAAACACATGTCATGGACCGTGAAATGTGGTTTTGTGTGTACTTTTACCTTATACTATACAGATTTCACAAGGGAAACCAGTGTTTCTCAAACTGGGGATCCCGACTCAATGAGATGTTGCAGGGGGGTTGCGAGGTTATTGTAGGGGAGGTCGTGTTCTTGCCACCCTACTTCTGCACTGCCTTCAGAGGTCGGAGAGTGGTGGCTGCTGGCCGAGGGCCCAGTTCTGAAGGCGGCAGCAGCACAGCAGTAAGGGTAGCAATACCATACCATTGCCATCCTTACTTCTGCGCTGCTGCAGGTGGTGGCGCTGCCTTCCGAGCTTCGAAAAGCTTGTGATCCCTGCCACTACCCCCTTTTGGGTCACGACCTCTACAGCTACAATACCATGAAATTTCAGATTTAAATATCTGAAATCATGAAATTTATGATTTTTAAAATCCTCTTTTTGTGGAGTTCTCCCTTGTTGAAATCTGTTTAATTTGTATTTATTAACCTAATATTACATTTTTGTGCTTATAACATTTTACTAACTCCCAATACTTACAAGTTTTCTATCTGAATCTTTGAAATTCAATACAAAAACCTCCTGTACTCTTTCAAAAACACACTCTTTGAAAAAGCCACGTTCGGAAAACATTCGCAAGCTGCATCTGTCTGCCCAGGTTTTTCTCAAAGAGCCTGGTTTAGTTTTCGTGTCATCTAATATTTTGTCAGTGTCTACTTTGTCTCTGTCGTATAAAGTTGTGGTGCTAAATTAGTAATAGCTCCACAATATATGGATTTGTGTGGAGTCTCAATCTGAATGGTTTCCACTATACCCAGAGTTCCATACAAAATTTTTAATAAATGGTTGCAACATTACATTTTTTTTTTAAACTTGGAAATGTATACAACTGTGTTAAGAATTCCACTTAGATGGATCTTTGCATTCTTGCTGTCTACAGCTATCAGAAACTATAGGATTGGGGCTGTGGAAGTATCTTGAGTAGATTATAGAATAGCTTCATGATTTGAAATTTCAGTGTTATTTAGTTAAGTGCATACGTTTATAGATTAGTTTGGATTTAGGAAGGGACAGTTTTAAATTGCAGGGTATTGGGAGAATTATAGTTAGAAATCTACACTTGCTCTGAACCTTTTGTTATATAACTGATAGTTAGACTCTCTCATTAGTTAAACGAGATTGTTGTAAAATTCTAGACTAAAAAGAGCTCTCTCTGTCAAAAGAGAAGTGGGGTAAAGGATAAAAAGTTTGTCACTTTCTTGTTGGAACAAGAATATAGAACTAAGAAGAAGATTGTTAGGCTTAGTTTGTTTTGGAAAGTCTAAATTTGCAGGTGCGTTTAAGAAATTACCACATTGTAGGAAGTTGGACTAAATCCTGAAATTATTGCAACGCAGTGTTGATAAAGGCTAAAAGAGGGCCAGCTCTCAGAGTAAATGAGACCAGGGATATGGCTGTCATCCACTTCTTGCCTTTAAGGAAACAAAGAGAGACAAGACTTAACAGATTGAGGAATCCTTGGTACCCTCATCCTGTTTCAGGGGAAGGGTGAGAGGATTCAAATATAGACTCAGTCCTCAGAGTTAAGCTGAAGAGGGTCGAACCTGAATTATTGGTTAAACGGTGTGAAGCCATTTAACCCTCCACCAAACCCAATTAAGTAGAGAAGTTATCATCTCTCTCCATTATTACGGGCCTTAATGAAGTTGAGGCCTGTCACTTAAAACCCATCCCTGTATTTGTGTTTTTTTTACCTGCATGTCCTGATTAAAATGACTTCTTACATACTTTTACTTGGAATTTTTAGTTTTGCATTGTAAAAAAGCAAATTAGATCTAAATGATTCTAGTTAGATACTATGAAGATTTAGTGACCTAAACACACTAATCAATATATTTGACTGCTATTTTATAGAACTATGGGTGTGTGTCAGTCTGCACCCCTATGTTCACCCCTTTTCCAAGATTATAATAAATTTTGTACAAAGTATGTCTTGTGAGGTATTATTTGAAAACTCACGATTTGCTGATCTTTCTTGTCCTGATAAAATAAGTGTGCAAAATTTTGTGTAAAGTTATAAGATTCTGCTGTTTGCGGTTACTAAGACATATTCCAAATTTGGGGAAGGAGCCACAAACCAGTTCCTCAGAGACAAAAGGCAAAGGGATGCCTAAGCCAGCTGTAAATGAAATCAAATGGAGCATCACCTGGTTAAGTGGCCATTCTTTGGCCGGAAAAAGGGTGTGAGAGAGAAATTTACATCTTGGCAAAGAAACAGCTGGAGATGCCTGTCACAACAGACTTCCTGTCTCCTGAACCCCAGCTTGAGATGATTCTCAAAGAAAAGGCAGAACACAATGCCATCCACAGCCTCAGAAACAACTCTGACATCATAATCAAAAAGGCTGACAAAGGAGGTGCTGTCGTCGTCATGAATAGGTCGGAATATGAACAAGAGGCTGCTAGGCAGCTCTCCAACACCACTTTCTACAAGCCATTACCCTCTAATCCCACTGAGGGTTACCAAAAGAAACTACAGCATTTGCTCAAGAAACTCCCTGAAAAAGCACAAGAACAAATCCTCACAGACACACCCCTAGAACCCCAATCAGGGGTATTCTATCTGTTACCCAAGATCCATAAACCTGGAAATCCTGGACGCCCCATCATCTCAGGCATTGGCACCCTGACAGCAGGATTGTCTGGCTATGTAGGCTCCCTCCTCAGGCCCTAACTACCAGCTATCTTCGAGACACCACTGACTTCCTGAGGAAACTACAATCCATCGGTGATCTTCCTGAAAACACCATCTTAGCCACTATGGATGCAGAAGCCCTCTACACCAACATTCCACACAAAGATGGACTACAGGCCATCAGGAACAGTATCCCCGATAATGTCACTGCAAACCTGGTGGCTGAACTTTGTGCCTTTGTCCTCACCCATAACTATTTCACATTTGGGGACAATGTATATCTTTAAATCAGGGCACTGCTATGGGTACCCGCATGGCCCCACAGTATGCCAACATTTTTATGGCTGACTTAGAACAACACTTCCTCATCTCTCGTCCCCTAATGCCCCTACTCTACTTGCGCTACATTGATGATCTCTTCATCATCTGGACCCATGGAAAAGAAGCCCTTGAGGAATTCCACCATGATTTCAAGAATTTCCATCCCACCCTCAACCTCGGCCTTGACCAGTCCACACAAGAGATCCACTTCCTGGACACTACGGTGCTAATAAGCGATGGTCACATAAACAACACCCTATACCGGAAACCTACTGACCGCTATGATTACCTACATGCCTCCAGCTGTCATCCAAATCACACCATGCGATCCATTGTCTACAGCCAAGCTCTACGATACAACTGCATTTGTTCCGATCCCTCAGACAGAGACAAACACCTACACAATCTCTATCAAGTGTTCTTACAACTACAATACCCACCTGCTGAAGTGAAGAAACAGATTGCCAGAGCCAGAAGAGTACCCAGAAGTCACCTACTACAGGACAGGCCCAACAAAGAAAATAACAGAACGCCACTAGCCATCACCTTCAGCCCCCAACTAAAACCTCTCCAGCACATCATCAAGGATCTACAACCTATCCTGAAGGATGACCCATCACTCTCACAGATCTTGGGAGACAGGTCAGTCCTTGCTTACAGACAGCCCCCCAACCTGAAGCAAATACGCACCAACAACCACACACCAGACAACAAAAACACTAACCCAGGAACCTATCCTTGCAACAAAGCCCATTGCCAACTGTGTCCACATATCTATTCAGGGGCCACCATCATAGGGCCTAATCACATCAGAGGCTCGTTCACCTGCACATCTACCAATGTGATATATGCCATCATGTGCCAGCAATGCCTCTCTGCCATGTACATTGGCCAAACTGGACAGTCTCTGCGTAAAAGAATAAATGGACACAAATCAGACGTCAAGAATTACAACATTCAAAAACCAGTCGGAGAACACTTCAATCTCTCTGGTCACTCAACTACAGACCTAAAAGTGTCAATTCTTCAAAAACAGACTCCAACGAGAGACTGCTGAATTGGAATTAATTTGCAAACTGGATACAATTAACTTAGGCTTGAATAAAGACTGGGAGTGGATGTGTCATTACACAAAGTAAAACTTTTTCCCCATATTTATTTTCTTCCTCCCCACCCCCACTGTTCTTCACACGTTCTTGTCAATTGCTGGAAATGGCCCACCTTGATTATCACTACAAAAAAAGTCGTCCATCCGTCCGTCCTTCCCCCCTCCGCTCTCCTGCTGGTAATAGCTCACCTTATCTGATTACTCTTGTTACAGTGTGTATGGTAACACCCATTGTTTCGTGTTCTCTGTATATAAATCTCCCCACTGTATTTTCCACTGAACACATCCGATGAAGTGAGCTGTAGCTCACAAAAGTGTATACTCAAATAAATTTGTTAGTCTCTGCGGTGCCACAAGTACTCCTTTTTAAAGAAACGGAAATGGTACAAGAATGGCGAAGAGATGCCCCAAGATATTCCTCCCTTTCTCTACACACGGCAGCCACAACACCTGAGGAACAGCAAACAGCTTTGAACTGGAGGGATCCTGGCAGAAAGGAATTCAGCTAGTAAGACTGCTAAAACATAGGGGGACAGACCTTTGCTTTGAATTCACTCTAGCTTGTTAAGTTAGTTATTAGTTGCATTTCCTTTTATTTCCTTTTAACCAGTTTGGACTTTTATGCCTCATTACTGGTAATCACTTAAAATCTATTTTTCTGTAGTTAATAAACCTGTTTTGTTGTTTTATCTAGACCAGTGTATTTGGATTGAAGTGTTTGGGAAACTCCATTTCAGATAACAGGATTTGTGCATATCCTTTTCTATTAATAAAATGATGGTCTTTATATGAGCTTGTGTTGTCCGGGAGACAGTTGGACAATACATGATGCACATTTATAGGGGAAAGACTGGGACTGGGAATTTGCTGGTGTTGCTTTGCAGTGTGATTCAAAAGTGGCTGGCCATAGCACTTATACTGTACAGCTGGGAGTATTTACATGCTGAAGGCTGTGTGCGCGCAGACCAGGAGTGGTTGCTCTCACAACAAAGCAATGTAAAAGGCACCCTAGGCTGGAGAATTGAGGGGACACAGCTGTTCAACAGTCCAAATTGTACCCTGGGGAATGTCACAGTGTGTAATATACACATATGCCCTGTGATATGACAATCATTTCCACTCCTCGGTTCTGGCTCCCCAGTCTCCTACATCAGAATATTGTATTGTGGTTGACAGATTCTTTTCTGTCCAGGAGAATAAGAGAGCTCTTTGTTGCACTAATTAAAGATTATGTTTGTCTCCTACACCCTACAAGCTCCTGTTATCTGTAATAACACCTTGATGGATAATCTCAGTTTTGAAGCCAGTCCAAACAAGAAATGCTCAGTACTACTAATATATATATCCTGTTGTGAACCACAGTAACCTCCGATCTGGAGATCTGCTACTGAAAGTATAAAGATACATAAATAGTCTTTAAATTCTGCTATATTATTGGATTGAAAATAATGAAAAGCATCTGTCGTACATGATTTAGCCACTTGATTTCAAATGTGTGCTCCAAATCACTGTAATACTTTATATAGATTAAACTGATACATATTCAGTATTTATCAATATTACTACTTGTAATTTTAAGACAGTCCATGGAATGCATACTCCAAACTTGTATTAAGTAACCTTGAGTTCTTCTTTGAGTAGAGGTAGCCGTGTATTCTATGTGAGTGTGCACACTGGAGCAGGAGAACTTTGCCTAGCAGTACCCACAAAGGCAGTGCTCATGCCCTTTTGCTCTAGCCCTTCCGCAAGCCTATAAGGGCAGCACCTCCATGATCCCCCTCAGTTCCTTCTCACCGCATGTGGCTAGAGAGGCCTTACACATCCTCCATTGTGCCCTTGGCACTTTCTGGACATGTCACAAAGCCACCAGGTCTTTCAGGACAGCAACTCACTTCTCCTGAGCTGCAGACTGTGGAGTTGAGGCCGGGCCAGGCACCAAAGCCCCACTTAACTCGGGAGCATCCTTTGGCACCATCATTATCTTGGCATCAGATCCCATCATCACATTCAGTACTGGCCTCAGTGCTGACCCCTCTCCTGGTACCGGGGTGGAAGTGTGTCTCATTCAGTGCCACTGGTGTCAGTTCCCCACTTGTCTTCGGCACTGATGCTGCTTCCTTATTGGGCTTCAGATGAATCTGACTGGTTGTTTTTCCATTGGGGATGGCTTCCCCGTTGTCACTACAAAACCTCTGGGTTTCTTCAAGATCCAGGTCAGGGTTGTCCTCCCACTCCTTTTTGGATTTGTGCCAGAGATTGCCCTTGGATCACTGTCGGTGCTGAGATCGGCATTTTCCATGCAGATGAGACAGAAGCTCATGGCCTGGTGCCTACTGGCCACCAATCATAGAATCATAAGACTGGAAGGGACCTTGAGAGGTCATCTAGTCGAGTCGCCTGCACTCATGGCAGGACTAGGGTATTATCTAGACCATTCCTGACAGGTGTTTGTCTAACCTGCTCTTAAAGCTCTCCAATGATGGAGATTCCACATCCTCCCTAGGCAATTTATTCCTGTGCTTAACCACCCTGACAGTTAGGAAGTTTTTAGTTTTTGTCTTATCCATAAGCCCAGTGCTCCTCCATCCCTGAGGTCCTGCTCTTCAACCTGCTCCAGAGCAAGATTGCTGTCCTGACAGTGGTTCCCATGATCACTGAGTCTATTTTCTTTGGTCCTATGGGGCTCTTCTGATTGGATTCTGTGGCACAAGAACAGGATCTACTGTTGACCACCTCCTTGTCTGTCCCAGATGATTACTATGCTGGAATCTTCCTCTCCTTTGGCACCTAAGGACTTAAAGGCATATGAAGACCTCCTGAGGCATATGTCTGCTACCCTATCTGTAATGTATAGGGTATACGCACACAAAAAAAACCAGAACTATTGTCATCTATGCCACCTTATAGGTTAGGGAGTGTATCTGGAATCACTGAAGGTCCAAGGACTGTGGTCAAAATGGGAAGCTTCTCTTCAGATCAATGTCCTGGGGCTTCATGCCATCTACAGTGCTTGTCAGACCTTTCAAGATCACAGATGGACTCAGCGGTTCTCATATTCACTGACAATACTACGGTGATGTATTATGTTTACAGGCAGAGGGGAGTATATTCTAATCTGCTTTATCAGAAGGCAATCAGGTTCTGGCAGTTTTGCAGCAGAGAAGACATTACCCACATGGCCTATCATTTGTCTGAGATCCACAATCACTTGGTGGATCACCTCAGCAGGAATTTCTCCTTGAGTCGCAAGTGATCTCAGAAGCCCAGCATCCTGCAGTCCATCTTTGCAGTTTGGGACATCCTGGCAATCAACCTGTTTGCGATGAGAGAAAGCAATACATTTCAGCTGTTTTGCTCATGAGGGGTTCTTTGGCCAATGTTTTTCACCTGAGCTGGAAATTGGTACAGTTGTATGGCTTTCCTCCAATTTTGATCATCCTGCAGGTCATTGTCAAGCTGAAGTTGAACCATGACAGACTCATTCTCATTTTCCAGCGTGGCGGAGACAGTGTTGATTCTCCAACCCTGTGTTATCAATCTGGCCTCCCAAATCCCTTCCTCTTCACCACATCCTCCTGACTCAGCATGACAGTCAGGTTTTGCATCCCGCATCTCACAGCATGGATGCTGCATGGTTAAATGAGGAAGAGAAATGTTGTTCGGCGGCATCCCAGCAGGTCTTGTTTAACAGAAGGAAGCCCTCCACTTGGGTGGCATATTCAGCCAAGTGGAAGTGGTTCTTGATGTTCTCGTTAGCCCAGGTCATTAGCCCTGTCACACCTTCAGTCTTCTGCTTAGTTCATTGAGAATCCACACGGCAATGATTTTGGCATTTCATCTCCCTATTCATGGGAAGTCGGTGTTTTCAAATCCCATGACAGTGAGGTTCCTGAAAGGTGTCACTTGTCTCCACCCACTGGTTAAAGAGAGAGTTCCTTTGTGAGATCTTAATACTGTTTTAGCTGTTCTTATGTTCGAGCCTTTGGCAAATTCTTTTCTCCCTTCTGCATCAGAAAACTGCCTTCTTTGTGGCAATAACATCTGCAAGCAGAGCGCATGAGTTACAGGCTTTGATGGCAGAACCTCCTTACATGCAATTTTCCAAAGAAAAAGTAATCCTGTGGCTGCACCCTAAGTTTTTAACTAAGCTGGTTTCCCAGTTTCATTTCAGCCAAGTTATATGTCTACTGCTATTCTTCCCTAAGCTGCATTCAACCCCGGAGCAGCAGTGTGTCTACACTTTGTATGTCTAGGGTTTTATCTGGACAGAATTAAATCTTTCCATTCCTTACTATGTCTGTTTGTTTCATATGCGAACTAAATGAAGGGTCAAGCAGTTTCTTCATAGGCAGTCTCCAGGTGGACAACTTCCTGTATCATGACAGGTTTCAGAGTAACAGCCGTGTTAGTCTGTATTCGCAAAAAGAAAAGGAGTACTTGTGGCACCTTAGAGACTAACCAATTTATTTGAGCATAAGCTTTATGCTCAAATAAATTGGTTAGTCTCTAAGGTGCCACAAGTACTCCTTTTCTTTTTCCTGTATCATGACAGCATATGAAGTAGCCCAGGCTACGCCTCCTCAAGAGAGTACAAGCTCATTCTATGTGAGCTCAGGCAATGTTAATGGCATTTCTAAATGACATTCCCATATTGGACATTTGCAGGGAGGCCACAGAAATTATAGTAATCAAGATAGAAAATAATGAGGCTGCAAGGAAATTGGCACACATGCACACACATACAAAAGAAACAGGTTTGGCTTGATTGGAACTAATTCAACAAGATTCTGAAAACTGTGCACATGTTTGCTTGTACCTGTTTAATAAACAGAAGAAAAATGTTTGGAAACAGTTTGTTTAATGGTTACTTAATTGCTATTAAAACATAATAGAGCTCCCAGGACTACTGGAGCTGTGAGTGCTTTGTGTCATTCAACAGTACCTCTTGGTAGCCAAGAAAAGTTAATGAGATGTGTTAATTTTATCCTCAGGGAGTCCTATCCTCCTTGGCCAAAAGGATAGTAGTTGTGATGTGGTCTCTTGGAGGTGAGACTAGAAAGCAGCAGATTACAAAGATCCTGAGACCGTCCGGTAGGGATGTAGAGGAGCTCTTATAGCACATTGCTATATATAAGAGGTGGGAAACGGGATGGTAATTTATAGTTTCTTATGTAGGAATTTATAGTTACATAAGAATGGCTATGCTGGGTCAGACCATCTAGCCCAATGTTCTGACTTCCAACAGCTGGCCAATGCCGGGTGCTTTAGAGGGAATGAACAGAACAGACAATCCTCTCCAGTCATGCCCCCCCGCCTTACCATACACAGAATTTGTTGCACACCCTCCCTATTACTTGTAATCTGAAATAATGCCTTTAATTCTGTGCTGCTGCTGGCGGTGGTGCTGCCTTCAGAGCTGGGCAGCTGGAAATTGGCAGCTGCTGGCCAGGGCGTTCGTGTTGTTTGCAGCATGGGAGGATTATATTTTTAATCCTGCTCCTGTATCGCCCTGCAATATCCCACAATACTCATTCCATTTTTATCCTGCACCCGCTATTATGGCAGAGGGTTCTGCAGGACCCATAGTCGTCTTTGCAATCTCCAAGGAACCTCTTGTGTCTCCCCACCGGCCCCCCAGGAGGAAGTGCCCCCTGGTTGGGATACCTCTGATGCAGTTATCCATCCCCTGTTGTCCACTTCCACCTTCTGGCAGCCATAGGCTAGGGATACCCAGAGCATGGGGTTACATCCCTGACCATTTTGGTTAATAGCCATTGATGGACCTAGCCTCCATGAACTTATCTAATTATTTTTTGAACCCAGTTATAATTTTGGCCTTCACAGCATCCCCTGGCAATGAGTTCCACAGGTTCACTGTACATTTTGTGAAGAAGTACTTCCTTTTGTTTGTTTTAAATTTGTTGCCTGTTGATTTCATTGGGTGACCCTGGTTCTTGTGTTATGTGTAGGGCCCTAAACAAATTCTCGGCCATGAAAAATGCATCACGGACTGTGAAATCTGGTCTCCCCCCATGAATTCTGATGTTTTGTGTGCTTTTACCCTATATGGTACAGATTTCACGGAGGGGAGACCAGCATTTCTCAAACTGGGGGTCCTGACCTAAAAGGGAGTGGCAGGGGGGTCGCCAGGTTATTTTAGGGGGGTTGTGGTATTGCCACACTTACTTCTGCACTGCCTTCAGAGCAGGGTGGCCATAGAGTGACAGCTGTTGGCCAGGGCATCCATCTCTGAAGGCAACGCCCCACCCAGCAGTAGCGCAGAAGTAAGGGTGGAAATACCATACCATGCCATCTTTGCTATTGCGCTGCTGGCCAGCAGCCGCTGCTTTCCAGCTGCCCGGCTCTGAAGGTAGTGCTGCCGCCCGTTGCAGCACAGAAGTAAGGGTAGTGCTACTGCAACCCCCTACAATAACCTTGCGACCCCCGCCCCCAATTCCTTTTGGGTCAGGCCCCCTACAATTACAACACCGTGAAATTTCAGCTTTAAATGGCTGAAATCATGAGATTTATAATTTTTAAAATCCTTGACTGTGAAATTGAGCAAAATGGACTGTGAATTTGGTAGGGCCCTAGTTATGTGAAGGAGCAAGTGATACTTCTCATTCACTTTCTCCACACTGTTCATGATTTTATAGACCTCGATCATCTCCCCCTTTAGTCATCTCTTTTCCAAGCTGAAAAGTCCCAGTCTTTTTTAATCTTTCCTCATATGGAACCTGTCCATACCCTTAATCATTTTGGTTGCCCGTCTCTGTACTTTTCCCATTCCATTATATCTTTTTTGAGATAAGGCAACCAGAACTGTACACTTTTTTAATTAGCTGGCTGCCATTACTTGTGTTATAAGCTTATAAATGAAAACTTTAATCTGGGGGAATATTGCAAAAAATTATATAACTATTTACTTTACTATTTAAATTGTTTACTTTGATCAGTTTGCATTCATTTTCTTTGAACATTTCTGAGCTCAAATTTTATTGTCTCAAATCACTGACTGCAACTGAGGAACACAATTCTGAATACTAATTTCTAGTTGTGAATACTTGCAACAAACTGTTTACTAAAGAAAATCCAAAATTATAATTGATTGCTAACATACAAATTTATCCATTTAGAACTTGAGTCCACTATGATGTTGCATTTAAAAATAGGAACATTTATTTCCACTGTTGCATAATCATAGTCTTTGCTCCCACACTAACATATTCATTAATTTCTAGCAAAATTTGTTGGGCTACATAGTCCACCAATCCATCAGTTCTCCACATTCTCTAATGTGTACCTTCTACTAACCCAAGTCCATGTAACTACAACTTCTTTCTGAAAAACGTACATCTGTTTGCATGATTAATATAGGATTGATATAGTAAATTACATTGGATGTAGTTTTGCATGTGATTTATTTGTTTACAGAAGTTGGTGTTATATTGGGCATAATGGCTGAAATGTGTTTTTGTTGTTGTAAAGATTAGGAAAATTTATATGCATGAGTAATCTGTGTTGGAGATTGGTCTAAAATTGGTGTTTTTATCTAAAAAATAAAGCCTTGAAATCTGCATTGGTTTATTGTATTTATGGTCAGAGATCAGGCTGCAAGTTGATCGTTCATGATGAGGGTGGAGGTATGTGGGCATTGAGCTGTAGATGAGGCTGAAAAGTGGAATTGATGAGATGAGTGTATGTAAGGTGTTAACTGAGTTAACCACTTATTTTCTTGCTTTTTTCTCTTTACATTGGTGAATTGTGTGAAGTCTAGCCATTTTAACTTTTAAGGGCCTGATTATTTTAGAGATGCTGAGTATCCATAACTGGAGCTGAAGTCAGGGCGATTTGTTGATGCTCATCACTTTTGAAAAACTAGTTTGAGGTTTTGAAAATTATTTTCCAGGTTTTGGATTATATATATTAAAGTTGATAGTCAAATGGATAGTTATCAATGTTAACTACTGTATGTCTGTAGTGGAAGTCCATTGTCTCCCATACCTACCTAAATAACTTAGTGTCGACTCCTAACTCTTGCAGAGCTGCACTTCTGCCTGAAGTCCCTCATACAGTGCCTCGTTTCCACTCCAACATGCACAAACTGGTTTACGCCATACTCCATATACTTCACCCTGTATCTATATAGCCTGTGCTTCCTTAGTATATTCAGTTTTTGTATGTCGAAATGTATCAATTGTGACATGTTATCAACTGGAGATGGTTTTTAAAAAGGCATTTTTTCTTTTCTCCAAAACTTTGTTGAAAAATGTTGTTTTGAGTCTGAAACTCAAATGTCTAGCAGCATCTAGTTAATGTTAAAAGGATAAATGTAGAAGATCAGTAGAAGGGGACGTGGTGGGGTGCTAGGATGTATTTGGGCTGTGTATCTTTAGAAATTGGGTGGAGGGAAGTAGGTGTGTGTGTAGAATATGGAACTATAGGGGTGCCTGATTAATCTGAGCTATTCCCTTGGCTAATCTTGGTGAATGTGACAGTCTTTAGCAGAGGACATTTTTAAAATATTTCCTCTCTAAATGTTAGTAACTACTATTTGTTATATCCATACATAGATAGATAAAATATTTTGTCCATTGAATTGTGACAGTGCAAAATTTATATATGAAATTTAATCATTAAAGTGTGGAACAACGTCATTCTTGTCCTTTTTCAAAGCAAATCTGAAGGCAGTCTTAATTTATTCAGTCACTACTGATACCTTCGTAATTATTGTACTTCCAGGAAAATGAATGTTTTGGGTTTTTTATTTTTCTTAAATATAAATAATTTTATCACTTAATTTTGCATTTATAAAGTAGAAAATGCATAGAGAATTTGAGAAAACAGTATTTATTTATCTTACTACTCTGTGTAGAATTCCTTAGAGTAAAGATGGGACTCTTCACAGCACATTTGTTCTATATGACTGAACTGCTGTGCTGCTTCACTACTTTCTTTCCATTCTCCGCCCCCCTCCCCGCCCCCATGTAAGAACATGATGCATGGAGTTGAAAGATTTTTTAACCAATATATATTTCTCTTAGTAAATAGTTTTTTTTATTGTATTTTATTTTATTTTTGTATAGCAACTACACTATTATAG
The DNA here is from genome assembly GCF_015237465.2 of Chelonia mydas. NCBI lineage: Eukaryota > Metazoa > Chordata > Testudines > Cheloniidae > Chelonia > Chelonia mydas. Next base: position 75,850,682 of record NC_051246.2, read on the forward strand.
AGACTAACAACTTATTTGGGCATAAGCTTTCGTGGGCTAATACACTTGTTAGTCTCTAAGGTGCCACAAGGACTTCTTGCTGTTTTTGCTGATACAGACTAACACAGCTACCGCTCTGAAACCTACACTGGGAACTAGGCAATGCACGAGTATACTTAAGTAAATTTGAAAAAATAAGACATTGCTTGTTTCATTTTTATAACTTTAAATTAAAAAAGATTGGTGGATGCAGAATTTCACTTGTCATGTCTATTGGGCCTGATTAGCAGTTCTTTTTCATTTATTCATAATTAGAATGTTGCTTGGCATGTGTCGTTAGTTGGTGTTCTCCTCTTACGTAATTTATATTGTTACCTAACATTATACCATGTTACTGGTAGCTTGAATGAAGAAATAGTTGATGTCGTAGCCATCATACAGTTTACCGTTCATATTTTTTATTATGCTTTTTCTCTTCATTATTTGTCTTTTCAAGGTTTATATGAAGATCAGATTTTTCTGCTGCATTGTCTTCTTGTTATTAAATCTTTTTTCTGTTAATAAGCTATAATGTAGTGAGCATGATTTAAATTGTACACATAATTATAATAAAGAGTATAAGTATGATAGTGATCAAAGTAAATTAAATTATTGACTAGCCTTCTAGATGACTGTATTATTACTGAATTTTTTTATTTCAATTAGAAAGTGGTAAAGGATCTTTATTAGGAATAAACTGAGCATTTTTTTAATGATAGGCTTCAGAGTATTTGTGAAGTACACTAATTTGTCATGAAAACAACTATCATGTATGGTACACATCACTGCTCTTGCCATGTTTGTATGCACACAGATACCTTGGGATGAACATTTTCAAAATCTACCTAAAGTAATTGCCTCAATGGTACTTTTAAAAAAATGTAGGAAAAAAGTCCAACTACTAATATTTTAATTAGAAAAATGTAAATTTTTTAGTTTAATATGGTGAATCCAATCTGTTGAGTCACGTGTATTATTTGTATTGCACCATAAAATATACATGGTTTCCTGAACAAACAAAGGATGAGGTTCTTCTCCCAAAGAACTTACAATATAGGCATATGAGTAACTTTGCTTATGTGAGTAGTTCTGTTGAATTTATGTTCAAACATTTTGATCTGTGTCATCACTTTTGCTTTTATGATATAGAAAACACATGGAAAATTGAATAATTCACACCAGGTGCACACAGAGTATCTTATTACAAGAGCAAGCCAGACAAGTGCATTTGGAATATTAAGTGCAGGAGTCCTTTTGCATCTATGCTGCTTCTAATTTAGAACTTTATGCTTTTCAGATAGCTGTCAGGATAAAATTCTGAATTACTACAGATCTTGTGCTGTGAGGAGAGTGATAGTCTGTGTTTTTCCTTTGATTAGGGGAAAACAAGTGGTAAAAGATATAGTCCATATGAACTCTTTTTGAACCTTCCAACCAGTCTCTACAATTTGTGTATAAGTGAAAGATTGTTCGAACTGTAAATTTACTTCTTTTCTTTATCAGGCATGTTTCCTATTGGTTGCCTAGCAACCATTATTTTGCCATACATTCATGTAAGACATTAATTCCTTTTACTACCCTTATGTTTTGTGCTTTTGTAGTAATAAATATTAACATGTTCAAAAATCAGATGTTTTATTATATCTGCACTCATCTAACAAGGGTCAATGGCTTACACAGTGTCTTCACAGATAGTTGTGGAGTTGTAATTATGTGTATTTTGTATAGCCAAAATAGGATTCTCCACTAACACATAATCCAATGTCTGGGTTAGGATAACAGATTTATAAAAAAGTGTAGAGAACTTTTTTCCATGTTAATGCTTTGACTTCTACCACTTCATTACTTTGCGAGTCAGCTTCTTATTGGAATGGTGATAGAATTAAAGTCAAAAGACGCTGTTAAGAATAAAAATGTTTTTCCATATCTGGGACAATTCTCCACTGAAAGTTAATAACTCTGGTCCTTCTGATTTTCAACTCAGACAGAATTATAACTGCATGTGGTTCCTGATAACTTTTGAGGGAAATTCCTGTGGCAAATGCATTTCTTGAATGAGATTCTGCTGACTCGCTGGCAACAAATATGTCCAGTTCTTGCTATTCATTAATGAAGCTGCCACTCTTCTCATACTTTCACTGGCAATAACAGTGCATCTGTATGATAAGTGCTAACTAAAATGCTTTATTCATTTGGCAAAATTAACAAGTCTAAAATGCATTTCCCTTTTAAGAAATACATGGTTGTGTATGTAGGTTTGCATTTGTGTTTGTGGCCAGATACGCACATTGCTGTAGAACAGACAAATAAGATTCCTGTGTCTTTATTGTTTTGTTCTTTGTGTCTGTCTAATTAGAATGGGTCAATAGCTACAGAAAAATAGTTGTGCTATAGAATATAAACATTATGTCCGTAACTACTACCGCTGGACTTACTAGACTAGTGCATTCCTAGTCAAATCACATTCATATCTGGCATTGGAGGTGAAAATCATGTATGCAGGAATGCTGCACTACTTTCCTCTGTAGTTACTTTTATCAGTTTCTGGTAGATGCTGGCTGAAAAGTGGCCATCTGTATTGGGCCAATCGTCTCATTGCTAGAGGTAGCCTTTAAGAGCCACATGTTGAGAATCTCTGGTTCAGGGCTCTCTAAGTTGCATAAAGGGTTAAGTACACTGCTTGAAACTATTGTCAAAGAGTCCTCCTTCCCTTTCCCATCTTCAAAGGGCTTTAAATTATGTGAAAAATGTTACATAAATGCAAAGTATATTGTTATTAAATTTAATGTAATTCACTTGTAATTCTATAATAACACTATTTTAGGGATCTGTACCTTGCCCATTGCCATGGCACCTAAATGTTTTCAAATAAACTATATTTGCCTTATAGAGTGAGGGATTAAAGAATGCTATTAAAAACATGAACCATTGATACATTTTATGTATATTTTTTGTGCAAGGCCATATATTTCTTGACAGTCTTGGAGTTAGGAAAATGTGTGATAGTTCATAGATGGAATGGAATGGAAAAGTAAATACAGTTTTAAAAAAGGCCCCAGAAACTGTACGCACTCAAAATAAAGCTGGTGACATTTAGCATTTGTAGGGCCTTTTGTATTTGAAGAACTGTCCAAACATGATTTAATTCTTAATACTTACATAGCACAGGTAAGTATTATTATCCCCATTTTACATATGGGAAAGCTGAGGCACAGGGAAATTAAATGAATTGTTTAACAGTCACATTGTTGGAGCATAATTAGAACACAGGATGTTCCTGGCTTTCACACTCTTCTACAGAACAGTGGATCATGTCTTTCTCTTTTGTTAGTTTAAAATGTTCTATTTATCTTGGTATAGGTGTTGAACTATAACTCCTTGGAAGTTGTTAACTGAATAGTCTATCAGCTGTGCCATTTTATAGCAGTTTTATATAGTGACTATGGTTTATGGATGAGTACTTTCTTTGTGTCAGATAATGAAGGAGTGATGCTATACTGTGCTTTTTCCTAAAGGCATTTTTATTTATGATTATATGTTCAATCACCTTTTTTTACCTGTTGGCGTACGAACCATTTAGAATTTATTTTTAAAAGGCAACACTGGGTTTAAAAGCAGTGGATTTTAACATTTTGACATTCCTTATCGTTGCTTAAGAATTCAAATATTTGTTATATCTGTTTGTGTGTGTGTGTGGGTGCATATGTGTGTGTACAAGTTTAAAAAACTACTGGTGGAACCACTGTGGTTTTGATTACTATACATGGTACGCATGTATACATATGTGTATGCATAGTTATCAAACCACACTGCTCCTGCCAATGATTTTTAGATTTGTGCATTAACAGGATTTTTAAATGATAGACTGTAACTGCTTCATGATTTAATATTTCATACTTTCTTTTTCATTTTCTTTTAGGCAAAAGTGGTTATTGTGACATGGGTCAGACCTTTTCAAAATAAGGATTTTACAACTTTCCTTGTAATAGATATGCTTATTCTTCTGTTCTAGTTCTATTTTTTGTAATTTTTTTTTAACATTAAGAGGCATACCAAATTGATGATAGAAAAGAGCATGAGCGAAACCAATTCTGTTTCCAGAGACAGTAAATTGTTCAACTTAACTAAGCATATTTTAGGACAGTACCTTATCTAAATGCTATAGAATTCTAGAAGTTACACTTGATAATGCTTTCTTTATTCATAGTTATGTTGTTGGGCCTTGTTCAAGCAGAAGACTTCCACTTTAGTTACACAGAGTCCTAAGAGCTGTGGAATCTGCACAGTACTGTTTGCTAGTTACTTGTGTTGCTTTCCATCACTTGAGACATCTAAAACTAGATCTGGCAAGGCAGCATGGCAAATGTGTATAGAGCCAGTAACATTTCAGGTTGGAAAAGCGGGAGTATATATTTATTAAGGTGAATTTGGCAAGACAGACTTGATTACTACAAAGCTGTCTGAAGTTTTGATGTTTCCCTACGATAGAGTAGGATAGCTATTAGACTGCCTTAAAAGAAGAAACAAAAAGAATCACGTCCAGGATCCTTATAGGCTCTGTCCTAGTTAAACCTATTGTCTCAGTAATACAGGACAGCACTGGAAAAAGGGAAGCCTGTGTTTAATTTAAAATTTAAAACATCCTGGACCTGCGTTGCCCCAAAGAAATCTCAAGAAATTTGGGTTCCACATGGTCTCCCAGTCTCCATCATTCCCTCCATGGACTCAGGTGACTGGTACGCCGCCCTCAACTGAAAGGATGCATACTTTCACATTTCTATCTTCCGTGGCCACAGAAGATTTCCCAGGTTTATAGTGGATCATCACAACTACCAATTCACTGCCTTTCCCTTTGGCCTATAGACAGCCCCACAAGTTTTTATGAAGAGTATGATAGCTGTAGCAGCCTTCCTTAGGCAGTGAGGCATTCAGGTCTACCCATAACTCGACAACTCGCTGATAAATGTCAATTGCAGGCTCAAGTGCGAGACAGCATCAGCATGGTCCGAATCACCTTCAGTGCAGTGGGCCTGCTGATAAACAAGCAGAAGTAATTTCTTATCCCAGTTCAGAGAATAGAATTTATTCTATTGCTCAACTCAGCCCAATTCAGGGCCTTCCTGCCAGAGGCCCGCTTCCAGATCATGGCAAACCTGATAGCTAAGGTCATGGCCCACCCAACAATGACTGGGTCATATGGCAGCTTGCACTTCCATGGTTTAAGACACAAGGCTGCACCCCAGGCCCCTCCAGATGTGTCTAGCATCAGTATACTCCCGAGCAGACACCAGTTGGACTCAGTATTTACAGTCCCTCCCCCAGTTCTTGTGTCCCTGGGCTGCAGGAAGGAACCAAGGTCAGTAATGCTGGGGGTGCCCTTCGTTGCCCCACAGCCATTGGTATCTTTAATCTTGGATGTGTCAGACCTAGGTTGGAGAGCCCCGCCTCAACAATCTCAGGACTCATGGCCTCTGCTCCTGGGAAGAACTCTCCTTGCACATTAAAGTCAGGGAACTCAGGGCAGTGCACGTGGCTTGCCAAATGTTCATTCCCCAGGTCTCAGGCAGTGTGACTCAAGTCCTGACAGACAAAACAGTGGCCATGTTCTATATGAACAAGCAAGGAGGGGCCCAATCCTCTGCTATGTGCCAGGAGGCCATCCGTCTATGGGACTTCTGTGCGATTCGCTCCATTCATTTTGAGACCCTGTACCTTCTGGGAGCCCGGAATGTATTGTTAGATCACATCAGCAGGTCCTTCTCTCACCACGAGTGATCTCTTCACCCAGAGGTGGTCAGTGTCATCTTCCAAAAGTGGGGGCCTTCCCAGGTGGAGTTGTTCGCCACCAGGCAGAACAGAAAATGCCATCAGTTCCGTTCGCTGCATGGGCACAGTACAGGCTCCCTCTCAGACTCCTTACTGCTCTTGTGGGCGAAACCATGTACTGTATACCTTTCCCCCAAACCTCTTGGTTAACAAGCTTCTTCTAAAAATCAAATGGGACAAGGCAAGAATTATCCTGATACCACTGGCGTGGCCACACCAGCATTGGTTCAGCAAGCTTCTAGATCTCTCAGTGGCATCTCCACTCTCACTCCTTCTCTACCCTAACTTGACTTCACATGACCACGTCTGATTGCTTCACCAAACCTCGCCTCCCAGCACCTAACTAACTATATGCTGCATGGCTGAACCCTGAAGAACAAGCCTGCTCGGAACAGGTTCGACAAGTCTTGCTAAGTAGTAGGTAGCCTTCCATCAGGGCTAGCTACTTGGCCCAGTGGAAACTTTCACTTGTTGGGCCTCTGAACAAGATCACTCTCAATCTCTATCTTCTCTTCAGTCTACCTTGGACTGTTTGCTCTACCTAAAGCAGCAGGGTCTGGCACTCTGTTAAAGTTCATTTCGTGGCCATCTCAACATAATAAAAACATCATAATAAAGATTCTGAATAAATGTAAGTTTAAAAACAGTATAGTTGCTTAAATAAATGTTTATAGATATGGTGTATCCTCCTGGTTAGCAAAAAGAAGCAACATATGTAGTTCAAATCAACATGTTTTAATGGTTGCCAACCAATGAGAATCAACCTTTCTTTAGAAAAATAACTTAAAAGTACAAATGCAAAACATGATTAAAATCAGTGATTTAAATCCTGCTCTCTTGCATGTCCATAGTGTAGATATACTTGAGTAAAGAAAACCATAAAGACTCAAAATGAATTGACTTAAACTTAAACTTAATTTCTCAAGAACAATAGGAGGTTTAGAAACGTAAACATTTCAGTACTGCTGAAATGAGTTAAAGCTTTGTTCAGAGTCGCCTACTGAGGTCGGAAAGTGCTGCCCCTAGTGTTTTTCCCCAGTGAGTGGCAGGAAATGCTGCTTCTGGAAATGCAAGTTCAGTGTAGTGAAGAACAGGCAGCCTGAAGACGGGTAGGGCTTAAATGAACGTGAGAGAGGGTTTTTTTTCCAATTTTTGAGTCTAATTTCAGTCTTGGCGCCTGATAACATCAATGGTTCAGTCAACTTTTTATTGAAGTTTTAGAAGCAGGCAGCCTTCATTTTAGTAGCAGTGTGAATTTCAATGTAAGAATTACCTTTTATTTTTGAAATGTGATTTCACTGTCAGATAAAGGCCATTTCATCTGTATAGAAACAATAGCTGGTTAGGCTTATCATAGGTGACCATACCTTAACGATAGCCCATAAAATGCACCTTCTCCTTACTTCCCTATTATTTTTTAAAGATGTAATTCTGAATATGAGTTGGTATTATCTGAATATGAGTTGGTCAGCATTTGAGACATCTCTAACTGTCAGATCAATAAAGTTCCTCTGGAATAGATTTAGTTTTCCATTTGCAGGTTTACGGAGCTATCAAAGGCATATTTTAAATACTGAGGTAGAGTGGGTTTAAAATTAAAAGCTTTTTTTCCCCTGTAATCATTTCATTTTAATAAACCTAATAGGGGAAATAATCAGCACAGCTTCCTACCGTCCCCTTCATAAGCTTAAGAAAAATATAGTTCACTAATTTGTTTATATAATACATTTTGTGAAATAATCTGCCAGACACAACAGTACAAATAGCCATTTAAATAGCATTAAACATTAAGAGCCGGATTCTGCCGCCTTATTCATGTTGGGTGGTTCCTTACTTTGTGAGTAGTTGCACTGGTTTTAATGGAACTACTATCGGAGTAGGGTACTACCAGTGTCAAAAAAGATGGCAGAATCTGTCCCTAAATTACGGATTGAAATATAAAACTGCCAAGTCAAACTTTTTGAATTCAGTGTGCAGATTTATGCACACTCGTGTAAGTTACCTGAACATTAAGGGCATGTTCTCCTTCAAGTGATTGTGCACATATATATTTCACTGTATGTGTGCCCAGTGTAATTGAGTCAGAGAGTTTTACCAGCCATATCAGCAGGCGGCACATGCACCCCTGCTACCCTCAGGTGCCGAGCAAAGGCTACGAAGGGGCATGGTCAACATTGCCCTCTGAGGTCCTCCTTACCACCTGTGGGGAGGGCAAGAGTTGGAGCTCCCCGTCACTGTTGAGCTTTCATTAGCCAGCTTTTGAAACAAAGAAATTCTTGTATATAGTTTTAGTTAAATTTAGTAAATTAGTTAATTTAACCTGGAATTTACTATGCAGAAAGCCCCAGGTTTTTAATAATATGCCATGTGCAGGACTGTGATTCCTGTTAGAAACAGACACAAAAGTTGCCTGACCTGCTTAGGTGAGGGACATGTGAGGTACAGATGTCCTATTTAAATTTCCTTTCTGACAAAAATGAAGAATAGATGTATTTCCATAGTAAAGTATATCTTCACAGGAAGGTGATGCATCCCTATTCAAAGCCTGATCTTGACCAAGAGCGGATGGGGAGTTTGTCCATGAGGAGTGTCCCCCCTGGCTGCCACACCTTTCACCAGATTTCAGCTTAGAGGCTATCACTCATCTTCCTCTCCTGCAGCCTCCTTGAAGCGCTCAAACCATTTTTGTTGTCAGATACCAATAGACATTCAAGGTCTCATCCTTCCCCTCACTGAAAAGGCTCTGAAAAAGTCAAGGTCTGGTCACAAGCACTGACGCCCATCTGCACCATCTGAGGTGGTGCTGTCAATTCAAGCTCCAGTGAGACTGTCAAGATGTGTGCCTTTACCTCTCCTGGGGAGATCTTTGACACCGGATCCAGCACCTCTGTTGTTAGCAGCCAAGCACTTCACCTTCACTGTTAGTGAATACTGCAGGCTTTCTTTGTGGCAAAAGACCTTTTGTGTGTCCCAGTCTCAATAGCTTCCAGTACCTCAGCACCATTGGCACCGCCCACACTACTTATTGTCATGGCACCAGTAGTTCCATCCTCATCATCGATGCAGCTTGCTTTAGATTCATTGGCACCATGGATCCTTGTGCACCCATCTGTACTCTGTCCGTCTCATCTGCTTCTACCAGCACTATTGGACACATCGTCAGCATTGGTACTGTTGGAACAACATCATCTGTTGCCGGTACTGAGACTTCCACCAATGCCTATTGGCACTGCCCGGTCATTCACTGAGAACAGTTATATATCTCCCTCTTCAGACTCTGATCATGATAGACTCATATCTCTGTCAAGGTCTTTGTCGCCATGCAGATCATGCTCTAGAGATACCTGAACCCTTGAGCAAGAACAGAATTATGAAGATGCCCTGATATGGTGACCACTGCCATGGGCAGTACAAAGACTGGACTGTCCTCCTTGGCCTTATTGGGCCTCTTGGACTGCTCCAAGAGCATCTAGGTCCCTGCTGGTCACTCAGTTCAGGAGAAAGTTGCCTTCTTTAGTACCTATAGTAATTAGAGAAGATCCTCCTCCTAATCCACAACCTCCTTCCTTTTTTGAAGCCCACAGAGGACAAGGAGACTAGAGGAGCCTTTGGATATTCCTCTCCTCCCTATCCATATTTCTTTCAATTTCCTGGATGAACACATAACTCCTCCTAAAGACTTTAAAAATTGTCAGTATCTTATTAGGAGAGCGGCCACATCTCTGAGAATACAGGCAGAACCTGCGCAAGACTATTTGCACAAACTGTTGGACATCTTGCAAACTCCTGCCCTGGGATGGGTTGCCCTTGCCATTAATGATGGCTTTCTGGATCCCATGAAAACCCTTTAGCAGGCACTGGCCTCTATCCCACACACTGCCAAATAAGTGGTCAGACAGTATCAGGTTCCCAAGCAAGAATCTAAATGTTTCTTTATCCATCCTATTTCAGACTCTTTAGTGGCCACAGTGGCAAATGAATGTTTGAGGCAGTCTCACTCAAAGACTATCCTTGAAGTCTTTAAACCACAATTTGAGGACTTCAGTAGCTCAGACATAGGTCAGGGGTTTGTGACAGGAGTGGGTGGGTGAGACTCTGTGGCCTGTGTTGTGCAGGAGGTCAGACTAGACAATCATAATGGTCCCTTCTGACCTTAAAGTCTATGAGTCTATGAGATATAGAATCATAGAATCATAGAATATCAGGGTTGGAAGGGACCCCAGAAGGTCATCTAGTCCAACCCCCTGCTCAAAGCAGGACCAAGTCCCAGTTAAATCATCCCAGCCAGGGCTTTGTCAAGCCTGACCTTAAAAACCTCTAAGGAAGGAGATTCTACCACCTCCCTAGGTAACGCATTCCAGTGTTTCACCACCCTCTTAGTGAAAAAGTTTTTCCTAATATCCAATCTAAACCTCCCCCATTGCAACTTGAGACCATTACTCCTCGTTCTGTCATCTGCTACCATTGAGAACAGTCTAGAGCCATCCTCTTTGGAACCCCCTTTCAGGTAGTTGAAAGCAGCTATCAAATCCCCCCTCATTCTTCTCTTCTGCAGACTAAACAATCCCAGCTCCCTCAGCCTCTCCTCATAAGTCATGTGCTCTAGACCCCTAATCATTTTTGTTGCCCTTCGCTGGACTCTTTCCAATTTATCCACATCCTTCTTGTAGTGTGGGGCCCAAAACTGGACACAGTACTCCAGATGAGGCCTCACCAGTGTCGACTAGAGGGGAACGATCACGTCCCTCGATCTGCTCGCTATGCCCCTACTTATACATCCCAAAATGCCATTGGCCTTCTTGGCAACAAGGGCACACTGCTGACTCATATCCAGCTTCTCGTCCACTGTCACCCCTAGGTCCTTTTCCGCAGAACTGCTGCCTAGCCATTCGGTCCCTAGTCTGTAGCGGTGCATTGGGTTCTTCCGTCCTAAGTGCAGGACCCTGCACTTATCCTTATTGAACCTCATCAGATTTCTTTTGGCCCAATCCTCCAATTTGTCTAGGTCCTTCTGTATCCTATCCCTCCCCTCCAGCGTATCTACCACTCCTCCCAGTTTAGTATCATCCGCAAATTTGCTGAGAGTGCAATCCACACCATCCTCCAGATCATTTATGAAGATATTGAACAAAACCGGCCCCAGGACCGACCCCTGGGGCACTCCACTTGACACCGGCTGCCAACTAGACATGGAGCCATTGATCACTACCCGTTGAGCCCGACAATCTAGCCAGCTTTCTACCCACCTTATAGTGCATTCATCCAGCCCATACTTCCTTAACTTGCTGACAAGAATGCTGTGGGAGACCGTGTCAAAAGCTTTGCTAAAGTCAAAAAACAATACATCCACTGCTTTCCCTTCATCCACAGAACCAGTAATCTCATCATAAAAGGCGATTAGATTAGTCAGGCATGACCTTCCCTTGGTGAATCCATGCTGACTGTTCCTGATCACTTTCCTCTCCTCTAAGTGCTTCAGGATTGATTCTTTGAGGACCTGCTCCATGATTTTTCCAGGGACTGAGGTGAGGCTGACTGGCCTGTAGTTCCCAGGATCCTCCTTCTTCCCTTTTTTAAAGATGGGCACTACATTAGCCTTTTTCCAGTCATCCGGGACTTCCCCCGTTCGCCACGAGTTTTCAAAGATAATGGCCAAGGGCTCTGCAATCACAGCCGCCAATTCCTTCAGCACTCTCGGATGCAATTCGTCCGGCCCCATGGACTTGTGCACGTCCAGCTTTTCTAAATAGTCCCTAACCACCTCTATCTCTACAGAGGGCTGGCCATCTCTTCCCCATTTTGTGATGCCCAGCGCAGCAGTCTGGGAGCTGACCTTGTTAGTGAAAACAGAGGCAAAAAAAGCATTGAGTACATTAGCTTTTTCCACATCCTCTGTCACTAGGTTGCCTCCCTCATTCAGTAAGGGGCCCACACTTTCCTTGGCTTTCTTCTTGTTGCCAACATACCTGAAGAAACCCTTCTTGTTACTCTTGACATCTCTTGCTAGCTGCAGCTCCAGGTGCGATTTGGCCCTCCTGATATCTTTCCTACATGCCCGAGCAATATTTTTATACTCTTCCCTGGTCATATGTCCAACCTTCCACTTCTTGTAAGCTTCTTTTTTATGTTTAAGATCCGCTAGGATTTCACCATTAAGCCAAGCTGGTCGCCTGCCATATTTACTATTCTTTCGACTCATCGGAATTGGAATATGGAATATAAGAGGTCAGGTCTATATGACAGAAAGGCTTATTAACATGGTGAGCTTTAAATGAGGGTGTCAAATTGCCAAGCTTTTTTGTCCTTCATTAACTGGTCAGCAATTTCAAAATTTGGGGACAAACTGTCCAAAGAATACAGGGATCAGTTTTTAGGTATAGTTCTCTAAGGTCATCTCACTACTCAGCTGTCTCTCCAGGTGGCTATTGATCCATCAGATATCGCATCACATTCAGTGGTGACTGCTATCTCAATGAGATGCTCTTCTTGGCTGCAAGGCCTCCAGCATCCCAAAAGAGCTACAAAATACAATGGAAGCTCTACCATTTGAATGTGCTGAACTGTTTTGTAAGAAGACGAGTTATACCATTCACACGTTGAAGTCTGCCGCGACACCAGTGCAGAGCATATACTTCATTGGAGCCACTCTGGACTCCTCATCCTCAAGAGCGTACCTACCTGAAGACAGGTTCATTACAGTGCTCTACCGCAAAGCCCACAATCCAAAGCGTTGATTTGTCTTCAGCTGTTCGATAACACATCAGCCTGCGCGTTTGTGATGCCCCACGCAAGGCTAAATTTTGGTACCGTCACACGTGGCCTAGACTTACATTCCCAACAGGCACAGTCTTCCCAAGGGTGTGACCATACCTCCAAGAGTTGTCAATTTCCTCAACTGGTGGAGGGACCCTGGCAACGCTTTTGTGGATTCCCCTTTTCCTGTTCACCCCCATCATGTATCATCACCACAGATGTGTCCCTGCTGGACTGGGGTGCCCATCTCCAGCACTTGTTAGGCCAGGGTGAACAGACTCCCCGGAAGCATCCCTCCACATCTACATTATCAAACCCAGGGCAATTTGCTACACTTGTGAACACTTCTGAGCCAACATCAGGAAGCACTTTGTGAAAGTGACGCTGGAATGTACTATATAAATAGTCAAGGTGGAGCAGGATCCTAGTCCTTATTTGCAGAGTCACGAAGGCAATGGAAGTGGTGAATAAGCCATCACATAGACCTCTCAGTGGTCTACCTTCCAGGCCTGCAGACTCCCTGAGCAAACACTTTCATCAAGACCATGACTGGGAACTCAGCAATTCAGTCTTCAGAGCATTTGTTAGTCTTGGGGTCTTCCAGAGATAGATTTCTTTGCATCACCATCCGCTTGAGGGGAGGTTATGGTCATAACTCAATGTGGGAGGCCTTCTTGTATGTCTACCCTCTAGTGTTATTGATCCTCAAGGCCCTGAATAAGCTGAAGCAAGAGGGAGCAGTAACTATCCTGGTAGCATTATCATGGCCAAGGCAAAGTGGTTGCCGGGTCAGCTTCACCCCTCGCTGCAGATGCCTCTACTCCGTCTGCTCGCAGTGGTTCTCCTGACAAAGGAATCGGGCACTGTGACACACCCCCTTTTCTCTTCACTGCACCTCCAGGATTGGCTCCATGATAGTTCTTGGCCATCGAACTGGACTGTTCTCCCAAGGTTAAATCTGTTCTCCTGAGCACTAGGAACCTTGCCATGAGGAAGACCTGTCTGCAAAAGTGGAAGTATTTCCAGGTGAGATGTGCCCATTGATCCATATCCATGTCATGAGTCTCTCCTCATGAAGATACTTGATTACCTGCTGAAATTAAAAACACAAGGTTTGTCACTCAGTTCTATTAGGGTTTTTCTAGCTGCCTTTGCAGCCGTTCATCTGCCAGTCCAAAGGTTTTTCTGTTTTTTGCTCACTCTGCCTTAGCTAGGTTCCTTAAGGGCTTGTCTAACCTTTCTCTGCAAGTGAAGGTGCCTACTCCTAGTTCTCAGTGCTCCAGGTTATCCCATGTGTGGACCCATAGACAGCTGTTGTGTCAGTCATTTCTCTGTTAAGACTTCATTCCTCATAGTCATAACTTTGGTCAGAAGAGTGGGAGAACTAGAGGTACTGTGACTACTCCATCTACATGATTTTCTACTGTAATAAAGTGACCTTATGTCCCCATTTTCACTTCCAACTAAGGTCTCATCAGAATCACATCAATCAGGGCATTCAACTCCCATTATTTTACCCTAAACCTCACTCTTCAACAGAGGGGGCCAGTCTTCTTACACTGGATGTGAGAAGGGTTCTTGCCCCCTACAAAACCTTTCAGGGCTTCTCCCAGACTCTTTATCTTATTTGCTGAAAGGATTAAGGATTTCTGCTCAGAGACTGTTGAAAGGGGTTTCAGGATGCACCTTAGCTTGTAATGAACCTCCCTGGAGTGCATCCCACACCTTGAGTGACTGCCCAATCCACCAAGGCTCAATCTACATCTGTAGCCCTTCTTCAGGAGATACCCATCGTGGACATTTGCAGGGATGCCACCTGGCTGTCCATTAACTTGTTCTCCAAGTACTACATTATGATACCTGGTTCCAGGGCAGATGTGGCCTCCAGTGATGCTGTTGTACAAGCTGTATTGAATCTGCCTCCTTAGCACCCTCGTTAAAGTATTGCTTGGGAGTCTCCTAAGGTGGAGCACCCATTGGGACTATGACCAAAGAAAAAGGGGAGGATACTTACCTGTACAGTAACTGGGGTTCTTTGAGATGTTTTTCCCCTGTTGGTGCTTCACCACCTAACCTCCTTCCGCTCTGCTGCAGTCTGACTTCTGAGCTTTGTGGTTGAGAAGGAACTGGAATGGCAGTGGGTCCACCTTTCCCTATATAACATCACACTGGAGCACAAGGGTGTGTGTGGCAGAGGTGCAGACCCACAGACACTGATAATTAAAAATCTCCGATCAAGAGTGCATGGGTATGCACATATCCCGAGGTGGAGCATCCATAGGGACAAAACATCTAGAAGAACTCCAGTTACTGTTCAGGTAAGCAAGTGTTTTGTTGTAGTACAGTTGCACCCTAAACACCCCAACCAAGATTGTGGCCCCATATTCTTAGGCATTGCACATACACTTAGTGCAAACGATGCTGATCTGAAGAGGTTTCAGTTAACAATTCTATATTTCTCTGCAAAGTTTTATGTTATTAATACGTAATGTAAACAAGACATTATATGTCGTATTTTATTCTGAGGGTCATATTCTGTTCTTGACCCATCTGCAGAGTTAGCAGCAACATCAAGACATTTTCAGAAAAATATCTGTTCATAGTAACTTTTGTAAGGTACAAAAAATCTGACAGCTTCTTGCATCTTTTTTGACTATTCATGGTTTTAGAGATAATGAACTAAACAGGATGCTGTACTGGGGAGGGGCAGGCAGAAAAAAAAGGCAAGGCATTCCCTGCAGTGAGGAGTCTATATTCTAAATGGGTCTCCTACCTGGTTCTGAAGTGCTACCTCCAATGATTTAATGGATTTTTTTCATACTGTGCGGGAGGATTTTATGTTCTTTTGTGTATGGAAGAGAATGGGAATACAGCTATGAGATATGTCTTAATTATTTTCTCAACTGGTGCCAATATTAAGAGAACCGTATAAACTTACCAAGCATTAAATAAATTGTCTGATAAGTGTTGGGTTTGTGAGAGAGTATAAGCTTGACATGTATGAAGGATGAAGTAAAATGGAAAACATTGTTGTAGGAAGTTACAGCTTAAATTATATTTGAATGGAATAAATATAATGTACAGGCTATAATCCAGTATTACTGTAAAACCTTAGGGAAATCAGTAATAAGGTTCCTAAGAATGGAATAATCAGCCTCAGACATCTAGAAACTTGGTTTGGAGTACTGCAGCTGTTAAGGAATGGGAAGGCATGAATTTCACAACTCAAAAGGCTCTGCTAGCAGTCAATGTGCATTTCAGTTCTTGAGGTTACCAGCATTCTGTCAGCCATAAACTGGGGATACAGAAGTGTAGACTTTAAGTGGGAAATTGAATAGGAAATGAATACTGAAGGTTTACGTCTGTAAAGACACCTTTTAAAGAAAACTACAGCACTGCAGGGGGAAAGGGTAGGAAAATGTTCCTGTAGGAAGCACAGACTATAGTGTCATTCTTCTAGAAGGCATCGTAATTAGAAGAGCAGAGAGAGGTAAGGAAATCACAGAACAAACTCTTATTATTCCAGTTCAAGGAGCAGTGAGAGAGAGGTGTAGCATAAGGTTTTGATAGAGAAGTAAACCTAAAAGACACAGAAGAACCATGGTTATGCAGCAATAAACATCAATTCTTATAAACTGTAGAAGGGGCCATTGTATAGGGCATGTTGTACTTTGTGAGGTATTGGGAAGCCTTGACATGGGAGAGGTTTAAAAATATTAGGGTCAGTCAGCTGATCGGCATCACAGTCACTATGGCCTTATGAGCTAGAAATAAATAATTGTTTATTCTTGTGTTATGTAGCTGTTGTATGAGATTGCAATTACTGTACCAGTTAAAGAACATTTTCATTGTTAGAGAGCTGTGGACTCTGTTCTTTTTTTCAAATGTGGAATTTTGCATTTCATGAGCGTGGAAGTCTTCAGGTAAACTGTTTTAGAATTGGCAAAGAGTCCTGTAGCACCTTTTAGACTAACAGATGTATTGGAGCATAAGCTTTCATGGGTGAATACCCACTTCATCAGGTGCATGTAGTGGAAATTTCCAGAGGCAGGTATAAATATGCAAGCAAGAATCAGGCTAGGGATAACGAGGTTAGTTCAATCAGGGAGGATGAGGCCATCTTCTGGCAGTTGAGGTGTGAACACCAAGGGTGGAGAAACTGCTTTTGTAGTTGGCTAGCCATTCACAGTGTTTGTTTAATCCTGAGCTGATGGTGTCAAATTTGCAAATGAACTGAAGCTCAGCAGTTTCTCTTTGTAGTCTGGTTCTGAAGTTTTTTTGCTGCAGGATGGCTACCTTTAAATCTGCTATTGTGTGTCCAGGGAGATTAAAGTGTTCTCCTACAGGTTTTTGTATATTGCCATTCCTAATATCTGATTTGTGTCCATTTATCCTTTTACATAGTGACTGTCCAGTTTGGCCGACGTACATAGCAGAGGGGCATTGCTGGCACATGATGGCGTATATTACATTGGTGGACGTGCAGGTGCATGAACTGGTGGTGGTGTGGCTGATCTGATTAGGTCCTGTGATGGTGTCGCTGGTGTAGATATGTGGGCAGAGTTGGCACTGAGGTTTGTTGCATGGATTGTTTCCTGAGTTAGAGTTACTATGGTGCGGTGTGTAGTTTCTGGTGAGAATATGCTTCAGGTTGGCGGGTTGTCTGTGGGCGAGGACTGGCCTGCCTCCCAAGGCCTGTGAAAGTGAGGGATTGTTATCCAGGATGGGTTGGAGATCACTGATGATGCGTTGGAGAGGTTTTAGCTGAGGACTGTATGTGATGGCCAGTGGAGTTTTGCTGGTTTCTTTCTTGGGCTTGTCTCGCAGCAGGAGGCTTCTGGGTACACGTCTGGCTCTGTTGATCTGTTTCCTTATTTCCTTGTGCAGGTATCGTAGTTTTGAGAATGCCTGGTGAAGCTCTTGTAGGTGTTGGTCTCTGTCTGAGGGGTTGGACTACAACTACAGTAGCAACTACACACCGCACCATAGTAACTCTAACTCAGGAAACAATCCATGCAACAGACCTCAATGCCAACTCTGCCCACATATCTACACCAGCGACACCATCACAGGACCTCATCAGATCAGCCACACCATCACCGGTTCATTCACCTGCACGAAAGCTTATGCTCCAATACATCTGTTAGTCTATAAGATGCCACAGGACTCTTTGCTGCTTTTACAGATCCACACTAACATGGCTACCCCTCTGATGTTTTAGAATGTGTCTTTCTTTTAGAAAGAATATTTCTGCCAGCCTGTGCACAGCTATGTAGAGCCATTTAGCGATAATTGCTTTCCTGAGTGAGCCACATACATTTTGAAATGGGAAGTTAGCACTGCTAACCCCCATTAAAACACAGATTAATCTCCCACTAAACTGAGGATTTTTTTCATCATTCCGTATCATGCTATTTATAAAACTGTTCAGTTATAAAAAAGGATGCTGTAATTTAATAGACTAGAAAGACTCAGCACACTTCATTAAATTTCATAACATGCTCTGCTTTTCTTTGACACACAAATTATAGCAATAGTCACCTTTATGTTGTTCAAATTATGTGGGCTTTTGTCTTGTTGCTAGATGAAGATTTATATCTTAAATTTGATCCATAAAGGTCACACAGAGAATACAAAAGTGAAGCATTTTTATCTTTAAAAATACTACCAGTACTCTGAAAACTGTGTTAAGCATTCCTTTTAGCCTTTCAGAAAAAAACTTCTATTGTGGTTTTATTTGTGCAGAATAAACACACATCTCTTGATCTCTAGGCACCCTGATAAAAGTTACATTAAAAAAATCACTTTAAGACACTCTTCACGGTAGGGGTGTGTGAAGGCATACCCACTGGTGGCATTGTGTCTGAGGATGTTTCATGGCAAAGTTAACTCAGGTGATTGGCACCTGGTTATGGGTACTCAGGTTAGCCTAACCTGGATGTAAGCAGTTGCATGGCACAAGTAACTCAAGTGTAGTTTTGTCCTCATTAGTGCTGCTCTCACGTGTGTGTGTCACTAGGGCTTCTGTGGGCATATCCCATGATTATTTGTGTTGCAGTAAGCTAAGCTGCTTTGATTCTTTCCCAGTGAATTGTGGGAGAACTTGTCTGTCTTGGGCTTGCAGAGGGAATTGTGGGAGGTATTGGAGTTAGCTGTACTAAAGTAGTGTAGTCTGCTTCCTCACAGGAAAGTGGGCAGATTAGCAGCCAGAGTGAAAGCAGCACCCAGGTGTTAGTCTATAGTCCCAGATAGCCCACTAAACTCGAGTCAGAGGTTTTTGTGTAGGGATGAGAGAAGGGGTTGGATGTAACATCTGAGTAAGAGCCTGGGTTAACTCTTCTGTGAAAACATACCCTTACAGCCTTTCTTCACTGTGGAGTTAATTTGAGTTATAACTCGAGTTGTGCCCCCCCACACAACCTCTTAACTCGAGTGTCGTGGTGCATTTAACTCAAGATGGCTGGCCCTTTTGCAGGTACAACTCATCAGCTGTTTATAGAATCATTTTGTGTAGTTTGAGTGTTATTTCTCAGTGTGGCTGTTCTCACTCAAACTAGGCTAACTTGAGAGGACTTAAGTATACTTAACTTGAATTAATTCTGCAGTAGAGACATAGTGTTAACTTTGCTTCCGGGTCGTTGGAGTGGACACAGCAGAGGCACTGCTAACCCTTGCACAGGTTGAAATATGCACAACTCCTGACTCCAGCTCAGCTTTCTCATCTAATTTACTGGTGTTTCTAAAGTACCTCTCACCAGAGTATTTAGGTGCTGTACAAAGGTCATAGTGAGATCTGCCTAGAGGGAGTCACTTCTTCAGCTTACTCTTCAGATAAGACATTGGCTTCTGTCTGTTTTCGAGTATGCTGCTGGATTTTATTTTGTTTCGGTACTTGGGGATTACTCTGGAAAATAAACTAATCTTGTGGGTTCATTTAGACTAAGTGAGTCACAAGATTGCAGGATTCCTGAGAGAGTTTGAGCCTGTTCCAGGATCCAGCAGTGAGAGGGTAAAAATGGTACATCACAAAGAACTAACAGCTGATTAAAAATACCTTAGCGTATTTCTAATTACTTCGTTTCAATGTTTATCACTTTCACTAAATTGTTCTAACGCTTCTAAATATTATTTATTAATACTATGATTATTGTAGTAATTCCTAGCAGCAAATGAAAAATGGGGCTGCATTGTCCTAGGCACTGTACAAACGGAGTAATAGACAGTAATATGATACAGCTGCAACTTTTGCAAAAACCTAAAATATGAATTTCAAAACAAGTATAAATGGTTGGTTTTGTTTTTACTAACCATTCCTAATTAATAAGCTCAAGTCTTTGTGTTTTGGATTTCTGGCACTCCATTTCAGGGTGTAATGTCCACTTACAGCTCTGGGTATATGCTACTTAAAAAAAAATAATTAGACCTCGTTTTCAGAAGTGCTGAACACCCATAAATCCAATTGACTATAGTTGGAGTTGAGGGTGCTTAGCACCTCCAAAAATTGGGTCTCTCATCTCTATGTATTTTTAATTTTGATCTTTACTGAAAAATTAACTGCTTCACCCTGTGGTCTGCACATATGTCTATCCAATATGTCTGTTGTTAGTGTGCCAATTGTATGGTATTGAAGCATCATGGAGCCTGAACCATTGCCATTACAATCACAGTCTGCCTTGTAACTACCATTTTGTTTAAGTACACCAGGGTAGTGGAGGGAGAAGAGTGAGTTCCACATTCAGTCATTTGCTGGCAGTGGGGTCACAAGGGGGAGAGACCATGTCCCAGTGTGGGTACAAGTGGGCAGAAGAGAGAGCTGATTTAGTCATAAGTTTGGCATAAGGATGGTTGTTTTTGGGGAGGTGGGGGATCACACATTAAATACAAATCCAGTGGGGAAAATCAGAGCATTTTATAATTGAAGAGCACTTGAGACAGAGCTTTAAAAGATTTAAAAAATGTTTTGCATTGATCCTGTGATCCTGTACATGTGAAGTTCTTGTTGAATTGTCCTGCAGAATTAGGTCCATTTTAAATTTTTGCAGTGCCTTGAATCTTGAAAATAACATTCTTTTCATTTATCAGTTTCATTTTCTTTCGTTTTACAAACATTGATTTTATCCCTGTTTCAGATGGAGCTTGAAATTAGGTATTTTTTGTTTATTTTCTTCATCAGCTCTTCAAAATATGGTTTGTTAATTAACTGTTACTGCAGAACCTGTAATGGGAACTTAACTACCTCCCTTGGTTTATTTCAAGTGTAAGATAAATAAGGGCTATTCTTAATTTTAAATTACAGTAATGTTTATTTAGAATTCTGAGGATATATTTCTCATCAGACTGTATCAGTTTTAGTGTATGTGCAATATGGTAGATAATTCATTGGTCTATTAAGTAGTATTTGTGTTGTTCTATAATTTAGACATTTGTGTCAGTTCTGTGGCTTGATGCTAACAACTTGCATGGCTTGATGCTAACAACTTGCATGTCTTGTGTTCATCTATTTAACTTTAAATACTGTAAGCTATGAACATTGGTTTAATAAAACCTTAGTATCAAGATCATCTTGCAAATTAAGATTTTTTTCCATCCCATAATATTTTATCTTGATTCTGCAGGTGGTTTTGTGCTAGGAGTTTGACAAATCTTAGATTTTAATGTGATTGTCCTCATTCTCCTGGTATACCTGTAATAATTAAATGTAAAAATTATTTGCTTTATTTCCCATTCTAAGTAAAAGGAATATCTTATTGTAGTAAACAGCTTTCTTTGACGTTACAGTCATCACAGTATTCTCATGCTTGGCTTTCAAGCTTTCAGTGCAAGAGTGGCAGGAACTCTGAAAGCTAAAGAGTTGTATCCTCCCCACATGAGAAAATGGAAAATGTTGACCATGTAGTTTGAGTGGTGCATTCTGTTTTGCCCTCAACTGTCAGTTCCTTTTTTGCTGGGGGCGACTGAGGATCTCCCTCTGGCTGCCTGTGTGAGATTCAGCTGTTTAATAATTAATCCGGAGGTTAATTATTTCAATATTTTTGGTTTTCTTCTGTCAGAGTATTTAAATGGACTGAGTTGAGTCGATGCTTGGATGCTTGCTTTTGTACGTTTTCTATTTTATTTTTCAGGCAGGTTTCAGTTTCATGAGGTTGCATTGTGTCTACTACAAATATCTGGACAGAGATTCCTATGCTATCTTCTGGATGACATACTCTGAGGTTTAAAGGGTGTTTTCTACCAGATGGTCTTGGACATAACCTCTATTGTAATTAGTGGGTTTTGGTGATTTTAGCCTCCACAAATCTAAGGTTTATACATACCATTGGATTTCAGGGGTTCTACCATAAGTGTGTTTCTGTCAGTAATTATTTGGTCACTAATTATTTTGGCCCATCCAGAATTAGGTGGAAGATAGATCAGTTTTGCAATTTCCTTGATCGTTTAGTTCATACAAATTATTTTTTTATTTAATATCCCCTGTTAGTAAGTGCCCCACACTCTGGGCTTTTAAGGCAAATTTGATGAAATGATTCAAAACTTATCTAGCCCAGTTCTAATGTGTTTAACTTTGTGCATGGGAAAGTCTTTTGGGTCATTCACAATCTACTGGTGGATAGATACGCCTTGTTCTGTAGACTTCGATGATTGCTTCCCTGGGTTTTTGTGTATCACAGTGAAGTTCTTTTTTCCAAGCTCGATATTTGGTAGCCACCCAAACTTTTATTCCTTTGATACTAGACAATGGCACTGTTGTCATCAAATAAATTAAGTTTAAGGACTGTCTGGTTTAATTTCTTATTAATATAAACTAGATAACCTAGTCTTAGGACACACTGCTCAAGAAAGAGAAGCTTGCGTTGCACATCACAGTGATAATTCAATTGTAGTCTGATGCATGTGGCTATGCATGCATATTCACAAAGCAGTGTTGCTGGCATTTGTACTCAGAGGGGAGGATCAAACCCCATTTCACTATCTCAGCTTGTTTTCTGAAGTAGAGTGATCCAATCTACCTCATCTGTTAAGATTTTGTTTTTATTGGGATGTGACCCTTCTTAAACTTGGCCCAATTTGAAAGTCTTTTCTCATATAGAATGGTAGGCTCATGTCTTCTAAAACTACATAATTTTAAGAGTATTACAGTCCTCACTTTGCAGTTTAACTGTAAGCTAGCTGTTTTTCAGGGATAGGGCTTAGGAAAAGGGAGTCATAGTTGGCACCTGATAGCCTTGATAATGTCCTTTTTAAAAATCAAGTGACTTCCTTGAATATAATGAAACATCCATATGCAGAGTTTTTGAATTTCAGAGTAGTGCAGCTTGGTGTGATTAACGTTTTGTTAGTGAGGAAGTTTAAGCTGGAAATCTTACTGTAGTATTGTACTATAAATATGCAAATACATTTATGTAACTTATAAAAGAACATGTTTTGACTAAACTGATTATATAAGACCATTCTTTCTTGCAGTGTAGCAGAACTTTTATGTAACTTCAATTATTAAATATTATTCATATGAACAAAGTCTTTATTTCCTCATATTCTCCGAGCACAGATGTGTTTACTGGTGACCTTGCTGATGCAATTTGTTGTTTTAAAATCAGTGCAATTTGTTGTTTTAAAATCAGTCTTTTATTGAATGTTCTCATTTTCTTAATGTTCTTTGAAGTCAGAGGATATGAAGTACTGCAGCAACATCTGTTTTAATAGTATTGTTACTCTGTCTGAAGTGGCTAATGACTATGAGTCCCTTCCTCAGGACAGACTGTCAAAAACAGGACAGACACTCCAAACTGTTGGTAAGTTCTATAATTAGATTTCACCAACCCAGTGACAAAAGTGAACTCCTGGATGACTATAACAGTCACACGATGGAGTCACAGATGGTTGCCTTAGACTCTCTAGTATATCTTGCCGTCTAAGCAAGCTGGATGAATAAAAGTGATAAATGGTCACTTACACCAAAAATCCCACAATATTCAGGTTGTTTCCAGTCCCAAAAGGCTAGTCACTTACCCTAGATCAGTGATTCTCAACCTTTTTGGGTTCAGTACCCATTTGTAAATGTTTTTGGCCTGTTGTAACCCAGTAAATAGTTTGGGAATGGAGGCCCTGGAGCAGAGCCGTAACTATGAATTTTACTGTTCAGGGCGAGCAAGAATATTTGCACCCTCCTACCAGAGGTGATGCAGGGAGGGAGGAAGGGGGAACATGCCCCCCCACCCTGATTTTTTTTTGTTTTGTCCCCCAACCGAGCCAGGCTGGGTGGCCTGCTGAGGTGAGTCAGGGGGTGGAGGTGATGTTCCTTCCCTGAGCCCCACTGTGCCCTGCTGCACAGCATCATCGGCCTGAGTTGCCCCCACGGCTTTGCGCTCTGGGTGACTGCCCCTCTTGCCCTATCCTGATTGTGGCCCTGATCTGGGATCGTTTTGGTTGGATCCTGTCCTCTAGGGGGATTGGATCCTGCCCAGCATTCACGGCACAGTAACAGCTTCTGCAGCTACTGTGCTGCAGGGCTGGCTGGGCTTGGCTCTTTGCTCAAGGCATTGCAATTTCCAGGGTTGCAGTGCTGTTCAGGTTTGGTCCCGCCCACCTGACTGGGCCAAATTTGTGTGAGTGGAGTTTTGACCTGGCTCATGAGGTGCAGCGCCACTTGCTTAACTTTGATCTACCTGGACACCCATTGTCATGATGGTTGGGCTAAACCTGAGTGGTGCTGGGATCCCAGAGGTTGCTGTGCCTGGAGCAGGGAGGTGAGCCTAGCAACAGGAGCCACTGAAGCTGCCATGCAACCCTTTGAAACATTCTGGCGACCCAATGTTGGGTTGAGAAACCCTGCTCTAAATGTTATACCAAAGACAATGCCTATAGATAATTTATTACAGGATTGGCTAAAGGTTTATTAACTAGGAAAAAGAAATGAGAGAGTTATTTAGAGGTTGAAGGAAGCAAACATATATACAAATGAATTGCCATCTAAATCCTAGAAGTAACAGAGTTGTAGTGGTCTGTCAATTCAGTGTCTTTCAGGGCAGACCCAGGAGATAAACCCCAGGGATCTCTGGCTTCAGGTTGGTGTCTCTGGCTCTGTGAGAGTTCAGACAACAAAGAGATTGAAAATTTTCCTGAGTCTTCATTTTATTTTCTTCATTCAGCCCCAGTCCACCGGACAAGCTTCTTGCAGATAGCATTTCCAAGGCGCGATAGGGCCATTAACCAATCCTTTGTATTGCGGTGTTCCCTGATAGCTCATCTGATTTTGATAGTTTTTCTGCAGCAACTTACTTATATTATAAAGAGTCTAAACGCGAAATGCATTCTTATAAGACTATTACATATTTTGAGCAACACTAACACATAAGTAAACTGGTCTGGTCTCCAGCTATGAGTTTGTTAATTCTAGCTAATGCCTGCCTTGGCAAGAGCTGGCTCCTGGCCTGTGAGCATCACAAGGATAAGAAAATTATTTTAAAATAAGTAAATTAATTTAAGTAAACCACTGCTGAGATAGAGGTGTATTCTCTCTCAAACATGAATTTGCTGTGTGTTTTGAGGTAGGTATGAAGGTGATAAACCCAGTTATCTAGCAATTAGAATTGAAAAGGAAAAAAAAGGTTACTTTTAGTATGTAAAATTAGACAAATGTGTATTATCTTT
This sequence comes from Chelonia mydas, assembly GCF_015237465.2. Lineage (NCBI taxonomy): Eukaryota > Metazoa > Chordata > Testudines > Cheloniidae > Chelonia > Chelonia mydas. The sequence goes on from NC_051246.2 coordinate 75,875,927, forward strand.
TAAAAAGGATTCAGTGCATTAATCCCATTTTGGCACTAAATGTACATCCATTTAAAATGAAAGCTAAGTCCATTGACATTATACTTTTAATTTCTACATAATAACACAGCATATTTCCCCTAAAGTTCTTTTTTTATAGAATGAAGTTTTTCTTTAAACTAAAAATTAGTGCTAATATAATGGAGATACAACTTTAAAAATACAGGACATTAAAAATATTTTCACAGGATAAACTTTCCAGCAGCAGAACTCATGATATTACAGGAGTGATTTTTACTTTGCTGACCATAGAATCCTCCAGGGAAAAGAAACTAAATTGATATAACCCATTGAAAACTTGCTAAAAGAGCTGCTATTAGAGTCATGTCAAATTTGAGGACTAAAGTGTGTGTTTTTAAAATAAATGATTAATCTTCAGAAAACCTCACTTTCTCCTTCAAATGCTATGCCCCCCTCTCCCCCGCCCTCATGGTCTTCACCAAGGGCATATAAGGGTGAAGCACACTGGCTGCCATTCAGTTCTTTTTTGCCACCTCAGGCCTTAGAGATGGATCCCTGACTGTCTGTGAGACTGCCAACCTTTGTCTGCTAGTTATTTCTCAGTAGTTTTACAGTTCTGTAGTTTATACTTTAGAGCTTAGTTAGTAGGTAGATACCTGTTTGCCTATTGCAGTCATTAGTACTTTAGAAATTAATTGCTGACATGATGGCATCGTCAGGTTCTCTTGGATTTAAACACTACCCGTCATGCGAGGGAACTATCCCAGCCTTGGATGGACACTCGAAGTGCCTCTGTTGTCCAGGAGAATCTCACATTCCCAGCAAATGTGCAGTTTGTAAGTCTTTCAGTTCTTGTGTCAGGTCTTCCTGATGATTAAGTCCTGGTGAGACCTGCTTGTGAACCAAGCTCATTAGACCCCGGTAGTGAGCTGTAGTTCACGAAAGCTTGTGCTCAAATAAATTGGTTAGTCTCTAAGTTGCCACAAGTACTCCTTTTTCTTGGTGCTACAAACTTACTCTAATTGTGAGCTCTACTGTAAACAGTGAGTGAAAGTTCATAAGATATTACAGTAACCTGTAATAACACATGTTGATGGGAAAAGGTGCAAAAGTGAGACAGGAAGACTGAATTAGTCCAAACAAAAACACCTACTGATATAACTCAAAGACTGTGTTAAGATCATGCTTGGTAAACAAGAAAAGCATGGAAGCAGAAATCAGTGAACCAAAATTGGTGTGTTAGAAACCAGGCCTAACAGGTTAACCAAATAATAAGATCCACTATTCAGGCCATGACTCCCCTTTTGAGGTCCTCAAAAAGAGACTATTTTGGGAAAAGTTGGCTACTGCAATGCTAGCTGACTGAAAGACAAGAGAAGGGAGCCACCTTCCATGTCCTGAGAGCCAGACCCTTAGAATCATAGAATATCAGGGTTGGAAGGGACCTCAGGAGGTCATCTAGTCCAACCCCCTGCTCAAAGCAGGACCGATCCCCAACTAAATCATCCCAGCCAGGGCTTTGTCAAGCCTGACCTTAAGAACTTCTAGGGAAGGAGATTCCACCACCTCCCTAGGTAACGCATTCCAGTGTTTCACCACCCTCTTAGTGAAAACGGTTTTCCTAATATCCAACCTAAATCTCCCCCACTGCAACTTGAGACCACTACTCCTTGTTCTGTCATCTGCTACCACTGAGAACAGTCTAGAGCCATCCTCTTTGGAACCCCCTTTCAGGTAGTTGAAAGCAGCTATCAAATCCTCCCTCATTCTTCTCTTCTGAAGACTAAACATCCCCAGTTCCCTTAGCCTCTCCTCATAAGTCATGTGTTCCAGTCCCCTAATCATTTTTGTTACCATCCACTGGACTCTTCCCAATTTTTCCACATCCTTCTTGTAGTGTGGGGCCCAAAACTGGACACAGTACTCCAGATGAGGCCTCACCAATGTCGACTAGAGGGGAACGATCACGTCCCTCGATCTGCTGGCAATGCCCCTACTTATACATCCCAAAATGCCATTGGCCTTCTTGGCAACAAGGGCACACTGTTGACTCATATCCAACTTCTCGTCCACTGTAACCCCTAGGTCCTTTTCTGCAGAACTGCTGCCGAGCCATTCGGTCCCTAGTCTGTAGCGGTGCATTGGATTCTTCCGTCCTAAGTGCAGGACTTTGCACTTGTCCTTGTTGAACCTCATCAGATTTCTTTTGGCCCAATCCTCCAATTTGTCTAGGTCCCTCTGTATCCTATCCCTACCCTCCAGCGTATCTACCACTCCTCCCAGTTTAGTGTCATCTGCAAACTTGCTGAGGGTGTAGTCCACACCATCCTCCAGATCATTAATGAAGATATTGAACAAAACCGGCACCAGGACCGACCTCTGGGGCACTCCACTTGATACCGGCTGCCAACTAGACATGGAGCCATTGATCACTACCCGTTGAGCCCGACAATCTAGCCAGCTTTCTATCCACCTTATAGTCCATTCATCCAGCCCATACTTCTTTAACTTGCTGGCAAGAATACTGTGGGAGACCGTATCAAAAGCTTTGCTAAAGTCAAGGAACAACACGTCCACTTCTTTCCCTTCATCCACAGAGCCAGTTATCTCGTCATAGAAGGCAATTAGATTAGTCAGGCATGACTTGCCCTTGGTGAATCCATGCTGACCGTTCCTGATCACTTTCCTCTGCTCTAAGTGCTTCAGAATTGATTCCTTGAGGACCTGCTCCATGATTTTTCCAGGGACTGAGGTGAGGCTGACTGGCCTGTAGTTCCCCGGATCCTCCTTCTTCCCTTTTTTAAAGATGGGCACTACATTAGCCTTTTTCCAGTGATCTGGGACCTCCCCCGATTGCCATGAGTTTTCAAAGATAATGGCCAATGGCTCTGCAATCACATCTGCCAACTCCTTTAGCACTCTCGGATGCAACGCATCCGGCCCCATGGACTTGTGCTCGTCCAGCTTTTCTAAATAGTCCCAAACCACTTCTTTCTCCACAGAGGGCAGGTCACCTCCTCCCCATGCTGTGCTGCCCAGTGCAGTAGTCTGGGAGCTGACTTTGTTCGTGAAGACAGAGGCAAAAAAAGCATTGAGTACATTAGCTTTTTCCACATCCTCTGTCACGAGGTTGCCTCCCTCATTCAGTAAGGGGCCCACACTTTCCTTGACTTTCTTCTTGTTGCTAACATACCTGAAGAAACCCTTCTTGTTACTCTTAACATCTCTTGCTAGCTGCAACTCCAAGTGTGATTTGGCCTTCCTGATTTCACTCCTGCAAGCCTGAGCAATATTTTTATACTCATCCCCGGTCATTTGTCCAATGTTCCACTTCTTATAAGCTTCTTTTTTGTATTTAAGAGCAGCAAGGATTTCACTGTTAAGCCAAGCTGGTTGCCTGCCATATTTACTATTCTTTCTACACATCGGGATGGTTTGTCCCTGTAACCTCAATAAGGATTCTTTAAAATACAGCCAGCTCTCCTGGACTCCTTTCCCCCTCATGTTATTCTCCCAGGGGATCTTGCCTATCAGTTCCCTGAGGGAGTCAGAGTCTGCTTTTCTGAAGTCCAGGGTCTGTATTCTGCTGCTCTCCTTTCTTCCTTGTGTTAGGATCCTGAACTCGACCATTTCATGGTCACTGCCTCCCAGGTTCCCATCCACTTTTGCTTCCCCTACTAATTCTTCTCGGTTTGTGAGCAGCAGGTCAAGAAGAGCTCTGCCCCTCGTTGGTTCCTCCAGCACTTGCACCAGGAAATTGTCCCCTACATTTTCGAAAAACTTCCTGGATTGCCTGTGCACCACTGTATTGCTCTCCCAGCAGATATCAGGGTGATTGAAGTCTCCCATGAGAACCAGGGCCTGCAATCTAGTAACTTCTGCGAGTTGCCGGAAGAAAGCCTAGTCCACCTCATCCCCCTGGTCTGGTGATCAATAGTAGACTCCCACCACGACAACACCCTTGTTGCTCACACTTCTAAACTTAATCCAGAGACTCTCAGGTTTTTCTGCATTTTCATACTTGAGCTCTGAGCAGTCATACTGCTCCCTTACATACAGTGCAACTCCCCCACCTTTTCTGCCCTTCCTGTCCTTCCCGAACAGCTTATATCCATCCATGACAGTACTCCAGTCATGTGAGTTATCCCACCAAGTCTGTTATTCCAATCACATCATAATTCCTTGATTGTGCCAGGACTTCCAGTTCTCCCTGCTTGTTTCCCAGGCTTCGTGCATTTGTATATAGGCACTTGAGGTAACCTGCTGATTGCCCCTCTTTCTCAGTATGAGGCAGGAGCCCTCCCCTCTCACGCGCTCCTGCTCGTGCCTCCTCCCGGTATCCCACTTATCCACTTACCTCAGGGCTTTGGTCTCCTTCCCCTGGTGAACCTAGTTTAAAGCCCTCCTCACTAGGTTAGCCAGCCTGCTTGCGAAGATGCTCTTCCCTCTCTTCGTTAGGTGGAGCCCGTCTCTGCCTAGCACTCCTTCTTGGAACACCATCCCATGGTCAAAGAATCCAAAGCCTTCTCTCCGACACCACCTGCGTAGCCATTCGTTGACTTCCACGATTCGACGGTCTCTACCCAGGCCTTTTCCTTCCACGGGGAGGATGGACGAGAACACCACTTGCACCTCAAACTCCTTTATCCTTCTTCCCAGAGCCACGTAGTCTGCAGTGATCCACTCAAGGTCATTCTTGGCAGTATCATTGGTGCCCACGTGAAGAAGCAGGAAGGGGTAGCGATCTGAGGGCTTGATGAGTCTCGGCAGTCTCTCCGTCACATCGCGAATCCTAGCTCCTGGCAAGCAGCAGACTTCTCGGTTTTCCCGGTCAGGGCGGCAGATAGATGACTCAGTCCCCCTGAGGAGAGAGTCCCCGATCACCACCACCCGCCTCCTTCTCTTGGGAGCGGTGGTCGTGGAACCCCCAACCCTAGGACAGTGCATCTCATGCCTTCCAATCGGCGGAGTCTCCTTCTGCTCCCTTCCCTCAGACGTATCATCTGGTCCACTCTCTGCATTAGTACCGTGGAGAGAACATGAAAACGGTTACTCACCTGTATCTGCCCTGCTGGTACATGGACGTTCCCCTTTTTTCTTCTGGAGGTCACATGATGCCAAATTTCTTCACCATCCTTCTGTCCCTGATGTGCAGCCTGCTCTGAATCTTCAGAACCTTGTGCCCGTAGAAGCCTATCCTGACATCCGTCCAGGAAATCTTCAGTTTCTCTTATGCAACGCAGGGTCGATACCTGTTGCTCCAGACCTTGAACCTTCTCTTCCACTATGGAGACCAGCTTGCACTTTGTACAGACAAAGTCGCATCTGTCCTGTGGAAGAAAGACAAACATAGCACATCCAGTACAGGTCGCAACAGCTGAACACCCCCCATCCATATTACCTTCCTTCTATGAGCTTCCTCAGGAGTTGTAGTAATTACTCAGAGAATCCAGCAAGATGTAAGCCTCAGTGGGCTCTCCCCAGGCGAACTCCCAGGTAAACTCCTTTTGTTAGCTGCTCTGCTGTTCGCTGCTTAGGTGGTTCGCAACTGGCGAACCTTCTTCATCCTAATCCCGAGAGATGTCCTGGCCAGGCTAAGATGGAGAAAGGGGCCCAGATAACTTCACCACTTCTACTGGCTTTGGCTAAATTCTGAACATCATCTGGGATGTGAGACAACACTGCTGTAAGCCTGTGACCAGAAAGAGGCAGCTAAAAGCAATACCCTAAACAGCCCAGTGCTGGTACAAGTCGACAGGTTGTGGATTGGCTGATAAGACTGTTTGCTGTGCCTGTGTTTTTTTTAGTGGTGAGGTTGAAAGCAAAAGTCAACACCAGACACAGAAGCAGATTTTCTATCTCTGCTATTCTTTTCTCTCCCCTTTTGTGTATGTTTGTCTTGCTTTGTCTTTTTTAGGAAACAGTATCAGACTTCAACAAGAACAGCTCCAGCCCATTTCAACTAACTTACTGTCTTAATTCTGGCATTTCCTAACTTTTGAGTACTTAACTTTGCGACATTGATAATGTTCCTTAACATAATTTTGGTGTGTCATATTCTAGATTTTAAAAAAGCTAAACTAAACTAAACTAAAAAAACAAATTCCAGTATATGCCATCAATGAAACATGGGTCATCAGCAGTGTTGGAACCTTGAGACCCACCGTGCATACCTCTACCACTTGAGCTAATGGAGTAAATGCTAGTAATAATAGGTTGTCATTGTCTGTGTGGACCAGCACTAGAGGGCGATGAGGCACATGTTTTGCCAGTGGGTTACATGTATATTTGCTGACAGCCAAGGAATGGTGAGACTCAGGAATCTTAAATTACATTTCAGGGACTTTTATCTACATCTCCTTGCCTCCTGGCAGCTGATTGGTGTGCGTCACACAGGGTTTGGCCAGGGTGTTTGCAGTTCTGGTGTCATGTCACCGAAAAGATCATTTGATTGATTTGCAACTTCTGCTGCCACTGGGGATCTGGTAGGATTAGAGACTCTAGGGTACCACATGACATGAACAGAGGATTGGGCTGTGAGTTCAGGAGTGTGTACAGAATATGCCCTCCTTGCTTTGAGGTTATCCTGAGTTGGCATGGAAGAGGGGCATGTTCTGGAACCAGTTGATGCCCCTCTTACACTCTTTGGCAGCCAGGGAATAGCCACTGGACATGATTATTGTTCACACAGGTCAAAACGATGTAGGATTTTGTAAAGGGGTTGACTTGATCATCAGGGCAAAGAGGGATTGGTGTGGATTCAAGACCTTTTTCCAGGTGTGATTAATTGATCTAAAATGCTGTAGAGAATGATATAGTGGGAAGCCATCGAGCCTCTGGGTTGATAAAGCCAGAAGGTGTCTGCATAGGGAGGCGGCTAAATTTGTATGCGAGCGGGGATGATCAGTAACTATCCATCAGAAAATATTGCATTGGACACTTGAGTTATTCAGGGACGATGGGGTACACCCCTATCTAACCAGTGAACAGATCTACTTTGGCCATTATTAGGAAGGGAACTGTTAACTACCTGGAACCCAGGTGGGAATGAGAGGGAGGCAGCTATGCTAACTGCTGGTGCCTCCTTGTCGCAGGTGTCCAGTGCAAGTACTGTATGGATTTGATTGCAGGGGCGGAGGGGGCATGGTGAAGCGGAAGAAGTCTGGTTCCCTGAGAAATCAGAAATGTAAGTGGATCTGGAAAAGGAAACTGGGGAATGAGGGGTTGGGGCTCCTACTGTCTGATACCGTGAGTAGACAGCCCCCTTCCCTCTGATCCCCCTTTAACTCATATGAGAGGAGAGTAGCAGACTGGGACTAGGTAAGAGGGAGGACAGCTGATGGCAGTCCTCCCCAAGAGATGGAAACAATTAAGGAAAGCATGGTCCTGTACTGTTCAAATTATTGCCTGGTTTTTCCCAATTGAGGTTGTGACCTAATTAAACCAAATCAGTTGCTCCTTGTTTTTCTTCCTGTGTGACCAGGAGACAAACAGCTGGTTCCTTATCCTCTTTTGCTAGTCCTATCCCTGTGAGACAAGGTGGTCCCTTAGAATATGTGTTAACTATTTGTGCTAAACAATCTGTTGCACCTTCTCTTTATCTGTGACACTCTGAGTACATTTCCCAGACCGGAAGAAGAGCTCTGTGCAACTTGAAAGCTTGTCTTTCACCAACAAAAGTTGTTCCAGTAAAAGATATTACTTCTTTCACCTTGTCTCTGTAATATCCTCGGACCAACACAGCTACAACAACACTGTAAACAGTCATGTTTCTGGTTTTTATCCAGCTTCTCTTAAGAGGCGTAAAGCCTTTATATAAATAGGTCAAACACAAAAAAAACCCCTTGTATTATTTACTTTAGAAAGTTATAGATTGTCCACAAACTTCAGTTAGTTTTGCAGCTGTTGTTCAGTTTTTGTTTTAAGAATGACATTAACTTTTAACCTGTGTTCCCCTAGAAGTCCTGTTTATATTTTGTGGAACATATAAATAAGCATTTGTCAGTCACCATTCAGTTATTTGTCTTGTCTTGGAAAGGAATTGACCAGATTGCTTTTAGAACAGAAACACTAATTTCTGGGTCTCTTATCTCTCCAAACAACTCTGTATCTTCCAAGAGCAGTTGTCTTTATCACTTAATGAAGTTGGAGGATCAAAGCCAACCAGTACAGCTGGTAGCAGTGGCATTAGCCATAGCATTTTATGCTAACTTTCTCTTCTATTCCAAAGTGTGTGTATTCCAAGCTTCACTTCCTATGGTTGATGTCCAAATTCCTGCAGGACAATAAAACACATTGGTTAAACTTACCCTAAATCAATTGTAACTTAAAACATTGCAATCTTTTTAGCTGTATTTTGAAAGTTAAGACTGACAGTGTAACTTCAGTTTGCACCTTGTTAGGAGTTGCTTTTGCAACACAATTGAGGATGAAGTGATTGTCCTTACTTTCAATTTTCTGGATTCTGTCATCATCTTCTTTGACCCAACAGTATTTATATGCAATTTATAGTATGGTAAAGTACAATGCTGCACTTTGTCCATAGCGGGTCATGGCTTAATGACAACAAAATATTCCAAAATAATATTTCCAGATTTTCTCATATTGTGTTCTTCAATTAGATACTAACATGATCCACTTCATTTTGAAAAGTATATGCTATTCCATATTTTTGTGGGAGTCTTAAAATATAATTTAGATACAAATAAGTATTTTTATTCATTCAGACCATGTTTTGGTTAATTTAAATAGCATGATTGAAATGTTTGTCAACTATAAGTTATAGTCTTTTTAGGTAAAAAGCTTTTGTTAGTGGAGAATTTGGTTCCTTAAAAAAAGGGGGGGACTACAGTGACATAAAATTACTTTAATTTTAAAATCACAGTATTTTCTTGATTAGGTGAAGAAAACAGGAAAAGTAATTGCATGAAATATATGAACGCAGTTGTTACGGCTGCTGGTTCTTGCCCTGTGAAACTCGTACTTCCGTTGCCACACATGCACACACGCACATAATGTCTTAATATATAAAAAAGACTACTCTTAATTAAGATATTAGATTAAAAATTAATGATAATCAGGTAATATTACTGTATCTTCTTTGGTGAAAAATGATCGGCTAACTGTAGTACCTTTAAATAATAATTCTGAGTATTTACATCAGATAACTTCTATATAAGGTAACTCTTTATCAAATATAAGGATACCTAATCTCATCTCTTCTTTTCCCCCTACTTAGTTTTATTATATTAGAGTAGATGGTAACTGTTATCCTGATGGCAATGGTATTCAGCTGCTTGCTAGGGCTTAGGCCATCTGGTTTAATTCACTCATCCATGATCCTCACCAAAAGATAACAGTTCTCGACTCTGAATATGAGATTTATCTAAATTGTGTCTTTTTGGTTTTCACACTACTTCATTCTAGGTTCTTATTTTTCCCATTTCTAACTTCTCCCCCCCCCCCCCCCAAAAAAAAAAAAAATTATACTTACACAATTCACTGCCGAAAGCATAGGGAAGGACTAAATCAGCTCTGTATTATATAATCCTCTATTATGCAACATTGCCAATTCCACTTAACACCTCGTTACTTGAGATATTCTACCCAAATGAGATTAAAATTTCTAATCTCTGTTCCAGATTAATAGTACTCACCATGTTAATGATAGCTGTTTCTGGTTGTGTTCTATCTGTTTGAGCCCAAATAGGTTTTGGTTACTCTTGTAAACAATATCCCATTAGGATTCATGGTTCCTGTGGCCAGCTCCACTGCCAACTCTCATTTCCTGCCTTATCCTTCAGTCAAGCTACTCTTACGTTCTTCTGCTGCAGTTTAATAGCAATACAATCTACTGGGATAAGACACTTCTGTCCATGCCCTGCTGGATGTAGGTTCCAGAAATTCCTTACACTTCGGCACCTTTCTGAGAGTTTATAGATTTCTCTTTTCTTTTTTATGGCATCTGCATGAAATTACTCATAGAACAGTAATCTTAACACAATAAATTTTATTAATGACAGAGAAAATAGAATTGAAACAGAAGAAAAATTGGCTTAAGATATCTAGATTTATATTTCTCATCAGCTAAACTGGATAAGGCATTTTCAATTTAATTGCAGATATAAAAAGAAACATGAATATCTTATCTTTTGAAAACAATCCCTTTCTCTGATGCCTTTGGTCAACTTGTTAAGTTTCTGTTACTGTGTCTGCTTCCATGCCCAGGTATACCTATCCTGGTTGACCTGGGGTAAGTGACTGGTCCTTTGGTACTGGGGGTAACCTGAATATTATGATGTTTTTTGGTGTAAGAAACCATCTATCACAGTGGCAGGCTTTCCTGAGTAGCAAGATAGATTGGAGTACCCAAGGGGAATATATATGTATGTGTGTGTGTGTCTCCCTATTAAGTGCCTGAAGAATTCACACTTATTGGTTGTTGAAATTTAAGTATAGAACACGCAATCAGTTTTGGGTTCGTGCCGTGTCTTGACAGTCTGCCTCAGGTTAGCACTCATGGCCATGAACTACTCCAGACAGCGTGACAGTGACCTTTTAAAAAATTCATTTATTAATTTTTCTTACTGTAAAACAAAAGTTATGGACAAACCCTATATCCTGTCAAAATTCCCATTAGCCCTGTTGATAATTCCTGATACATTTCAGCTACACGTGTTTTTGACTTGATCATCTGTATCTATCCTTTAAAGATCAGCCTACTTTGTACCTCTTAGCCCTAGCTCTTGAAAAAAAGAAAGCATACCTCCTTATTTGGGCTGTTTTCTATTTGTGTGATAATTTCATTAATATTCTGAGTACCTTAAGATAGAAATATCCACTGGTTTTATATAGTCTGTAAATCACCATATATACAATGCAATAAAAATGTATGCTCAAAACTAGAATGCAATAAAATTAGGGTAGTTAGAATCAGTCACTTATACATTGTTGCAACACATACGTAATTACAAATAAAAAAAATCTTTTGGAGGGGGAGACAATTTGATAACTATTTGATAATTTGACAGATCTGTCTCAAAAACTGAATATTTATTCTCTGCCTTTCAGAGAGGTCACAAACTGATCTCTGTCTCAGAAGTTGCATGTGTGGAATTTGAAAAACCACTTTAGCGATTCTACTGAAAGTATTGGAAAAGAGCTGTTTTGGAATGAGCTTCCATTTATGTAATGGAAGCATACTGGCAGTGAGCCTCTATAACTGTCCGTTTATGCTAGATGGTGTGACACACGTTCCTTGTTTATTTCCTTGGTATAATTTGACTAGAATCGTTGAATCTGTCCATTCTTCCTGATTGGCTTCCTATACAAAAGTGACAGTATCACTGTAAACAACGAGGAGTCCGTTAAAGATTAACAGGTTTATTTGGGCATAAGCTTCCGTGGATAAAAACCCCACTAAATCTGTTCGTCTTTAAGGTGCCAACGGACTCCTTGTTGTTTTTGTGGATGCAGACTAATGCTGCTACCCCTCTGATACTTAGTATCAGTGTAGCAACTTAAAGCTTTAAGGAGACTTTTCCAAATACTGCATCTGTTTGTTCAGTGCACTAAATCAGTTGTCTGAGAGAGAAATGTTGATTACCAAAACAAAAACAGACCTCATAGAAGCAGTTTATTCTCAAACAGTTTCTTGAATTTAGAAATACTTTCTTTTGTGTGAAGTTACCTTTACATTTCACAGTAAGTTTAGCACTGCCGAATTGAACCTGTTAAATTATTTTTCTTTCCTTGAGTACAATAAATAGTTATGGCACAATTTTGAAATAATGTACTGGCTCTGCTTTTAACATCTTCTCTCAGTTTTTCTTAAATTCTATTCTACATGGTTCCAACCATAGCCAACCACAAGTGTACCATAAAGTCTCTATGAAAAATATTTTCAAACATCAAAATGGATCACACTCTTAATTTATTTGGTTTCTTATCTGTGCCCAGTGGATTTAATTAATTAATTACCATATTTTTAATAAATACACAGCACACTTTTAATGTTTGTATTGAGTCATTATGATTTCTTGTTAGTAATATCTAACTTTGTGGTAATTAGTAATGGCTAATTTTAAGTGTGTCCTTTTTTTCCTGTGATATTGATGAATTATTTACCCGAGATGTTGTGGTGCCTACTGTAGATCATTCAATATTCCACTGACAAAAAAACCATCCTAAAAGTACAAGAATGCATGTTTTTGTTTACTGAGTCCAACAGTTTATTGTACCTAGTTTCCTCTAGCTCTTGGTCTAATCCTACTTTTCTCTGTTAAGAGTGATGGGGTGGTTACGGAGTAGTTTAAAACTTATTTGTTTTATCAGGAAGGTCTGATCTTCTAAATTCCCATTGCTTTCTCTTTTCTCGTCTATGGATGTTTAAAAGACAGTTCTGAGTCACACATCAGCATTGGCCTTGCACTAGAAATCTAGTGACTAGTTTTAGCTTCTGCAGTGAGTCATCAGGGATCAGATGTAGATAAGGAAAGTGTAGCTGACAGGTTTGAAACTGTTCATAGCTTTAAAAAATGCACACGTATAAAGCCTAAGTGAGTTTAGATCATTCAGGTATATTTTTTTTAATTTGTCTTTCAGAAATCCTTTACACCCCTGTAAATGTCAAACATTGAATAGCTGTATTTTTTGTCTGTCTAGAGCATATATCAGTATTGTATAGACATTAGAAATGGACAAAAACATGCTTGATTAAAATAAGAAGTGAACTAAACTTTTACCCATCTCTTTAACTGAATTATATCTGAATCTTTACATCCTACCCTCTGCCCCCTCACCTTTCGATAGCTGAATCTGGCCTCCTGTTGCATTTTGAGGATTTCCTATTAGTGATGCTGTCAAGTGCTCAGCGTTCCCAGGAAGTCTCAAATATCTCACTCTAAGGCTTACAGTATATGCTGCACACCTTTGGATATCACAGCTGGGGAAGGGAGATCAAAATTCAAAAAGGAAAAAACATTTTCAGTATTGCTGCAACTTGTTTCTCTTGGGAGGAAAGTGCAGAGTCTCTCCCATCCTCAGGCTCCTACTTTTGTGGATTCAAGAGGCTGAGGAGCTTCTCCAAAAAAAAGTTCTGCTATAACCAGAGTGAAGGAGGAATTTTCTCTACAATTGAGGCAATACAGTATGGAAGAAAAGGTGAGTATTGGGAGGCTAGATCTCCTTTAAACAGTTACTTAATTTTGATAAGCATCCAAACTTAGCCTCTGAATACTTTTGCGTTTTGCCCATCAATAACTAGAGGGCCAGCCCCTGGACAAGTAACATAAAATCTTGTACTTTTATTAACACAGAAAAGTAAAATCTACTGTATAGTGAAGAACATGTACCAAACATAACATTATCTTTCCGATCTTTTGGAACAATTAATTGTAGGAATCTTGGGATTTTTTTTTTTTTTTAACAATAGATTGGTGTGCTCAAAGGTACATTTTTGGGGAGAGATCATGACTAGACTAGTACTCATCTTGAGCATCACACTTCTTTAGAATTTAGAAATTCCTTAATTTTCAAGTAATTTGAAAGTTCTCTCTCAGGTATCAGACTACAGGAAAGTGTAGCAGTAATAATAATACATGGGTTCTATATAATACTTTTTATCAATAGATCTCAAACTGCTTTGCAACGGAAGTCAGTATTATCTCTATTTTACGAATAGGGAAATTGACGCACAGGGGGGAGTGACTTGCCCAAGGTCACCCCGCAGGCCAATGACAGAGCTGAGAGTAGAACCCAGTCCAGTGCTTTAAAAACTGGCCAATTAATAATAATTTAAATTTAATTCAGTTTTCCTAACCAATGTGGACTGAGGGGTTTTTTGATCCTTGAGATGCTAGTTAAACAGTACAATAGATTACTTTGTACCTTACCCAAAGCTTCTTTCTAACATTGTACTCAGACCAGAAACTGCTTGTTAACACCGGTAGGGAAAACCGTGGCAAATCCTGACACCAGAAGCTAGCCAATTTACATCAAGAAAATGAAAATTTTGTGTGTTGTAAAACCAAGTTTTTATAAATACCTAGAGGCAGATCCTCTAGCATTTCATTTCGGTGTGTTAAAATTTTAATAAATATGTAAAATGTTAAAAGGTAGAAAACAGAGATCAGTTTAAAAGAACCTCGCAAATGTAAACAGGAATATTACTGTCCATTTACTATAAAAGTAAATGAGTTCAATGAAATTCCAGCTAATCCCTTTTTTTTTTCCTCCTGGTATTTAATAATTAATTTGGTAAATATTCATCTGATATATTCAAAGTGTCAAACATGTATTGCATGTATAACACTAGTATTGTGCCATTAAAACTAGTTTCAAGGAACAGAGAATTTGGCAAATAGTAGAATATAATGAACAGTAAAAAAATGTTAAAATAAACTTGTTCTTATAACTTTATTAGTTTCCAGGGAATCTGTCAGGTAAAATTTCCTCTTTAAGAGTAATAGTGTTAATAGGGCGTTTGTATTTCTATTTTATATGAAGGAGAGCTAAGCTTGAATTATGACTATTAGTATAGAACAGTGGTTCTCAATCATGGGTCCGGGGCCCCCTGGCGGGGGCTGCAAGCTGGTTTCAGGGGATCCGCCAAGAATTGCTGGTGCTAGACTCACTAAGGCCCAGGGCTGAAAGCTGAAGCCCCACCATGCAGGACTGCAGCCTGGAGCCCTGAGCTCCAGCACCTGTGGCTGAAGCTGAAGCCTGAGCAACTGAGGCTATGTCTACCCTAAGCAGCTTTTAGCGACGTGGCTGTGTCGCTACAGCCATGCCGCTAAAGGGCGCGCACTGTAGCTGCTGTTTGTCGGCTCTTCTGCTGACAAAAAACGTCCGCCCCCAACAAGCAGCGTTAGCACTGTTGGGAGGAGAGTGCTCCCGCTGAGAAAGCACTGTTCACACCGGAACTTGTAGTTGGCAAACCTTTTGTCTTTCGGTATGTGTGTGTTTTTTTAACACCTCTGAAAGACAAAGAGTTTTGTTGTTCAGTTGTCAGTGTAGACATAGCCCTGGTTTCGCGGTGCCCCTTCTGGCATGGGCCCCCAGGCAGTTGCCCTGCTTCCTACCCTTTAATGCCAGCCATAGCTTTTATATGGAGAAAAACAATTGTGGTACAGGTGGGCCATTTTTGTAGCATGTTGGAGGGGAGGGCCTCAGAAAGAAAAAGGTTAAGAACCCTTGGCCAGTTACGACTGAAAGTCCAAAATGGCTTAAATATCTTGCTGCATGGCTTAAAGTTATTCAGTGTGTGCTGCACATCTCAGGCCTTCTGTAATTTTTTACAGATCGTTCCAGATCGCATTCATAGATCTAAAAATAACAAAAGAAAAAAAATGTGAAAGCAGGATAATATTTGACAGCTTTTCCAATTTTTTCAGGCTGGGAATTATTTCACGGTTCTCTTGCTAAAGCTGTAGCTGCCAGCTGAGCACTGACAAATTCATAGATGGAAACCAGACCAGCTCACTTGTATATTAGTACTGTTCAAGGTAGGAGTTGGAGTAGTAAGAACGTGTTTAGTGTTTAGACTTTATAAAATGCTTGTAAGTTGCTGCATGCGTTAATCTTACTTGCAATGTCTGCATCCTGTGCTGTAAGGTAATATGTCAGTTTTGCTTTATAATTGTAAAAATGTGCCTGCTCTGAACTTACGAAGTGTAGTTGTAGCTGTTTTGGTCCCAGAGAGACAAGCTTGGTGAGATAATATCTTTTATTGGTCCAACATCTGCTGGTGAGAGAGACAAGCTGGTCCAATAAAAGCTATTACCTCACCCACTTCCTCTGAACTTGTAAACCTAGGTAGGAAAAGTGGTTTTCCCACCCATCCGAAGAACTATCAAAACTGAATGGGCCATTGTGGAACATAGAATCATAGAATATCAGGGTTGGAAGGGACCTCAGGAGGTCATCTAGTCCAACCCCCTGCTCAAAGCAGGACCGATCCCCGACTAAATCATCCCAGCCAGGGCTTTGTCAAGCCTGACCTTAAAAAACTTCTAGGGAAGGAGATTCCACCACCTCCCTAGGTAACGCATTCCAGTGTTTCACCACCCTCCTAGTGAAAAAGTTTTTCCTAATATCCAACCTAAATCTCCCCCACTGCAACTTGAGACCACTACTCCTTGTTCTGTCATCTGCTACCACTGAGAACAGTCTAGAGCCATCCTCTTTGGAACCCCCTTTCAGGTAGTTGAAAGCAGCTATCAAATCCCCCCTTATTCATGATTCTATCACAACACTAAGCCTGGTTTAATGCCCTTCTTACCCCCCAGAAGGTGCTACCTGTGAGAAAGCACATCCAATCAGCTTGAATTTTGGAAGAGAGAAATAAAGATAGCTGACATAAAGATTTTTCATTTCTTTGTTGTTTCAACGCTTACAAGGGCTGGAGCTAAGAAACAAAAAGCAGAGATCCCCAAGATCAACCTGTGTTAGCCCTAAAAGACATTCAGTGGTCACAGATTATTACATCTCTGTCACCTTTTGGAACCATAGACTGAACTCATTTGTGTGTATATGTTGTCTGCTTTAACCTGTAAATGATTCTTGCATTTCTTTGTCCTAGAGTTAATAAATCCTTAATTAAGTTACTAGAGGATTGGCTACTAGCATCGTCTTTGGTGTGAGATCTAAGGTACAATTTGACCTGGGCTAAGTGACTTGTCTCTTGGGACTGGGAGCAACCTGAAGATTTTTGTGATTTTTTTTGATGTAAGTGACCATTTATCACTAAGTCCAGTTTGCCTCAGTGGCAAGATAGACTGGAGTGTCCAAGAAGACTGTCTGTGACTCCATGGCAAGACTGTTACAGTGATCCAGGATTTCACATTTGTTACTGGGTCGGTGAAATCTAATTACAGAACGTGCCATCAGTTTGAGATATCTTCCGTGCTTTTTGGCAGTCTGCCCTGAGATTGGCACTCTTGGTCGTGAGTCACTCCAGACAGTACGACAGCCATCAACTTGAAATTTAGTCAGCTTTAAATGGGAATTAAAAGTATTTTAATGAGCTACCCTTCTCTCTGAATACCTTTGCTAATTTTTGTGATTTTATAATCACCGTATTCTATTTTTAAAAAATGTCTTCTGTTCTGTCAAAGACCCACAGAAATAGTGAGAGAAACAAAGGGCGCAGTCCAATGTCCACTGAAATCAAGGGATAGGCTCAAGACCTTTCTCACTGCTATACAGAGGAACAATGAAATTGAATAAAACCAAAGTAGTGCCAGATATATAAAGTAAACAAACAAAGAAAAATAAATGTTTGTTTTTTTTCTTTTAATCTCTGTCAGTTATAGTAATCTTGGATAAGTGTAAAAATAGTAAGTAAAAAGATGGGGACTGGTTTTTAATTTGCTGGTGTCCCTTCAAAAAGATGAATTTAGCAATGATTTATTTGTAAGAGGGCTGGGAAGAAGGCAGGAAAATTCCCACCCCCCCCTCTAAAATACTCATTTCTTCGTTCAAAATAGGCAGTAATTTCCCAGGCCCTTCTCTCTGTATTTTTCTGCCATTTTGATTAACATCTGCTAAATATGTTATAACATACCCCAGCCTGCAACTTGAGAACTTTATGAGACTCCGTACCATGTAGGTTTCAGAGTAACAGCCGCGTTAGTCTGTATTCGCAAAAAGAAAAGGAGTACTTGTGGCACCTTAGAGACTAACCAATTTATTTGAGTATGAGCTTTCGTGAGCTACAGCTCACTTCATCGGATGCATACTGTGGAAACTGCAGAAGACATTATATGCACAGAGACCATGAAACAATACCTCCTCCCACCCCACTCTCCTGCTGGTAATAGCTTATCTAAAGTGATCATCAAGTTGGGCCATTTCCAGCAGAAATCCAGGTTTTCTCACCCTCCGCCCCCCCACACACAAACTCACTCTCCTGCTGGTAATAGCCCATCCAAAGTGACCACTCTCTTCACAATGGCTATTAATAAGCTATTAAAGCTATTAATAAGCTATTACCAGCAGGAGAGTGGGGTGGGAGGAGGTATTGTTTCATGGTCTCTGTGCATATAATGTCTTCTGCAGTTTCCACAGTATGCATCCGATGAAGTGAGCTGTAGCTCACGAAAGCTCATGCTCAAATAAATTGGTTAGTCTCTAAGGTGCCACAAGTACTCCTTTTCTTTTTGCGTACCATGTAGAAATTTCAACTTATAAACCATTTGCTTTGAGGGAAATGCTACTAGACTTTGAAGCTGTGCACAAATGAACATTTTTAAAATGTCCTGTCTAGGGGTCAAAATAGTATGAAAAATTAAGGCAGTCAAGACAGAAGTTTAAATCATTTTGAATTCTTAAGGTAATGACTAGCAAATGCAGTACCACCAGGATCAGAAACTTTATGAAACCCTAAGTAGTTTGACTTAAAAATCAGTAGTAGAGCAAATCTTGCTTTAGCAACATTATTGGGTGACTGATGTTGTTCTGAGAATCCTGATGCTTTTTTCTTCACTGTATCAAAGGGCATTTTACAGAAATGCCTACAGGTACCATTTTAGCTATATAGGTTTTGTGACCAATTTAGTCTACTGAAAATTCCAGTGTATCCATTTTCACTTAGTATTAAGGGAGGAAATGTTACAAAGGGATAATGGTGAAATATATTGTTTGGAAACTTTGTTTTAAAAGAATCCCCCTGCCCCCCAAAAAGATACTCCTTAGATATTGTTAGGAAGATATTTTGTTATAGTGTACTCCTCTGTGCTGTACTCTCCTCTGCTCTATTTACACTCCACTTCCCACTCAGAACTCCCTTCTATGACTGCAATTCAAGGTCGAACTGCAGGAGCCAGTCCCACAGGGTAGAACTCTAGAGAGCAGCACCATTGTGTTGCTGGACAGCTCACTTAACCTTGGGATTGTGCTGAATAATTTGGAAGATTTAGTAGCCATGGAATTCTTATTAAGGTCCTGTTCTCCTTTCATTACCTGAGGCATAGTGGCAGAGAAGCTGAAAATGAAATGAAAAGTGTACATTTTTTCATACAGTGACAGATGCATGTTCAAGAAAAAGTAAAAAGAAACAGCATGTGCTTGAGGGAAAGCTTCTTCATGCCTAATATATTAGGAAAAAATGTTCAATAAGAATTAAGCCCTGTGAAAATACTATTTCTGTAATGCTGCCAATGTCATTATTTGCTTGTGTTATCTCTATGTAAATTATAGAATTTTTTCCTAAGGTCTATAACTGTTCATTCCAGCTAGGATCAACTTAAAACTTTTTCTAGGCACTTTAGGATTGTGCACTCGTTCTACTGTCAGCTTACTGTGTGAGTGACTTGTTGTCCACATGTCTATTAATTACAGATTTCTATCAGTTATATGGGCGGGGTAAATTGCAAGGTGTGCTACCCAATTGAGAGGAGTTGGAGGCTAGTAGTGAGGTCAGATAATAATACAAAGGGATGAGAAAATTTGGTCAGAAATGACATGATGAGTTTCTACTTGAAAAATTGCAAGCTAATATCTGTAAGAGATATGGTCAACAAACTACACCGTGAGTTGGCATGGCAGGTAAAAGGCCAGTGTAGTTTTGGATTGAATATGTAAAGGCATTATGTCATGGAGCAGGGAGGGTAAAGGTTACTTTCTACACAGTTCAGGTGTGATCCCCACCTGGAATAGTGTGTCCAGTCCTAGGCAACACATAGCTATAATCTTTTAGGTAATCTGGAGGGAGGTCAATGACAACAGTAATGATCAGAACTGGAAGAACTGACTTACAAGGAAACCGTAAAAAAGCTAAACATAGATATCTGTCTTAGCAAAGATATACCTCAAAAGGGGAGTACAAGATAAAACATAAATATAGACAAAAACACCAAGGATAGAGAAAAAATGTTGAGAATGGCACAAGGGGTATAATTAGGACAAATGGGATGAAATCCTGGATGGGAAATTTTAGGCTGAATATTAGAAAAAAAAAATTGACACCAAGATAAGCTAAGCTGTGGAATAGTCCCTTAAGGAAAGGGGAGCAAGCCCCATCTTTTGGGACATCCAAAACTTGACTAGACAAAACACTAGAAAATGTACTGCAGGAAGCAATCCTCTGTTAGAAAGAAGATAGATTGGTTGACCTAATAAATCTTTTCTGACTCTAATTTCTATTATGCTATGACTGAATAGCTTGATAAATTATTTTACAAAAATCTGGAAGAAAGGCCACATATTAAGTTAATATACACTTAAATATATTGAAAGTGCAGTGTGCCATCTTTTCAAGTGGATCATAATATAAAAATAGCATAAAGTTAACATTTGTGTGTATGTATATGGCTAAGATATGGATGCACTATAATTTTAGCCTTATGTCATTATCATCTAATATATCATTGTTCTTTAGGCTTTTAAAAAGTGAATTTTGATATTTCTACTAGTATTAATAATATACCAACACAACAGCAGAAAACAAATGTGCTAATTCATATTCAAAAGTGAAGTGCTAGAATGTGCATTTTTAATGCTAAATTACCTGAATATGCAAAATAATTAGGAATGTATTGTTCAAAAACTGAGGAGAATAGGTATACAACTGTAGAAATAATGAAGAGCAGATGGTATTTCAGTATTCCACAAAATCAGAATCCTCCTCCCTTCTGCATCATTTCCTCGCACAAATACATTACTTCTTTTTTTCATATTGTATTTATACTCTGTTTTTCTGTTACTAAGGAACAAGATAAACATGAATAGAGTGAGGGTAGGTCTACATTTAAAATGATGAAGTGGTGCCACTGTAGCACTTCATTGAAGATGCTACTATGCCTATGGGAGAACTTCTCCCATCAGCATAGTTAATCCACCTCTGTGAGAGGCACTAGCTATGTCAACAGGAGAAGTCCTTGTGTTGACATAGTGCTGTCTATGCCTGGGGTTAGGTTGGTATAACTGAGGGTGTGGATTTTTCACACCCCTGAGCGACATAGTTCTACGGATGTAAGTTTGTAAAATAGAGTTGGCCTGAGAGAGCCACATGAAATGGTGCTAAGAAGTTCTATAGGTTATAGCATTGTGGAGCCTTCTAGTGCCTTCACTGGAATGGAACAAGATTGATGGTCAGCACTAGAAAGACAGATATTTTAGGCACTTACCAAAAATAAACCCAGCTTTTTTTTTATTTATGTGTGTCAGAGGACTCTCAAAGCACCTGAAATAAGCTTCTCCTCAGACATCACCAGCAAACATGCACATCATGAAATCAGAGTGAAAACTTACCAGTATTTTCTTAGCGTTTGCTGTTGCTATTCAGAATCCTGTGGTTAGTCATGAAATGGGAATGCTTAGACAAATCTTTGGAACAGCAGAAGTATATGAGCAGCAGAAGTAGTAGACTCTGGAACCTATCAATGAGGAGAGAGACCCTAAAATGGAGACTGAGGGGAAGGGCAGAGTATCAGAAACTTACCACAGCCTCCGTGAGTCTGGGAAGGGGCAGTCACTTTTTTTTATTCTTAACCTAGACTATACAGTTCCATGTATTTTTTTTACCTCTATGCCGAAATAGTTCTAAGGCTCCAAACACAATGGGTCATGAGTCAGACACATCACTTAGGAATCAATGTACAATTTTCTGAGTGCATTCACCCATCAGTAGAGACCTGTCCACACCTTATTAACATGTGCTTGATAACACATTTATATAGAGAGATTTATGGAGGGGCTTTGAATTCTTTCCTTCAAGCTTACTCCCAGAATAAGCGCTCTTCTGGTTTAAGTAAAGGATCACTTCTGGAAGCTCATGCTGATAGAAGTCTTGAAGTGTGGTTCTACTCTGGAAAAAATGCCATCTTTTTACTCAACGTATTGCATGTATTTTTTTCCTCAATGAAAAAAGTAAGATTTTACTAAGCCCCGCAGAGCCAGTACAACTGTGAGAGAGTGAATTCCATTCTGTTCTGGTTTGCGCATTATCAAGAAAATTGTTAGCTAAGTTCCAGTTGCAAGGCCTCTTGATTAACCCCATTGTCTGCAGATTTTGCCCCGTTAGACCTGTACAACCCCAAAGAGGAGAATAGGTTGGTACAGCTGTAATTGAGGGCATAATTTGAGGGCAGTGGGGTTTCTTAGGTACAACTGAGGGCAAGATCTGGCCTGCAGAATCTTTATTACTGGTGATGATGTACAAACCAGAAGATGTACAGATTGACTTTCTGATGCTTTTACTTGTAAAATGAGCAAATCTGTGAGATACATGATTGGGACACAATAAATATGGGACTCTATACTGTAACTTTTACAAAATAAAATCCCTCTATAGAGTAGGACTACATTGTAAATATATCTTAGCCTTACATAAAAAGATTGAAATTTGAATTTCATAATATGTTCTAAAAAGAACAGAAAAACAGATGAAATGAATTGGGCACATCTGTCTTCTAAGCATAAATTTTGTTATGATAATACAGGTAAGGCTAAGTTGCTTTCATTTTCAGCTCTGTTTTCTAGAGGCATATTTTCATTCAAATTGTGCTACAACTTGTTATAAAAACTTCTGCTCCTACTTAGTCAACCCAATGAGTTTCCCTTTGCTGTTTGAACTTGATAGACAGAGGAACTTATTACTACCTTCCATTAGTTTTTTCTTCCCATCCTACTGCACACTCTCTTCAGTCTGGTTTCCCTACTTTCTTCAGATTTATTTTCTGCTTCAGCTCTGTATTTGTGCTCTTGGCTCCTTATGGAGCAGTCAACTGGTGGGATGGGATGGATATGCTCTGCTCAGTTTCCTCATTGACCAATTAGGATGGAGGCAAGCAAACTTTTTGGCCTGAGGGCCACATCAGGTTTCCAAAATTGTATGGGGGGCTGGTTAGGGGAGGCTGTGCCTCCTCAAACAGCCAGCGTGGCCTAGCCCCGTCCCCATCCAACCCCCTTGCTTCTTGCCCTCTGATAGCCACCCTGGGACTCCTGCCCCATCCACACACTGCTGTCCCCTGACCGCCCTGGACTCCCTGCCCCTGACTGCCCCCCCACCATCCCATCCAACCCCTCCTCTCATTCCTGACTGACCCCCCCCCCCCGGAACCCCTGCTCCATCCAACCACCCCTTCTCCCTGTCCCCTGACCACCCCCAGAACCCCTCCCTG
The DNA here is from genome assembly GCF_015237465.2 of Chelonia mydas. Classification (NCBI taxonomy): domain Eukaryota; kingdom Metazoa; phylum Chordata; order Testudines; family Cheloniidae; genus Chelonia; species Chelonia mydas. The sequence continues at coordinate 75,899,047 of NC_051246.2, forward strand.
AATGCCCCCACCGTCCCATCCAACCCCCCTGTCCTTCCTGACTCTCCCCCCTCCCCCGGGACCCCTGCCTCCATTCAACCCTCCTGTTCCTCATCCTCTGACCGCCCTGACTCCTATCCACACCCCTGCCCACCACCCCGAACTCCCCTGCCCTCTATCCAACCCCCCCCCCCGTTTCCCTGCTCCCTTACCGCGCTGCCTGGAGCACTGGTGGCTGGCGGTGCTACAGCTGTGCCGCCCAGAGCACCAGGACAGGCAGCTGTGCCGCTCAGCTGGAACCAGACACACACCGCGCAGCACAGAGCACTGGGTCAGGCTGTGGCTCTGCAGCTGCGCTGCCCGGCAGGAGCTCGTAGCCCCGCCGCCCAGAGCATTGCGCCAGCAGCACAGTGAGATGAGGCTGTGGGGGAGGGGGAACAGCAGGGGAAGGGGCCACGAGCTCAGGGGCCGGGCAGGAGGGTCCCGCGGACCGGATGTGGCCAATGGGCCGTAGTTTGCCCACCTCTGAATTAGGACAACGCTATTGGGTGTACCCATCCACCTCCTTCTCTTTCTCTACCTCAAGACTAATTAAAGTAGGTCCAGGCTAGGAATCTCCCTCTGGGCAGGTAGAAGGGTCTCGTATAGCAAGGCCTGTGGCAGCAGACTAGGATGCATAGGATAAGCTGTGAAATTACACCTTTAAATTCTGTGTCTACAATTGCAAAATACAAGTGAAAGTGCTAGTCAGTGTATTTTAGCATAAAATTAATAGATATATAATTATTAGTGACAGCAAGTGAAAGAATCCAAGAACGGACTTCTGCTCTTTTTAGCTCATATAAATGCCCTATGTGTAAGGATCAACATGCTAGTCAATTAAGTATTTATTTGTATTAAATGCCACAAAATAAGAGGGAGCTTGGAAATCTGATGATTTCCAAGCTCCCTCTTATTTTGTGGCATTTAATACAAATAAATACTTAATTGACTAGCATGTTGATCCTTACACATAGGGCATTTATGGCAAATAGCAAATAAAATTTAATGTTGATAAATTTAATGTAATGTATATTGATTTGCATACAGTAATCACAAGGGCAAAAGGAATGGAACTGAACTAGAACAGGACTTCAAAATGGACCCTGCAGATAAGCTTCCAAACTTTTCCATACTTATCCAAATGGAAATTCTGAACCTTCCAAGAGTTGCCTTTTACTAATTTTAATCTCTCAGCCTCCTATACAAAAAATTCTTTATATTTTGTCTTTTGCATTTATTGTATTATACCTCATCTGTTATTTCACTACATTTTAAAACTGAAACTCCTAGCAGGCCGACGTTAAGTAGCACAATGCGCTGCATGCTGCAGTGCACCTCATAAATGCAGTGCAACGCAGCAGAAATGCAAAATGCCATATCCAGAGTCTCAAACTACTCTGATATTTTTAGGCCAAAACTTCATTTATTATTCAGAAACACTTTTGAGATGTCATTCTATAGGCATTGCATATGGTATCATCTGCATGAAATAGTTAACAGCATTGTAAGAAAGAAAAGAAAACTACAAAAGGCATTAGTACACATGTGATATTGAATGTTTAAAGTATGTCTGGAACAACAGCATAAACCTACCACCTATGCAGGACCCCAAGTTCAGGGGATTTTAACCTTTGCCTTTGAAAGGGACATTTTACCTTGCAGGGCTCCCAATATTCAGCTCCTTACAGTTTTAATATGCTCCCCAGAAGCCACAATCTTTATCAAGCATTCTGAAAATTACAATACCCAACTGGGGAAGTGAGGAAACAGATTGACAGAGCAAGATGGGTACCCAGAAATCACCTGCTACAGGACAGGCCCCACAAGGAAAATAACAGAACACTGGCCATCATGTACAGCCCCCAGCTAAAACCTCTCCAGCACATTATCAACGATCTACAGCCTATCCTGGAAAACGGTCCCTCACTCTCACAGACCTTGGGAGACAGGCCAGTCCTCGCTTACAGACAGTCCCCCAACCTGAAGCAAATACTCACCAGCAACTACACACCACACCAGAGAAACACTAACCCAGGAACCAATCCCTGTAGCAAATCTCGTTGCCTACTCTGTCCCCATATCTACTCTAGTGACACCGTCAGAGGACCCAACCACATCAGCCACACCATCAGAGGCTCATTCACCTGCATGTCTACTAATGTTATATATGCCATCATGTGCCAGCAATGCCTCTCTGCCATGTACATAGGCCAAACCGGACAGTCCCTACGTAAAAGAATAAATGGACACAAATCGGACATCAGGAATGGTAACGCACAAAAGCCAGTGGGAGAACACTTCAATCTTCCTGGACATTCTATAACAGATTTGAAAGTAGCTGTACTTGAACAAAAAAACTTCAGAAACAGACTTCAAAGAGAAACAGCAGAACTAAAATTCATTTGCAAATTTAACACCATTAATTTGGGCTTGAATAGGGACTGGGAGTGGCTGGCTCATTACAGAAGCAGCTTTGCCTCTCCTGGAATTGATACCTCCTCATCTATTGTTGGGAGTGGACTACATCCACCCTGATCGAATTGGCCATGTCAGCGCTGGTTCTCCACTTGTGAGGTAACTCCCTTCTCTTCATGTGTCAGTATATTTATGTCTGCATCTGTAACTTTCACTCCATGCATCTGAAGAAGTGAGGTTTTTACCCACGAAAGCTTATGCTCAAATAAATCTGTTAAGGTGCCACCGGACTCCTTGTTGTTTTTGTGGATACAGACTAACACAGCTACCCCCTGAATCTTTACTCATACATCCTGCATTACTAGCATGGTATTGCTAAATAATTAATAGATACAGTAGGTCTTGTAAGGAAAACAGAAAAAAATTATGAACATAAATGTAAATTATGAAAATAAGTCAGTTGTTTGAAGACAAGCACACAAACGCATCTATTATTACTATGTCCCTGCAGACAGCACAGTCAGAGCATGTCTTGGCATATACTCAGTTTTTTACTTTCCTCTTGACTTATTTCAGAATTTATTGATTGTCTTTCCAGAGCTGTTCAGTGTTGGCCACCATTTTTCCTTCTTATGTTTTACATTGTCCCAGAGTGAATATTTCTTGCTCTTGAAATTTTGGTGCTATTTCTTGTTTCCAATTGAATGTACACTGAATGGAATACAGAAAAAACTAACTAAAATGCATTAGTATTGTATCAAACTTTAAGATGTTTTTTGCTGTATGATTGTGTACCTCACTGTAAATGAGCTAGCAAAGCCAGAGTAATGAAGAAAACCACACCAGCAAGAGAGATTCAGAACACTCTTGTTGACTGTGAAATTCTACTAATTCAATGACCGTCAAAAAAATGTGTGCTATTAGCAAAAATTAAGATGTATTTAAAATAGCTAAGATTGAACAATGAATACTGACTGTCAAACTGTTTTACAGTCTCTTCACTTTGCCTATAAATATTTGAGAGGGGAGAGGAAAGAGAGTCATAATTTACAAAAAAGTCCCAATGGTTATTATGTTAGTGTAGCATTGTGGAGGTGCAGAAAGCAATGTGGTTTTGCCTTAATTTTTATTAAAACGATGAGTGTTGTCAGAATAAAAGTATCAAACTACTTAAAATAAAGGATCTTTTAAGTTTGCACAACTGTTTTGCTCTACGAATACTTTTTTAACATTTGTTTGAAAGATATACAAACTTTAAATTTTTAAGAAGGGAGAGGAATTAGCCAACCCTTAAAATAATAAAGGATTAACGTACCCACTCACACTACCAATATAAATATATTGAATGAAAGTCATTGGCATTATTCTTCGTTTTAAATGACTTGAACTGCACATTTCTTCAGACCTAGATGAATATACTGTATTTTTATATTTGCATAGTAAAGGAAAAGGTTAATGTGAAAGTTCTGATGTCATTGAGATCTGCTGATAAGCACTATATAAAAACTAAGTTTTACTATTATTGTATTGCAAAAAGGTGGCAAGAACGTTAGTTCCGCTATTTTGCCGCATGAAGAATTCTGAATGTCCAATAAACAGTCACTTCTGAGTCCAGTTCACGTTTTCAAAATCCAGCAACATACACCCTAAAAACTATCATGAGCAAGTTTAGGCAATAATGGAGGTAAAATAATGGTGGCCTATCTACATACCTTATTGCTATGATTGGTGGAGCTGCACCTATGGTAGCAATGGTGGGAAACTTTCAGGAAAAAGTCAAGCGGAGATAAGGCCATGATATTAATTTCAGTGCCAAGATGATCAATTTAAATGCTAGCAGGTTTATTAATTATTATTTTTTGAAAAAAAACAGTGTTTGTTTGCTGAAAACAACATGGAAGAGGTAAGATCCTTGTCCCAAGTACCTAGCGTTGTTAGAAGGCAAACAGTAGAAAACAAAATGGACATAATTTTTTTTTTAATTTCCCAATAAGCATTAGTATTGCTAGATGGGAAGGTAGAGGATTAAATTGTATAGGCTGAATGGTAAAAGTGTTTGTTTTTTAGGGGAAATCTGAGGGAATGAATGTAAGCTTGACTTACTGGGATAGGAGGGTTAAGCACAGTGTTTAAAATGATACTCAGCATGGTTTACCTTTGGACACATTTGCAATTTAGACCATGCTCACCATTTGTTTGCCTATACCCCTTTCAGAACAGTTTCTAAGAATGATTTAAATTAGTCAGTTTAAGCTCTGTGCCCACTATGTCTCAAACTATATTTGCTTCTGCCTGACATTGTTTAAACAGCACTGCATTAGCCAGTGTGGATGGGAAGGAACCATGTTTAAATAATTTTGAAAAACAATTGTTAGAATATGGCCTGGTCTATACTACAAAGTTAGATCAACGAAAGTAATCTTATGTTGACCTATTTGTACATGTGTTTACACTCAAATTTGCCTCCAGCTGGCGGAAGTGCCTTCTTCCAGTGCTGCAGAAAACCAGCTCCCCGAACAGAGTGGAACCATGGTCAACACTAGGTAGTGTAGACCAGTGGTCTCCAAACTTCTTTGATGGCGCACCCCCATCAGTAAAAAATTTTTGAGCACGCAGTTGCCCAAATGACAGTGCCTGCTCTGCTCACTAGATGTGTTCCTGCCTGGAGTAGAAGAGGTATTGGGAGTCCTGGGCCAAAGGGGAGAAGAGGCTGTGCAAGCACAGGTATGGATCAGTCATAGAAATGTGGACATCTGTGAACAGATTGCACAGGGGATGCAGGCAAAGGTTTACGACAGGGATCAATATCAGTGCTGCATGAAAGCAAAGAAACTTCACCAAGCATACCACAAGGCCAGGAGAGGCCAACAGTAGATCTGGTGCTGAGCTGCAGAACTGCTGCTTTTACAGTGAGCTGCATGCCATACTTAGCATAGACCTCACCAGCACCCTGCAGACCACCGTGGATACCACAGAGGAGCCTAAGACAGAGACCCTTATCATGAACAGTGAGGAGGAGAAGCAAGAGGTGGGAGATATGGATGGAGGCTCCAGCCATGTTGTGATCTACGACCTGTTTGAGATTCGGTCACAGTCTAGCCAGTCCCTCCAGTTGAGCCCAGATAAGCCCGATGAAGGGGAAGGGACTTCAGATAAGTGTGCACGAGCATTTTTCCTTACAATGTTTAAATTTTAAGATGGTGCCAGTCCATCCCCATCTTAACAAGACACAGGTACAAACTTTTCAATCCTCTCCCAAAGGTTTCTAGGGATGGCTGCCTCATTTCTTCCTCTGCGGTAAGACGTTTTCCCACTGCCCTCCATGATGAGTCAATTGGCACCATTGCAGTAAATAGGCTAGTGGCATATGGGCCCAGCCAACATCAGGACTCCAGTAGCAGCTGTGCTCTCTGTGCCTTTGTTACTCTCTAGAGTGAGATATCCACTAAAACCACCACCGCCTGTGGAAAACAGTGCCAATATTCAGTGTCGTTGGCCTATCCTATACTCATACTCATAGAATAGGCACTGAAATTGTTATTGCTTCATGCAACTGAAAATCCTGCCCAGCCTTGCCCCCAGCAGGCCATACTCCCCGCGGCTGGGGCTGGGGAGTGGTGCTGTGCAGAGGCGCTCCAAACCTGAAGTGCCAATAAGCATGTCTTATTAAAATTTTATATGTGAATAAGAGAAGGGAGTTCTGAAACTTTTCTTTCCCTTTCTATTGTGATTATAAATCCAGTGATACAGCTGTCTGTTTTTACTGGCAGCTTCTGCCATTGCGTCCTTGATGAATGCTCCCTCCACACCTGTAGAATGCCTGACCTGGATGAGGAAGAGAAAAAAGAGGACGTATTTAGTGAGATCCTGCAAGCCATTGCTGCACTAGACCGTGACCTAAGGGCCTGGAGGGCCAATGTGGCTGATAGCTTAGAGAAGGAAGGGGGACAGGAGAGAGGACCAGGAATTGCAGCAAAAAAAAGAGAGGGAGATGCACCAGTATGTAATTGGTCTTCTCAGGTAGCAGACGGAAATACTGCAGGCCTTTGACCTACAGGTCCAAAAATCCCGGTCTCCCCACCCTTTGAAATCCTTAGAGAACTGTATAGTAGCAGCTTCCTACACTCCCCAACATACCACGTGGCATCATGGGCTGCATCCTTACCTTTACGACTCTATGCTAGGGAACAGCAAGGAAAAGCACAATTTCACATATGCTGACCTGTAAGAACCATGATTGGTGTATGTGCAGCCACAACTCACTATGTTTGTGCACTGAAATGTGCACTGCCTTTCCAATTTTAAAGTTCCATTCCATTAATTTACGTTAAAAGTTTGTATTGCATTACCTGTTGCTTTTTGCACATTATTTGCCTAGATTTGCCACTCAAATTTCAATTTTTGGAGAATAAAATTATCTTTATTAGTTCACAATACTGATTGTAGAATGCACAGCATCACTCAAAGCATACAGCACTTGTGCAGCAAGCACCACATAAGTCATAGGTTCAAGAAGGCACATAGTCAAATGTACAGCAAGAACTACGCAATTCCTAGCAGCACCCAAATTTCCAGGCCAGGAGAACCTCCAACACAGAACAGTGCTGTGGCTGACCATCGAAGTGCTCTTTCAAAGCCTCCCACCATGTTGAGACCTTGTGCCCTACTGTTGAAAGTCAGCAGACAGCCACTCTACCTCTGCCCTCCACCCCGATGGGAGCTTTTTCCTTTTTGCTTCACAGATATTATGCACAGGACACAACAGGCAGCTATTAACACTGCAATATTTTTCTGAGTGAGATCCAGTCTTGTGAGTAAAGTACACCAGCATCCCTTCAATCTACTAAAAGTATATTCAGCTGTCATTCTGCACCTGCTGAACTGTTAGTTAAATCTTTCCTTGTCAAAGTGTCAAGAGTACCGCTTCATAGCTGGGGAGCAATAGGTAGACTGGGTCCCCCAGAATCATTGTTGGCATTTCAATATTGCGAGTGGTAATCGGCTGGTTGAGAGAGAATATTCCTGCTTGCAGCTTTCTGAACAGTCCAGGGTTCTTAAAGGTGGGAGTGTCATGCACCTTCCTTAACCAGCCTGCACTGATACCTTTGGAGTGCCTGCAGTGATCTACCAACTATAGAAAAGTAACCTCTTCCATTGATGTTCTCTGTGGCAAGGTTGGCTGGTGCCAAAATAGGGTTATGCATGCAGTTTATTGCCCCACCACAGTTCCAGGACCCCCATTGTTGCAACTCCATCCCCTATGTCTTGCACATTGCCCAGAGTCACAGTCCTGCATAGCAGGAGACGATTAGTGGCCCTGTTCACTTGCATGACAATGGCCTCAGCGTGGATTTTCCTACTCCAAAATGATTTTGCACTGATTGGTATCCATCCGACATTGCAGACTTCCAGAGTGTGATCGCCACTTGTTTCTCCACTCTCAGTGCAGCTCTCATTCCGGTGTCCCTGCATGTTGAGGGCTGAATCAAGCTCAGCCCCCAAATCCAAAACATGGGCATTTGCATTTGAAAGATCTACAGCCACTGCTCATCATGCCAAGCCTCCATTATGTTGCGGTCCCACCAGTGCTTGTTTCTTGGGCCCAGAAACAGCGCTGCATCCTCTGTATCTGTTTTACAAACATCACCAACAACCTTGAATTGTTTCTCACTGTTTCCCTCAGCAAACTCTCTTCCAAGAAATCCTTATGTACCCCATTGTTCCGGTACTTCCTGTGGGTCTGCAAATATCGGAGAACCTTGCATCCTGTATTAGCAACATTCATGAGAATAGTGCGAGCTCTGGGGTTCCATGCTTCTGTCAGAGATGGCAGACACCAAAAAGTGCTGTGTTGGTTTATGATATTTTTTTAAAAGGCACAAATTTATAGGATATGGATTGCATTATGGGATAGAGAAAGTTGCATGCTGGGACCTTGTCCCCTGGTTCCCAGAGATTGCTGGACAAATCATTTCTGTCCCACAACACGTTGTGAAAAGTTCCCAAAAGTAATTGCAGCGGACGCAATGATGCACTGCACTTTGTATCGACACAAGCATTCCTGGTAAGCATACGCAGTTATATGCCACCATAACTTTATTGACCAGTTTCTAATATAGACATGGCCTATGTTTATTAACTCCTCTCATGTATTGACAGAGAGAATCAACAGATGGTCCAATAAAACTATTAGAAATCTGATCAGAATATTATATTGACTATCCAGGGAGCATGGAGGAAAAATCATAAACCAAATTGTGGAAGCAGCTGAGAAGGAAAAACCTACATGCTGTGTGTTCTTCCACATTTTGGAGTGGGGATTCTGACAGTATGGAGAGCATGTGTAATACTCCTTAAAGGAGTATGGCACTTTTTTGGCAGAGGAGGAAAGTGTCTTTGAAATGATTGCTAAGTTTGAAATTAAACATTGTTTTACACGTTGCCATGTTTATAAGATCTGGGTTTAGAAACACTGTAAAAGTCAATCTGTGTCTACAAATCAAAACAAATTGAAGCTTTCTAGACCAAATGCAAATGGTATTAGCTATGGAATATTTCATAGCTCCTGGATACAATGGGGCTCAGAATAGTGTGAAGGATCTTGCTTAAATTATGAGCTGTAATACCTATGTAAGGTGTGGGTTAAGGATATAGTTTTGGTTTTACTTCAGAATTCCTTGGCTCTTGTCAGTTCTAAACTAGATAGGTATGGGATCATTAACTTATTATGTGTCTATAGTATTCCTTCCCAGATGCCGCCCCCTTGCTCTGCAAAAATTGTGGTGCAAACAAGCTGTGTGCTCTAGCTTACTGCCTAGATCACTGCTTTTTCATTCCATACCAGCCCCTATCCCTTGTTTGTGTGTGTTCTGGTTTGCATTTTAAGACCTTTAGGACTTCATCATCCTAGCTGCCTGTAGAGCACCTAGCACACTGTTGGTGTTCTAAAAATAATTATAATATTTGTCTGAGGAAATTAATTTATGAATTTCCGCTGTAGGGTCTTCCAATTTCCCATCAGTTTTCACATAGATGATATAGTTCAAAAGCCAGTGACCAGATGTCCAATGAAGTCTTTTTATTATATTTTGGTTAACTTGACCAACAAGCTGGTTATATTTATATTTAAAAATAAATAAATAAATAAAATGGCAGAAACTAGTAACCTTGAAAAAATTCACAATGCTGAACAGTGCCGTGAGGCTTGTCTTAAGTGCTAATGTTGAAGGTGACTAGCTTAAACTTAACCAAAGGTTTAAACTTAACTTACAGGGAAATCAATAACTTGACACTGAAATTGCATTTCATTATTTGTTCAGGAAAGAAATGAATAATAGAGAAGAATTCAACTTCCTGTCCTTGGAAGGGTAGCTCCCCATGAATAGCTATATGGTTTTGTGTGAAGTTTTGAGTATATGTTTGTTTTGTTCAATACAGATTGTTCCAATACTGTGTATTCATGTTGCAGCTAAGAGCCGTGCTAAAGAAACATTTAAACAAACTTAATCATGTAAATATTATGTTTCTGCTGTACAATTATTCACCATGAAAAAAGGCAGTAACACATGGGGAAGGCAGCCTGTTGGAGGTAGTTTATGCAACCTACCATAGCATAGCTTAGTCTGATTTTGTTTTCTGTTACAGGCGTTTTCTTTTTCTCTAAACACTGTATGAATGTGAAACTTGCATTGACTTATAAGAGGACTTAGGTACAGAGAAAATTATAGTTATGCACCATATGTTCTTCCTTCTTTCCCCCCTTCCCCTCAACCTTGTCTGGGGTAAACTAGTTAAAATAGAATATAGAGCTTATTTTATACATAAAGGTTCCTTGTTTATTAATTTTTGTTTAACAATAAAACTTGTGCATGCACTACCTAAAAATGGCAGAGGGAGGAGGCATGTAGCTTAGTAATTTTTTCTACTTTTTCTCTCTCAATGGACCAAGTAAACAATGGGCGCCCAGCTGCAGATGACAAAATAAATTGTTAAAAATATTGTAGTCTTCATCTTAACGTCCTGGGTGGCTCTTTTATACATACAACTTTACATAGCCAGCTAGAAATCTTAAGGCCTGGTCTACACTGGGGGGGAGTGGGTCGTTCTAAGTTACGCAACTTCAGTTACTTGAATAACGTAGCTGAAGTCAATGTACTTAGATCTTAGATGGGCTGCTCCATCTCTTACTGATGGCAGAGGTAGTTGTTTGTAAGCAAGTTAGTGGGAAGGAAACTAAAGCTGTGCAACTTCATTAATAGATTGTTGTACTTTACATTTCTGTACCCTGAGAAATTCATTGACCTCATGGAGGATTTTCTGAAGGGCTGCTGTTGAAGTTAATTGAAGCTATCATTGTGCGCACACTTTCATTAAGGAGGTGTTAAGAATGTCTGTGGAGATAACCGTGATTTCTCTTTTGAAACTGAAGGAATCACTTTGTGACATTTATTCTATAATGATTTTTTTCTCCATTCAGTCTTCTCAGGCATAGTATTTCATTCTTTCCAGTCTCCAACTGACTTCCTTGTTTTTTCCTTTCTAATATTACCATTCTATCCCCCCGCTCCCCCTTTTTTTGTTCTGTTGTTGTTTTTCTTAAATTTGTTCCAGTCTTTAGCTCTCCTTGGCTGCTTTACCTATATGCTTCATGATTTTCAAAACGTGTTCCATTCCATCATAGCACCTTATTTTGGGTAAAGCTTTGCATTTGGACATTTAGTGTTCTATATAAAAATCTTAGAACTTTTTTTATTAGTTGAAGTATCTCATGGATTTGCCATCATCACATGGCTTTTATCAATTTAGATGTGCAAATAACTTTTTAGAAGAATGAGATCTAAATTAAGGAAAATCTAGGACACCTTTTACAGTATTTAAACTGTTGGGATTTTTGTATGTAAATGATAGCTGTGGATACACCAGTTCATAAAGCACAGTGTAGGAAAAATAAGAATAAGAAATAACACATCTCAGAGTTCTGGTGACATCACAAAGCACTTGATTTTAGTTTTTGCAGTTACCATGATGTTTTCAGAATGTCTTTATATTTGTGACTAGCCATGGAACTTACAGGTGCAGGTTCTTTCTCCCACACCTCTGCTGCACCCCTTTCCTTCTCCATGTGGGTAACTGCTGTTCCATCCATCACATATTGATGGGTTTACTGCTTTATACCTTACGGGCAGTTCTTAATTCTACCCAGCTCACAAGCCTTGATTTTCTACCTAAAACTAAAAGATTTTGAGGAGGACCTCTCCTCATGGCAAATATCCTTGGGTCTTGAGTCTTCATAGAAGACCCCAACACTGCTCTCTCTCCTGCTGTCTGGATCCACACAAACTAGCTCAGATCTCATAGGTATCAGTGGTCTTGCATTCCCTTGAATTAAATCTTAAAAGCTTGTTTTTTTCCTGGCTCTTCCCAGTCAAAATCTGACCTCCAAAAGGGAAAAACCGTTAGGAAAAAGAGGCTTCAGTGATCTTTATCCTTGGGAGAGTTGGTCAGTTTCGCAAGTGGTCACTTAAGCCATTCATGGAAAATGAGCTCTCCTGATCAGCCTCAGATAAGTTCAGTGATTTGGATTGCCATTGCCTACAAGAAAAAGTTAAGAGGCTGCTGAACTTGATTTATTCCACCTTAAAAATAACAGGCCCTTTCATCCAGCTCCCTCCAACTTTAAGCCCTTCTTAAAGTGAAGTGGAATAAGAAGAGCAAATGGATTGTTCTGTTATCAGAATCTTAGGAAAAGGTTGTGGACTCTGAATAGTCCAGTCCAGAGAGGAAGAGGTCCACTAGCAGTTGGTTGTGTTAGAAGCTACCCCAACAACACTTGAACCAATCAGTCAAATTCTCCCCAGTCTACACAAAGGAAAATTTTGATCCCAGTGGATTGAGCAGAGGTACTCAGGGATTTTGTGAGCCAGAAAAGTAAGAACTCACTAAAAAGGGGCTTTGAATCTTCCTCCTTTGTCTTATGAGAAATTATGACCTGCGTAACCTCTGCTTATATCCTCAGTTACCAAAGGTCCAAAGAATTCAGAGGGGGATTCTAAGAGGAAGCTCAGATTACCTGGTTCTTGGCCAGATCTGTCCTCAGCAACACCCTAGCCTGGCACAACAAATTACTCATAGTCAGCTTTGAACAGTATAGTAAATAGGGGGCATTTTTCTAGTTCCACCAATCAAGAGGTTCTTCAGTATCTGCTTGAGATCCTTTAGATTTCAATATTAATTTTTCTAATATGGCTTAGTTCTCTGAGTCTCATCAGCTTTGGCAGTATGCCTGCAGTCTGAAAGTTATTGTATTTCCTCTAGAGTACCAGCAGGAGCTGCAGACAAGGAGCTCAATTTAATAAATAAATAAATAAAAAATGGGGGGGGGGGGAGTTGTGGGAGGGGGACCTTGAGTTCCATTCCCAATTATGAGTGATTAAAGATGGAGAACCCAGTATGGGACTGATGGAGCAGTGAATACCCACTTTGGAGAAGATAAAATTATGGGCAAGGAAGTTCATTTTACCTTTTGCTTGTTACCCTTATAATACCTTTGGGCACAGTCATGTCATAGTCCTATAGGGATTACATTTTGCTGTGGATTTTTTTAATAATATAAATGTACTCAGAAACATGAAGTGCTAAAGATACTGTCCAATTTGCACATATACAAATATCCATAACCTTTTATCTCTCTTGTTTTTAATGAAGTAGTATATGAAATATTTCAGACAAAAGACAAATGGTATACAATATTGAGTATCAAATCATTGTTAAAAACATTTGTCAGTTCTTTTCTCCAGTTTAGATATTCGCCTTTTGAATTTTAGGCATTACGTATTATTATTTGACATTTTAAAAATATTTCAAAGAATATTGACAATATTCTGTTAAATGTTGCAAATTAGTGTTTTATTCATATGAAAAAATCCACAGGCTAATACTGTGCAGTTTAATTTGGGTATAAAAAATGCATTCTGTTTAAATCATCTCATTTAATTGGATAAATGGCATTTTTAGTGATAGAAAAATCTGCTGTGTTTTAGAGGTCCTGTCATTTCATTTTACAGTTGCAGTTTGTGCAATAATTACTATTAAAACTTATTGTAAAAAACGACAAAGTTAATGTTTCATACTCAATTAAATATGTTTTCGTATATTTGTAAACTGCTTTGAAATATAAATAGTACTTTGTAAGGATTGTAATCTATCATAAATATGCTTTTGTATTTGAAAGGAGCTCAGAGTCATTGTATGATGTTTTATTAGTATTCATAGTGTAAAAGGAAGTTATTTTCAAGCTAAAGGAATTTTTGAAAAGATAATTGGGTAGACCAACATTCTCATTAACCTAATTTGCATTAAATGTGCTTCTGTGAATTGTAGTTATCGCTTTTCCATCTGAAAGGCATGCTTTGTCACTGTATTTAAAAAGCCCAGTTAAAGGGTATATTTTATCTATAGTTTAATTCAGCAATTCTCAACCTGTGGGTCTCTGTGACCCCCAGAAACAATTGGCAGGAGTTGTTTGGGAGTGGGGAGTAACAAGTCAGCTCCTGATCCCAGAGGAGTTTTCTGCGTTAGTGAATTTGTTCAGCTGCTTTGCAGCCAACCATTCTTAGATGTTAGTCTCTAAGGTGCCACAAGTACTCCTTTTCTTTTTGCGAATACAGACTAACACGGCTGCTACTCTGAAACCATTCTTAGATGTGTAAGGCACCCCATATATCCTGGTGCCACTGTTGCAACTTCTTTGAAGAGCTGTGGAAGCCCATGCTTCCTTGTGGTGAATCATGGGAAATGATGCAAAGGATCTTTGGTGTTTCTGAGGAGGACCAGTTATGAATGATTATGGTGTCATAAAGAGACAAGGTGGCTTTTATTGGACCAATTTCCTTTGATGAAAGAGACAAGCTGTTAAGCTTACATAGAGCCATTCTTGAGGGCTGGGAAAGGCACTGTGGCTACATCTACACTTAAAATGCTAGAGTATCGCAGCTGCATGTCAGTCTGGACACTTACTACAGTGACAAGAGAGGTTCTCTCATCACTGTAGGTAATCCACCTCCCTGAGAGGGGGCGGCTAGGTTGACAGAAGAACTCTTCCATCAACCTAGCACTGTCTACACTGAGAGTTAACTGCGTCTCTAAGGGATGTGGATTTTTCACACCCCTGAGTGACATAGCCATCCCAATCAAACTTTTCAGTGTAGACCAGCCCTCAGTATGTAACAGCTAAATACAAAGTGGAACAGATTGTTTTGCATCAGAAGTTAATATTTTGTAAGAGACTGTTCAAGGTGAACTGGGCAGTTAACACTGCTGCAGCTGTAGGACAAAGGAGGGTTAGTGGGTTATGGTTTGTTGTAATGAGCCATAAATCCAGTGTCTTTATTGAATCCATTATTTTTAGTGTCGAACAAAATTATGAATTTAAGCTCCCAGGCTATTATTTTGAAGGTGTTGTGCAAGTTTCCTTTGACAACGAGGACTGAGAGGTTTGATGTGGAGTGATGGTTTTGTGAAAGTGTTCGCATGTGGGTGATATGGCGTTTTTGTCTTGTATCATTTTTCTCTGTGAGTTCATTTAAAAGCATACTGATTATCTCTTTTCACCTACGTAGTTGTTATTGGGGCATTTAGTACACTAGATAAGGTACACCACAAGTGATAGGCATGGGAAAGGTACTCTTGAAATGCGTGCTGTGGGGAGCATTGATCATCGTAGTAGTGGCAATATGTCTGCAGGTTTTAAACCTGTTGTTATGGCAGCATCATTACATTGGTCTTTGGTAATCTTACTTCTGATGATGAGTGTGGTGAGGTTTGGGGGTTATTTGAAGGCCATAAGAGTGGGTTCAGGAAAGATTTATTTCATATTTGTGGTCCCCATCAAATATGGGTTGTAGTTGTTTAATAGTACCCTTAATGGGTTCTCTTGTGGAGCGGTTGATGACAACTAGGAGTGTGCAGTCAGAGGGTGCACCCCTCTCCACCCCCACCCACCGATTTGAAGCTGGTTCGCTCATGGTATTTGGGATGCTTGTTCCATGATGCGATCTACTTGTCTGGTGGAGTGCCCTTGTTTGGTGAAGGTGGTTTTAAGTATATTAAGGTGTGTATCCCTGATTTTCTCCTCAGATAATATTCTGTATTATCTGAATGCCTAGCTATAGATAATAGATTTCTTTGTGTTTTGGGGGTAGTTACTGGATCTGTGAAGATAAGTGAGTTGATCCATGGATTTCTTATATATAGTTCCCTGTAGGGTTCCATCACTGAAGCTGATCGTGGTGTCCAGGAAGTTGATACTGGAATGGGAGAATTCTAGAGGGAGTTTGTTGGATGGGTAAAAAGAAAAGGAGTACTTGTGGCACCTTAGAGACTAACCAGTTTATTTGAGCATGAGCTTTCGTGAGCTACAGCTCACTTCATCGGATGCATAGCATATCGTGGAACTTCTGCAGTTTCCACGATATGCTATGCATCCGATGAAGTGAGCTGTAGCTCACGAAAGCTCATGCTCAAATAAACTGGTTAGTCTCTAAGGTGCCACAAGTACTCCTTTTCTTTTTACGAATACAGACTAACACGGCTGTTACTCTGAAACCTGTTGGATGGGTAGTGGTTGTTAAAGTTGTGGTAGAAGTCTGAGGGAATTTAGGTCATCTGTCCAGAGGATGAAAATATCATTGATGTATCTCAGGTATTTCATTGGTTTTGTCATGCATTTGTCCAGAATTTCTTCCTTGAGGTGGCCTGTAAAGAGGTTGGCATATTGGGGAGACATCCTAGTATCTATGGTTGTTCCCATTGTTTGGACAAAGTATTTGTTGTTGAATGTAACGTTATTATGGGTGAGGATGAAATGGATGAGTTTGGTGATGTGTTTGGGGTGGATATCTGAGTGTCTTGTAGAAATTTGAGGCAGGCAACAATACCATCATTGTGAGGGATTTTGGTAAGTAGGGAAATGACATTGATAGTGGCAAGGATGATATTCTAAGGGAGGTTGTTAAGCTGTGGAATTTCTGGAGGAAGTCTGTTTTTCAAGGAGGAAACTGGCCCTTTGTGTGGTGAGTAGTTTGAGGATGGTTTCTATGAGTCCTGACATTCCTTCAGTAAGAGTGCTGTGATCAGGTATGATGGGTCTGCCAGGGTTCCCTTGTTTGTGTATCTCTGGAAGCTTGTGGGAGGTTCCTGGGATGAGTTCCTGGGGGATGAGGTTGTGGAGTTTCTCTTGGTGGTGTTTGGGGAAGGATTTGATGATATTCTTAAATTTGTGGGTGAATTGTTGTGTGGGGTCGTCTTCAACTTCTTTGTAGTAGGTGGTGTCACACACTTCTTGGTTGACCTCATTGACGTCGTCATCACAGTTGTCATAATATGAAAGATACAGAGAACCTCTTGGTTTAATTATTTCCTTTTTCAGCAGAAAATCAACTTTAACGAGTGGCTTAATTGAATGTTGCCAATCACAAGCATTCAAATAATCATGAGATTTGCTTTAAAATTGTGTGATTTTTTTAAAAATAAGTTTGGGGTTCTTATTTGCTTTCTAAATTTTAAGCATTTAAGAGTTATTATTATATAGCATGAAGACTGGTTTTCTCTTTCCTACCGTATTCTGTCCTTGAAAAGTTTCTCCTAAAGCTCTGTTTCATTGTTAAGCTAAAGGATATCATTTACTGACTTATCTGTGTGAAGATTCAAATATGTATGTTGGTCTTGTAACTCTTTTGCAGACCAGAGCAAATTTTAGCACAATGTGGGTCTTAGCTTAGATGTGCTTTCTTAAAGGGGCCTGAATGAAAGTGATATAAAAAAATCAATGTATATATGGAGACATTGCAGGTTTTTATTCATCTGGACTTAATGAGTTTACTTTTATTGTGGGGGAGTTTGGGGGGATGCCTGTTGTTTTGTTTAAAATTAAAATTGCATTTTACTTCCCTTCTACAGGAGATTCCTTTACGCAGTTCCGATTTGCGGAAGAAAAAGAATGGGACACAGGAAGCATAGGCCCTAAACAGGTAACACATACCAATTATTATTCAGAGGATTTTTGTAAATGTAAAATGTTTCTGTAATTCCAGACTGGATTCCAATGCTTTTACTTCATAACTTCTCATCAAGATAAACCCCACAAATACAGCTTCGTTTTTATTATGTATTTTGAGTAGCATGGTTAAAAACTTTGCAAGCTAAGTACAGTAGTAATGCACACTTAGTCCCCCAGTGCAGCCAGCATATATTGTTGTTGTTAGAGCAACATCAATTGTTGGTGGATGATTGTTGTGGATGGATTATTATTCTGTATGCATTTTGGTATGTTTTTCTCTCTTTCTGCACCCTGTTGTGTTTTCCTCTGCTTCTAATGAGGGGCATTCAAAGCAGCAGCATGATTTAGTTGTTTGGGTTATTTTGGTAATAAAGGTTGCAAAAAGAAAAAATGAACTGTAAGATTAAAATCCATCCAGAGGAAGAAAAATTAGGGACTGTGATCTTGTTTTGCAGACAGCTGTAATAACAGTAATGTGTATTAATTGTGCCAGCAGTGGTTTTTAACATGAGCTGTTTCAGGTGGATCAGGGTGTAAGTAGGTAAGTCCTGTGTCAAGACATCCTAAAAGCACTTACTCTCCACCCTGATGAGGTCATAGCTATACTGGAAAGAGACAACACATCTCGGCCTCAATTTTTCTCTCTGTAAGTGGGATAATGATATTTTCTTTCCTCTGCAAAGTTCTTTGAGATCTAGGGTTGTCATAAATATAAAGGGAAGGGTAAACACCTTTAAAATCCCTCCTGGCCAGAGGAAAAACCCTTTCACCTGTAAAGGGTTAAGAAGTTAGGATAACCTCGCTGGCACCTGACCACAATGACCAATGAGGAGACAAGATACTTTCAAAGCTGGAAGGGGGAGAAACAAAGTGTCTGGGTCTGTCTGTGTGATGCTTTTGCCGGGAACAGAACAGGAATGGAGCCTTCGAACTTAGTAAGTAATCTAGCTAGATATGCGTTAGATTCTGTTTTGTTTAAATGGCTGAGAAAATAAGCTGTGCTGAATGGAATGTATATTCCTGTTCTTTTTGTAACTTAAGGTTTTGCCTAGAGGGATTCTCTATGTTTTGAATCTAATTACCCTGTAAGGTATTTACCATCCTGATTTTACAGAGGTGATTCTTTTTCTTTTTCTTCTATTAAAATTCTTCTTTTAAGAAACTGATTGCTTTTTCATTGTTCTTAAGATCCAAGGGTTTGGGTCTGTGTTCACCTATGCAAATTGGTTAGGATTTTTATCAAGCCTTCCCCAGGAAAGGAGGTGTAGGGTTTGGGGAGGATTTTTGGGGGAAAGACATTTCCAAGAGAGCTCTTTCCCGGTTATATAGCTGTTAGACGCTTGGTGGTGGCAACAATAAAGTCCAAGGGCAAAAAGAAAATAGTTTGTACCTTGAGGAAGTTTTAACCTAAGCTGGTACAAATAAGCTTAGGAGGTTTTCATGCAGGTCCCCACATCTGTACCCTAGAGTTCAGAGTGGGGAAGGAACCTTGACAAGGGGTTATTATATTAGTCTTAGTAGTAGTAGTATTTACCTAAACTTAGATTACTCTGGCCACATTCTAATACTATCTTTGCAGTCTCTTCGGGCAATTATTAATGTTCCATTTCCATATTTCAGGTTTACTCAAGAGAGGAGAGGTTTAGCATGATGATTTCCACTTCTTATGCTATTCAGTTTGTGTTGTAGTTTTCCCCTGTTCATTCTACCAACAAACATCTGATTGTGACTTTGAACTCCAAATTGAACAAAAGAGAAGTTAGTTTCTCAGGTTATCATACATGGAGTCCATGTGGTGTTGTGGAATATAACTAGGGAACAGCTGTTCTGGATCTAAAGTACTCCTGGATGGGAAACTGATGGATTTTAATTCAAAAGTCAAGCATTCAAAAGTTAGGGAGATGCCAGAATTAAATTTGTGTGTGCAAGCTTAATTTGGCTCTCTTGTAACATAATGCGTATCCACAGTCTTTAATTACATGACCACAAGAACCCCTCCCTCATTCAGTGCACAGGATGGTGCTGTTGAATGAGCAGCTATGCAGTATAAGGTATACATTTCTAACATTGAGGGTTATTATTCATTGGAACATCTTATCAAGGATTGTGGTGGATTCTCCATCGCTACAAATTTTTAACTCAAGATTGGATGTTTTTCTAAAAGATATATGTGCTACGAAATATTTTGTAGGAGTTCTGTGGTATGTGTTTATAGAAGAGGTTAGACTAGATGATTACAATGTTCCCTTCTGGCCTTGGAATCTATGAATATTTTGTTTCATACTGTTTATGCAACTTATGATTTTAGGCCTTATTTACTGTGCACTATTCGAACCATGTTCTGAATGCAGAATTACTAATTTTCTCATGGGCTTTTCCATTGCTGTAGTATTGAGGTGCTTTACAAAGATAAATTTTATTTTCACAACATCCCTGTGAGGTAAGACAGTGGTATAATCCTCCATTTTACAGGTGAGGAGCTGAGGCACACAACAATTAAAAGTATCCATAATTTGGAGTGCACAACTTAAGGCATTTAGGACGTGATTTTTGAGAGTACTTAGCATTATATGGCATTATATATGTTCAAAGCACTCCCATTAAGTTCATTTGTAGCTGAGCACTTCGACATAGTGGACCTCATGGTCTTAGGTTGGGCACCCAGAAAACAAGGAACACACAGTTAGTGACAACCTGTGAAAAATGTGATTTAAGTGACTTGTCCAGCATCACGTAGGAACTCTCTGGTAAATGCAGGGATAGAATCCAAATCTTCATGGTAGCATTTAACTGCCTTAACCATTCACTACATACCTTACAAGCATGCCCCATCCATGGCCCCACAAAGTTGTGGGACCTCATTGTGATCCTCCTCCTAGTTGGCCATCCATCACTCCAGGAAGAGGAAGGTGGGTATTTTGTGATTATGGGGCCTATTTCTGATTTTGCATACAATCACACCTCTGGGCAGAATCCACTGGCTCCTTAAACTCCTTTGAAGAGTGGTGAGTGGTGTCTGGGATGCTCTTCTTGGAGTCCTACTCTGGTTCCCTCATTTTGAACCTTTGACTTCACTCCTGTTCATATTTTCTCCTTGGTTGTCCCAAGTATTCAAGTAAAGCCTGGGCTTAGTGCTTCCTCTTCCTTAGTTGAAGGGGTGGGCTTTTAGTTTTGGGCAGGCCTAGACTCACCTGTCCCAGTCGTGCAAATAGTATACATCTTCCAACTTCTACCACAAAGTAGGTAGAGATTCTACAGACAACAGCTTCCTTCACTACACAATCCTGATTCATCCCCAAACACCATCCTTCTGTTCACTGAATGAGGCAGGGTACCTGTGGGAAAAAATGGTTAAAGACAGACAAGAGGACCAAAATAAGGTTGCACAGGTAACCTTAATTCTGGCTTTTCCTAACTTTTGTGTGTTCAACTTTGCAACCTGAATGTTCTTTTAATGTATTTTTGTGTGTAAAAAACCCCATGCCTTCAGTTCTATCGTGGTATCATTTTGACACCCACATGGGTCATCAGCGGGGTTGTTAAATCCACCACACAGACCTCTACCACTAGATCTCTTGAGCTAATGGAGTAACTGATAGCAATAGTGGGTTGTCACCCTCTGTGTAGACCAGTTCTAGAAGAGGGTGAGACACATACTTTGCCAGTGGGTTTCACAAATATTTGCTGATAGAAGAATGATGAGATTCAGTAATATTGGGTTCCATTCTAGGCTCTGGAGCAGGAGTGTGTTCTGGGCACCGACTCTTCTGTCCCTGTTCCTCCCAAGACAGAGCCCTTTTGCCCTGTTCCCCTCAAATCTGTCTTTGTCTCAGTTATTCCCTACTCCAGACTTCTCATTTCAATCCCATCTCTTCACCTAGCCTCTCCCGGACTCCACTCCTCGGGCTTCTTGTCCCAGTCCCAAACCCAGCCAGTTCCAATTTTCTCCCCATCCCCCCACTCATAGTCCCTGTCCCTCCCCTCCCATTTCCTCATCAGACCTGTTTATCACCCCTTACCCCGCAATCCCTTTTCTCCAGTCTTCTGCCCACCAATCCCTACCACACAGGCTCTCGGTTCCAGTCTTCCTTCCTGGGCCTCTCCTCCAATACCAGCCCTCACACACTTTGCCCACTTAGTTTCTTGTCCCAGACTGTTTGCTCAGCTTTTCCTAGTTCTCTATATGTATCCCAGCTAGGGTTGCCAACTTTTTGATTGTAGAAAACCAAACACGCTGCCCCTGCCCCGAGGCCCTGCCCCCTGCTCACTCCATCCCCCCTCCCTCCATTGCTTGCTCTCCCCCACCCTCGCTCAGTCGCTCATTTTCACCAGGCTGGGGCAGGGGGTTGGGGTGCAGGAGGGATGAGGGCTCCAGCTGGGGGTGCGGGCTCTGGGGATGAGGGGTTTGGGGTGCGCGAGCGGGTTCAGGGGTGGGGCCAGAAATGAGAGTTTCTGGGTGTGGGAGGGGGCTCCGGGCTGGGGGAGGGGGTTAGGATGCAGGGGGGTGAGGGCTTCGGCTAGGGGTGCTGGCTTTGGGGTGGGGCCAGGGATGAGGAGTTTGGGTTACAGGAGGGGGCTCTGCGTTGGGGCAGGGGGTGCAGGGTACAGGCTCCGGGCGTGGCATGTCCAGCTCCTAGGCAGAGGGGCCAGGGGGCTCTGCGCACTGCCCTGTCTGCAGGCGCCACCCTTGCAGCTACCATTGGTTGTGGTTCCTGGCCAATGGGAGCTGTGGAGCTGTTGCTTGGGGTGGGGGGCAGCGCGCAGAATCCTTTGGACCCTCCCACCCCTGTGCCTAGGAGCTGGGGGGGGGACACCTGCTGCCACTTACGGGAGCCGTGCGGAGCCAGGGTAGGCAGGGAGCCAGCTTTAGCCCTGCTGCACTGCCATCCAGACTTAACGGCCTGGTCAGTGGTGCTGACCAGAGCCACCAGGGTCCCTTTTCAACCAGGCGTTCAAAAACTGGACGCCTGGCAACCCTAATCCCAGCTCCTCATCAGATCTGTCTGTCTGCACAGTATTTACAAGGAATGGCTATAGAATTATAAATTGGAAAGAAGTAGTCACAACAGGACAGAATAAGTGGGAAAAGGCACAAAAATAGCTATAAAATGGTTGGTACTGTTGCCTGGCAGTTGTACAAAGGACTGAAAATGGTAGAATAAAATGCAACAGTGAAATGAACATGTGTGACCTCTCATTTCATTGTAATTATCAATTGTAGAAAACTCAGTGGATTTTGTCCAAATGTGGACAAAATGGAGGTGATATATTTGATAGTTGCCATCTCTGTTAATGTGCCATTTTAAAATCAAGGGTATGTGATAAAATAATTTGCATCTTTTTCATTCTTGCCAGTGATAATGGTAAATTCAGCAGCAAATATCATTGCTGTTTCTTCCTTTCTTGAACAAAAATACTTTTGCTGTTTCATGGCCTTTGTATTCTTTGGTGAATTGCTCCTTTGATCCTTTTCTTGTCTCTTGGTAGAGCATCATCTATAGTAAAATATTCCTTTGAAAATTTTGAATCCTTCCTTTTATGCTATTTTGCTTCTCTGTACCACCATCATCATCTTTTCCTTTACCCGTCCCCCCTTCTCTCTTAATCCTTCTCCATTCCATTCGCTTTCTCTTCCCTCACACAATCCAGTTCTTTGAAAAGCATTATTTACATTTAGCAGTTTTTTTTTAAAAATTAATTTTTACTTTACAATTTATCAACTCCTGGAGTTATTTAAATGTCAAAATTCCCCTTTTTCTCCTCATCCATGCTCTGTGTGCAGACTCCAGGCTCCTCTTTAGTATTTGACAAGAGTGCCAGGTTTTCTGAAGTGCTAGTTCATTGAGGTGTAATAGCAGTGTTGTCCAGGAGATTGCTTAATACTTTATTGAGATCAAAGATCTTTTAAGGCTCTGTGTGCTAAAGAATTTTCTTAGTGATGAGCACTGATGCATTTTGAACGATCACTTAATGTTGAAGATTATAATTATTGGTA
Organism: Chelonia mydas; assembly: GCF_015237465.2. NCBI lineage: Eukaryota > Metazoa > Chordata > Testudines > Cheloniidae > Chelonia > Chelonia mydas. The sequence goes on from NC_051246.2 coordinate 75,922,533, forward strand.
CCAATGAGGTATGAGGCACAATAGGTCTTTTCTTACGCCCAGTACTGGAAATCGGATATCAGGATTTAGATATTGAGGAGCTGTTAATACTGTTGCATCCAGACACTCTTCTTTGCTTTAGTTATGATTGGTTAAAATCCATAAACAGAGGTACAACTCAGGACCCTCTGTTGTCATTCGTTTTAAATAAGAGGAAGTGAGAAATAAGGCTTAAAATAAAATAAAAGGTAACAAAAGCATTACAATTGACTATAAAATATTAAACCCACCAAGTGCATTACAGAACAAAGCATTTTGTAAGAGGAAGGTAAAGTGGTGTGTTTTCAAGTAACTTTCTACCTAAGCATTTGTTTCAAAAAGCTTGTAGTGTCTTTTAATGTGTTTGCACATTGGGTTGAAATATAGACATTTTAGTTTTCAAAAATTGTTCTGCATAATATCCTGAAGTTTGCTTTTGTATGGCGGCAGCTGTTAGGAAGAATGTCAGTCTTTCGGAAACATTTTTGTAAGATTGTTTTTTAAAGTCCTTATATGTGCTAGAGATGTGGAATACCAAGTAATCAGCTCAGGGATAAACTTTATCCAGGTTTCAGTAAAATTCTGACAATGCTTTTAATCATTTGAGATTGCCTGTTCTACACATGCATATGGACCAAACACCTTTTGTCATAGACTTTTGAACGTTAGGTATTTTGAATATTCAATTCTCAAGCATATTTTCCCATTAAATGTAATTGTGGTGATGGCAAGTGACCTTAGCTTATATTTCTAGCGATAGGATTATGGTTTTCAAATGTTGATGTTTACACAGAGTTTGAGTATTATTTCAGGTGAGAAGGTCAACATTACATAGGGCATTTATCTATCTAAAATCTTTTTTGGATAAGGCCATTGATTCATTAGTGAAAACTCCATTCAAAAATAATATTCACTCCCTGGTTTTGGCCCTTTATCACAATCTCAACATTTTTTGTTTTGGGGGTAATATTTTACCTCTGTTGCAAATCAGTACTGGCCTGATTCTTCTCCCTGGGTGAACTTCATTTCAGAGTTCTATCATTTTTGTTTGGGCTGCCCTCAGAGACAATAGCAATCAGAATAGTAAGTTGTGATGCATGGGACGGGGTAACTTTATTGAACAAGGGGAGCCGCAATTTTGCCTTTCCTTTGGGTGTGTCAGCTCACCAAACAATCATGTACATGTGACCGTCTGGAGCTCATACATAGTAGAAAGTTGCATAGTCCTGTCACGACCACAGATTTTGGTCTTAAGATTTAGGTAAAAACTTAGAGCATTATACTGCTGGTACAGGATTGTTTTCTTCTGTATATCTTCATTGTATTGCCAAATAGGCATCCTAAACTTACCATCTTCAAAATCCCATTTTCTTACTCCTAGTTAGTTATTGCCTTTTAAACCACCCTAAATGATTCCTTTGCTTTGCAGGTATTTTATAAATCTACTTGTCATTTTGCCAAGCTACACTGTACATACACAGTTTTAAATCTATATATTAATCCCTACAACTCTTGAAATTATTGCAAGTGTATTATAGATTTAGGTATGTATTGCTATATAGCTACCTTCCTTGTGCAGAGTTTTGGAATACAGTAACTCCTCACTTAATGCTGTAGTTATGTTCCTGAAAAATGCAACTTTAAGTGAAACGATGTTAAACAAATCCAATATTCCCATAAGATTTAATGTAAATGAGGGGGGTTAGATTCGAAGGAAATTTTTGGGGGGCAGACAAAAGGCATTATTTACTGTACAGTACTGTACTGTGTTGGGAGGTGCTCTTGGCTTGCCCCACACAGGCACAGCCTGCTGCAGGCAAGGATGCTAGGAAACACCTTGCGCAGCAGCAATGGCAGCTTCCCCCCAGAAAAACAGGCGCCGACGTTGCCGGGGGATGCTCCAGGCCCGCTTCTTCCCATCCCTGCTCCACTCCAGGCCCACTCCTCCCACCCCCACTCCACCTCCTTTCCGGAGCATGCCGTGCCCCCGCTCCTCCCCCTCCCTCCTGGAAAGTCCTAAGCACCTTCAAACAGCTGTTTGGCAGTGGGGGAAGTGCTGGGAGGGAGCAGGAAGAGGCGGAGAAGAGGAACTTGTGCAATGCTCCCTTGTAAAGTAGCTGCTCTTCCACAGAATCTTACAAGCAATGGACAGAGCAGGCAGCCAAACGACATTATAAGGGAGCATTGCACAACTTTAAACGAGCATGTTCCCTAATGGAGCAGCGATGTAATTTCGAAACAGAGTTAAGCGGGAGGATGTGAAGTGAGGAGTTACTGTATAACACATTGAAATCATTGTTAGTTTAATTTTCTTTATGCAAGTTTTCTGTGTGTTTAATTGTATTTCAGCTATCTGCACTTTACGTTGATTGCCAGTCTTTGGTCCAGGCCCTTCAGGAGCTTCCTCTGCATCTCAGGTTGAATGTGGCTGCTGAAATGGTGCAGGTAATACTCTGGTTGCACATAAAATTACAGGAAGATTTAAATAGTTCAGTAAATAGGAGAAATAAGGGCCAGGATCCTTGGTGTTTGTCATAGGGTAACTACACAGTTGCAGTACTGGTTTCTGTTTTCACTATCCTTAAGAATGTTTTTTTTTAATGAAACTAATTTGATATGTAATCTTTTTTAAAAAAAATTAACTTCCTGATCTGATATGGCATAATATAAGTGTTATCCAGTTTTATTAAAAAAAATTTGAGTCAGTTGTCAGAATGTGAACTGCCAGTCAAACAGCTGAAGAAAAAGGTTACTTCTATTCAGGGTATAGAAAATTAGGTAACAGCATTTCAGCAAAATGCTTTCTTCAGGCTATGGAAAACAAAATATCATTCACATAGAGGGAAGAGAACTAATGAGAGTCTTGAGTTAAAAACAGTTGTCATGAGGTTACATTTGGAGAGCAGTTTATCAGCAGCTGAAAAAATGACGGCAACAAAATCAATCTGCTCTAGAAAGGGAAAGATGTATGACTCTAATAGGAAATATTTTCTTTTATGTGGGGTTGTTCAGACAATTACACAGCTAACTTCTTTCTTACTGTAGCTGAAAGGTATGTCTGCAGATATAGAGTATATAAAGGAATCTTCATATATAGTTCTTTTTCAAGTAAAGTTCTGTTCTTGCAACCAAAATGCCAAGCCTAGAATTAATTTCTTTTCCCAGTATTAATTATTCCAACGGGATGAATTTATTAGTTAAATAAACTTATTTATTTTCTTTTTCAAACAAAATAAAAGACAATCTGTGCTGTAAATGTATTTGATTCCTCCTACAATGTGTATGTGCAGATAGATAGGGTCATTCAGTGTATATTGTAATATTTAAATTAATCTTTATCTTTCTTTTGCTGTTGGGCTATGCTGTGATATAACTTGTGATAGCACAATCTCCAAGAAGCTCCAAAGGAGCAAAGAAACTGCCTCTAAGTGGTTAGGTAAAGAGTGGGTATTTCTTGGTTCACTCTTTGCTACTGTTTTGCAAATTTTCTATTTAATATTGCTGTCTTAACCTTTGAAAAATTAAAATATAAACTTGTCAAAACCATGTCTACATGCTGGGGTGTGTTACAGATTTACAGGGTGTGTTTTATGCCCCAGTCTGTACACGCTCTCTCTTTAAGTACCTCTGTTATTGGCCAGCCCAAAAGTGAGCTCCACAGCTCTCCGAGACTACGCTTTCTGGCTTCAGCTGTCCTGTTTTTCCCTGTGTGCTCTCCTCTGCAAGTCCCACTGAGTTCAGACTCCTGTTTAAAGATTGCTCACCATTTGGGAAGCAATAGAATCATAGAATATTAGGATTGGAAGAGACCTCAGGAGGTCATCTAGTCCAATCCCCTGCTCAAAGTAGGACCAACACCAACTAAATCATCCCAGCCAAGGTTTTGTCAAGGCTGGCCTTAAAAATATCTAAGGATGGAGATTCCACCACCTCCCTAGGTAATCCATTCCAGTGCTTCACCACCCTTCTAGTGAAATAGTGTTTCCTAATATCCAACCTAGACCTCCCCCACTGCAACCTGAGACCATTTCTTCTTGTTCTGTCATTTACCACCACTGAGAACAGCCTAGTTCCATCCTCTTTGGAACCCCCCTTCAGGTAATTGAAGGCTATCAAATCCCCCCTCACTCTTCTCTTCTGCAGACTAAATAACCCCAGTTGCCTCAGCCTCTCCTCGTAAGTCATATGCCCCAGCCCCCTAATCATTTTCGTTGCCCGCCGCTGGACTCTCTCCAATTTGTCCACATTCCTTCTGTAGTGTGGGGTCCAACACTGAACGCAGTACTCCAGATGTGGCCTACTGAGTGCCGAATAGAGGGGAATAATCACTTCCCTCGATCTGCTGGCAATGTTCCTACTAATACAGCCCAATATGCCATTGGCCTTCTTGGCAACAAGGGCACACTGCTGACTCATATCCAGCTTCTTGTCCACTGTAATCCCCGGGTCCTTTTCTGCAGAACTGCTGCTTAGCCAGTCGGTTCCCAGCCTGTAGCCGGACATGGAATTCTTCTTCCCAAGTGCAGAACTCTGCACTTGTCCTTGTTGAACCTCATCAGATTTCTTTTGGCCCAAACCTCCAATTTGTCTAGGTCACTCTGGACCCTATCCCTACCCTCCAGCATATCTACCTCTCCCCCCAGTTTAGTTTCATCTGCGAACTTGCTGAGGGTGCAATTAATCCCATCATCCAGATCATTAATAAAGATATTGAACAAAACCAACCCCAGGACCAACCCCTGTGGCACTCCGCTTGATACCGGCTGCCAACTAGACATGGAGCCATTGATCACTACACGTTGAGCCGAACAATCTAGCCAGCTTTCTATCCACCTTATAGTACATTCATCCAATCCGTACTTTTTTAACTTGCTGGCAAGAATGCTGTGGGAGACCATATCAAAAGCGTTGCTAAAGTCAAGATATATCACATCCACCACTTTCCCCATATCCACAGAGCCAGTTATCTCATCATAGAAGGCAATCAGGTTGGTCAGGCATGACTTGCCCTTGGTGAATCCATGTTGACTGTCCCTGATCATCTTCCTCTCCTCCAAAAGCGGCAAAGAGTCCTTTGACACCTTATAGACTAACAGACGTATTGGAGCATAAGCTTTTGTGGGTGAATACCCACTTCATCGGATGCATGTGAAGTTAGTCTGTAAGGTGCCACAGGACTCATTGCCACTTTTACGGATCCAGACTAACACGGCTACCCCTCTGATACTTCCTCTCCTCCAAGTGCTTCAAAATGGCTTCCTTGAGGACCTGCTCCATGATTTTGCCAGGGACTGAAGTGAGTCTGTAGTTCCCCGGGTTTTCTTTCTTCCCTTTTTAAAATATGGGCACTATATTTGCCTTTTTCCAATCGTCCGGGATCTCGCCCGATTGCCACGAATTTTCAAAGATAATAGCCAATGGCTCTGCAATAACATCAGCCAATTCCCTCAGCACCCTTGGATGCATTAGATCTGGACCCATGGACTTGTGCACGTCCAGCTTTTCTAAATAGTCCTTAACCTGTTCTTTCACCACTAAGGGCTGCTCACCTCCTCCCCATACTGTGTTGCCCAGTGCAACAGTCTGGGAGCTGACTTTGTCTGTGAAGACTAAGGCCAAAAAAAGCATTGAGCACTTCAGCTTTTTCCACATCATCTGTCACTATGTTGGGTGCCACACTATCCCTGCCCTTCCTCTTGTTGCTAACATACCTGTAGAAACCCTTCTTGTTACCTTTCACATCCCTTGCTAGCTGCAACTCCAGTTGTGCCTTCGCCTTCCTGATTTACGCCCCTGTATGCTCTAGCAATATTTTTATACTCCTCCCTAGTCATCTGTCCAAATTTCCACTTGTTGTAAGCTTCCTTTTTGAGTTTAAGCTCACTGAAGCCTGCCATATTTGCTATTCTTTCTGCACTTTGGGATGGTTTGTTCCTGTGCCCTCAATAAGGCTTCTTTAGAATACAGCCAGCTCTCCTGGCCTCCTTGCCCCTTCATATTAGCTTCCCAGGGGATCCTGCCCATCAATTCCCTAAGGGAGTCAAAGTCTGCTTTTCTGAAGTCCAGGGTCCGTATTTTGCTTTCTTCCTTTTGTCAGGATCCTGAACTCAACCATCTCACGGTCACTGCTGCCTAGGTTGCTACCCACTTCTACTTCCCCTACCAATTCTTCCCTGTTTGTAAGCAGCAGGTCAAGAGGAGCACAGCCCCTAGTCGATTCTTCCAGCACTTGCACCAATAAGTTGTCCCCAACACTCTCCAAAAACTTCCTGGATTGTCTGTGCGCTGCTGTATTGCTCTCCAGCAGATGTCAGGGTGATTGAAGTCCCCCATTAGAACCAGGGCTTGTGATCTGGAAACTTCAGTTAGTTGTCCGAAGAAAGCCTCGTCTACCTCATCCTTCTGATCCGGTAGTCTATAGCAGATGCCCAATGCACTCCAGTAAGTATTTGCAGTGACATAGCATAGCTTTTTCAGAACAAGGTAGCATTTCTTAGTTAACTGGGAATACAGCATCTGAGAACCCTTAAGCTTCACTTTTCCAGGTTAACCTAAGTCAGAGTCCATACTGGCAGAAGCAACTGCACCAACGTACAATGCTCTCCTAGGACCCCTCTTGGCTCTCCGTCCCTCTGTCAGTCTCTGAGTCTGCGATTTCCTCAGCCCTGAGTGAGCATGTATACGCTGCAGCTGGGAGCAAGCTTCCGAGCCCGGGTAGACAAACTAATGCTGGCAGGGTTCGAGCTACCACACTAAAAATAGCAGTGTGGAAATTGAAGCTCTGGCAGTGACTCAGACTAGCCACCTGAGCTCATACCCAGCTCAGAGAGCCTCAGCAGCCATCAGAGCCGCAGCATCCACACTGTTATTTTTAGAGCACTAGCTTGAGCCCTAGTAACACTAGTGTGTCTGTGCGAGCTGGGATGCTCACTCCCAGCTGCAGGGTAGACATTTCCTGTGTCTCAGGCAGCACCCTTAAAACACAATCTCTCAGACTCTGTTTTTGTTCCCTTGCGTTCAGCCCATCCTGGGCTACCAATCATTAGAAATTAATGTTCCAGTCTTTGGGTCTTTCAGTCATATGTGCATATATCCATTCAGTGCTTGACTGGTGCATCTGAACAGACTATCTCTGAGCCCCTGTTCTGGGCAAGCAGTTTCACCGCTATACACACAGTGGGTAGGAATACAAAGTCAGTGGGTAAACTGAGTCACATATATTGGTCATACACATATTACCAAAAATCCCTCATTAACCACACAGTGTCACATCAGAGAATGATTCAGTATGTGATACTTTGGAGGGAAAACCTAAATCAGAGACAGTAGGCTAATTACTGGGCCAGATTCTCCCCTCAGTGACACCCAAGCAATTCTACTGATTTCAGGTTGATTCCAGTGGGACTGAATGTGTGTAACTACAGGCAGTACGTCCCTCCCTGTATGTACTGAATGCCCGTCACTAGCTGCTGTTTGGTGTATTCAGAGTTTAACCTCATAGTTCATTTAAAAAATATTGCACAGTTACCTTTACATATAGATGATATTGCACAAATATTTTCAAATTTATTTTTGTACTAATTTACTTTCCTTGCAGTTTTAAAATCTGTTCCATTGAATTTAATTAAGTAAGTGATTTGTATGTGGGAGTCATGAATTATTGTTCTGTCTTTTTAAAATTTCAACTGTAACAATTGAGTTCACCATAATGAAGACCCAAGTCTTTTCTTGTACTCTTAGGCATCAACACCCACAGAACTCCCACAGATAAAATCTAAAAGTATTGAAAACAGCAAGAGGAGAGTGACTCAGTTACAACCACCTTTGGGTCAAAGTGGAATAGCATCAATCTCTGATCCTGTTAGTGATTCTGTTGTCCATTTGATGCCTTTAAGTAAAGATGGACCGGGAACAACTTCTTCAGAATCCTTTCAGAGAGGCTGTTCTGTGTCACAGCAAGAGGCAGATAATTTGGATGAAGAACTAGATTTACTGCTAAATTTAGATGCTCCTGTTCATGTAGAAAACAACTTCCTGTCAGAAACCCACAACACGACAGCTGAGAGCAATTTGAAAATGGAAAATGGTGAGATTTATATTTTTAACTCCTTTTTAGTTTGTATGTTCTTTCTGTAGTGATGCTTTTAGTTAAACTCCTGATTAGTAAGTCAGCAATGCTTCTCTAATCATCCCCATATCCCTGACAGTGTATGTCATTGATTTGGAGTTGCGTAGGAACACATCTGTTCATTCTCATTCTCCCTGTCAGGTGACCTTTCAGAGAGGCACCTCTCTTGTTTAGTACTTTGACATTCCAAAACTTACTGCGGTTGCTTGTGGTTGAAAATCATGATGAAAACTGAACTTTATACAAGTCTTTCATACATACTGTAGTAGAACAAATACATTCCTCTGCCCCAACTTTTTTTTTACTACTTATAGCATAGTGGAATATGGTGCTTTCCAGTATTAGGCCTTTCGGTACTAGATCGTATTCTGGCTCGTAACTTGGCTCATTCTAAACACATTATTTAGAAAATGTACTCACTAAAATATGCATATTCTTTGACTTCCAAGAATAGGTCTATAAGGAATAGACATCATTTTTAAATAGGATGAAATGTGATGGACTGAGTTGTATGTCTTGCCAGTAGTAACTGGTGATCCCATAACTATAATAGAGCAGGAAGTCATATTCCTTACTGTATGCTGTATAGCAGAAAAAAATCTACAGCGCTAAACTCAGGTCTGGGCAGATAAATAATTTTGGATCTTAAACTGTCTTTTTATTCAGTTCATCTTCAGTTTTTTCAGGCTGCTTTAAAAAAATGCCCATAGTGTGTGTAGTCCTTTAGGCCCCTAGGCAATGGACCACTTTGACTGCTTTCAGCCTTCTTTTCTTCAAAGTGTACCCCTCTCTCTTCCCCAAGCAGAATTGCTGGACTCAAATTGTTGGCCTCTGAGCTTAGAGATACTTCTGGGCTTTGTGCCAGCTTCCTTCTACTCCCCTCCCCCAGCTCTGTTGTAGATGTTATGTCCCCTGTGTGAATGAAAGGGCAGGACCTAGCATCCACAAGATGCAGCTCACTGTGAGATGGGGAGGGGTTTAGTTCTCAGAATGAAGGAAAAGGAGCCAGTCAGGACTTGCATGCAGAAATCCTGACTGAATTGTGCCTGACAGTGAACACAGATGCCTCCCTCCTCACTGCTGTAGAGCCCCCTCAGCAACCTCCCTAGGCCCCAAGGACCTCCACTCTAGGTGAGTTAATAACCTTAGAAATGAAGTAACATCAGTTAGCAAGAGTAGAGCTAATAACGTCGCAGAACAAGATCCTATTACCTGCAGGATACGTTTGCTTCTTTGACTATCTGAGCTAGAATTGAAAAAATGTCCTGTCAACAGCAAGATACTCAGCAGTAGTTACTATGCTGCTTTTGGATCTAGCAGACCACACAGTGATGTATCTGCCAAAACACATTAGGCACAAAACTGGTGTACATAATTGATGAAACGTTTCCACCCTATAATACAGGAAAGTGATGTTACTCTGAAGAGTTTAATGGAATTTTCATTTTCAAGGACAATGAGTAACATCAGTGAAGAACTTTACTGTAGTCAGCATGCTCATTTTGAACATTTTAAGAGATCAATAGAGCTCTTCTGCAAAGTGGTGCCTTAGCTGGCAAAGTTTAAACACGTAACGGCTCACTGCTCGGGAGTTTTCTGTCAATGAAAGATTTCAATACACTTTTGAGTGGCAGTGCTATTACTCAGTTACTCCACAGAAATATAACCTTTTAATAAGTCTGGGGAAAAACAGAGGGGTTTGTTTCTGATTACAGGTTTTAAAATACTTTTTAAACTTTTGTCTTCTACATTTTTTTTAGAAAAATATATTCTTAACTGCAATTATGTCTGATTCATAAGAGTAATATTAACTAACATAATTTCCAAAGCTTTAGGACTCAAGAATGGGTATAAGCATCTTCAGTAAATTTCACTAAAGGATAAGTACAGTAGAAGCTTGCTAATCCACACCAAAACAATTGGTTATCTCTTCCAAATTCTCACCAGTAACGAGGTGTCATATTACTATGATTCCATTATTTTTACAAAATATTTTTCACATCATTTACTAATTAAATATAATTAGGGAGATGAACCTCTGTAGGTAAAGACTGAAGCTAGATGCCTCTTATAAACCCAATTTTCATCATTCCTCCATCTTCACCAAAACCAAAAGTGCTGTACCTGCATATCTTGGCTCCGGATAGATTGTGGAAAGCATAGATGTAGTAAGGCTTTCATATTTTGAAAATTATCCTAATACCTATTGGGCTTATGTATTCAAATTCCTGTCTAGGAAACTCCAGTATATTTTATTCTGTTGGTCCCTGTGGCAACATCTGCACTATGGAGTCTATGCTAGCATAGCCCTCTGTGTGGAAACACTACCATGCCGAAGGACAGAAGCACTCTTCCATTGACAGAGCTGCATCTATGCTGGGGTTTTGTCAGCATAACTATGTCTGGGCGGGGGGGGGGTGGGTTTGGTTTTTTCCACACTGCTGACTGACATATCTAAGTTAAGATAAAGCTTGTCTAAGACTTGGTCTGCACTTAAAAGTTAAGTGTTGATTTAGTTATATATTAATTGCAGCTTTCCTATACATACTGAAGTCTGCATGGCCCCTTAATGCTTTAGAAAAGGATGTAGCTGGCAGGATTTTGCTGAGCCTGCAACGTTTTTCAAAGAGTTCAATAAAGAGATGTTTAAATGTTCATTTTCATGCTTTCCACCAAAAAAACCCCAAAAGATGTGAAACTGAAATTGTAATTTATAGCTTCTCTCACGCTGGTGATTTTACTGTTTGTTGACTGTCTGAGGTTAAGGTTGTACATTTGAGAAGCTGCCACCATGAACAGAGCAAGAAACCTTGAGCTGTTACTACAGAGTGTAAAAAAAAGACCTTGAAATAGCACATCTGAGAATGATTTCTGTGATATTTCATATTTTCTTAAGAGATTTGCATTAAGTGAAAAATAAAATGCAAACATAAATGTGTAGTCACTAAGATAACCCTCTAATAATCACAAAAGGAGCTCTGCTGCCATGATCTCCTGCTGATCTCTCACATAAGAGGAAGTCTGCATGGGTCATGAGACAAGATAGATCTCAGTAGGGGGGTGGAGTCGGGATCAGTTAGGAATCTTGTAGACTGGAAACTTAGCCCTGTTAGAAGCTATAAGCTCTTCTTTTACAGTGGCCCTAAAAAAATCCAGCAAATTAGTCAGATGGCAGCCACCTAATACTGGTTGCTTTACTCACCTGCTTTTTTGTGATTTCTCCCAGTTAGCTGACATACACTCTATTTAAATGTCATCCTTTCTTTTTTATCCAGTCAGGCACTGAAAAGCAAAATGCTAACTTTGTCATATCTCAAAAGTTTCCATAGTGCAAAGATAAACTTTACATCGAATTGTTTCCTGTATTTATTTTACTAGTTCCGCTCGAGTTAGATGTGACTGAAGAAATGAGTTCAGCATCTGAACAGCAGAAAACTACATCTAAAAACGTTACTGAGGAAGAGCTTGAAGATTGGTTGGATAGTATGATCTCCTAAAGCCCACATTTCATTGTCATGCAAGTAATTGAAAAATAAATGAACATGGCAGAAGTTAAGTACAAAATATCAGTCTACAAGAATTCACTGAACTAGCTGCTTCATCTCAGTGATTTAATATACTGAATGCATACTTTTATTTCAGCCAATATCTGAAATAACACATTTGGATAAATTCTAAATGAATGTTATCTAAGTGTTCTCTAAACAAAAAGGTCTAAAGTTACAATTGTGTTCATTAAGAAGGATCTTGTAATGAAATTAGGATTTTTTCAAAAACCTGTGCTTATAATGTAAGATGCAAAATAATACACACTGACAGAGCATTTGTTTCTACTTCTACTTGCTATCTGTAGTTCCAAAAATAAAATAGTGTTAGTAAATATAGTTGTGTGTTTAACTGTGCATCCTGTGTTGTATCAGCTTTCTATTATGTAATCAGCCAAAAACAAGGCAAAGACAACCCAATTACTATTTATTTGGTTATTGCAGCGGGCATTTAATTTTATTTGAAGAAAAATGCATAAAGGTAGCAACTTCACTACTTACAGATGACCGTAAAGCATTATTTAATTTTGGCCTTTTAACAGCAGCATCTTACCAGCTGTTATTGAAAGAAGTATATGAATAACCTTCAAGTGCAATTTCATACAGTACGATGGAAAAGCAACACAACTAATTAATAGAACTGTCAATCTAAAACACTAACATAAATAAAAACCTTGCATAGCTATGTCTACAGAGGTTTTAAGGCACTTAATCGATATTTCAAGGTCGATAAAGTGTTTGAAAATTTTTCTTTGACTGCTTAAAGCTTTTCAAGCTGTATCTTGATACATTCACTAGCAAATACCAAGGGAAAAATTAGACTGCAGTTAAAATGTTTAATTTCACAATGTGAGTCATAGTCACCTGACATTCAAGTGCTTAAGATTCAGATATTGTGCATTTAAGAAATGATGTCTCTTTTAGCCCTTTCAACTATACCACCAAACATTGGGTCAAAAACAGTTACAATTTCAGTCTCTGTTTGAATTGGAAAGTTTAAGGTAACTAAGTCTTCAATGTATAGATTTCCCCTCCCCCCCCCCTTTTTTTTCCAAAAGGAAAATTGAAATCCAGACTATAAGGCCCTTGTCTTATCTGCTAGGCACAAAAATCCTAAGTGGATGGTTTTAAACAAGTTCACAGTAAAGAGATGGTAAACAAATGTGACCTTTGAATTACACTATAAAAGGTAAGTTTTTAATTTTTACTGGGTTTTACATTTCATTAACATATTAGCTTCTTTCATGATAAGTTTATCCAAGTTGATCCTCATATTGTTTACGGAAGCAATCTCCAGCTGGGAAGAAATCCCAGCATCTTTCTTGGTACATTTTCCATACAAATGATTCCTGAAACAGTAGGAGAAAAAAGGTGTTTTAACATATGTTTATTTTCAGTTATTGCTTTATACAAAATAACCATAATTAGTACCGTCCTTACAATGACAGGTTTCAGAGTAACAGCCGTGTTAGTCTGTATTCGCAAAAAGAAAAGGAGTACTTATGGCACCTTAGAGACTAACCAATTTATTTGAGCATAAGCTTTCGTGAGCTACAGCTCACTTCATCGGATGCATACTGTGGAAAATACAGAAGATGTTTTTATACACACAGACCATGAAAAAATGGGTGTTTATCACTACAAAAGGTTTTCTCTCCCCCCACCCCACTCTACTGCTGGTAATAGCTTATCTAAAGTGATCACTCTCCTTACAAGGTGTATGATAATCAAGGTGGGCCATTTCCAGCACAAATCCAGGTTTTCTCCCCCCCCCCACCCCACTCTCCTGTTGGTAATAGCTTATCTAAAGTGATCACTCTCCTTACAATGTGTATGATAATCAAGGTGGGCCATTTCCAGCACAAATCCAGGGTTTAACAAGAACGTCTGAGGAACAGTGGGGGGGAAAAGGAATAAACAAGGAGAAATAGGTTACTTTTTATAATGAATCAACCATTCCCAGTCTCTATTCAAGCCTAAGTTAATTGTATCCAATTTGCAAATTAATTCCAATTCAGCAGTCTCTTGTTGGAGTCTGTTTTTGAAGTTTTTTTGTTGAAGGATAGTCACTTTGAGATCAGAAATCGAGCAACCAGAGAGATTGAAGTGTTCTCCGACTGGTTTATGAATGTTATAATTCTTGACATCTGATTTGTGTTCATTTATTCTTTTATGTAGAGACTGTCCAGTTTGCCCAATGTACATGGCAGAGGGGCATTGCTGGCACTAACGTCTGAGGAACAGTGGGGGGGGAGGAATAAACAAGGAGAAATAGGTTACTTTTTATAATGAATCAACCATTCCCAGTTTCTATTTAAGCCTAAGTTAATTGTATCCTCTGCCATGTACATTGGGCAAACTGGACAGTCTCTATGTAAAAGAATAAATGGACACAAATCAGATGTCAAGAATTATAACATTCATAAGCCAGTCGGAGAACACTTCAATCTCTCTGGTCGCTCGATTTCTGATCTCAAAGTGACTATCCTTCAACAAAAAAACTTCAAAAACAGACTCCAACAAGAGACTGCTGAATTGGAATTAATTTGCAAATTGGATACAATTAACTTAGGCTTGAATAGAGACTGGGAATGGTTGATTCATTATAAACTATTTCTCCTTGTTTATTCCTTTCCCACCCCCCACTGTTCCTCAGACGTTCTTGTTAAACCCTGGATTTGCGCTGGAAATGGCCCACCTTGATTATCATACACATTGTAAGGAGAGTGATCACTTTAGATAAGCTATTACCAGCAGGAGAGTGGGGTGGGGGGAGAGAAAACCTTTTGTAGTGATAAACACCCATTTTTTCATGGTCTGTGTGTATAAAAACATCTTCTGTATTTTCCACAGTATGCATCCGATGAAGTGAGCTGTAGCTCACGAAAGTTTATGCTCAAATAAATTGGTTAGTCTCTAAGGTGCCACAAGTACTCCTTTTCTTTTTGTCCTTACAATGTACACATATTACTATTGATGGCAGAGGACATCATACAACCTTTAACGCAGGTTTCAACAATAAGTTTATAAAGTTTAACTGTGCAGCTTTCTGTACGTAAATACCCAGAAGTAAATTTTCAGGGCATAGTGAGAGAAGTGTCTCTTAGGGCTCGTCTACACTACTGTGCTACATTGTTCACAGCTGCACCTACTCTGCTGTAACATGTCTGACGCCGCCTCAATGAGAGGCGGAATCTGTGGACACTGCTTTCAGTCGATGTAGTGCGACATAAGTTACATTGACTTAAGCGGTCGTGTAGACAAGCCCTCAGTCATGGTCTATGAAATGTTACACCAATGTCATTAAATCAATTTCATTATCCCAGTGCAAACCCCCATGTACAGGCACAAACTGTTTTTAGCTCATAGGGTAAGTTACAAAATCAAGCTAAGCCAATTAAACGTGTACTGAGGCTTCATACTAATACAACTAGATAAACTGTAAATCAGTTTAGCTACCAGTGGACTTTTCTTTGTTCTGAAACTTCATCATTTTAAATGTACATAAATATTCTTTTAGAAAATCTTGGACACATCCAATATAAAATATGCATTTAACAACTATTGTACTGCAAATTAAGCCTTCCTAATTAAAAGTTTTATTTTAAATTGTACTTATATTTGTTTAAACTTAAAAAAAAAATCCTTAAAGAGAAAGTTAAAATATTTGTGTCCCATTAATTTTGAACCTGTCAAACATTTTTTGAATAAATATCCTCATATTAGTATCTTTAATTATACAAATTTTAAAAATCTGATGGTCTTTTTTCTTCTTTGTATTTTCTCCCAACTTGGACAATTAAACATGAATCAGTTGCACATTTGAAAATAACTAGAACCAATTTCAGAACAATGCATTTTTTAAAAAGAGGAAACAATTCTATGGGTCTAAGGTTTTATAATGGCTTATTTTTACAAATTAAATTAACATACAAAAACTACATTGTGAAACAGGGTTGTTATTTGCTACTTGACACGCAAACACAGATACAAAACGTATATTTAAAAGTATGTACCCTCTGCTCTGCCAGCCCCACACCTTACCACAGACCACAACCTTAACTCTGCATCCCCTACCGATGGTAGCCTCCCAATGCTAGTAGTTTGGTGTGTGGGAAGGGTTAGCTTAGTAGCGTGGTGATGTCAAGACTGAAGTTTCATACTCAGACCTTGAAGATGAAAATATGAATTTATGCTTCATTTTAGCCTGCTCTGAAAATTCTACTTCATACTCACCTGACCAGTGTGCTCAGTTTCATCCTTATTAATGAGATACATTAGAAAGAAGCTGAAACAAGCACAAGAAGTATTTGTTAATGTGCAAAATCTAACACGGCATTTTATATTTCCTGACAAACGGAGATGAGGTGTAAGGCAAACTCCACATTAGCTAACAAAACTAACAAAATAGCATTGAGGTTAGTTGTGAACATGTTATAAAGTTAGAAGCTTTCTTTCAGGGCCAGATTCTGTCCTCTGAGTTCCCTCCCCTCTGCAGTTTTTAGTTCCTATGATACTATTAATACAGACACTGGATGTGAAATCCCAGTTATCAGTATCAAAGGTAACCTATCTTATCTCATTTTATTATTAGCAAAGAGAAAGTTAAGGGGTGATTTGATTACAGTCTATAAGTATCTACATAGGAAAGGAAAGATATATTTAATAATGGGTTCTTCAGTCTAGCAAAGAAAGGTACAACATACTCCAATGGGTGGACGTTGAAGCTAGACAAAATCAGACTGGAAATGAGGTGTAAGTGTAACAGTGAGAGTAATTAACCATTGGAACAATTTACTAAAGGTTGTGGAGGATTGTCCATCATTGATAAATTGTTAAATCAAGATTGGATGTTATGCTTGGGGAATTTCTGTGGCCTGTGTTATACAAGAGGTCAGACTAGATGATCGCAATGGTTTCTTCTGGCCTTGTAATCTATGAATTTCCTTGTGTGGCTTGAATTTACTTTCGGCATTTCTTCACAGCAGTTGTATAACTTGCACCTACCCTGACTTCTGTGCACATATAAAAATATCTAGCTTGATTTAAGTAGTACTTTAAACTTGAGCTAGCTGGCCTAGGAGGGGGCTGTCTATTGAAGATTGGGGGGTGCTTTACACTCAAGCTAGTAATGCAGTAGGGACTCAGCTACTTAGTGTTGCTAATCAAGTCACTCTATACAGTTTGAGTGTTTTGCAGTGTGATTGCTCTCACTTGAACTAAGCTAACTCAAAAGGAGTTAACTTGAGTGTAGGTGACTGGAACTAACACTGCACTGAAGACAAGCCCTATAGCAACACTGGTTTTATAATTTGTATCTTAGCATACAGTCAAACACTATTGAGGAAATTCTGTGTCTAGTTTGAGTAACTTGCTAGGTACTGAGGCTCACTGTGAAAGGAATTAATGCAGAGTATGGGCTAGAGTAGCCTCTAGGGCTCATACACATGGGGGGGGGTGGGAATTCAAGAGCTGCATAATTTTTCCCTAGACATCACCCAGCATAGCCTCACAGGGATATTCTAGCCCTTTTGGGCTGGGAGTTTAAAAGCATCATAGGGAAGTTAGGCTTAGACACCTAACTCCCACTGAAAATCCCAGCCTTGTTTTCTCCAAGAATGTTTAAATGACTGGACGTACCCTCCTGATACCAAAAGATCATCAGACTTAATAAAAAGTCAAGCTATACAGAAAGAATACAAGCATCCCCATAATGACTCTAGCGTCATTAATACCTAGTAATAAAACAGCATGGGAATAGCATTTCTTTTTTCAACTCATGACAGTACCTCCCCCTAAAGTATCTGCTTCACCAAGAGATGAAAAACCAGTGTCTTCACAGGAACCTTCGCTTTAGTGTAGTTACATATTTATTATAACACCAATCACAGAACTGATGGTTTCAAACATCTTGGAACAACAATTAAGACTCACTTGTGCATTTTAAACTCTATGGATTATTAGAAGGAAATTGTACTAGCACTCTGACTTATGTTAGTGCCTATTCTAACTTTGATGTTATGATTGGAAACCCAGTCATTTTCAGAAATAGGTGGCTTTGGGGTACTGCCAACAAGTTTAATGTTCATGAAAATATCCTTTCAAAGGTCTGGTGTTTCTGATGCTGTCCTGGAAAAGATTTTTTACACCAGCTATCATATCCCTATCAAGCTATACCTAACAAGAAACTTATCCAGCAGTTTAGCCTCTCTCTACACCAAGAATATCTGAAAGCTGATCATAAGCCTTCCATTCTTCAAAATGATTTGGCTTTATATTCTGAACGCCTTAACTATGAATTGGTCTCAAACAGTTCTCTGGGACTATTCCTTATCACAGCTAGCTAACACAGCTTGACTGTGTCAAATCACATAGTGGTGTTTTTGTTCTTTTTGTACATATATTTTCACAAGTGATTTTGAAATAAACACCCACAGTTCATAAATCAGGTATTTCCCTTCATCTTTCTACTGTAGCCTTGTGCTGTTCCAAAGCAGGCACTTCATGCTTTACTTTTATGCTGTGAACAAATATATTGGCCATGTACATGAGACTCCCAGGCATACTGTAAGATGTAAACTTGGTCATGAATCAGTTACAATGTGTGTATTAATATAATCATTGTACTCCTTGAGAAAATATTTTAGCGGCAAACCGATTTTCTTGACATTTTATATTTATAATGATACAAAGAAACAGTGCAAAAGTTGCATCTAATTTCCATGCTAATGGACAAAGAAAAGAGGTGATATACAGCTCCCTCTGAAAGTGGGCAGAAGAATACCCTGTGATCTACCATAGTATGGAAATTAAATAGAGGACAGTTATCCTGTAATTTAGCAATTCTGTTCTGTGTGAAAACTGTGCCAAAGCCATATTCTCCCACCTTAAGAGTTGCTGATGTTTAGTTATTCTGATCACAAGTGACAAAAAACCAGCCACCACCACCAAAACCCGAATTAGATGAGTTGATTTCAAGATCTGCTTTGCTCTCTTTTCTCTGGGCCTGTAAAATCTGTTGGTTTTTTGGGGGTTGGGAAGGTGGTATATGGCCCATTTTCTTACTGAGATTTAAGTCTTGTCTATACTTGAAATGCTACAGGCGCATAGCTGTAACACTTCAGTGTAAGCACTACCTCCCTGCGAGGTGGTAGCTAGGTAAATGAAAGAATTCTTACATCAACCTAGTGCTGTTTACACCATGGGTTAGATCAGCTTAACTACATTGCTGAGAGGTGTGGATTTTTCACACCCCTGAGAGACATAGCTGGTTCGACCTAACTTTTAATGCAGACCAGGCCTTACTATCTGCATAAAACCAGAATACAAACAAGTCCTTGTTTATTTGTATGAAGGGAGATTCATTAGCCTCTTTATACTGTTACGGAAATGAAAAACGTAGTTTACTATAAACCAGAAACCATTAAGCAATGCTTATGTCAAATCCAGTGATCTAGTGCAAGCAAGAGGGCCCAAGTCTGCAATTTGTACATTGGTAAAACTACTGAAGTCAGCGGGAGTTTGTCCAACCAAGGAAATAAGGTTATTTATTCTTAAGGCAAGTTCTCCTAATACACACACTCTGCTGCCATGTGAGTACCCAGAATATTCCAATGCACTTTAGGCTCTTGGTGGCATGTACACTCTACGATTGGGTGCCACGTGTCAAAGCCAGAACCAAGGACTGCCATCTCATGCCATTCAGGTCCTCTCTTGCTGTTGACACATTTTTCCCCCCTCTTAACTTGTCTTCTCTGTGAGTATTTGCTAATGTGGGCAGTTGGGACCAGTCACTTATAAGCCTCTCTTTGGACATTTGGGCCCTAGTAGCTTAAACTGCATGCATTGGCTAAACTAAATTGGAAATTGCAGTTCTTTGTGAGGCTATTTACTCTGCTTAACAGAGAATCAGCAAAGGCAATTTCAATGCAGAACTGCAGGATCAGACCGATAGTTAATCTATTTCCTGTCTATTTCTTTTCAATAAATAGCTACTGTTGCTTGTATATGAAACTCTAAATTAAAAGATCTCCCTTTTGGTGCTGTATCATGTATTTATCTGCTTCAGAATGGAACCAGCACTGCCTAACTTAATGGACCAAAAATCATAGCGGTGCAGACTCCTCCTTGGCTGAACAGTAGCCCCATTCTTGCTAATGTGCCTCTACCTTTTACTAACACTCAGTGAGAAGACTTATTTTAAAGTGGGTCGCACTGTTTGTTTGTTTTTTAAAAAGTGGGAGGGGAAGAGCCAGACAGCATCAAATGTTTGTTCTTTCTTCTCTGAGATGTGCTTAAATTGTGTGGGCCCCAACAGCAGGGCTGTTCAGATACATGCATTTCAAGCATATTATTCCTGTACTAAAGCCTCCATAGGGTGATCTTCAACTAACATGACACTGGGAATAAACAGTAACAAAAATATACTCACAGATAGTTTGCCAAGTTGTGCTCTTGTAAAGTATGCATTTCAAAACCATGTGGGGTCGTGTCAAAATAGTCATTACCAATTCCACAAATGAAACATTTGGTCTAGAAAGAAAATTAAGATATTAGCACATTCTTAACACATTAATCTAGGTTCTTATCAGTTAGTTAAGATATAATATGAAGCAGTACAGAATGTAATATGGTTGCTCTACCTCCATATCTTCTCTCACTTGTTCTTGCTGATCTCTTAATTCACCAAAGGCATCAATAATCAGACCTGTTGTTTTAAATGGAAAGATGTAATGTGTAAAACCTATCAGTATTAATTTTACAATGGGGGAGAAGTAGCTGTTTTAGGCTTCATCAAAAGGACAGCACACCAGATAGCATAGACTCCAGTTGCCTTAGCATGGTGGTGCCTGTAGGTAGCACAATCCAAGTTGCGCAGCTAGCACATTACAGGGGTAGGCAACCTAGAGCACGCGTGCCAAAGGTGGCATGCGAGCTGATTTTCAGTGGCACTCACACTGCCCAGGTCCTGGCTACCAGTGCGGGGGGCTCTGCATTTTAATTTAATTTTAAATGAAGCTTCTTAAACATTTAAAAAACCTTATTTACTTTACATACAACAATAGTTTAGTTATATATTATAGACTTATAGAAAAAGACCTTCTAAAAACGTTAACATGTATTACTGGAACGCAAAACCTTAAATTACAGTGAATAAATGAAGACTCAGCACACCACTTCTGAAAGGTTGCTGACCCCTTGGATATAACATTATTTGCATTGCACTTGCTGGAGGACTTCGTAATTGAAATGTAAACCTTTATATTGTCAGTTCTGTGGTAAGCTGCTCAAGGAATGCCATCACTTATCTCTGGGCAGGGACTTTGTCTCCTCTCCTGACCAGGGGTCTGGCCTTCCAACTCCCTGTAACGCACCAGTAGGACTGACATAAAAGTCCAGCCCCTGTGCTTTGCTTTGCTTTTTCTCAAAGGCTATGAACAGTGTAGGCCAGCGATTACAAGTAACCAAACAGCTCTTTTAAAGCAGAGTACATTTATTTTAGGATAAAAGTCTTATAGAGAGAACAACAGAGGGACCTAAAGGCATATTTAAGCTTACCAGCACACCCGCTCTGGCCCCCAAATCAGTTCTTGTGAGAGTCGCTGATTGATAGGTACCAAAGTCTTTCAAACCCTTCTCTAAGAGTTTGCCTCTCTTGAGTGTCAGATCAGGGCAGTTTGTAGCCCAAGGACCCCTCCATCAGTAAGTTCAAACTCAGCCTTTATACTCAAACAAATCCCAGGCCTCCTGAAACAGGTAAAACCAGTTGCTGCCCCTTTCTTCCTCAGGTAAAGTTTCAAAGGCTGGGCTTCTGCACAACCAGTCTTGGGATTTTGCATTCCTCACCCCCAAGTAATTCCAGAATCCACCCAATGAGCCAGGAACACACAAATGCATATAAAACGTAAAGGTCTATGAATATTCTATGGGACCATATTGTCTGGCCCATCTCAGCATTTTGAAGGTTTCATGCTTTCAAGGACTGGCTCAAACATACAGATAACATTCATAATATTAAGTAGAATAGTCTCAAGGTAGATCTGTGTTTGTCATACCTAGGGTACCCGACCAGCATCCTTAGTGCATGGAGAGTGAGTATGCCATTACCCCTAATAATTTCAAACTGCAACTATTCGTATAGTAAACAATCTCGCAACAAGCCAGCATACACTAGCGGTAGCCCTTGGGTGTGAAAACCAAGTGCAGAAGCCAGACTCTTTGCTGGGATTGACTGTGAAAGGGGGCAACAAGCCTACACCCCTTGTCAGGTGGGAGAGGGAGGCAGGTCTCTGCGAAGAGAGCAGTGACGACTAGAGGCCTGAGACCAGAGAGGGCATTTCTTGAGCAGACCATGAGGGACAGGGGGTGCATTAGTCCATTCTATGCATCTGATGAAGTGGGCTGTAGCCCACGAAAGCTTATGCTCTAATAAATTTGTTAGTCTCTAAGGTCCCACAAGTGCTCCTGTTCTTTTTGTGGATACAGACTAACACGGCTGCTACTCTGAAGCCCAGAACTGTGATATATACATATACCTAGGGTGCAGGTGGAAGGCTTTGCTGGGCCAATAGGTGAAAGAAAAGCCTTGATTTCTTTAAGGATTTTTCTCCAACCTTCCCCCCTGCCCGCCTTTTTTTTTACCCCATCCTCATCAGGTTGAGGAGCAGGTTTTCTTGTGTTCAGTGTAAGCCTATTAGTTCAATGGATGGCTTATTAACTCTTCCCCCTACCTGAGGTGCCATTCTGTGCCCTGAGCAAAATCTTCTTCCCTACCATTTTACCGTGTGTTTACGGTGGGCATAATGCCAGTCCCAATTTTGGGCACAGAAGGAATTTTCCTGTCAGATTGGGCCTTTTCACCTTTCAGCAGCCCAGGGATCAGGTGTGTAGGTTAGGTTTTAAAATTCAGAAGGTCACAGTAGCAAGTGTGAAGTGCAGTTAATGGCTCAGTTGGAGATCTGGTTCCCTGATAAACCAGAATTAGAAGCAGATTAGGAAAAGGCATCTCCTAAAAAGGCAGGGAAGGGGGTTGGGATCCTAATGTTTGGTACAGTGAGGAGACAGCCCCTTCTTTCTCACCCCCCTAGCCCTTGTACAAAAGGGAGAACAGTGGTATCCCAGCAATGGTTCTGTGACCAGGTTAACAGAAAGCTGGGGGACTTGAGAGCATCCCCTCAAAGTAGCACAGGTTATGGAAGCAAGGATGACCTGCACTGGATAAGTTACTGCCGTACCGTACCCAGATGTGTTACTTAAAGTTGCAATCTAGTTAAACCACATTCCTGGTGTCTTGTCTGGTGCTTGGGACAATGTATATATTTTATGAGTAAATTATACAATTACTACTTCCAGAATGAATTGTTTTATGAATTGCTATGGAGAATGTAGCAATATTGCTTAAACCATCTTAGTCAATGAGTGGTTGACATGCACTGCAGAAGTAAACAGGCTCACTAGACTCCAAGGCTTCTTACTGTTGTAAGTGGAAATACCTTGAATGATAGCCAGTAGGATGACAATGACGAAGAAGAAAAACGTAATGTCAAAGACAATTCGATACATTTCATAAGGGTCCCCAGCAGGGTCTTCAATTTCATCCCCAATGCCACCACCAGCTCTGACACCCACATACATGTGGAACAGGTAACACTAGAAAGAAGGGAAAGTTACATCGGTCAAAAAACAGAATATTTAAAATGGCTGGCATTGAATAAAGAATGGTTATTTACCCTATGGTAACTGTGGTTCTTTAGATAGCCGTACACGCTCATATGTGTGAGCTCAGAATCTTTTGCACAGTAGTGTCCATTGGGGTCACTGTGCCTCCTTGTGCTCCCATGCCAGGGCATAAAGGGCAGAATGGTCTTGACTCTCCCTCAGTTCCCTGGCAAGTTGAGCCCATGTTAGCTGGGGACTCTGAAAGTAGGGATGGAGGGTAAGTTATGGGATCCACACAGACTACAACATCTTGAAGAACAACAGTTACTGTAGAGTAAGTAACTGTTCCGTCTTCTTCGAGCATGTTTCACAGTGGATCCCACTGTAGGCGACTGGCAAGCAGTATCCTCTTCAGGATGGTGACAGTGAGGTGTACCAGTTGTGTCAGTCAAACAGAGATTGGAATACTGCTTTCCCTAATCTAGCATTGAATGTAACAGCCAAGTCCAGTGCATAGTGCTTAGAAACATAAGCAGATTGCATCAAATAGCAGCCTTGCAGATTCTGGCTGTTGGCATGTTTTGGGAACAAGAAGGGGATGCTGTTTTAGCCTCATCAAGTGACCCTTGATAGTATCCACTTAGACAGCCTTTGAAATGAAATAGCATAGCCTGAAGAGTGGCCAGCTATCATCATGAACAGGCAGGGGGACAGTGTGAAAGATTTAGTCCTGTTGATGTAGTAATGCAGAGCACAGGATATGTACAGAGTGTGCAGTTTCTTTTTCCCCAGGCATGGAATGTGGCTTAGGGCAGAACACAGATAAATTGATCATTTGGTTTAATTCAAAACACTACTTTGAGGATGAACTTCCTGCCCATTTCAGAATAACTTTGTCCTTGCAAATGAGGTACACAAGGGTTCCACCATGAGGGCCTGAGCTTGCTCACTCTTCTGGCTGAGATGATGGCCATGAGTAAAACACATTTTAAGGATCAGGTGGTGAATGAAGGAGTCTTGGGAGGGGCTCAAATGGGAGCTTCAGCAGCTTCAGGATGAAGACGCTGAGATTCCATGTTGGAGTGTGCTCCATTACCAGTAAGTAAGCATGCATCGGTCCCTTAAGGAACTTCATTACCACTGGATGTGAGAAGATCAAAAGCAGTACCCTGACATCACTGCCAGATGCACTTTGATTGAGTTATGACTGTTTCAATTGCAACATGTAATCTAGAATCCAAAGTACTGAGGCTTGCTCATGCACAAGGCCATGTTGGGTCACCCATATGAAAAATATCTTCCACTTGGAGGTGTAAGTCTGCCTCATGGACTGCCTCCTGCTGTGTGCCAGGATGTCCTGCACAAGTACAGAGTAGTCCTTTTCCATGCTGACATCTGGGCTGTCCATTGTAAAGAAGTTGGGGCTGGATGAAATATTTGTCCCTGGTTCTGGGACAACAGGTCTGGGAGCCTGATTAAGGGCTATGCTGACATGTGTAGCAAGTCTGTCATCCATACCTTGTCTTGGCCAGTAGGGTGCTGAAGATCTCTGCACTAGTTTCTCTGGCTTTGGTGATCATGTTGTGGGAGTAATGGGACTGGTAGAAAAGGGTATAGCAATTCTTCAGTCCACTGCAGTAGGGACCCCAGGCACAAAAGTTGAGGCACTTTGCATTGTCTCTAGGGGCAAATAGGTCTATTACTGGATTTCCTCCTACTAGAGAAATGTCCCTTTGGTGATGGACCCCAGCAGTAGCCATGCCTGGTTGAAGACAGATTGCCTGCTCAGGAAATCTGCCTAGCTGTTTCTGGTTCCCAGCAGGTGCACGGCTATCAAGGTGCAGCACCAGTTCCACAGTTTGATTGTCTCCCTGCATAGGGGGATGAACAAGCACCTCTTTGTGTTGTCTATAAGCACCTGTACTATCATGTGCCACAGAACCAGAAGTAACGTCATATATGCCAGTCTGATGGCCTGAAGGTCTAAAACACCTATGTGTAGCCTCATGGCTTCTGGGGACCATGTCCCTTGTATCTGTAGATAGTCAAAGTGCGCACCCCATCCTGTTCCAGAAGGGTCCATGACTATCATTCCAGATGGCAACAGGGTCTTGAATGCTACTCCTTTCTTGAGGTTGGGGTGTAGCCACCATGACAGTTCCCGAAGGATGCAAGAGGGAATGATAACTGTTTTGCTCCCTTGATGCTTCACTGGGGAATAGACTGACCTAAGCCAAAGCTGTAGAGGCCTTGGGTGAAGTCTATCAAATGGTGTCATATATGGCTATAGGGCATATGGCCTAATAATGTAAGGCAGGTCCACACCATCATGAAGAAGCATGCAATTATCATGTATTAGTCATGATATGGAACTCCACAGAGGCTGAAGTGCATGTATTCCTGCTGAAAAGAGTCAAGTTTTTTCAGATTCTTGTCCTCTGGCATTTCTTTGATGGAACCTCTTTTGTCTTGTATGACTGATGTGAGTGACTCTGGTGTAGGGTATGCGCAGAACTGCTTGAACCCTTGGGTGGTACTTGGTACCACTTCTTTACCTGCTTTGAGGTTGGAGTGAACAAGGTCGAGGTGTGCCAGAGACCCTTCACAGGGTCCCTCAAGCCCTTGTTGATAGGTAAGTCAATTCTTGTGGGTGCCATGGAACTTAAGATGTCAAATAGTTCATGGGTATTCTCCTGGATTATGGTTGTTTTGATGTCTAGAATTGTGTATACCTTGGATAAGAGTTCTTGGAGTGTCCAAAAGTCATCCACAGTCGGTGTCAGCACCAGGGTTATAGCCTTCTCAGGAGAGGAGGATGATTACTTGGGTGGAGAGGGAAGCAGAAGTGACTCCCTGGCCTTCTCTGTTGGTTTTCCCTGCTGCTCTTTTGTTTCTAGTGAGAGGGGCTTTTGCTATTGATGCTGATGGAGACCAATATATCCTCCTTCTTGTGGAGGAGTGATAGGCTGTGACTGCAGGACAGATAAGATGGTGGGCCCCAATACGGCCAATAGAGCCATGGTGGCATCTCATATGGATATTGTCCTGGTTGTGCAAGGCCTATCCACTGCCAGTGTTTTAGGGAACCCCAGTAATGAGTGCTGTTAGGATATCCCCCAAGATGTCATTCCAGCTTCCCTTGGGAGGGCTCTCTGCCCAGAAAACAGTCCTCCTTCTGGGGTGGACACGATGTCCGCTTGGAGCTGTGCTCACAGCAGCACTACATTTTGGATGTGGAGTGTTCTGCTCCTCTCTGTCCCAGTGCTGATGGTGAAGAGGTCGGCACCAAGGAGGTACCCACTGGTGCTGGGACTCCTGATTCTGGTGTTGATTTGGCTGCTTTCTTTCGTCTCTTCTTGTCTCTGTCACCAGAGGTATGCCTGGTTGCTGGAGCACTTGCAGAAGAGAGCCATCTTGATTTCAGATGGGACACTGTTTCTTCCCTTGGGTCTGAAGCTACCTTTATAGATTGCTCCAAGAGATACAGTTTGAGCCTCAAGTCCCTTGATTTCCAAGTGTGGGAGGAGAAGGAACAGCAGATGGAGCATTTATTGGGGATATGAGCTTCCACGAGGCAGAAGAGACACCCTGCTATGTCTGCCTATCAGGAACATTCCACAAAGAGCAGGGTTTAAATCCTCAAGGTTTTGAGTCTGCCATTTTAACAGCCATGCTACGTTGTCTTGCTGTACAGGGCATTCTCCTGTCTCTCTTCTCTTGTGGTTGTTTTTTTAAGATAATATAGAAATAAAACTAGGAATGAAAAATATTTCTTCACCAAGGTTTGGAATCTTATCCAAAAGGCTGAGCGGATCAGACACAGTCCAGGTTCTGTCTCTCTGCCATGGGTGGTAAGAGGAAACTGAGGGAGGGCAGAGGCCACTCTGCTCTCTATGCCCTCATGTGGGAGCATGAGGAGGCACTTGACATGGCTATGCAGAAGATTCCAAGCTTGGCTGCATGTGCACCTACAGTGGGTAGTCACACTGACGTACACTTGAAGAATATATTTTGTCTTCTGCTTAAACTCTGAGTATTACTTATGTTCTGTATTTCAATAAAGTCTGAGACCAAGTTGTACAAAGAATAATACATAGAGAATGATGTTACAATACACCGTGATATTCACATTCAAACTTCATATTTAGGGAAGGTTCACACTAAAATAAAATGATTGGAATGGAATCAGAGTCAGTTATGCACATTCATTTTTTTCCAACTCAGTGTTCCACAAACAAGACTATTTTCAGTGCATTATTCTTTAGATCCATTTTGTCTACAGCCTTTTTCCTCATGTTAGAAGATGAAACTTGTTGTATTCTGTCAACTGTATGAATAATAGTTCAAAATCCTTCTAAAAGTTTTCTGAGCAGTTAGGGTACACTGTTTTTATCTGTATGCTTTATCTTTTAATTGGATCTAGAAAATTTTAGCAAGAATCTCAATTAAAGTAAAGGAGGTGGACTGTGAGCAAAAAGCAGAGTATGAAATGTTTGCAAAACACTGTGTTCAGATAATCTCTTGAGTCTTGGATATTTTCAGCACCGAGAAGCCAGTTTTAATATATATATATTTAACATTCTGTACAACCTCTGGCCCTAATTCTGACTTCCATGGGAGATTTGCCTGAGTAAAGCTTGCAGGATTTGGTCCTAGATGCAGAAGTTCACACTTTACCAAAATGTTCACTGTGGGCCCAATTATCAAATTACACATCTAGATGCTCAAAGTATAATTTAGGCATATAAAAATAAGCACGTATATAGTCTAATTCCAGGGGACTTTCTGGGAACTCTCTCCTATAAAACAGTTATATTACCCTTTAACTATCTTCAGCCACACAATATATGTCAAAAATATATTTGAAAAGCCCTGGCTATGTTCTTTAGTCACAGCAGGCAGCAATATTAGTTCTACATGAAACATGCTTTAATGAAAGTAAATAATGTGATAAATCTGATCTTGCAGAACAAAACACAATATAGAACTATGAATGGATTTTTAATGCATTTTTACTACTGCTGGGAGATACTGCTATGACCATAGATAAAAATATTAACTTAGAATCATTTTAGTTCATTTGGCAGAACTGTTTAATATGTAAAATATGTTGCTAAATATTTTAATTATTCTAACTGCTCATGTACTTTTGAATCTTGTAAGTGAGTTTTATTTCAGGTCAGACCTTTGTATTCAGTCCACAAAGGGACCAATTAAAACAATATTGGATGGGACGGAGTTCATTCTTTCCATTATTCAGTTATCTGACTTGCATTAAATATTTTATACAGAGGTCAGGAGAAGAAAAAATACATGCATGCAGTATATACTGCACTTCGGGTTTTGGGTCTTTTGTGACCAGCGCTTCTCGTTTCAGCCTGTGCCATTCGAATTATAAAATTAAAATTTTATTGTGTTCTTTTGTGGTGTTTCTTTGTACAATAAGAAGATTAGAGTGCCAACAGGCACTTCACCCCAGAGTAAATATTTCTGGGATACTTTTGCATTTCCTATGAATAATTTTTATATTTTGGGGTTGGAGAGGAGGAGGGGCCTTGGAGTATTAGCTGTTTATCACTCACAGTAAAGTCTTCTCAGCCTCATGCAATTGCTCTCTTTCTTCTCCCCTTCTGGACTGGCTAGGGTCTAAAGAAACTAGAACTATATTTCATTGGACTGGACATTTAAGTTTACTGCTACTTATGGAGTAGATTTTTCTTAATTGAATCTCTTTTCACTTCAGCACAGATAAAATCAGCTTCACAGATACTCTAAGATATACCTGTTCACAGATGTTAATTTCAGCAGCAAGTTCCATAGTGTCAGGATGCCCCATTCATGACTTCTATACCATGCACATATCTACTATTTTGACCTTACACCATCGGAGGATGCTGAGTGAATTTCCAGATTCTTTGCACTGTTAAGAGTGGCTCAAAGCAGCTTGAACAGACCCAAAGTGCCAAGTTCTTAATGATAGAAAAAGCTTTCCTCCTCAATTTCATCTAGTGCTTTTGGGATATGTTGAGTATCAGGTTTAAAAACTAGGGTGACATTTCTGTTTTAAAAGTGCTAGTGATATTTTACTTACTGTCATCATGTCATCACATTTCATGTCTGGCTCATCTTCATCTTCGCTTTTGTTGTAAAACTTGCGGAAGAAGTTGAATGCCACAACAGTGTAAAGGTAGACTACTACAGCCAACAATCCTACAGTCAGTACAAGCTATATGCAAACAAAATAAATGAAATGAAAGAAAGAAACGTGAGTTTCAGTCAAAACGGAGGGGCATGATTGATTCCAGTCTCTTTTGGGCACTACTGATGAACTAGTCAGCCAGGAGATCTTTTGTGTTCCCAAAAGTATTGAAACTCGACAGTGCTATGCTGTTTCTTTTTCAAAAAGAATGAAAGATGATGGCTTTCTTATCCATGGAATCTCTCTCTGTTGTCTGGATCAACACAGAGTTTCTGAGGCACAAGATTCTATAATGGGGTGAAATACATCTTAAATTTATACTTTGATGCCTTTTTTGGTGGATAAAATAGCAGCAGAGTGGTTTTAGGAAACATGTTGTTATATGGTTATTTTTCTGAAATATATCCTTAACAGCAACTTCATATCAGTAATGTGGTACATTCAGTATTTGGGAGAGTGGTGAAATGCCAGCTGATTTGTGAACCTGGACATGCAGCGAACATATCAAACCGTGTGAAATGTACTTTATTGCATTAACTGATATGGGCTTATTTGAACTGCCTGCTATTTTAGTACGGATTATTGTTGCCAATATTCTGTCTAATAAGCTGTGTTATTGATGCCATCGGCTCTAAAATTCCAATGAGACAAAGAGATACAATAGGTAAGTTTCTCTCTTTCATTACTGAGCTGTCGAAAACAGCAGCATTTCACGTTTAAAATTCTTACTCTTAAGCAAATCAAATCCTTTTTGAGCAAGAAAATTCAGCACATAAAGAACCACTAATATATTACTCATTGGTAGGGCCCTACGAAATTCACGGCCATGAAAAACACGTCACGGACCGTGAAAACTTGTCTCTCCCCGTGAAATCTGGTCTTTTGTGTGCTTTTACCCTATACTATATAGATTTGACAGGGGAGACCAGCATTTCTCAAATTGGGGGTCCTGACCCAAAAGGGAGTTGCAGGGGGGTTGCAAGGTTATTTTTTGTGGGCGGGTCACGATATTGCCACCCTTACTTCTGCGCTGCCTTCAGAGCTAGATGGCCAGAGAGCAGCGGCTGTTCGCCGGGCATCCAGCTCTGAAGGTGGTGCCCTGCCAGCAGCAGTGCAGAAGTAAGGGTGACAATACGTTACCATGCTGTCCCTACTTCTGCGTTGCCTTTGCCTTCAGAGCTGGGCTCCGGGCCAGCAGCTGCCACTTTCCAGCTGCCCAGCTCTGAAGACAGCGCCCTGCCGCCAGCAGCAGCACAGAAGTAAGGGTGGCAGTACTGCAACCACCCCTACAATAACCTTGTGGACCCCCCCCCCCCCAAACACAATTCCTTTTTGGGTCAGGACCCCTACAATTACAACACCATGAAATTTCAGATTTAAATAGCTGAAATCATGAAATTTACGATTTTTGAAATCCTATGGTCGTGAAATTGATCAAAGTGGACCATGAATTTGGTAGGGCCCTATGCATTGGCGTTGGAGTTGTGGTTTTATAATAGTGTTATGGAAGATTTTTATATATATTTAAAAAGCACTGTAGAACTGATATTACTATTTAAAATGAGTAAAAAAAATCAAGCATTTTAGTTGCTTTTTAAGTGAGCAATTTATGCAGATCATTGGGCATATTTCTAAAATGTATGGCTCTATTTAAAAATCTGTTCATGTCTGTGCTGAAACCAACAGTGATGATCTCAGCAGTGCTAACATTTGCTTGTCAGGGAGGGTAGTCATGGTAGGTTTATTGAAAGTTGCGACCTTGAATTGAAGCTGTTCCATCAGCACACACAGTCTCAGAGTTTCTGAGAAATATCATCTTAATAGAAATCTGAGAAAATATATCAATCACTGAATTAAAATATTAATAGGTAACACACTAGGTGTAGCCAGACTGTCAGAGCTAAGTAGGGGAAGGGGGATCAGAGTTAAGGTCTCATTTTTGAGTCAGAAGTAGGAAGGAAGCAAGAATGATAAGCTTCTTGTGGAGAGTACTGGGTGTCATGCTCTAGCAATTTCCTTTTCCTGATAAAGGAAGGGGCTGCATCTAGATGTCCTCTGCTGAAAGAACTGATCAGGCCCATGTATGGACTTCATGGAAGATAGAAAGATTAAAAGGAAGTTGGGAATCTCAGGGCACTGTTATTCCCCTAAAAAAGAAAGCTGATAGGTAAGGGGTTGTTGTTAGGGTATATTAGACAGAGGATAAACATTCAGTATGAAAGTTACCTCTTTCGAAGCCTTCCTTCCCTACTTAAAGAATCACTTTCTGTTTGACAGAGGTAACACTGCCGCCTCCCACCCCCCGCCACTGGAGGAGTATCCCTTGTCATGTGTGTTAGTTTCTACTAGATACTGAAAGCAAATCCCAGACATGCAGAGGTGGGGACGGCCTGGGATACATTTTACTGCGTTTGAGAAGGGATGGCAGGAGGGACTGGGGTGTGCATGTCTGGAGCTAGGGTTGAAACCAGATAATGGAAGGGTATATACAGGAAGGAATTTTTCAGGGGTTGCAGTGGGAGGCACCTTAGTGGGAGTATGTGAAGAGCGCTCTTAGTCTGGGAAAAGACAGATAGGAGGGAGATGGTGAGTTGATAAATTACCTGTGCTTATGTTGAGATGATGGCTAGGAAGCAGGTCAGATGACAAAGAAGGAGCTGTGTTATTATAAGGTATCCAAATTGATTTTGGAATCAGATTTGTATACATCTGAATCCAGCAGGCCACATTTGTGTAGAGAGTCCAAATTGCAGAATGGTTGTATTTCTAAATGCATTTAGGAATGGCTGTTCCTTTCCTCCCTCTTTTCCAATGTCCAGAGGGCTATGTATTGTACGCTGGAAGTTTTTAGCATTTACTGTCCCGTGGGTATAGGATTAAAATAAATTCTATATTTAGGACTAAAAGTGTGCAGGTGTTTTGCAGAAGACACAGTAAGGCATATTCCTTGCCCCAGATACTTACCATGTAAATGAAAGCGCATTCCAATAGCCACACCATCAATGTAAAGAAATTCTGAATAGAAACTACTGTGTGCAGAAGTTCTTTTTTCAAAACCTACAACTGCCTTCTTAAAACTTTTGGCATTTCTAAATAGTGTAGGTCATTAATGTCCACATAAAAGGACCAATTCCCAACAAAATAAAATCTTTTTTTAAGATAGTGCTGGTAAATAAAAGGTAACTAAAACCATATCAACATTATTTTTTGCTGCTTTGCAACCTTAAAATGTCAAATCATTTGTATTAAACAAAGAAATAGTGTGTCCAGCCTGACAAACATTTACACCATGTTTTTGAGAATGAGATTTTAAGAAGCAGCTGAATCATAACTCTTGAAACTAGGAGGCTGTGACACTTATATTATGAAAAATATCTGTTAAAAATATGTAATATTATCGTATCTAATAGAAAAGAGTCGCATTGGTTTCCAAGGTATATTATAGGACTACCATTTTTGTTCAGTATAGTTATGAATGGTGTTCATTTTCAGACTACATATACGGAACTCACCTGTTTGCCATTGTGAGTTACAGAAGACAGAATGGTTCGAAGAGTCTTGAAACCCATAGCAATATCCAGCAAGTGAGCAGCAAAGAAGAAGTTGTTGTAATGGCCAAGGATAGACATAGTTGTGTACCAAGCTAAGTACAAGAAGGACTACAGAAAATGTGAAATGTTAGAGAATATTAACAGTTACTAATGTGTTTTACTGGATAGTGTACATCACACACACAAAATGAAACTCTGAACTGTAGGCAGTGATCTAATGATTTGAGCTTTCCAATCGTAAATTAATATGGACTTAGCATCTCCATATTTTTATGCAGAAGAACTGTGTCTTATTCTTTCTCTCCAACACACCCCACTACTCTGATAAAAAGACTTGCCGTTTAACCTTGGAAATGATGCCTTTGACATTTACTTTAAATATTTCACTTGATTATATTCCTCAGAACAGATTAATTACTAAAATCAGAATTCCCCCGGCTCTTAACACTATCTTGTTTTGGTTGAGAATATTATACAGAGCTGGAGAGCTTGCTATGCATTCTGAATTTCTGAAGATCTGATGCTTCTGCAGGGACTGAGACAGCTACAAACACAGCATACAAGCCTTGGGGAGAGGGAGTGCCTCATAAGCCACTTCATCTGGCTGACTCTTAGGGAATGGCTACACAAGGATAAAAAACCCACGGCTGGCCCAGGTCAGGGGTTGCGGGGCTGAAAAATCACTATGTAGATGTTCAGGCTCAGGCTGGAGCCCAAACCCTGTGACCCTGTGTGGGTGGAGGGTCTCAGAACTTGGGCTCTAGCTGTTTTTATCCCCACAGCCCAAGGCCCGCAAGCCCAAGTCAGCTGACCTGGACCAGCCATGGCCGTGCTGAGGGTCTTTTAGCTCTGTGTAGACATACCCTTTGAGCAGTATTGATCAGACCTGGAGGAGATATATACAGCCCACATTTGCAAGAGGGAATTTTAAGGTGATTGGGGACCTTTAGAGATGGTTGTGGGAGTTAAGAAAGGATTCTAAAGGAGTCTGAACTAACCATTGACCCCTACAGGTAGTCTCTGCAGGTAGGTCAGGATTAAGACAGAGCAAGTGTTTGAAGACACTGTGCTGTACCTATTCTGAAGATAGAAGGCTTTGGTCTTCAGGCTATCAGTCTGGCAACTTACACAACCCCCCAAAGTCAAAATTAATCAAAACCCCAGAATACAATAAAAACCCTCTTAATATTATTCCTTTTAACACCACCCAATCATTATTATTAATTTCCAAAATCTTGTATTGCAATTATAGTATCTCCTGAATATTGCCCTATGATGTCAAAAACAAATATTCCCACAGAGAATTTAACTGAAAGTTGTTGGGCTAAGGTTAAAGACAGAAAAAGAACAAACTTTTTATATTGATTGAATAAGTATGTAGCTATTAATTTATCAATGTATATGTTATTTTTTGCAGCTCCTTTGGTTACCCACATATGCTTATTTCACCATACTCAAGATAATTGCCTTCTTATCTTACCCAATTTTATTTACTTCTTTATTTCTCTTTATTAAAAAAGTGCCCAACTATAGCTTTGAGTGCAAAATACATATTTGCATTTAGAATAAACAAAAGTCTTTCTCTAGGCTAACATACTTACATTGTCAGTGAAAACAACTCCAAGCTTCCAGATGTGGTACTTTGTATCAATAGAGCTTAACCTATGGAGTACAAATATTTTGAACCTCATAAATGTCAGCGTTAAGTAGTTAATAACTACAGTTACACTCCTTTCCTTAACAACACAAACACATCTTCACATAATGGCTAAACATTTTTCTTTCAGAAAATGTAACTAGGATCTTTCTGGTGGTTTATTTGTATTTATTTTTTGTAAGCACTGGTACATGCTGGATAATTATTTTAAGACTGATGTGCAGGTCTCTCTATTTTAGAGAGCATTCCCTACCTTTTCAAAACTGTATTGGGCGTTAGCCACAGAGTTCCAATAGTCTCAAGAGTTCCAGAGTTTCAGTAAAAGTATTATAGCTCTACTTTGAACGTATAGGCTGTATCTACACTGCACAGTTAAACCGGGTAGTGGCACTCAGGTCTGGGCACCTGGGTTAGCCTACCCCAGATGTAAGCATCCCACATCCCCACTTCAAAGACATACCCACAATACTGTGTCCTTGGTCTTTCTGCACTCACCCAGGTGTGTCTTGGGGCATATCCCATGGTTCTCTGTGCTGAGACACACTCAGATTCTTTCCCAGTCAACTGTGGCATTTGTGGAAGAACTTGTCTGTCCTTTCGGGGGAATTGTGGGAAGGGCACTGGAGGACTATCAACACGTGAGTGATTTAGCTTGCATTCTCACGGCAAATTGGGTGGATTCCTGCCTGAGTTAAAGTGGAGCCCAGGTTCTAACACACACACCCTGAGTCAGGTCTGCTAGTGCAGGCTTAAAGCATCTCCAAACTCAGGTCAGAAGTTTTTCTGTGTAAATGGTAGTGGGTGTTAAGGTTAAAACCTGGGTTACAGTAAGCCCCACTTAAATGTGTAGTGAAGACATACCCATTGAGATTAAAGTGCATGTCAAGATGCTTAAATGTTGAGGGTTTGGAATTGTCTGCAGCAACAATAATAAATATGACACTCCTGTTAATACACTCCAGAATATTAATCTTTTTCACAACTGCATCACTCTGTTGACCCATATTCAATTTATGATACACTGTAACCGCCAGATCCTTTTCAGCTATACCACTATCTAGCCCAAGGGTGGGCAAACTTTTTGGCCCGAGGGCCACATCTGGATGGGGAAATTGTATGCAGGGCCATGAATGTAGGGCTGGGGCAGGAGGTTGGGGTGTGGAGTGCAGGAAGGGGCTCAGGGCAAGGGACTGGGGTACAGAAGGGGAGCAGCAGGGGGCTCAGGGCAAGGCAGGGGGTTAAGGGGCGGGGTTCAGTAGGCTCCGGGGTGGCAGCAGCGTGCAGCAGGGCTAAGGCAGGCTCCCTGCCTACCCTGGCCCCATGCCACTCCCGGAAATGGCTGGCATGTCCAGCAGTGGCTCCTGGGGGTGGGGTGGGGCAGGCGGTTCTGCCACATGCTGCCCTCGCCTGTGGGTACCAACCCCAAAGGTCCCATTGGCCGCGGTTCCTCATTCCCAGCCAATGGGAGCTGTGGGGGGGCGGTACCTGCAGGCAAGGGCAGCGCACGGAGCCCTCTGCGCCCCACCCAGGGGCCGCAGGGACGTGGTGCCAGCTGCTTCTGGGAGCGGCACAGGGCCAGGGCAGGCAGGGAGACTACCTTAGCCCCGCTGCGCCACAGGGCTGGCAATGCCGTAGGTCAGACTGAAAGTCCTGACAGGCCGGATTCGGCCTGCGGGCTGTAGTTTGCCATTCCCTGATCTAGCCAGTGATTCTCCATTTTGTAGCTGTACATTTGATTTTTCCTTCCTAAGTGAACTACTTTGCACTTATCTTTATTGAATATCATCTTTTTGATTTCAGACCAATTCTCTAATTTATCAAGGTCATTTTGAAGTGTAATCTAGTCAGTGCAGGAGCTGCAAAGAGAACTCAGGATTCTTCCACCCTTCTTTTTGCTTTGCTATTAGATCATCACCTGTATTATAATAACACAGAGGTACTCAACTCTGAAGAATTTTAGACACTTCAGCGTTGTAGAAAAGGCACCGAACTACTTCAATCTTACATCCTCACGTGACATTTTCATAGCAATTTCACAATGCCAGGGAAGGATGATATGACAATTATTTTGCAGTTCTCTGCACTTCCTTCTTTCTATGCCCCCCTTTTGTGGTTGTCAGGATGGACAGGAAAGGATCACTGGCACGCCTATCCTTTTGCCCAGCACTTCCCCACTTGGCCTCTATGACAGAGCTTGTTGAAAGTTGGAATTCCTGTTCAGCAGGAAATTCCAGAATTATGGAAAACATTTGTTTCATTTCACAATGAAAAGCAGAATTCTGAAAATTTCCTGCAGAAGGGAAATCTGAATAAATTTAGTTCTGAAATAATCAAAACATGTTATTTTGGAAACTTAAAAATAGAATTGATCCTGGGAGACCAAACTTTGGGGCTCCTGGTTCAGTTGTCTCTCCCAGGGCTTCTAGGCTCCCTGTGAGCCCCAGCAGACTGATCAGAAGTCACAGCTGAGTTGGGAGCCTCAGAGCTTGGGAGCCAGGGCTTTTAGTTCTATAGCAGAGAGCCTAGACACCCTGAGCCCCGCTCTGTGGCAGGCAGCATGGAAGCCTTGAGAGCCCCCAGGCTTTCCAGGCTCCCTGCTGCGAAGCCAGGAGCCAAGCCCCAGCTAGAGACAGGATTCTGTGGCAGGGAGCCTGGCAGCCCTGAAGTGCCTATCCCAAGATCAGTTTCCATGGCAGAGCTGCCCGGGAGCAGTGGACCCTGGAAGTGGGAGTCCCCATCATTCCATGAGGCCAGCTGGCAGGAAACCAGGCAGGTTTCTGACAGAAAGTTGCCTGTGGTTTGTTGGAAGTGAAACACGGAATATTTCATATTTGAGCAATTGGCATTTTCTGATGAAACCTGTATACTGGAAAATCCCTGACCAGGTCTGCTCTGTGATCAGTGCTCCCTTCCTTCTGACTGAGACAGGGACCCTTGGACACACGTGCAGTGAAGTGGGAAGGCTGTGTTGGGCCATTATTTTAAGTGGTATATGTATGTTTTTTAAAAGCTAGTTTATTTTACTTCATTACTACAAAGAAGCCTTTACCATGTGGATTTTTAGTACTGAGCAAAGTATTGAAAATACACACACTCAACATATCAAATCTGTTCTTATCTTTAATTACGTAGTGGTAGCAACAGATTAAAAATCCCTTCCAATGCTGATTTGTTTGAAATCAGCTAACGTCAACTGCTTTTTTTTAAAAAAAATCTCCAAATATCATACCATGATACAAGAGATGCTTCCTCTGGTTCAGTCTCTTCCACTGGACTGAAATCAAGAGCATTTTTGTCCAACCCCAAGAGTTCAGCTATGCGCTCTGCTCCATACAAATCACCATATTTGTTAATAACCTAAAAGGGGAAAAGATGAGCTTCTGGTCAGGACAAGACACTGCTGTCACATCCCCTTCACTTTACCCCACATTTGTCAAAAAATTTAAAACCTCAGTTTTCCAGGACTGGTACTGCAAGAACAGTGAGAACTCAGAGAGAGAAAAAGCATTTAAAAAAATGAAAACTAGAAGCATAAAAGGTTATTATCTAAAGCTTTGGTATAATTTAAAGTAATTTGAGCTGGCATGTTTTTCTTTTTTTAGGGGGATGAGGGGGCTTTGTATCCTAATGATGACAATGGCTGTAAATTAGAACTGCATGGCTGATTGACAGCACAAAGTTATTTAGAATATATGAGTCTAGGAATTAAGCCAAAGCACTCTCTCTTCTTCCTCTTCCCCCACCCACATCACAACTGACTATTCCCAGTAAGATTTACCATAACTTCGAATTCCATGAAACAAAATGCAATTCTCAAACGTTTGTATGCTTATACCACAAAAATACAGATATTTGAATTAAATACACAGTATATTGTCTTACGTTAGGCATAATAATCTAAAGAACCTACCTTCCGTTTTACAAACTTGTCCCAGTAATTGTTAGGAAAGGATCTGCATAGATAAAAAGTTCTCAAGTTATTTAACACATCAATGGAGGCAAAAAACAAATAAAATTCTTGCTCATGGTAGCGTTTTGTTACAATTTGCTGAGCAGAACTACTTTTCATGTCAGTGGGATTTGTGCAAGGACAGTAACTGGCCCTCCCAAACTGTAATTCACTGTAACATCAATGTCTCTTCTCGCTTTTTCTCTTTATACCATCCATGTAAATACTTATTAGTGAAATATAAAGGACAGACTGCTGGTTGCTTTCATTTAATGCTCACCATTACCTGATATTGTGAAGGCTGCCATAATAACATCCTTCAACACTAAACAAATCCATTTGAAAATCCTTCCTAGCCCCCACCCACACCCCAAGATACATGCATGAGCACAACCCACATTTGCATTCTTGGAGAAGATAAAGAAGTTTCTCAATGCAGATGACTCTTTTCAGCATGTTAACCACTATAGTAGCCTTGATTTCATTTCTATCCATGGTGGAAAACCCAGAAATAGACATTTTCACAGGGACATGTAGCACCAGATGTCACAGTGCATTGACGCTATAAATATAAGGATGATGATTTAGGTTATGTTTACACTTAATGTTGGTGGGGTGTGATTCCCTGCCAAGCAGACATACTCGTGCCAGCTCTCATTGAGCTAGCACACTAAATAGTAGTGTAGCCACAGGCAGTGGCGAGGGGCAGTTCTGCCTAGCCATCCCGAGCACAAACCCAAGAGGTCCAAGCCGGTTTGTACTTGGGGTGGCTAGCTTGTGCCACCACTTGCCACTGCCCATACTACCATTGCTACACTATTATTTTTAGTGTGCTAGCTTGATGAGAGCTGGCACAAGTATGTCTGCTAGAGCTGGGAATCACCCCCACCCCCACATCCAAGTGTAGGAGTAGCCTTAGATGAAGCGGTGATTAGTTGTAATTGTATTCTCTGATGGTACCTCATCCTAACTAAGGCCCTACTTAACTTGTGATATTGTGGAAATTGCAGATTCTGCAATATTAGGCTTCCACCACAGTTTTGACAGTGGGAGCCCTGGCCACCAAGGGCTGAGAGCGGGAGTCTGCACTGTCAGCCCAGGGTGGGCACTTTCTGCCTTGGGCCCCTGCTGTCAGCCCTGGGCGGCTGACTGTTGGGGGAGCCCGCTCTCAGCCCCATGTTCCCGCTGTCAATTTCAGCCCCCAGCTCTCAGCCCTGGGCAGCCGACAGTGGGAGACCCTGCTCTCAGCCCCGTGTTCCCATTGTCAGCCCTGGGCTGCTGACAGCAGAAGCCCCCACTCTCAGCCCAAGGTGTCCGACAGTGGAAAATCACGGGAAAGTAATATTGGACCTCATTACTGCAAATAACAAGGTCTGTTATTCTTTTTCTGCAATTTTCCATGGCTTGTCCACAACTCAGCTGCAATTTTTTGACAATCATCCCGCAATTCAAGGAGGGCCTTATTTTAGCACATACCACGGTTGGGTCCAAAATCCCAGCACAAGGCCAGATAGAACACTGACAGCTCTAATGTTATGAAACCTTACTCCAGCAGGTGGCGTGCCCTTCAGAACAGCCATGTCCCTAGTGTCCCCAAAAGACCGTTCCTTTCAGGGAAACTGAAAGTACTGTGTATAGAAGGGTACACAAACATGGAGTTAGAAAGGTTACAGAATCTTCAGTCACCAAAAGGTGGGTGAGGGGTGAATAGTTCTCCTAAAATTGCCTCAGCAACAGATTCCACACTCTTTGGACATTATTGAACTCCCCAAGATCTTCATGAAATAATTTTTTTTAAAGAATAAGATACTGCAATAGCCACTGGGAAATATGTGTATCTTGATCTGTAACAGGGGAAAAAAATGTCTTTCCTTCATTATCTCTAGTGTCAGGAGAGACAGAAGTATGGATTGTTACTTGCATCTAATTGACCAAACCATTTATGGTTCTTGACCTTTTTAGGGATGGCAGTGGCCAACAGCCCCTCATCATCAGAGTCTTGTTCCATATGATCACATAGAATTAGGGATTTTTCTCTGCCTCTCAACCTTGAATCCCTATATCTGGTAGTATGGTTCATGACATAGTAGAGGCTGAGAGTTTTGTGTCTTTCTGCACCTGTGTTGTCTGTTACCTGGATGTGGGTTCAAGTGTCGCTGCTTGTTTTGAAAACTCTAAAACCTTAAAGCACAGGTTGCTTCAGATGCAGTGGACTAGTTCCATAATGACCTGTATCTTGTCTAGGGATACCTTGAATTGAACTGCATTTATCAGAGCGCCTATTTCCGTATTTTATCTCATATGATATGTAAAAAGTTCATTAAAACATACAGAAGGTGTTGTGTATACTGAGAGAATCATATCTTCAAGTACATTGAGGTGACCGACGCTTGAGATCCACTTCACATCAAGACCAGATTTTAGTCAGCTGAAAGTGGTGTTCATCTTTGATTTAACCGGAGTGGTGATGTAGCAGGAGGAGTACAGACTGTACAATATGTTCTTTGAGCCC
Source organism: Chelonia mydas (assembly GCF_015237465.2). Lineage (NCBI taxonomy): Eukaryota > Metazoa > Chordata > Testudines > Cheloniidae > Chelonia > Chelonia mydas. The sequence continues at coordinate 75,963,750 of NC_051246.2, forward strand.
AGCTGACAATGTCTAACTTCTTAGCGCTGATTCTGAATGCCTTAACTGCTTGCTTTCAGGAGGCAAAGAAACATGTTGGAGGTTAGTGGGTTCCTCGCTCTGCAGTTGGGAGGAGGTGAGGCCACCCTCTCAACATTGGTTTCCAGCAGCCAGTGTAGTGGGTCAAAGAACTCAAACACTCACCCTTAGACCCGAAGGCCCCCGGTGACGTGTGCATGTAGATATAATTGGCAAATTTGTCATGCTCTTCTCAGAAGTAGATAGTGTTGTGGTCACATTCATCAGAAGGCGAGATAACTACACTTGGGACTTTTTTACGTTGCTTCCTCTCAGACACTTCAAATCTTTAGGATGAACTACTGGCAAAAATAAAATGTGCACATGAACTGGAGAGAGAGAAGTCTGAGAATAGGGAGGCAAGGAGCCCTGAGGCGTCTTTGCTCTCACAGAATAAAAAACCTAGAGGAGACAGAAGAAATCATGATTTTTTGTTTTCTAAAACAGCCACTGAGTCAAAAGAAGCACCATGAAGAATACTTATATTTGGAGAATAAAAGATTTGCCTGCAAAAATATTGCTCAGCACCCATCCATCGAATACAGCTGATGGTGCAGGACTGCTGAGATAGTGTAGTGAGCTTCTTTGTCAATAGAAGTCAAAAATGAACTATTGTTAGGATCTCTAGGAACATTTCTACAGAGGGCATGTCTGCGTAGCTCCCCTGTTGGAGTATAATGGCTCAGAACTTTAGAATAATGGGAGTTCCTGTCTGGACCCAAGAGTGAGGGATCTGTTGTGGTAGATGTCTTTTAAGAAATAATGTTACACTTGTATAATAATTATCACTTTAAAGAATTTCAGTGGGTTTTCAGTCAAAGAAAGATGACAGTCCTACTTAACAAAGAAAATGGGTTGGTTCTTAAACAACATATGACAGGGAAGTAGATAGACTGGATGGTTTAGAGAACCTACAATGGCTCACACAGCTCTAGATAACTCATCTGAAATTGCCTTAATCTGATAGTGACTGAAATTAATAATCTGAAGGCTGTTCACTGACTATGTAAAAGGTTTTAGACCAAATCCTACTTGATAAGTCTCCATCTCACACAAGTCACCATTACAGTTAACAGTAAGGTCTTGTCTGCACTGTTGGCAGTATGTTGTACGGCACATGTACATGCCACATGGCACGTTGTGTCCACACTGTGATGTGTAGCTATATGCAGCACTGAAAGGCTCTGGCAGGCAGCAGGCAGTAGGGAAAGGTTCTGGTGATGGGGAGCTGCTGGAGCCTTTCCCCGCTGCCTCCCCCTGCCAGAGCCTGCCCCCACAGCCACAATTTGTCACTCCGGCAAGGTTCTGGCAGCAGGGAGGCAGCAGGACACTACACTGCTAAAGAGAGCAGTGTAGATTTGTGAGGCACTGCTTGGGCTTGTAGAAAGCTGTGCAGGGTATATACCCTAAGGTTCTGGTGTCTTTACTCATCTAAGCAGTGCTTCACAGTCTATAGTGCTATTTAAACCCCTGCTAGGAGGTGTGCAGTGTATGTACTCTACACATCACTGAAAGTGTAGACATAGTCTAACTGGCCTTGTTGGTAGTTTCAGTGAAGCCAAGATGCTCCCTCCAGCACAGCATTGACGTAATTTGGTAGGACAGTGTGGGCAAGCTTGCATTGACACTATCATTGCTGTATTGTTTCTGTGAATGCATAAAGTATTTCAATCTCTTAATGTATTTTATAGAGATGTAAATCTGGCATGCTTCAGGCACAACACTAAACTTGGAAATGAGTTTTCTTTGTAAAATGAGATAGTAAGTAACCAACAACAGTGGTGTCTGTTTGACAAGGGCAAATTATCTGTGGCTTGTCAGAGCCAGTTCAGATTCTACGTTCCTCCTTCTCACTCAGTTACTAGCATGATGACCAATCACTATCCAGAATTTCTCTCTCTGTTGGGTTTCCTCCTCTTGAATCTTCAGTTTGACTCCTTCGATCTGACAGAAATCTGTTAGCCTGATCTACCTTCCTAAGGAAGAAAGGCTTTTGTTGATGCCCTCATAAGATTAGCCTGCAGATGGGAATATAATTTACCTTTCTGTGATTTGACCTGAGACAGTGCAGATAATGATTTCTGTTTAGTAGCACCATATGAAACACACCATAGGGCATGAGAATAAGACTTGGAACTGAACCAGAAGAGGGAGGGGATTGCCTAACCTTTCAACTACTCCCTCCTAAAGGAGAGTTGCTCATCTAAGCCGTGCTCTCAGCTCTCTGAAGTCAAAGGATGGGTCTATACACACCTGCACATTTAGCCCATAGTGCCTAGGGAGAATGTAGGAAGCACCTTTGCAAACCTTGTCCACTACCACTTCCTTTCTCTGACCTAGTAAGTGGCACAGCTGAAGTGGAATCAGTTCTAAGTCTCACTGTACAGGAAATTAGGGCACCTGGACTTGAGGGCAATACTCCTGATGAAGGTCATGGCATAAGGGCAGAAGGATTCTTATCCCTTCCAAGAGCATCATCAGTTCCATATGCTAAGATAGCCTTGGCCAGGACAATCAGGATTAAAGGAATCCCATGATGAGTAGTTTTCTTTAGGACTCTCCATAGGAGTTGGAGGGGAGGAAACATGTAAGCCAATGAGAAGTTCCATGAAATGACAAATGCATCCTGCACTAGCATTGCTGGGTCCAGACAACCATTGCCAAAAAAGGAAGCATTTAGCATTGAATTTTGTTATGAACAGTTCTACAATGGAGATTCTCCAGTTCTTATAGCTACTGGAAAACTGCTATGGACAACTCTCCTAGAAGAGTCTCGATTAGTATAACTAGCATGCTGTACAGTTAAGGAGACCTGGCTCAATAAGATCCCTTATTTCATGGAAATCTTAAAGTTCTTAAAGTTTTCCTCAAGAGTTTGAGGCTGCCTCAGGGAGAGCCTCTTTTCCCTGTGCATGAACTGCATGAACTGTTCTGTCTGTCACAGCCCCAGAGACCATCTCAGCAACTCCCTCACTCCGCAGCTGTTTGAGAGAGAGTCTCAGCTCCTGCAGGTTACCTTCCTTCCTCCCTATAGGAAGGCTGGGCAGGCTGGCTTTGTCTGACACAGGCCCAGAAATCCCTTCAGTTGCTGTCTCATTCTACTAGGTAGTGAACATTTTTCAGTGAAAGCAGAAAAAACATTTATGCCATCCATGGGAAAGCATTAAATCCATGAGACATGGTTGAGGTGCTTCAATCCTCTTCCTTTTATTTTAGGCTTTTCTGCTCAAGACCTAAATGGCAGCCATATGTCGCTGTGGAGGTTGCCTACCTGCATGTTGCTCTGAGTGAGGCAGGAGTGACGCTGGAGAAGCAGAAGAGGGAGCCCTAAAGAGCAGGAAAATACTAGATGGTCATCACCCTGCCTGCCAAAGTGAGGGATGAAAAGAAACCTAGTGTTTGCGCTATTGTGGACTGAGCCTCAAAAATGGTGTTTTTAAATACTTTGCACTCTTCTAGAACTGCACGTAGGTTGTTGTTTCTCTCAGCTCTGCAAATCTATTAATCCACAGAAACAAATATCATAAAGCTTATAATTTTAAAACACATATTAATTGCAAGAATTAATAAATTTCACATAGTAGTATTTTCCCTTGAAGATCAAAACACGGCAGCAGTACTGCCAATTCTGGGCTATAATACCGTTACAGAAAATAATCAGAAAATAACACCACTTTGCTGTAGGGAACTGATGAATTCAACTCCTACACAAAACCGGTTTGTAACTGGAAAAAACAAAGTTAATTATTTCACAAGTAGAACCTTAACCTGCAAACTGATGTTCTATTGTTGCTAACATTTTCCTAGAATCATACATCAAAAATATGTTGCTTCTGTGTTTTAATAACCGTATATTAATCAAAGCTGTCATCACAGAGTATTATTCAGCTTGTTGACTCTCATTACATTTTCTAATGTGCAATTATCTACTGACAAAATGAAAGACCATTCTGGATGTAAGAAACAGATTGGCAGGATTCCAGAAGAATATTTTCAAGTAATTTTTTAATTCTAACTTTTTACCAATCTGTGTCATCACAATATATGGACCAAATTGAAATCAGTGGAAAACTCCTAGGATATGGCCTGAGGAAAATAAAGCATTAAAAGGCTGCTAATAATTCAGACATTATTCCTAAAATACTAAAAGAGTTTTGCATTAGAGATGAGCTTCAGGAAATCATGCTTCTTGATGCAAGAGAACAAAACTAGCATACTTAACTTTTAATGAAAAAGCTAGTCATGTTGTTCAATGCAAAAGAAAAGAAGCATTTAAAGATAATTGAAGAAAATACATACTATGAAAAGACACCATACACTGGCAAACTTATGCACAAATAGAAGAATTCAACTACTGTAATAAGGAAATTCTTTATTAGGTCAACTCTGGCAGCTGCCATGGCATATTTGTTTAGCTACTACTAAGGTACACTGACACAGAATGAATCTTTTGGATGGGATATGTAACTTATGAACTTGGTCCGAGACTGGAAAATACTTTAGGTAGAGTAGGTTGCCAAAGTGTGTGTTAAGAGTTTAACACTTGAATCTGGTAGGCCTACACTTCTATCTGGAAGCGTAAATTCCAGCTTGAGCAGACATACCTGCTCTAGCTCTGATCGACCTAATGTGCTAACTGTAGGGCTAGTCACCGTGGGCATATATCTAGTGTCTTGGCTGGGATTGGACTGGGGGAGCTAGCCCCTCCTGTTGCTGTGGCTGCACTCTATTTTTAGCATAATTGCTCTGATCGAGCTAGCACAGGTGTATCTCCTCAAGTTGGGACGTACACCTCCAGCTTCAAGTGTAGATGTACTCTAAAGTTGGGAAAGCATTATCCCAGCCCAAAGATAGACAGGCAGCAAAGGCTGTAAGTTCAGAGTAGACAATAGAGGTAGCAGACCATCAGTTCCTACAGAGAGCTGTGCTAAGTGTCTCATAACACAGGAGTCTAGTCACAGACAGATATTTGTTTATGACTGGATAAGGTAGCTTTTTTGACTTCTTCTCATTGACAAAATGTTGTTTCTTTCAGACATATTGGTAATTACTTTTGAAAGTCCGTTTTTTAAAATACTTATTTATACCTGTAAATATACAGCCAACAATTGTTTTAGACTTGTAAAGAATTGGGTACATTGTTGTTCTTCTCTAGCCTTATGCAACTGTCTTTAATCTACAATGCAATAACAGGGAAAGGAAGGAGATCTAACTGTATAGCTGGGCCACTCAAAAACATGCTATTAAAACCTCTTACAGAGGGAACTCAGAAAAATAGCCTCGAAGCTAAAGTTTGCTTGACAAGAAAAGTGTTAATTAGGTAGCAGTGATCCCAGTTTGGAAAGTTCTAAAATCCATCAAATTTCCTTGTCACATTGCCCCTTATATATGGAACCACAACATTCCAATCAATGTTCACTGAATGCCCTCTATCTCTTCTGTCAGAACACTCTACAACAGTTACTTACCTATATGGCAACCGTTGTTCTTTGAGATGTGTTGTGCACTTATACATTCTACTGTAGGTACATGCGTGCCCACTGCACCTGGGTCTGAGACTTTTATCAGAAGTAGGCTTGTGTGCTCCTGCTATCTTTGTGCCTGGAGCCAAGGTATAAAGGTGTGGCTACCACCTCCCTCTCAGTTCCTTCACACTACCACAAAACTAATACCCAAAGTAGCGATGAAGGCATGAGGGCCGTGGAATTTATATGCACGCAAGACATCTTGCAGAACAACAGTTGCTATACTGTAAGTAACTGTTTCCTCTCATTTGACTGTGCACATTCACATTCCATTGTAGGTTACTCACCAGCAGTAACCCTACAGGTGGTGAGATTTTGGATTACTTGAAGAGAGCCTGCAGCACTGACTTGCTGAAGCTGGCATTGTCTCTGGACACTTGAGTTATAGCGTAGTGCATGGAAAAGAGATGTGCAGATGAACATGTTGCTGCCTCACAAATATCAACTACAGGTATGTTGCTCATGAAGACTGACAAAGTGGAATTAGCTCTAGTGGAATGGGTGGAGGAGAGACTTTGCTTGGAAAGCTTGATACAGTCAGAAATCCAATGTGATATATAATGGGCTGTTACAGGTTGCCCTTTAATCCTATCAGCATAGGCTACAAAAAGACTGGGAGATGATCTGAAAGATTTCCAGGTACAATGCAAGAGCTCTCTAAACACCCAAGATACACTTTTTCTTTGGCCTTGGTAGAATGAGGTTTCAGCAAGAACACTGGGTGATGGATAATCTTATTGAGATAGAATGTGGAGACAACCTTAGTGTATAGCCTACGAGAGATCTTGTCTTTGTGAAATACTGTGAGAAAGGAGGGTTAACCAGAAGTGCTGGAAGGTCTCACACCCTCTTCACAAAGGTAGCTGTTACCAAAAATGCTATTTTCATTTACAACAATGGCAAGGATGTTGTTGCCAAAAGTTCAAAGGGGGGACCCATCAAATGGGAAAACACTCAATTCATGTCCCATGAAGATGAAGGACTGGACACAGGTGAGCATGAGTAAGTCCCTTTAAAAATCTGGATATGAAGGGACACAAAAAGATAGAATACACATCCACCAATGGATGGGTATTCTATCACAGAAATGATTGCTAAATGGACACTTATTGAACCGGGAAAATGATCTGAAGATTTCAGATGCAGCAGGTAGTTTAGTATGTGCCTAACCTCGGTGTTAATTGGTGATAACTCATGAGATTCAGTCCAGACTGAAAACCTTTTCCATTTTACTGCACAAATGGCTTTGGGGGAATCCTTTCTGCTGATCACCAAAATGGCCTGGACATCTTGGAAGCAGACTCTCTTCTTATTGCTCAACAAGAGATCATCCACACCATGAGTAGAGAGATTGTAGGTTGGGGTGCAGTGATTTGCCTTGATTCTATGACAAGAGATCTTCAACCAGAGGTACAACTATGTGTGATCAAATGGAGAACTGATATAGGTCTGTGTACAAGGACTGCCTTGGTCAGGCTGGTGCACAGAGTACGGGTAGTACATGTTGCCTACCATGAATCAAAGAGACTTTCTGTGGCCATGATATATTTCTATGTGAAAGTAAGTGTCCTGCAAATCAAGAGCAACATACCAATCCAGAAGGGATAACAGACACAAGGGTGACCATCATGAACTTGATTTTCTTGACAAATGTGTTCAGCTTTCTTAAGTCCAGAACACAATGAAATACACCTCTCTTTCTGGGCATCAGGAAGTAGTGGGAATAACAGCCTTTCCTCTGTGTCCACACCCTACACACTGTAATAATCTTTGTACAAAGTATGCCTTGTGATACTGTTTTGAGGTCTGATATTATAATTTGCTGGTCAATAGCATCTTGATAAAATGTGTGGCAACACTGTATGTGAAATTATAAGATTTCCCTATATAATGTAATTAACACACATTCCAAAACTAAGCAGAAGTTGTCGAAAAGGTCTGTCTCAAACCAAGTAATGTGTGCTCTGCCTAATTTGCATTTAAGCACTAAACGGTAGACAAAGAAACCTTGAACAAGAGAGGAAAAGCAGCAGGGAACATCCTCCTTTTTGAGAATCTCAGAATCTCAGCTGGAAATGTTTTCCAAGGGCGTGGGGAGGAGACAGACACTATAAAAAGAAGGTACCTTCCCCCCCGCAACCCTCTCTCTCTTCCCCTCTCTGCCCATTGATTCACTGCACCAGATGGGACAAATGAAGTAGCCACTGAACTGGAGAAGGGATCCTGGCCTAAGAAGTTTGGTCAGTAAAACTGCTGAGAGCATGTGATGTGAAACTTTGCATTGAATTTAACATAGTTTGTTAAGTTAGGCAACAGTTGCATTTTATCTTTATTTTTCTTTTAACCATTTCTGATGTCTTTGCCTCATTACTTGTACTTACTTAAAATCTCTCTCTTTATAGTTAATTGTTTTATCTAATCCAGTTTGTTTAAATCAAGATGTGTGCATAACATTTCTATCAATAAAATGACAGACTTTATATAAGCTTGTATTGTCCAGGAAAGATCTGGGCAGGACATACATTTCTGGGGGTATGTTGGAGTGTGTTGGGGTCACTCTGCAATATAACCCAGGCTAGTAAGAGCAAAGGTATGGCTGGCCTGGCTGCAGCACACACACAGACAGAGCAGTCCTGACTGGAGGCTACAGCAGCAAAGCATTGTAAAGGGCACCCCAGGTTAGAGGGCAGGCATGACACAGCTACTCATTATTCTGGATTGTGCCTTGGGTATGTCACAACTTCCTTTATTGCTCCCAGTTGTAAAAGAGACTGTATTTCTTGAAGCAAAACAGCCTCATGAGATGGGTCCCTGAAAAAGGATGGGAAAAGTGGGTTGGGGAAAGGGAGGGATATGAACTAGATGGCATATCCTCCTTTACTGTGCTGAGCACCCACTTGTCTGATGCACTGTAAAAGAGAGAGAGGCATGTCCCAAAGATGAAAAGAGATATTATTGGTGTACTTGGAAGCTGTTGAAGTCCACTGAGAAGGGCATGCTGTGGAAGATACCAATGGTCAGCATCTAAGAGGCTTTGATCTCAGGCATTCTGAGGTCTCTTATGTTCTTTATCCTTTGGGGTAGCTTTAGGGTAAAATTGCCTTTAGCACTTGTTTGCCACCATGACCACTAAAAAATCTGGAACTGGGTGGTTGGAGAAATAATCAAATTCCTTCTAGGGAACTTGGTATTCCATGACTTTCTGGCACCTTCATGACTTCCGCAGCTGCAGCAGCTGGTGCAGATGACCCCTGGGCCTCCCTGGAGTAGCTGGCCCCAGAGCCAGCTGCTGGGGCATCCCCGGCACCAGCTGCACCAGCTGCTGCTGGAACGGCCCCAGGGCCAGCTGCACTGCTGCTACTTGGGTGGCCCCAGAGCAGTGGTCCCGGAGCAGCAGCAGTCCTGGGGGCTGCCCTAGAGCAGCAGTCCTGGAGCAGCAGCAGTCCTGGGGGCCGCCCCGGAGCAGCGGTCCCTGGGGGCCTCGGAGCAGTGGGTGGCCAGGGGCAGTCAGCCCCTGCTGCTGGATCAGGTGCAGCTGTTGGACCCTCCAGAGGAGCTAAGATTTAGTCAGGGGTATTTATAGCAAAAGTCATAGACACGTCAGAGGCCATGAATTTTTGTTTATTGCCTGTGACCTGTCCAGTACTTTTACTAAAGATACCCATGACTAAATCTTAGCCTTAGTAATAGTTAGTGCAGAATGTCTTGTACAAGTTGCACTTGCACTCCTAGTGATGTGACCACCCTCCTCATGAAGTCGTGAACAACTTTAAAGTCTTCAGGAGGAGGTGAGAATGACTCTGGAGCTAATGAAGACCTAGACACTCCTGAAGCAGTCTGAGGCCCAGTAAGGCGAAGGTGGGTAGTCCAGTCTCTATACTGCTCATGGTGGTGAACACCACACCCGGACATTCTTGCAAGAATAACACTATTGCGCTTCAGCACAGGTATCCTTATGTAAGAAGATCTGAAAGACCTGTCATGCTCCATGCCTGAAGAGGAGGAGATATATTTCCCCTTAGTGACTGGGAAGTTGTTCCTTTAGGTGTCTGTGAAGGTGTTGGCACTGACAACCTCTGGTGATGCCCTAGCATTACTAATGTCAAAGATGTATCCACTGGTGCTGATGGAAGCAGCTGAGGTGTATGGAAGGCAGACAGATGAGTCACCATTGATGGTGCTGGCACTGCCTATGTTGTAGGCTGCATCAATGATGTAGATGAACCTTTTGTGCTGTGGTGATAAAAGATGCCGATGATGCTAACATGGTTGAAACTATTGTGAGCAGTGTTGGAAGATGCAGGAAAGGATAGTCAGGCAGGAGACACAATAGATCTTTTGCCATAAAGAACGATTGTGGTGTCAATGGTGTCGATCTCTCTGGTAAAGAAGGCGGCGCTAGTCTCGATGGCCCCACTGGAGCTAGAATCAATGGTGTCACCTCAGATGGTGCTGGTGTCATTTGGTGTTTGTGATAAGACCTCAATTCAGCACCAGACTACTTTATTTTATTTTTTAAAATCTTTGTCCCTTTTTGTGGGATGAATAATGAGATTTTGATGGTCTGTCAGTCTCAGAGGACAAAGACAGTTTCAAACACTTCATGGAGGCCACGGGAGACGAAGATGAACAACTGTTTCTCACTCAGTATGGGCTTAGGAGCTGAGGCAGCTGGAGGTTTACTACTGATGAATGAGCTCTTCATCCTCCTGTGGTTAGGGTCGGGCACTGAAGAGAGACACATTGCCTTTTCAGGTAGACGTACCTTAAGGCAGAAGTCCCTTTGCTTTTTCATCTTCATCAGAAAGGAGGTACTAATGGGACATTCATCCCTCACATGTCCCTTGCCTAAACAGATTAGGCTATTTTGTGCCTATCACTTACAGGGATCACAGCCCTGCGTGTGGCACCTTGTTAAATCCTGGCAATTTTTGCATACTGACCCTCAGCCTCGAAGAATCAGTAAACTATCTAACTATAACTATATGCAGAAAAGAGGATTTCTCTTTTTACATGCTGGCTAAGAGAAGAGAAACAAATCTCAAGAGTGATGAGGAATTCCAGCTATTGCCATGGGAAGTAAGAAGGAACTGAGAGGGATATGGCAGCCACATCCCTTTATGCTGTCAGCTCCCTGCATGAGGATAGTGAGGGTACATGTGTTGCTGACAAAAGTCATCATCTTGAGTGCATTGGGCCCACATACACCTACGGGGAATGTGTATGGGATAAGGAGAACCAACTTATTCAGTGAATCATTCCAATTATAAACACTACAAACCACTCAATGCTTATTCTCTATTGTATTTTACAGTTCTATAGCCTTTTGTGCCTTTAAGTCCTTTGGGAGCAGGGACTACGTTAGGCACAGCTTACTCATTGTACAGCAATGGCGTAACAGGGCATAAGTAATATGTAATTATAATGTACAATTTTCTACATGTTTTATTTGATGAAAAATTAAAACACACTGTAATGGTGTACCTATATATAGCACTGATGTATCAGTTTGCCACAGAACTGTACATCTGCATGAGATGGACCACTAGAGAACACACATGTAAAAATCTATTTGATTTGTGATGTACCTAGGTGCACTGTCTATGAAAAGCGATTATCAGTAATGGCTCTATATCATTCTCTTCAGATTAAGCATTATTCTGTGTTCAATCTATTACACTGAAGAATAATCAGTTTCGTTGCATTAACATGCAAATGGTAATTTGAAATCTCAATATTTTTAAAAGTGCCTCATATCTATCCTTTCTAACCAATTCAACACCTTGAACAATGGCGGGGAAAGAAAACCCAAGTGACCTTCTGAACTGAGTGCTGCTCAACGTTATTACAGTTCTTTGTTTTTTTCCTCTCTCTTGCCTACATTTGTATAATTCATGCACAGAATAGCAAATAAGACGTCTATGGATCACTGTGTGAATCCCACACTCTTTGCTATTATTTACAAACTGGACAGAAAAGTCAGATCTACTTAGATATTCTGATAATGCTTTTTTACTCCAAGTTTACTTATCTTGTTATACACTAATTGTGTCTGATGAAGAGGGAAAAAAAGTACCAATTTATTATATGAATTAAAAAGGAAAGAAGAAGAATATAACAAAAAGAGAGGTGCAAAAGCCAAAAATTGTTTTCCCAAGTGATTCATTTGTAAAATTTCTTAGGGGAGAGGCTGAGAGGAGAGACTTACAAAAGCCTTGAAGTTATAAATTAAGCATTGCTATAAATTTAGCCATTGACAAATCAAACCACAGAAAAATACAAAGAGGAAAGGAAAAATACATTCCCTGATATGGTATTTGCTATGTAAACAGATCTTTGGTAATATCAGACCTCAAAACAGTATCTGCTATTAAATCTTTGTTGGGATATGAGGAAAGATAACCAATTTTTTGTGTGGACTAGGTGGTATGAGTGTTATGAAGTTCCACTGCAAAATTTGGTGAGCTATACTATTTTTAGATTTTTTTAAACATCTTGTTTTACTTACGGAGTGTTTATGACCAGGCGATCCCATTGTCCTTTAATGTCATCCTCTGAGGGCTGTTCTGTAATGTACAGACCATCAAATTCCAACTTCCTGGCGATTTCCTTTTCGCGCTTAAATACAACCAGGGGAACCTTTGGAAAAGGGATATTTAAAATGTTTGTAAAATGGTTCACACATTTCTTAGAAACAATTAGGTCTCTCTACAGTGTAAAACTAACCCTCAGAACACTACCTAATTTCAAACCTTGGAACTGGGTACATTCTAAGAACAGGGTATTCTGGACAGTGGTGGGGTTTGGAGGGTTACTCAGCTCAGGGGAATAAAAAATGAGTTCTGATGTTGCTTTTTGGTGAGAATATTTTATTTAGGAGTGACCATAAAGGTGTCAGGGCTCTTGCAGCAGCATCTTCAGCCACTGAAAGTTGTTTATATAAAAGATAAATGTATTTATACTAAAAGTTAAATGAAACTGAACTTCTGGCAGAAAACAGAAATCAAAGCGAAGTCTAGATGCTGTACTTCACTGTCCTATCTACAAATCTTGGTGGAAAGCACCTGATGCCAGAAAGTCTTCTATGGGGTGGTTGCATTGGTGCAGTGTGCTTCCAAACTCCCCTGGAGAGCAAGCCAGCAATATCCCCAAAGTTGGTGGTGCTAACTGGGGTGGGTGTGTGGTTAGGGTGGTCAAGAATGTATTGATTCAACACATGGCAGCCTCTGTTCAGACAACACTTGCCATCACGCAACAAAAACTCCAAGTAAGAGCAGATGGGGAGATACTAACATTTCTTTTCCTTCAGGTTAATCCCTGCTAGAATAAAGAGAGAAGATGACTGCTTTTAACGTGATTGATTAGGCTTTAAACTCTGAATATTTTAAACTATATTATACTGTATTATGTTTTCCTCAGAGCAGTAAGATGCCTACCAGTTCTGTGGAAGCCATTCAGATATGAAGGTGATGGTTGCTTAAAAGAATCTGGACAAAAATAATCATCTTGATCTCAGCTCTGATATTCATGTGTGTTACGAGGAGTGATTTTGGTATTTGTCTACATTCAATTGAAACTGAAGAGTTCAAAGTCTCAGAACAGTGACATGGAGTTAGTTGTCTACCAAACACGATTAAGTAACTGGGTTTCAAACATACACACAACTCACCTTTAGACAATAGTATCCAATCACACAGACAAAGGAGATGATAGTATGAATAACTGCTAGAGCCCTGAGTGTTGGTGCCATGTAACCTGTACTCTCTTGTAAAACAAAAAACACCACTCCCTCTTCCTCTTCCTCTTCTTCAAATGAGTTCCACAGATCAGAGTCTTCCTCTAACTCATCTAATGGTTCTTCTGTCACCTGGAATGGAGAAATACACACACACACACATACAAAGCAACAGGAATAACTTAAGCTTTCTTCCATTCTCTTAGTCACAGGACAAATCTCTTTTTGCTCCCTATTTCTATTTTAATTTTTTATGAAGATCATTTTGTACTTTACATGAGCACTGAGCCCTAAAGAGTGAAGTTCTTCATCCTCAGAACAAGAGAGGCACAGATACAAGAAGAGTGCAGGCTTCCTACACTACCTCATCAATGTGCCTCACACTTGACATAGAAGGAGCAATTCAGCGGTAGCTCAATTTACAAATCTCCCTGTTAGGGCATGCAATGGCAAAAATGAAAGCAAAAACAATGCAAAAGTAACACCAATGTTTTATTAAATAAACAATTAATGCAATGCTGAGATAGACTGGTATAACAAACTTCAGAGTTTGTTTTGGAATTTACATTATTTTTGATTACTAGTCTCAGAGAAAGGGGGCAAAAACTATGTTGTTGTCACCAATTCACTTGTGCACACATTTTTATTTCACAGTCTTCTTTAAAAAGTTTACAAGTCTTGCTATAGCAGTTGATTAGCATTTCACACTAATATCTGGCCAACAAGCTCCCTGTTGCTCTAAACTCTGCCCGGGCCATTGCGAAACTGGCCTCAGAATCAGGGAGCCATAACTGGCTCCCGGAAATCCAAAATTCTCTATCCTCTTCTATGACCAGTGGAGGCTGGATGCAGCAGAGAAACTGGCCCTTCATTTCTAGGTTGTCAGTACAGGTCAGTATTGGCCAAACTGTTACCATTTGATGGCATGTTTGATGACCTATGCAAAATTAATTGAGCAATGTCTTCCACATGCCCCCACCAAGGGTTGGTCAGACCAACAGGGATGAGCCAGTGGCACAGGAGAGAGGAGAGAATTGATGATACAGGGAGCTGGGTCCCTCTTCCTCTGACCTTCTGCCTCCCATTGGCTGGGCTGTGGGGACTAAGTGGGCTGATTTAAGTTCTGCCCAGACATTTCTAGGTCATTTAGTATAGGATCTGAGTTCTTCAGGGTGCTGCTGTTACGACCAATTGCCTATTTTCATATCAAAAAGGAATTTTTCCCGTTCAGCCAAAGTGGCTGAGGCCCAGTGGGGTTTTTTTTTTTGCTTTCTGTGCAATGTCATGGAGGCCCAGCTGAGTTGTAAGCAATAGGACTTCAATGTTTAATATTAGACCGATTAGTTAGTCACAACTTGAGGCTGGTGATCAATGCGAATAAAGGCTAAAAGGGCCAGCTTCAAGGGATAAATGAGAACCAGAATTTCGCTGGTGTGCCTATAGGAGAAGAGGAAACCTGAAGCCTTCCTGGACTAATGTTCCCCCTTGATACTCCTAGCTCCCTGGCTGGGGGAATGCAAGAGGATTCAGAAGTGAGCTGAGTCCTAGATTTAGGTGGATCTACCCCAAGGAACCTTGCACTGAATCATTAAATGCCTGGCATATCATGCTGTAAATTAATAAAGTTGCAGCCTGCTGTTTAAAATCCATCCTTTGCATCTGTTATTCTTTTGCTTGTACGTCCTCAACAATTTAAAACATGTTCCTAGTGGACAGGTGTCTTCAACACAAAAAATACCTTCACAATAGGCACTAACAACCTTGTTGGTTTCAGTGAGAAAACAGACAGGATGATGGGTATGAAGACTGAAGTATTGTCTCACACCTAGAAATAGTTAAAGATGAAGACAATGTGGGGGAAACAATCCACTGAAGTCCCCCATTGCTACCCTCTACTTTTTTTGGTTTTGTTTTATTTTAAATAAATTTTTAATTGAATTGTGAATATTTTAATAAAAAAAGCACTGAACACTTTTGAGGAAAAAGCAGCCAAATTTTACAAATAGACAAAACAGAACTATCACACACAGAAGCAAAAACGTTATCTAAGCCAGCTAGAGTACGAGAGACCTTAATATGATTCCTAAATGATTTAGTTATCATTTCCATGCTGAAAATCAAGGTGATCAGTATTATGCAAAGAGTTGTACTGTTAAAGAAACAGTCATGTGAGTTGAAGTACCAATTTAGGATTAGATTTTAGAGAAACATTTAAGAAAATTGAAAGTGCTTTGAGAGATGGAGGGTTTTTGTTTTGTTTTGTTTTGTTTTTTGGCTGGTATTTAGACATTCCTTTGTCAGGGTTTGCAAGCCAAACCTAATCACATTGTGCCAGTGCACCAGAGCCAAAAGAAAAAAATGACAATAAATAAAAGCTCAACTGATTAGTTTGTTTTCATTGTCCTAGATTGAATAAAATACAGAAGTACCTATGTTTAGTTACTCAAAGTGTGATTAGTAACTCAGGTAAGAACATAATTTTAGATACATTATTTCTAGGCTGGCAGTGTTGATTTTAGTCAGTGCATATAGGGCTTACAAAAATGGGTGTCCAGTTTAGATTAACTATGTTAAAACCAGCCTTCAGCCAGCTGCTCTGGAAAATAAGTAGAAAAGCCTACAAAGAATGAAATGCAATAAATAATACTTTACCTTGTAGAATAGCAGTATAAAGTTGATGGCAAATGCAACAAACAGAGCAAGAAATCTTAAGTTGTAGAAATTTCTAGCCAAGTAATGCTGGAAATACAAGGAACATTTAAATAAAAAAAAATTAGAAGTGTCATGGAATCAGAATTGGGGAAGCAGTTAGGAAATTATTTAAGAGAGTCAAATCTAAACTATATTCTGTAATGTTCAACAAAACCATTACAGCTCTCATGGTAGAATCACCAGACTTGCTGTCTAGAATTTTTGCCACCTTTTCTTTTGTATCTATATATTCATGACAGGGTATTTTTGGCCTTAGGGGAAAACTACACAGAGGAGCCAGTCAGGCTCCAATTGGCAGAAACCAGTGGCGCTGGAACAATTTGTATGGTGGGGATGCTGAGAGCAGGCCCACCGACAGAGGGGGGAAAAGGAGGCAATTGCCCAGGGACCGCTCCCGGAAGCGACCGGTACGTCCCTGCGGCCCCTAGGGAGGGGGGTCTCTGCGTGCTGCCCCTGCCCCGTGTGCAGACTCTGCAGCTCCCATTAGCTGGGAACTGCGGCCAATGGGAGCTGCGGGGGTGGTACCTGCGGGCAGCGGTGCGTGGAGACCCCCTGCATCCCTGCCTAGGAGCTGCTGCAAGAGGGGTGTGCCGGTCGCTTTCGGGAGCCACCCGAGGTAAGTGCCAAACACTCCACCCTCCCCACACCCCAACCCCCTGCCCCAGCCTAGAGCCCTCACCCCGACCCAAACTCCCTCCTAGAGCCTGATCTCGCACCCCCTCCTGCACCCAAACTCCCTCCCAGAGCCTGCACCCCGAATCCCTCCCGCACCCAAACTCTCTCCCAGAACCTGCATCCAACACCCCCTCCCACACCCAAACTCTCTCCCAGAACCTGCATCCAACACCCCCTCCCACACCCGAACTCCCTCCCAGAGCCCGACCCTTCACCCCCTCCTGCACCCAAACTCCCTCCCAGAGCCTGCACCCCGAATCCCTCCCGCACCCAAACTCTCTCCCAGAGCCTGCATCCAGCACCCCCTCCCTCACCCAAACTCCCTCCCAGAGCCTGCACCCAGCACCCCCTCCAGCACCCAAACTCTCTCCCAGAGCCTGCACCCCATGACCCCTCCTGCACCCCAACCCTCTGCCCCAGCCTGGTGAAAGTGAGTGAGGGTGGGGAAAAGCAAGGGACAAAGGGAGGGTGGGATGGAGTGAGCAGGGGGCAGGCCCTCGGAATAGGTGCGGGACATGGACGTGGTGTCAGGGAAGGGGTGGGACAAGGGTCTTTGGGTTTGCTCGATTAGATAGTTGGCAACCCTACCGGGCGGGCATGTGGAAGCCCTGGCCGTGCTGGAAGACCGCACCCAGCAGCGCAGCTGGCAGCTCACTGGGCACCAGCCGGCGCAGGCGCAGCACCGCCCAAATGTCAGGCAGACCACGTCCACGGCTTGTGCGTGCGTGGAGGCCCATTGACTATTTTGCCCTGGGAACCGGAATTGCTGTCGGTGAGCCACTGAAGCAAACTGTAAACCCCTTTTTTATGGAAACCACTTCAAGCCAGGGGGTGTGGCAACCCCCCCAGCACCTCTAGTGCCAGCACTTATGGTAGAAACAGAAGCAGCCAAAGCAGAGACCTTTTTTACCTCTGGACATTCCAGTCAAAACTGTAGAATATTCTCTGACTTTCTCTATCCTGTGCTGATTGGCTGTTTGCTCCAAGCTTCCTCCTCCCTTTCTCTCCAAGTCTCTTCATCTCAGCGTCACTCAACATCTTACCCTCTTCTCCCCTGCCATTTCCTGTCCTGCCTTCACTCCCTTTCTCTGCCTTTTTCTTTCCATTTATCAGATCCCCTTCTAAGTAAACTCACCTCCCAAAAATTAAATAAATGAATAGTAGAATTAAGTCGATGTTTTCTGCCATCACACTGTTCACTCTATTTGTGTGTTGTACCCCTCCCCTGACCCTGTGTCTGTCTTCTCTATTTAGATATTAAGTTCTTCAGGGCAGGGATTGTCTACTATTCTGCATCTGTATGGTACCTAGCACAATGGCGCTCCATTCTTGGTTGGCCCTTAGGCGCTACTGTAAAAACGTGATCAATTTTAACAAATAATTAATTTGTAAAAAACTGACAGTATCTCTTCCTTGTATCTCATGCACGGTTGTTCTCTGTGTTATTTGACTTCTGTTTGACTAAAAGAATGTGAGCAAAACTTACCAGCATTTTCGTTTGATAAATTTCCACGACTTTAAAAAAATTAGCCATAACTGCCTCAGGTTTCTCTATTTTTTGTCCATGCCTTCGTTTCTTTTTCTTGGTTTCCTCCTTTCCCAACTGCTCAGATTGTACTTCTTCCTTTGCTTTGTCTTCTTTCTCACCATCTTCCATGCTAGAAAAAAGATTACAGAAATAAAACAGAGTAAGTTCCCGCATTGTCTATGCTATGATTAAAACAGTGTCCCAATAAAGAGAGGCTGGTTTGAGTGTGAGTTAGTTGCAGAGAAGGTGAATGGAGGTGAGTGACTATGAGAAGTGACAGTTAGAGAATACAACCAAGAGTCAAAAAAGTTACCTTACTACTAAGTGAGGTGGAAGAATAGTAATAATCCACTTAGTGAGTTTGGGGCGATCAATGGAGAAAAGGCAAAAGCAGCTCAAAGTGGGGTTACTAGCACCAAATGCAAAATGTACAATTACTTGCTGCCTAAACAAGTGAAGTATGTATATACCCAGTGCAAGTAACTCAAAATTATCAGAGTTTATGTGCAGAATTTTGAGTTCAAAGTTGAAGAGAAGATAGAAACATTTATGGATGTGCCACACAGATTCATAGCAGAGTGGTTTCATTTCAACCAAAAAAATCACCATAATAAAAGTAAGGAATCAGTGAGGAATGAAAGGAAAATTTCCTTCAGAAGGACCCACCTTACAAAACATGTAGAAGACGACAATTATTCCTCCTGCACAAAAGAATTCATAAGAACATAAGAATGGCCATACTGGGTCAGACCAATGGTTCATCTAGCCCAGTATCCTGTCTTCCGACAGTGGCCAATGCCAGGTGCTTCAGAAGGAATGAACAGAACAGGTAATTCCCTTTATGAGAAGCAAGTATCAAGACTCACTGTTGTTTTAGAGGATTCAGTTTTCAAAACATAAATAGCTGACTGTGTGATAACGGTCAGAATGGTAAGGTAAATTACCACCAAGGTGTGAGGGGGTTGAAACTTTGAGGCAAGTAGATGGTCGGTTATAAAGAAATGGAGAGGAGTTTGTGGTTTGGTATATAGCAGTACCAGTGAAATAAAGAACCATTTGTGAGAACTCTGAGGAGCTACTTACATTATTACTAACAAAGCATCATTCCACGGCTCCTGCATTAACTTTCTTTGGAATGCTCCTGATGATATGCACAGGAGGGCCAGCCATACAAAGAGGAGAGGTTTATGTTTAGTAAGCTCTGGGGAACCTTTTTTGGAAAGTAGGATTCTATAAAGAAGACAGGGTCTCCTCCTTAATCAACCAAAAAGGATTTAGACTGCTGGCAATGGCAATGAAGATTTGGGGGAGTGAATGTTTAAAACTAGAATTTTTAAGCTGCATGCTTGCAGGTACTGCAAAGTACTTAAGTTGAAAATGAAACATGGTAGTAAACAGCAGAAGTACAAGGGAATCTGTGTATACAATAGTGAGAGAGAAGCACTTATGATTTAATTGGAAGGAAGTGCAGAAGAGGAATAAGGAAATAAACTGTCAATAGAAAGAGGTTAGGTGAATTAAAAATAAAAGCTATAAATGCCTACGTAACAATATGAAAAGCCTAACCAAGAATAGGTGAGGTGGACTATCTGGTATTGGGGGAATACCTAGATATTTTATCAATGGCATTTGATAAGGTACATTACTAGCCTCTGGGTCAGGAGACTGAAATCAGTTAGCTGAGAGAGATTAGGGAAAAGGAATAAAATCTAATAAAATCTAACAAAACCATTAAAATGGGAGATTTGAACCACCTAAATATAAACCAGTTTAATATCATAACACAACATGGTGTAATAAACAAAAGCTTCCGGAACTGCTTGTTTTGGAGCATACAAGAGGAGAGGCTATTTTTGTCTTAATACTGAGAAACATATAGAATTGATTCTTTGGATTCTTAGTACAGAGAAATGCAAAAGAGTTTAAGTGCAGTTGACAATTACCAGAGAAGTACTGTAACATTGCAAGTAATATTTATGCTTAAAATCCTTGCACAGGGTTGGAAGGAAGGGCAGACAAAAATACCAAAATAATTCTCTAACAGTGAAATCTAAGAAAGGGATTTTTTAAAAATGAGGAAATTAGTTAGAAAAAGCCTGAAAGGGAACAAGTTAAGAAATTAAAAATTACTGAACCATCATGGAGACTTTAGAGTCTACCTTGTTAAAGTCACTGAAGGTATGTATAGTGATGAGAAAGAAAATAGCATAGTTAAGTGGCTAGCTACACTAATTTATTTGGGCCTCAAAATTATCCTTTTAAAAAATAAATCTCCAACACAAGTGGCTCAAAAACACCAGGACATAAACTTAGCAGGTTAGAAGAGGTATTCGTAGGACTGAAATTAATGGAGCTGAAGTCAGAATTTGAATAATAGACCAAAATATAAAGAAAAATAATAATAAATTGTTTAAGTATGAGGAACTCAGGAACAAGAAAGCTGTGTGAGTCATCAGATTTGCTAGACCACCTGGTTATAAAAGGAGGCAATCAAAACGAACAAAGAAATTGGCAGGACTATCAATCTTAATACTTCAGAAGGTTGACAGAACAAGGAGTAATGGTCTCAAGTTGCAGTGAGGGAGGTTTAGGTTGGATATTAGAAAAAACTTTTTCACTAGGAGGGTGGTGAAGCACTGGACTGCGTTACCTAGGGAGCTGGTGGAATCTCCTTCCTTGGAGGTTTTTAAGGTCAGGCTTGACAAAGCCCTGGCTGGGATGATTTAGTTGGGGATTGGTCCTGCTTTGAGCAGGGGGTTGGACTAGATGATCTCCTGAGGTCCCTTCCAACCCTGATATTCTATGATTCAGCACAAGCTGATCACACACTGCCCCACCTGCTGCTTGGAAACAAGTGAAGTAAATACCACACTAATGAAGGCTGTCATGTTAAAAATGTTTCTCGGGATTTTAGGTGAAGCAGCTGCAGAGAGTTTTATAAGACTGTGAATAGGCTTTTATGGATTGCTGACAGTTGCACCTGGGATAGGGTCCCTGCTCTGCTGCTCAGTGAAAGTGCTTGCTGCCTTTGAGGAGTTGTGCTGGCTGCCCAAGATACTGGTAAGATGGAGAGTTCAATCAATGCCTGCTCAGGGCTATTTCTGGCCAGCTCGTCAAGGAAGAGCAAGAAAATAAACAATAGTGTAAAAGTAACTTACTCAGCCTTCTCGGATTCTGCTTTTGTTTCTGTTTCATCTTCTTTTGCTATTTCAGATATCTAAAAACAAAAAGTTATTAAAATTGCCATAAACTTACTTTTAAATAAATCTTCTCAATTCTACTTAATGCTTTCTAAAAAGCAAACAAAACAATCAATTATCACCATGTCTCATTAACACTGGGTCACTTTCATATTGTCATAATTCTAAATTTTTTTGCTTCTAAAACAAGTAGCAGACAACATCTCAATAGTGAAAACTATCGTGATTCTTCCTCTAACATGTTTTCAAGATATATTATTAATATAGTAATCGGTGCAGATGACTGAATGACTCAAAGTAATAGTCATTGTAATGAGACTGGTGAAGTTACCAGAAAGGAATGGAGATGACTGAGCACAGAGCATAGCTTAAAATTAGCTGGAGGACAGTGATCACCATTAAGAACTTGACAGTTACGAGTGGCATGTAAAATTAATGTAACTATGGTTTTGTATAATTTCTATGAATGTGGAAAAATGTTGATTATCACAAATATCAGTATGTCAATATCACAAATTCCACGTAATTGTTTAGTTTATAATAGTGGCAACATTTTCTATTTTGTCACTATAGATTAAAGTAATAATATTCTATAAATCTAATCAAAATTAGCAGAATATATGTATATGTTTTATTTTTGCAATACTTCCCCCCTTAAACTATCTATCTATTCCCCCATACCATAGTATCTGACCGCTTCACAATCATGCATCTATTTATCCTCAACCCCCTGTAAGATAAAGATGTACTATTATCCCCATTTTATAGAAAGGAAACTAAGGCACAAAGAGGCTAGGGACCAGATTTTAAAGGTATTTAGGCCTTGCTTCACTCTGTTTTGCAAGCCCTAAGTCTCATTTTAAAGATTGACTTAGGAGTAAACCTTGATGTAATCTTTTTGTCAGAAAGTTTATTTTGCAGAAAAATGCAGTTTTGGGTCCACCAGAACTATTTGCCAAAAATTTCAGTCATAATTTTTACTTGGAACTTAGATGCTATTCACATAAAGATGACAGCAGCAGTGGTCTCCTCATATTCTTTAGCCCTGTAGTGAGGGCACTCACCTAGGTTCAGTTCCCCCTCTTCTTGATGTGGAGAAGGGATTTCAACTTGGGTCTCCCACATCTTAGGTGATTGCCCTACAGAATCATTCTTAGTTTCTTTCCCTGTCCCAATGACTATTCACTGTCATTCATAGTGGCAATTCATAGTTATTCATAAGTTCCAGTCCCTGCTCCAATTACTATTTAATTATTTATACACAGTGGAACAGCCTTAAAAAGAGAAACTGAAAGATACTCATCACAACATCCCATAGTCCAGTGGGTTGGAGAACACTCCTGTAATGTGGGAGACCCAACTTGAAATCCTTTCTCCAAATCAGACAGAGGTAGCAATTGAACCTGTCTCCCAGACATCCCAAGTCAGTACCCTAACAACTAGGCTAAAAATTAGAAGAATGGTGGCACCACCACCTCCTCCAATGTTGTGAGTCTAGCCCTTTTAAAATGCTCAAAATTAGTTTCAGATTGAACAAAACATGACAGAGCTTTTGATTTGCCAAAATTGTTTTGCAATTTTTGGATTCAGTACAGGTCAAACCATTTTTAATTTTTTTCCCCTGAACTTGCCAGTAATGAAAAAAATCAGTTATTTTCCCAGGATCGTAAATCACATTGAAAGTCATTGGGACTTAGGCTACTAAATGCCTAAACCAGTTTTGAAAATGACTTAGTTCCCTAAATCACTTAGGTACCGCAATGCTAGGTGGAGCAATGCCAAAACACTTTTGAAAATCTGTGCCTAAGTGTTTTGTTCAAAGTCACACAGGAAGTCTGTGGTGGAACAGAACCATGAATTCAGGTTTTTCAAGTGGCAGGCTACTGTTCAGTTTGGACAATCCTTTCTCTCCAAGCTCCCTTATAAAAGCTACAATGAAACCTCAAGAGGGTTATTACCATTTCACGTTTTTAAAAGTAAGAGAGAGAGACAATCATCTTAAAAAAAAATTAACATTCTCCATGACAGAACCGTACATAGTATGTCTGTTTTTTCGGTTCCTTATTTTGTGGCTCCTACCTACTACACTGTGGTACTGTAGGGACTATATCTGAGTAAACAGTAGTTTTTTCTCCACAAATACTAAAGAGAATTTCAGTTTGAGAACTTTTCACATTAACTTTTCAATGCCCAAGCACTCAAGTTTTATTAGTGTGAATACTAATGAAAAGCAGCTTTTAGATTAAATGCTGAATGATTCATTGAAAGCCAATTTTGAATTGTGTATTAGATTGTAAAATTTGCACTTTGAGCTCCATTGATTGGTTACATGTCACATAACATTATTTCTGTTCCCTAACTGAATAACTTACATAATTCACATACATGAGAATTGTAAATTTCATAACTAATGCGGAATTAGAAAGTTACAGTTTTGAATGATTGCATTAATTAACAAGTTAGAGCTATGGAGAGAAGAAATGGTTACTTACTGCAACTGTGGTTCTTCAACATGCGATGCAAACATGTATTCCACTTAAATGTGCGAGCACCCAGCACACTGGAGATGAAGAATTTTGCCTACCAAAATTAGAGGGGTAGTGTTCATGCTTCATGGCCGCAGCTGCTCCCCTGGCTATATGAGACAGTGCCACCCTGATCCCCCTCAGTTCCTGCGTACCAAATGCCCAGAGATGAGACGCTGATGCAGAGTGGATGGAGGGTGGGTTGTGGAATATACCCTGCATCACATCTTGAAGAACCACAGTTACACTAAGGAGGAGTTACTCAGTACCGATGGTTCTTCGATGTGTCCCCCCTACAGGTGCTCCACTGTAGCTGTGTCAGCATCCCTGTGCCTCTCATCAGAGATTTTTGATAGCAGTGTCCGGTCAGCCTGCATATGAGCCCTCCTTGCCTTGTGCTCTGCCTCGAGGCTATCTAGTGCTGCACAGATGAACCACCCTCAGTTCCTTCTCTACTACAGAGCCCATTCTTAAGAACTCTGAAGTAGAGGGGAGGAGGGCGGGTTGTGGAGCATCCAGAGGGAGACACGTCTCGAAGAACCATCGCTTCTGCACAAGATGAGTAACTCTCTCTTTTTTGAGTAGTGTCCCTATGGGTTCTCCACTGTAGGCGACTCCTTAGCAGGATTCCCTAGGGAGGGTTGGGCTTCAGCGTCGAACTTAGTACTGATGTCAGAACCGTGAAGCTGAAGATGGCATCAGAGACTGTCATGTGTAATGGCATAATGTTTTGCAAAGGTATGAGCAGATGCCCAGGTTGCTGCCCTGCATATCTCTGTGATGGGGACATTCTTGATGAATGCAATAGAACTGAAGATGGACCTTGTGGGGCATGTTCATATGCCAGAACGAGAATAATAGCACTGGTTAGTGAAGTTGGAAACACAGTTCGAAAGTCTTTGAGATGATATTGCAGAGCCTTTGGACAGATCTGCAATGGCTAGGAACAGCTTAGGGGATTTCCTAAATTCTTTTGTCCTGTCCAAGTAGAACGCCAAGGTTCTCCTGACATCCAGCATATGTAACACAGCCTCTCTGTTGTTGCAGTGAGGCTTTGGAAAGAAGGTCAGAAGGGGATTACACTGGTTCATATGGAAGGAGGAGGTTACTTTGGGGAGGAACTTCAGATGTGGTCTAAGCCCTGGACTACACTAGGACTTTAGGTCGAATTTAGCAGCGTTAAATCGATGTAAACCTGCACCCGTCCACACGATGAAGCCCTTTTTTTCGACTTAAAGAGCTCTTAAAATCGATTTCCTTACTCCACCCATGACAAGTGGATTATCGCTTAAATCGGCCTTGCCGGGTCGAATTTGGGGTCCTGTGGACACAATTCGACGGTATTGGCCTCTGGGAGCTATCCCAGAGTGCTCTATTGTGACTGCTCTGGACAGCATTCTCAACTCAGATGCACTGGCCAGGTAGACAGGAAAAGAACCGCGAACTTTTGAATCTCATTTCCGGAGACTGCGGGAACTGTGGGATAGCTACCCCACAGTGCAACACTCCGGAAGTTGACGCTTGCCTCGGTACTGTGGAAGCACTCCGCCGAGTTAATGCACTTAATGCACTTAGAGCATTTTCTGTGGGGACACACACACTCGAATATATAAAACCGATTTCTAAAAAAACGACTTCTATAAATTCGACCTAATTTTGTAGTGTAGACATACCCATAGGTTTAGTGGCCTGCCCAGCCAATGGGGCTATAAAGGATGCAGCCCTGGCACAGTCCTGGACCGAGGGAAAGCTTGGGACACACAGGCAGAGGAGGTCCACTGCTGTCTGATACTCTACTGGCATGGAAGCGGTCATTAGTAGCATCACCCTTGTTGGTACTGGACCCAATGGGCATCCTGGGGCCTAGAGTCAATGGTTCGGGGTCTCTGGCCTCCCGTGTGATGCTCAGGAGTGGTTGACAGGACATGTTCCATCCCACGCATGAGCATTAATCCTGTGCTGATCCACTCTCCTTCTGGAGGAAGGAGATGAGTCCCTATGGGACCTGGAGCAGCCTCGGTCATTCTTATGCACACGTCTCTGTATCTTTGGAGAGGTGCCAGCTCCAGGACATGAAGCAGCAGCACTCTCCAAACCCAAGGGTGACCTGCAATCTGATGAGGGCCTTGGTGCCAAAGCAGGCCGCATGGCCACTTCAAGCAGATGCTGCTTCAGAAAATCCCTTGCCACGTGAGTCTGTTTCATGAATGATCTTCAAATCAACCTCTGTTCCTTGCCATGGGCTTCCCGCTAGACACAACAAGCACTGCAGGTGCGGATCATTATTGGGGATCATCTCCCCACATGACAGACAATGTTTAAATCCTGGTGAGGACATCATCAGGGAACACAAACTACAGCTAATTACTAGTAAGTCCAACACTATCCTACAGGTATTAATGAACTACTTACAACTAGAAGAAAGTAACTGAATAGAGGATTGAGAAGTTGAAAACCTCACTGAGCTCTGACTCCAGTCATGGGTGGCAAGAAGGAACTGAGAGGGATTGAGGTGGCACTGCCTCATATAGCCAGGGGAGGGGCCATGAGGCACAAGCACTCCCTCTCCTTCCCACTCCCATTGGTACTGCTAAGCAAAATTCTCTGGCTTCTGTATACACACACCCCTAAGTGGAATATAGAGCTGCATCTACTTGAAGAACCAAAAATTGTATATTTGATTGGTCACAATTAATGATTCAAATGATCTGCATTAATTCCAAAAGAAATATGAGAATAATAATAAACAACAAATACATTTAAGAACTTTGCAATCACTTTGGTAATAGAAAGAAAGGCAAAATTTGTTGAAAAAATATTATAAATTACTCGTTAGGGCTTACCAGGGACCTTAATATCAAAGCAGATTCACTCTGTTCAATGACCATGTCCTTTAAATACCTCAGTACTAATGTAAATACAACAAACTAGCCATATAAAATGACACGAAATTGCTACTGTATTATCAGGAATTTGTGTAAAATGAGATTTGACAATGAAATAGTCATAAGCAAATTAGGATTTTAAAGAAAATGTATATAAAACAGACATAAATAAATAAACTGGCCAGTAAATGGAAAATATAATTTGATATGTAGGAAAAAATGGTAATACACATTTAATGGAAGCTAAAAGCTTGACTAAAGAGTAAATAGTACATTATATAGTCATGTAGTGGAGGTTTATACTGAAAATCCTGGAAATCATATCACTGCCTTAAGGGCTGGGCTAAAACCCATTATAGAAGAAAAGCCTTTGAAATGGCCAAATACAAGTAGAGATGGACCTATACTGCAGAGTTTAGACATTCTCAAAATTTGAAAATGTATTTGGATCCAGAGTTTTGGTTCAGGCCCATCTTTAAATGGAATTACACTCGATTATGTAGAGATTTAGTGAAGTGGAACAAGATAAACTGTTCACATCAGGAAAGGACAATTAAAAATAAAGTAAATATTAAATTAACAGTAAATCAATAAATTCAGGCAAAGCTATTTCAGAGAGTAGGAAACAAAGGACAGCTTATTAAGTGTAATCGATTAAGCAAACAAAATAAGTAAGTTAAGGGGATTATCAGGTATAATTATGGAGGAAGAGTATTAGGGAGGAGGCTGAAATCACAGTTACAGAATGGGAAGTTAGCAACTAGGTCTGGAAAGCACCTAGGACTCTTTGGGTGCTACTACTCTTCAGGGCAGGGACTGTCTTTTTGTTCTGTGTTTGTACAGTGCATGGCACAATGGGGTTCTGGTCCAGGACTGAGGTTCCTACGTGCTAAAGTAATACAGATAATAAATAGTAATAATACTGCAATCTAAATGAACAACAAGAATTATTATTATTAAGTCAAAACTAGGCTAAAGTTTTCCTTTCCAGCAAATTATTCTTTGTTATAAGATTTAGATAATAAAATATAAGAAAATGACATTCCCAGCATATATACCGTATATACTTGTTCATAAGCCGATTTTTTTTAGTAAAAAAGGGAAGCACCAGAGAAGGGGGTCGGCTTATGAACGGGTATAGAGAGGAAGAGGTGGGACACAGCCCTTCCCCTCAACAGAGGGGGCAAGCAGAGGCAGCACAGCCAGTAGAGCCAGAAGGGAAGAGGCGGGGCCAGAGTCTCTCCGCTTCTGGCCATGCTGCTCTCCCCCCAGCCTCCGAAGCAGCTGCAGCTCCGGGGCTGGCAGGCTGCAGCTGTGCCACTCAGCCCCGCCCCGCAGAGCAGGCTGTGGCCATGCCACCCAGCCCAGCCTGTTGGAACATGCTGCGGCCATGCCGACCGGTCTGCCGGAGTAGCTCTGGCCAGGCCAGAGACATCCTCCCCTGGCTCTCCCCAGCTAAGGGATGGGATGGGCAGAGTGTGGGGGTCTCGGGCTAGGGGTGGGGTCATGTGGGGGGTGGTCACAGGGGTTACTCCCCAGACCCCCAGCTTCTTCCCCCCAAAAAACTGCCCCACCAGTTGCTGTCCCGGCTCATCAGGGTAAGCAGCTGGCGCACCGGGACACTTTGTTTACTTGAGTTTACCTCTGTCCCTGCGGACGCTCGAGGTAAACAAACCATCTCGGCCAGCCAGCGGCTTATCCTGATGGCCCGGGAGCCAAAGTTTGCTGACCCCTGAATTACAAGGTTGGCTTATGAATGGGTCATAAAAATTTTCCATTTTAACTTATCCATCTTGGGGGGGGGTCGGCTTGTAAACGAACAGGCTTATGATCGAGTATATACTGTATCTCATAGGAACAGCAATTTAGTGAGCAAATAAGTCCAGTTATTACTGGAACTTTTAGTAATATATAATACATTTTTGCTGTAAGGGACAATAAATTTGTTCCACCTACCTGTGCTTTTCTTTTCCTACGAACAGTGCTTTCCAAAGAGGGAGGAGTATCTGTACCAACTATTTCTGCAACATCACCGAGCCCAGCATCATGACCATGTTTTGAGCCACCTTCTTTCTTTGCATGAATGCCAAAAATATCCGACATTATGTCTGTTTCTCCTTTTTCACCTTTCACAAACTGCACAAGTTCAACTCTAATGCCATGCTCAATGCCTTCAACCTTCTCAGCTTCCATGATGTCATCATGGATTCCAAACTGTGTTGGGTCAGGCATGTCCCCTAATATTTTGGTAACTTTGATGTTTTTGGCTCCTTCAACCAAGCCACCCCCAAACACAGTACTCCAGAGAATCTGGAAAATCCCCCATACGATGGTGAAGAACAACTGGAATAACCCTACAAATAGCATCCAGAAAAAGGAGAAAAACACTTTCACCAATTCCTTTATAGTCATCTTTCTAACTTTTCTGTATTGTTTCCTAAGGTTCCTTAAAGTGACCATTTTTAAAAAGTTGGCAGCATTCCTCTTCAGTGCAACACAGGCCATTGCAAAAGCTGAAGCTGATTCCAGAGATTTTTCTTCTTCCTCGTCATCTCCAACTTCCATTACATAATAAGGCTCATCCTCTTCCTCCTCTTCAGGTCGTTCAGCTGAATCTGATTCAGAGATCTGAGAAGCTAACTGCATTTCAAAGATTGTGTCCTCACAGAAATTCACAAACAGCTCCATTTTCTCTTGTTCCCCGCCTTCGTTTACAACATCAAATATGAACTGCCTTTTGGATTCTTTCACCTGTGGCTTCTCCCACTGCATTCTACTGGACTCACTGATTTCAAAGTAAACTCTTTCAATTTTCTTGGCTCCACCCATTATTTCAATACGGCCAAGGTAAGGTTCAAAGTAATTAAGTACACTTGCTGCTGGATCTAGTAAGCACTGAAGGCGTGAATCATTTGGCATGTGCTCTGAAAGGTTAGTTAACAAGACTGCCACATTAAATCCAATGTCTTTGGCTGGCTCATGGAATCTGTCCACAAAATCAACATAATTAAACATGTCATTTTCATCAGCTTCTGCACAGGACAGAAGGAATTCAAGTTCTGACTGTGTGTATTGTTTCTGACCTTCCATTGCTTTCTGGAATTCTTTCTTTGAGATGATGCCTTTACCATCTGGATCATAGTCTTTGAAAGCATCTGAGCTGGTTAGGTCTTTCAATTTGAGGAACATGTCGAAGAACTTCAAGATCATTTCTACATTACTAGATGATTCTACCAGTGTGTCCACCATCTGTTTTCCAATAGTCCCATTTACAACATTACCTACATTGTATGTTAAAACAGTAAGTTATTTAGTTTATCTATAAATGCATGTAAAAATAAATTAATTTCATATTTATGTTCAGAAACACGACAAAAAACCCCTCTTTTCCAATTTCATTCCTAAATCTCCATAATTTTCCTTTAAACGTATTTTTCTGCATTTTCCTTGCTCTTTCAATAGTATGTGCACCTTATATCATTCTCTTTTAAATATTTTTTAATAAAAGCTAAATTGCTTTTTGCACTGGCATAATAAAAATGCAATTAAAGAACAATTCTGAAAGATTAATTATTGCATTGTGACAGCTCAGCTTCGTAACACTGAAAGTAATAACACGCAATTATAAAAAATAGATCTGACCTTCAAGTAGTGACAACAGCATCACAACCATATCCTTCAGGAGATCCAACAATTCCTTAAGTAATTCAATCTGACTGGAATCCTGCAACATAAATGGTGAACACATTTTTTTTCCTTTTCTTATTAAGAAAAGATACATTTAACATGAAGAAATAGCACTTGGAATGGTTATCACATACAGTCCTAGTAAACACGGACATATCAGGATAGTTCACTGTCATTTCTATAATGTTATATTATAATAATCTCATACAATACGATGTGCCCAACTACAGCAGATGTGTGAGCATTGGGGTATGTTGTAATGAAGTACCGAGGACAACTGAAGTGGAGACTATTAGTGAAGGAGAACCTTATTAATTTTGCTAATCCATATATAAGAGAATACTCACCAAAAAATCCATCCCCCTGATGTAGCACAATATATTAGGATTCAAATTACTAAAACTTTAATATGTTTACAGAATATACCAGAGTACATTAATTAATATAACAAGACCAATATGGATTTAGATGCCTAACTTTAGGCACCCAAGCTTGAAAAGTTTGCCCAAGATTCATGGTATAATTTTAGGTGGCGAGAAGAATGTTTATATGCAGATCAAAGGGGAAGAGAGAACAAGAAAGGGAGGGGAATGCTGATTAGAAGTGTAAGAAGCATTGCCGGTCCTCTAAAATGAAGGAAGTGGCTGCTGTCTGTCAGCAGTAGCTCTCTTTTCTCCTGTGTGGGGGATGTACACCTAAGCTGTTCCCTGAGGCACCAGCTCTGTTTTTCTCTCAGTTCTCCCCATCCTGTAATTCCTTGTCACCATACTGTATATACTTGTATGCAAATCAATTTGGTTTACGAGATAATCAAAGCATTTTTATGAATGTTTACATCTAAACTGGGTGGTGGAGGAACGCGAGAGGGCCAGCTTATCCATGGGAGAGGTTACAGATGAGTATCTAAAACTAAATCACAGTTACCAAAATAAATGAACATTTTGTGATTAAGTAATCTTGATTTTTTTTTTTAACATTTGCTCAATCACTAAGTGACAAAATTTGGTAATCTGCAGTGGTGAAGACATGAAGTTCATATTTTTATTACTAGAAGATGACATGATTATTGACATTATTCAAAAATATAAAAGGATACAGGCTTTAGAAAACTGTAAAACTACGTATTTTATACCTTTTGGGGTAGCTTGTGTCTATCAGTGTTAAGTCAGTTTAATTCAGCTCCAAGAAGATATAGATACAAAATACAATAAAAATACACTAACATCTTGAAGGTTACACGTTGGTAAACACAGGGGCTGGTTCTTTAGCTATGTGATTTGTTCTGAAAACTATGCAAGAGATCCACATTCAAATGCTGAGTCTCTGACTCCCTAAAACCAGGCGAACTCTTTATGTTGTTCTGGAGAAACAATTAAGGTCAATCTAAGAACAATTGTGATGGGTTTCCAAGAGTTCCATCCTGCTTTCCTAAGCTGGAAGGAAGGCTAATGTGACATGGGACTTCTAGGAAGGCGGGAAATAAACTGCAGAGTAAAGCCTGTTGAAAATTGTCTGATGGAAAAGTTTCCATTTGAAAATACCAATTTAATGAAACCAAAATGTTCTGCAGGAACAAGTCAATGCCATTGAAACTTCTGATGAAAATCAGACAGACAAGCTGCCCGGATTGCCTTCCTGAGGTCCCAGATATTTCCTCCTCCTGCTCCCCTTGTTTCGGGAGAGCCTGTTTCTCAGAATCCTTGACTCCTCAGCAGCCCATCAGGCAAGCGTCTGGGCAGACCAAGAAGCTGACAAGCCACAAAAAATTTCATTTCCCCCCAGTGGTATTTTTCTTGTCTTTTCATCCTGAGAAAAATTTTGAGATTTTGGTTTTTGTTCCAATTTGGAATAATATTTTTTTTAATCTCTCTCTTTTTTTGTGTGTGTGTGGAATGGAAAATTCCATTCCCACACAGCTCTACTGGAGAGGGAGGAAGCTGTAGAAGGACCTTTTACTCCTGCACCAAAAATTTGCACCAAATTTGTACATTCTGCACCAAAAATTAAAAATTCTGCACACAATATTTTATAATTCTGCAAGTTTTATTTGTCAATAAATAAATGCAGAGGCTCCAGCATGGCATTGGGGAGTACTGGCCACTGATTGCACTAAGATGGGAGATCACCCAGCAGCCTCTCCCCCACCCACCCCCAGAACACGGACTCAGCAGTGAGGCTGCACCTGGCCCTGACACAGCACAAGGCCTGGGCCTGCCCCAGCAATACCCTGGGGCCTTGCCTCTCTGTGCCAGGTGCACCAGTTGTGGGGCAGGATCCAAGTGTGAAGAGGCTCAATGTGGGAGGATCCAGGTGTGGGCTGAAAGGGTTCTGTGTGGGACAATCTGGGTGCAGGCAGCTCAACTGGGGGGTCTAGGTGTGGGGGGATCTGGATGCACAGAGGCTCGGTGGGCGGGTTCCAGGTGCAATGGGACTCTGCAGGGGCTTCCTGGTGAAGGTGGTTTGGGCTCAGCAGCATGGGAGTCTGGGTACTGAGGGAGGGGGGCTTGGTAGGGTGGGGGTCTGGGTGCAGCTAGTTGGGGGTCAGTGGCATGGGGGTCTGGATGTAGGGGCTCAGGGTGGTGCGGGGGGGATGGGGCTTGTCAGTGTGGGGGTTTGAGTGCAGGGAGCTCAGTGGGGGGTGGTCTGGGTGCAGGGATGGGGGTTCAGAGACAGGGGTCTGGGTCCAGGGGGGCTCCAAATGCAGGGGTTGAGGTCCAGTGGGGTGGAGTTCAGGTATGGAGGGTTCTGGGTGTATGGGGTGAGGTTTGGCAGGGGTGTCTGGGTATGGGAGGTCTGGATGCACAGGGATTAGGTGGATGGGGGAGCAGCTCCCCATACAGTGACCCCTCCCCCTGCAGCTGAGGAGCGATGGGGGCAAGAGAGGATGCTGAGCTTCCTGCAGCTGGGAGAGGTTTCTGTGGGTGGGTCTGACACAGTCCCAGCCACTCCTTGGCAGGGGAAGAGGAAGTCCTGTCCTCTCCTGCCTCCAGCCCAGCCAGGACTAGCAGCTGTTCCAGGCTCAGGGTAGGAGTCACTGGCTGGGGTGTCCCCAGCCCCATGGTGATTTACCTTTCTGCCAGCTGCTCGGGGTTCCTGAAACGATGTACCTGAACTGCTAGGGAGTGGTGTGTGACTGCTCTTGCAGCTTCCCTTTGCTTCCCTGTCAGAAAGTCTTTTTTCTGCGGGGAAGCAAATAAATCAGGGGGGGACATGAATTCTGCGCACACACAGTGGCACAGAATTCCCGTGGGAGTAAGGACCTTTAAAAATAACCTGCATCTTATTATCACAATACAAATTGTAAATATGCTAATTGGTTCTGTTCTTTTTTGACATAGATGCAAATACTCTATCAGTGAAATTAGGATATTACTATTCATTTCTTTAAAACATTTTACTGTATTTTTTTAAATCTAAAGCAAATATGGTGGGTGCCATCTTTTGAAAAAAAGCAAAAACCACCAAGGATTATTTAAAGTGGCTGTGAATAAGGAGCTTCAGACCCATTAACATGGTACTTGTAGGCTGGCCATTAAAAAAAAAAGTCCCTTAGCCATATAAAGGCAATTAGGTAATGAATGATGTGTCTAAAGAGAAAATTGAAGCACACTGTATGTGGACATGTTTAAGAGGTTAGCTGACTCACTTGAGCACAGAAGGAGAATCATAATCCATAGAGCAGAAGGCCCAACAGTTTTTTCTAGGGCTATCATCTAAGTTGAGGGCTATTTGTTACATAATGAAAATAAGAATGCTACACACAACTGAACAGAGACCTTTTTCCTGATTGACTTATAGCTTTCACTGCACATTTTATTGCATTTTATGCTTACAATACATATGCACTATAGATAATTGTTGAACTGAAAATACCTTAGAGAGTTTCATTTGCATGTTAGCAAAGACATGAAGGAAGCCAACAACTGCATCCCACAGCCTACTGTGAGCCAGACTCTGCTGGTTACCTATGCAAGGTCCCTAAAAATAAAGAAAAACACATTTTTTCTTTGCGCATCAATCAGGGTAAGAAATGCTTTTCCCATTTAAGGCTCCTATTTGAGCAATTCAAGAAATAAGTACAATCTTCCATGAAGTTATTCTAGAATGTCTTCCAAAATATAATTACCACATAGGTTGTGAATGTTAAGCATATAGACAATCACAAAAATATCTATAGATTTTTACATTATGGACCAAATCCACAGTTGGTGTAACTGAGCATAGCTCGGTTCAAATCAATGAAGATGAAGCTATGTCAATTGATGACTTCCACCAGCTGAGAAGCAGGCAGTTTATATGTAAATACATTTACTGTAAATATTGAAATTTGAACATCCTTGTGTCAGGTTTCCATTTACCTGGATATATTCTGTAAGTGAGTTGAAAATTTGTTTGGTAACAGCCAAAGCTTTAGAGAAGTTACGCTGTCCAGATTCATCAATCACGTTTTTTCCTGAATAGTACCAATAGAAGTCACTAATTGATTCCTAAGAACAAATGACAATATATTATATTTTTCCACTCTCATATTATATATTCAGCAATTGCCATACATTATCACATCAACAGAAGTTGAAATAGTAGATAGGATTTCACATTTTTATGTGCTTTTATTTCTAACCACAATAATGTTATACATTTTTGTCCAGTTATGTATTCTGCAGTGATCAATACTGAAATACATTATTACTCAGTTGTTTTACAAAGGCACATCTGACAGTTATGGGCTATTTAAAAATGAAGACAACAAGTGCAGTACACTTTAATATTAAGCCTGTTAGTTACAGGTCAACTTCATATACAGGATTACCACACTAGTAATCACAAATGAAATTAAGTCCATCCAAAATATGTGCAGCCATGAACACGTGCACCAGGTGAGGGAACAGAGGGTGCAGGCAGCTTCATCATTCACCTGCACAGGGGTGGGCACAAAGTATCTTTGTGATACTCCCAGTGCAAAGACTACACAAAGCTAGTGTTGCTCCGTGTGTTAGCCTCAGTGGAAGGGGAGGGGAATAATTTATTCTTTGTTTTGTCTTTGTCTTTTTTTTTACCTGAAGACGTAAGAGATAGTCAACAGTGCTGATAATAATATTCACGGTTGTAGTGTTGCCCATCTGAGTACGTAGGAAATTCTGAAAATCTGAAATCACAAATAATTTGTGTTTGATAAATATATATGTATAAGAAACAAAAAAATAGGAGATTATCCCACTATAATTACTCTTATAGCTACTAATTGTGAAAGACAATCTCATATACACTACACTTAAAAGCACAGATGCTTATTAAAAATTCTGGAAATTTTATTAAAATATATCATAATTTAAACATATAAGAAGAACTTTTTTGTGAATGTCTTGCCATCCATCTTTCTATTAATGGTGAGATGTATAAATTCTGGAATGTCATTATGACTGTTAGTTAAAGAGTGAAAGTTAAAGAGTGAAAGTTGATTAGACTGCATTTTTTGTCACATTTTGAAGAACCACTTTAGCTTAGAGTGTTGACTGGATTTCCTTTAGCAAAAAACAGAAAGTCAGTTTGAATAGCATCAATACTAAGGACTACTGCCCTTCCTTTTAAGAATATGAATACAATCACTTTCCTGAAAATTCATTCCAGTCTACTTACCATTGTTATGACCTTCACAAAGCAGCTGTAAAAATCTAAACAGATCTCGAGTAAACTCATCATTCTGTAGCACTTTCTCACCTTGAAAATATATACAATGAATGTGATCATTGTTCATCATGAAACATGCAAAACATATATTCTTTAAACAGCATCCTTCAAAATAAGTGATTCTAATAAAAAGCAAATACTGTAAGCTGCTTTAAAGTAATTTTAAATAAATGTACTGAGAGTAATGATAATAAAACAAATTATGGAACAGAAAAAGCAAAAGCCAAAATATTTAGCACTCCAATGCATTCATGGTAAAAACTACTGGACTAAAGTTCTAATAAGTAAATGGTTAGTTGTCAATAAAACCATGCCTTAAATATGAAAGACACTTCTTTAATTAAGCATCAAATTCTTTGTCCAAGCTCAACACGCAACCTGCTGCAGACCATAAAACTAAACCTAAAGGATGTCTGGGAAGATGCAATTAAAGAAGATTTCTTTCTGTATTTGCAACACACAATAGCATCAAAAGCTGTAAACCCAAACGTACCACGCTCACGAACGATGACTGTGGATCAGAGAAAAATAATAAGAATACAGGATAAGCAAATTGTAAGTTACAAGATAATTTCCGTTCAAATGTTTACTGCTAGAATTTTAATAAACATTAACCATGTTAAAAAATCTAATCTAATCCTAATTTTAATGAGGCTATCAATAAAGAGAGCAATGTGCTAAAACAGCCCCGAAAATTCCAGTTTTAGAAGGAAGCATAATAAACTCTTTAATTGTTACTTGAATTAAATGGGTTTTATTCATTATACTTACGAGTTCCTTCTTCAGTAACCATTCCAAGACCTTCTGCTTTATTCTGTCTTTCAAATGCATTCAAGTCAAGAACACTTTTAACAAAGCACAGAAAATTGAGAAAGTTCTGCTGCTGTATGTAACGGCAAAATTAATTTCCTCCATGAACTCTCTGGAAGCCTTGACCCACACATTTTACCCACTGTGATACACACAGACTCATATATCTAAAATGAAACATGTTTTAAATGAAAGGGTTTGGAGGGGGATAAGGGCCCAGTGTCTGTTTCTGAAAAGATACAGCTCTAAGTCTCCTCTTGATATACACCTATTACTACCATTAATATCAAGAGGAGCTACACATCTATATGTAGAAGATAAAAGGAACCCAAAATTTTGTTCTGAGTATTGATTCAATTCTGTCGCACCTGCCAAAAAGTCAGAATTTGAGTTTACTTTATTTCTCATTCGTATGGTTTCTACCAAACTGTTACCATTTAAAAGGAACCTGTTGAGAGTCTAATTGTCTTCCAAGGTCAAAACCTATTGAAAGATTGATTTTCTACTCCTGAGGGCATTCTGTGCCAAAAAATTAAAAATTCTGCACACAATATTTTAAAATTCTGCAAATTATATTTGTCAGATAAATCTGGAGGCTCCAGCATGGCACTGGGTAGCACAGGCCACTGGCTGCACAGAGGTGGGAGATCACTGTGTAGCTCCCTGCCCCACCGCAGGACACGGACTCAGTGGAGAGACTGCACCCAACACCTGACATAGTGAAAGGATTGGGCCTGCTCCAGAAACACCCCAGGGTCCTGGCTCCTTTGTGCCAGGTGCACCAGGTGTGGGCAGGCAGGCTCAGGAAGGTAGGATCCAAGTATGCAGGGACTTGGTGGGGGTTGAGATAATTCTGTGTGGGGCAATCTTGGTGTGAGCGGCCCAATGGGGAATCTTGGTGCGGGAGCTTGTTGGGAGGTTCTGGGTGCAATGGTAATGGGACTCTGCCGGGGGGGGGGGGGGGGGTCCAGATGAAGGTGGTTGGGGCTCAGCAGGGGGTCTGGGTTTGAGGGGGATAGAGCTCGGCATGGGGGTCTGATTGTGGGGGGGTCCAGATGCTGGGGGAGTAGGGCTTAGTGGGGTGGGGATCCAGCTGCAGCTGGTTGGGTGTTGGTGGGGAGGGGATGTGGGTGGCTCGTTGCAATGGTCCAGGTGCAGGGTGAGTGGGACTCATCAGTGGGATTCCGAGTGCGGGGGTGGGGGTGAGACTTGGTGGGATGGTCTGGGTACGAGGGGGTCTGGATGTGCGGGGGTTGGGCGGATGGGGGAGCAGCTCCCTGTACAGGGATACCTCCCCCTGCAGCTGAGGAGCAATAGGTGCAGGAAGCGGGGGGTGGGGGGAGAGGGGAGATTTGCAGAGCTTCCTGCAGCTGGGGAGAAATCAGGGTGTGTTCTGGCCCTGGATGCCGTGCAGGGGAAGAGGAAGTCCCGTCCTCCACAGACCAGCCGGTACTAGCAGCTGAGCCCGCCACAGGAGAGGAGCCACCAGCTGGGTCTTCCCCAGTCCTGCTCCCTGCCCCACAGTGATTTACCTCTCTGTTGGCTGCACTGGGCACCCAAAACAGACTGCTGAAGAGGGTCACATGACCGCTCTTATGGCTTCCCTTTGCTTCCCCGTCAAAAAGTCATTTTTTTGTGGGGAAGCAAAGAAATATGTGGGGGACATAAATTCTGCACATGTGCAGTGGGGCAGAATTCCCCCCGGAATAATTTTCTATTGCTAATACAGGAAAGCTTATTTCCCAGAACAGAAGCTGGTAACCTCTCTCAGTACACTGGTGAAATAATTTTATTTCTATAATCTGAATATATTTTAAGTTTTTTAGCTAGTGCAGTTCATTTAGTTTCACAGTGACACATGTACTTGTTTTTATTCACAGTGATATTATTAAAACCAAAAAGGGAAACACTAGCATATTGTTTCCAGTGTCCTTTACATTTTATGGTCTGTCTTCAAGTGAACGTTGTTTTTACTGTTGCCCAGAAAGACACACATGGGCAACAGGCACTACTGTCATTGCAAATGATCACTGAGCTAAAACCTACCGAATGCTGTATTACTCTTATGTGTGCTTGCTGAGAAGTACAAGGTCAGCCTACGCTTTATTTTCTCTTGGAAGAATATTCCACAGATGAACTTACTCTTCTTAAGTGCCTAAGATCCACAAATACAATTCCCTCTAGATCAATTCCCAGCTCAGTTGTCGACTGCTGTAATCCAAACTCTGCACCAACTCTGAGCAATTAGCCACCAACCTAGATGCTACTAAAGCTGTAACAACATAGTTTGTGCTTTTACCTGCAAGATTGCATTAAGCCAGAGAGACTCTGAAAAAATCCAGCATCCTTCTTCTCTTTAAGGTAGTCTAACATTTTCTACAGGAGAGAGAGATTTAGGAAAAACTATATAAAAATCATCATAATTTGACAATTTGCCAAATTAACATTGTCATATTGACAAAATTGGCCAGCAATATATTTGATTATTGCTCTTATTAAAATGTAGTTTGCTCTAGCCTTTATTATTTTAGTGTGCATCTAACTGTTCAACCAACCAGAATATTACCCCCCACATTTTTTGTCATCTAATCTAAAATTAACCAAACTCCTCCTAGCATAAGAACAGTAGTAATAAACTAAAATTCTCAAAATAATATGCTCCCTTTACAAAGAGAAGACTTGTAAAAGTTTAATATTGTTACCTGCTGAACTAAGGTATTACCAGCATTTAGAATGGCAATGCCAAGTTTTAATGTTTCAATAACCATGGGGCCCAGTTCACCTGTCAAAACAATCATATAACAATTAAAATCTGTGTTAACGTAACTGATTATATCGGAAAACAGAACGGAGTATACCTAATGTAGTTCATAATGTGAATTTAATTTTGATTTATTATATACCATGCATTTAGTAAGCTGATATATTTATATAATTGCATATAGGTTTAACATAATTTAAATACTTCACAGAACTTTACCTTTGCTTGCACTAATCATCTGAAGAACCATCTCAGCAGCTCCACGGTCGTGCAGACGAGCTTGCTGATAAAGAGTTTTCTGCTTTTCCATTTCTTTCTCCTGAGTTTGGAAACAAACACCACAATGAACGCATTATTTGCATGTACATACAGTATGACCAGTACAGCTATAGAGTCAGATGAGCTGCACTCAGGCAGAGCTTGGCTGGCCCACAAAATCTGATCCATAATGCACCAGGTGGCCAGAAGAAAGGCTTCTCTCTCAAACTGCTCCATCTTTTAAAAGACTGTTGGTTACACACAGTGTTTTTACTCTTTAAAACTTCTGTTCCTTAAGTCATCTGTTCCTCACCTGAACATCTCCTCTACAAGAGGGTGGAAAGTATTCAGCAACAAGAAAATTTAAATTAGGCAACATTGTTAGAATCTGAAGGATGGATTTAGTTGACTATAGATCTGTGTGCTTGTGCCAGATGTGATCATCAAAATTAGAAGTGGGCTTTGAGAAGGAGGTTGGACTAGATGACCTCCTGAGGTCTCTTCGAACCCTAATCTTCTATGATTCTAAAGTGAATTAGGAACTGACCTTTATGCTTTCTCAGCCCCTAAGATACATCTGAACTTCGTTAAAGTCTGGGAAATATCTGATTAAAACCACCTCCCTCTGCCTGCACAATCTTTATCATTCCTGGATGCCAGTTCTTCCCCTCATACTGCTGCTAGTCCTGCCTGTAGTCTGCATGTTCAAATCTCTTTAATGGAGCAGTTTTTGTGATCCAAATTATTATGTATTTTTGTGATTTATTTGTACTGAGTACTTCTATTTCAATCTACTTGCATTTATTTGTTAGGTATCTCCACTGTGTACATAACTAATATTCAAACCAGTTATAATGTTGGTTAAAGCAATAAAGCCTGATTGATTGGTATACTATTACATTTTGATTCAACAATTATATGAAAATTGCTATAAGTTAATTATATGATTTGAAGAGTATTAGAGAGGCAGTGTGGTCTAGTGGATAGGGAACTGCACTGATTCTGGAGATCTGGGTTCTATTCCTGACGCTGATAGTCTCTCATACTACGCATTTATACAATACTTAGTACAACGGGGTTATGACTACAGTGGGGGCCTCCAGTTACTATCATACTACAAATAATTAACAACAACCACCAAGCACAAATTCCAAATGAGGAGGGTACTTACGAACTGGAGGTTCTTTGAGATGTGTGGTCCCTATCTGTATTCCACTGTGGGTTACCCAGTTACAGGTAAGTAACCTCCTCTTCTTCAAGTGATGGTCCCTATTGTATTCCACTGTGGGTAAGTGACAAGCAGTACCTAAGTAGACTGTAGGGCTGAGCAGAATACTGCCATCCCAAAGGAGGCATCAACAGAAGAATCCTGCGCCAGGTCATAATGTCTTGAAAATGTGTGATTGGAGCCCCATGTGGCTGCTTTTCAGATGTCCAGGAGGGGTACCTTCCTGAAGAGATGCCATAGTTGTTACTTGTGTTCTGGTAGAATGAGCTCTTACCCCATGGGGGTGAGAGATTTAAAAGCTGAGAGCAGAGTAGAATGCAGCCAGAGATCCATTTGGAGATTCTCTGGGTGGAGATGCTTTGCCCTCTGACTTTCTACTATAGCAACAGTCTCAGAGATTTCTTGGCTGGTTTTGTTCTCTGCATGTAAAAAGCTAAGGCTTGCTAAATATTGAGGAAGTGGAGTCTTTGTTCCTCTGTGGAAGCATGTGGTTTTGGGAAGAACACAGGTAAGGGAATGGATTGGTTAACCTGAAATTCCTAAACTACTTAAGGGTGAATTTGGAGTGTAGACATTAATAAATGTATCCTTAAGGAATATATTGTATAGAGGATCTGCCATCATTGCTCTAAGTTCACCAATGCTTCTTGCTGAGTTGATGGCTACAAGGAAAGAGACCTTATAGAAAGGAGGAACATGGAGCAAGTCGCTAAAGGCTCAAAACAAGGGAGGGGGATGACTTGCGAGTACTGAAAGAACAAGACTCACCTGCCACTGGCGAGTAGGCTTCTGAGTAGGTGGGAAGGTTTTTATTAGGCCTTTCCAGAATCTATTGGTCAGTGGATTTGCAAAGACTGAGTAGCCCTTAGAAATTGGATGGTATGTGCTGACCACCGCCAAGTGGTCTTGCAAGGAGCTGATGGACAAACTTAATGTTTTCAAAGATAGGATGTAGTCCAAGATGAGGGAAATATTTGTCGTCTCTGGGACAATGCCTCTTTGGAGTGCTCAAGAAGAGGAGCGCTTCCATTTAGCTAGGCAACATTTTGTAGTAGAGTTCTTTCTACTGTTACAGAGGGTGTCTCAAATGGCTGTGGAGCATGAATGTTCTAAGGATGATGCCTATCCAAATACCAAGCCCTGAAGTGGAGTGGACACAGATTGGGGTGCTTGATCTTGCTGTTCCCACTGGGTCAGGAGCTCAGGGAACGTTGGTAGGATGATTGGTGGTCAGGATGACATCCATAGGCTCTTGGGAAACCAGAACTGTTGGGGCCAGAAGGGGGCGATCAGGATGCCCCATGCTCTGTCCTGCCGGATTGTGCGTAAAACTTGTGGCAGGAGCAGTCCAATCAAGGAAGAAGAAGAGTGTCACCCTGAGAATGGTGACCTAGTGCTCTTCTGGAGCAATATGCGGTGCATTTATTGTTCGCTTGAGAGCTAAACAGATCCCTGCCCTGGTTGAGGTCCTCCACTGAGTAAAAATACCGTGCAGTACTGAGTCGTGGAGCTCCTTCTTGTGATCAATTGTAAAATGTGCTTGCAGATTCCCTCAGCAGACATGTTGCTTCCCTTGAAGGTAGGTTGCCGATAGGGTGATTTGATTGCTGATACGCCAGTTCCAGAGACTGACTGCTTCTGCACATAGGAAGGCGGATCTTGCTCCCCACTGCTTGTTGATGTAGAAGACAGTCATAGTGTTTTCTGACATTGTAAGGACATGGTAAGTGCAGATGAACAGAAGAAAGGACTCACATGGCTTCTGGACAGTTTAAAACTTCAGGATATTCACATGCACCCCGGATTCTCAAGATGTTCAGGCACATTGTGCTGTGTGGCTGTTCATGTGGGCTCCCCAATCTAATAGGGATGCGTCCGTAATAATGGTCCTGGCCAGATAGGAAAGGGGAAAAGGGATGCCCATGCATATCCAATGAGGATTTGTCCACAACAGCAGTGAAGACAATACCTCGGCCAGAAGTATCACTATGAGGTTCAAGGAATGACAGCTTGGAGACTATACTGACCACAACCAAGTTTGAAGGCAATGAAGGTAGAGTCCTTTGAAGGGATGATGTAGGTGCACAAACCCTATAACCTAAGAGGGACAGACATGTCTTGATGGGTACTCAAAGGTTGCTTGTGACATGAGCCATGATATTGTTTATGGTCTGGAATCTGTCCTTGGGCAGGTACAGTCTTGCGGTGACAGACTATAAAGTTGCTCCGATGAAGTCCAGAGATTGTGTGGGGGTGAGAACAGATTTTTTTTAACATTCGTGCTGACTCCCAGTGAAGAGAGGAGGTGTAGCATCATGGAAGGGGATGCATAGGCTTTCTGGCAGGACTTGGCAACAAGGAGCCAGTCATTGAGATCACGATGTCTGATGTGGCCTGCTACTACTGAGAATATCTTGGTAAAGACTCTGAGGTTGCTATTCTGAAGGAGGGTACTTGGTGCTGAAAATGGACGGAGCCTACCACAAATCTAAGAAAGCATTTGTAGGCA
This sequence comes from Chelonia mydas, assembly GCF_015237465.2. Classification (NCBI taxonomy): domain Eukaryota; kingdom Metazoa; phylum Chordata; order Testudines; family Cheloniidae; genus Chelonia; species Chelonia mydas. Next base: position 76,007,533 of record NC_051246.2, read on the forward strand.
GGATGAAGGTCTACATGAAAGTAGTTGTTCTTCATATTGAGAGCCATGAACCGCATGCCCTTTTCTAAAGATGGAATTATAGCTGTCAATGTGAGCATGTGAAATCTGAGTTTGTGAATGAAGTGGTTGAGATAGCAGAGGTCGAGGACTGGTCTCCAACCACCCTTCTGTTTTGGGTATCAGGAAGTAGGTAGAGTAAAACCCTCTCTTGGTATTGAGGAGGGATGTATTTTATTGCTCGTTGATGCACTGTCACCTCTTGTTTGAGAATACTCTCATAAGAATGGTCCCCAAAGGGGAGTGGGGATGGGTTTTTTTGGAGGAGGTAGGGATGCAAACTCCATTGTTTAGCCAAAGTGGATGATGTTCAGCACCCACTTGTCCATTGTTACTGCACTCCAGGTGTTTAAAAGGAATGCTAAATGACCCCCAAATGGTGTAAGGGGGTTGAGGTGTTGGGCTTAGTGGTTTTGCGGCTCTTAAGATCTTGTCAATAATAACGTCGAGCTAGGGGCTGAGATTGAGGTGTTCAGCCTGTTACAGATGGTGTAGGAAAGTAGGACTTTTGAACCCCCGTCTCTTACGTGGTGGTCCATAGGGACTCTGGTGGAAAAACTGCTGAGCCACATATCTAGATTTCACCGATGGGCAGTGAAACTTCCTCTTGGGGCAGGCATGTATCTCCCCAGTGAATGGAGGGTAGCCCTGGAATCCTTTATGGAGAGACTTGTCCATTGAAAAGAAGTTGAAGAGGTGTGATTCATCGAAGGGGAGGTCCTCAATGGTATTCTGGACCTCCCTAGGGAGCCCTGATGCATGGAGCCATGACTCCATGTGCATGATAATAGCCGTGAATGCTCCTTTCATTGCTAGATTAACTGATAAACTATGTAGAATAAATGTATTTGATAGAGAGATTAATGAAATAAGGATGGTTGCATGATGCTCCAAGAGATTAAACTGCTCCAGGCATTAGGGGCAGCATAGAAGATGGCAAAAAGATGACAGTGGGAGAAGGAAACTAAGGGAGTGTTGAGGTGGGAGGTAGAGCCAAGTCAACAGAAGGGAAAATAAGAAATCAAAACAAAATATAGCTCGGCTGGCAGAATTTTTTTTTTAAATAATTTTGACTGATTACAATGTTTACTTTTTTAGCATTTTTTCAATTTTTATCTATTTATATTTTCACAGTTGCAGGAAACTATGGGGAAAATCAGACAGACAGAAATCAGACAGTAGACAATGAGTTTCAAAATATTAAAACTTTATAACCATGGATTTGTGCTGTAAATGGCCCACCTTGATTATCATACACATTGTAAGGAGAGTGATCACTTTACATAAGCTATTACCAGCAGGAGAGTGGGGTGGGGGGAGAGAAAACCTTTTGTAGTGATAAACACCCATTTTTTCATGATTTGTGTGTATAAAAACAAACATCTTCTGTATTTTCCACAGGATGCATCCGATCAAGTGAGCTGTAGCTCACAAAAGCTTATGCTCAGATAAATTGGTTAGTCTCTAAGGTGCCACAAGTACTCCTTTTCTTTTTGCGAATACAGACTAACACGGCTGTTACTCTGAAACCTGTCTTTATAACCATTGAAACACAAAATTGTCAAAATAGACAAAGTAAATATTCTAAAATCAAACTCTATTAAGTTCTCAAGCAGTAAATCTCTGTTATTATGAATGAAAATATTTTTTCATCAGTTTGTGCGTGTAACTTGATGTTTACTGATATTTACAGATAAAAATCTAATCTTTTCAAGCCTAAAAATAGGCAGGAGCAGATTCAGGCAAAGCTTTAAGGGTAATGGATTAGAAATTTGAGCTTGATGCAGACAGCTTGCCATCCTATTCTATAGCTTTTCTGCTTCCAGAAATTTGTGTTAATACATTGATCTGCTATTATATAAATAAAGTAGCAAAGCTCCTCCATATCCTCCACATGGCTATTGTCACCGCACATCTCCTGTCAGGCTCCTGTTAAAATGATGTTCTCTGCTTTCACTCAGTGTGGAAAGGTAGTTTAAACTCTCACCTCAAATGTCTTCTCTTTTTCTTCATCCTCTTCTTCCTCTTCTTCACTTTGACAGCTCTTTTTACATTAGAACGAGAAATTGCAAATTTTTACTCAGTTCGAAAAAAACAGTGGTTATTTCTATTACAATTTGTGCTGAGTGAGCAAAAAGCAATTAACAGAAACTTTGTAAAACTATTACAGGCATAAGTAGTAAATTAAGCATATTAAAACCTACTCTATGTAAATACTGCAACTTTACTTACTACTGGCAATGCAGCTAGTAAAGAGATTTAGAGAGGGAAAAGCCATTAGTAGACAGAGCATTTAAAATATATATATTTATAACGTTTAACACTTGTGCTCCTGAATGCTAAGAAATTGATATTCCTCCAGGCTGAGAGTGCCTTAAAGTATTTGCCCACACATACAAAAATCCAACAAATAAAATGAAGCTACTATTCCAGGTTGTGTTTTTTTGGTCATAACTCAGTATATTTATCTATAGTATTTGCTTTTGATCTCATGTTTTTTTCTCAGGTGAAGTTGTAATTACTTTTGACCTGTTATGAATATTGATTTTTACTGATTTGTGTCTGTCATGCTGTAAGTACTGATTGACAAACATGAAATACCATCCAGGGATTAAAGCATGCTGATTTTCTATGACCTATTTTATAATAATAAAGATACTGTTAAGGAGCAAATATTAAGTCCTGCCTCTGTCCATATTCTAGGTAAATTCACACTGAAGTCAATAGTAGTTTTGCCTGAATAGGGTCTCTCAAAAATTTTATTTTAATGCATTAAATCATTTTCTGTTTAAGACAGTGTAGCAGAAGTGGCAAAATTATAATTTTTTGTAGTACAAAAAGTCCCTTGTTTGGGCCCTAACAATGGGCTAAATTCTGCCATCAGTTACACCTGTCCTAATCCAATGAATTAAATTCAACCCCGTGGGAGTGTGTAACTCAGGGAAGAACTTGATTCAATGTTTCCATATAAATATGGCTAGAGTACAAACCAGGAACCACTAATATCAAGTAGTTTACAAAAGAGACAAAAGGATAAAAGGAGAAAGCATGCAGAAAATACACACAAATAAATTGGAGGTGCATGTGTGGGATTGGGAATAGGGCTTGAAATTAAATATTTACCTTGGCCATCATGGCTGAATAGGCAGTGTACAAAGGATCATCATCTAGTTTGCTGTAAGGAGAAAAAATGAAATTCAAAATGTTTATTATGTGGGTTTAACATCTGAGGTTCTTATAATGCTGCCAGAATGCAGGTTTCATTTTCATTAAGGGGAAGGTATACACTTCATTATCTGCAAGCCATATTGTAGTCATATCTCCTAATCTCTCAGTCCATGTGAAATTCTTTGTTAAAACATATTTATTCATATGTATGTGCAGGAGAGTAAGATAGTTATGTATTTTACTGCTGATTAACAGGCAGTGCTGACATGTCTGGAAAAGTGGGCTGGAGATAACAGTTATAGCTGTTTCCGTTATCTAATGATTATCTGTGATAAGATTATAGATAGATTATGTATTCAAAAAACATAGGGAAGAATCTGCAAAACAGTGGAGGGATGCTTTGCTTGTCTGTAATTTGTTCTTCTAATTGCAAATAAGGCAGAAACTGGCATTAACAGGAAATCACACTCTCCCACCAGTGGTATTTTGAACCATTTCCCACATACTGCATGAAGTGTGATGAAAACCTGCTAATAATATGAACATTTGTATATTAGTACCAAACAGCAGTGGGATCATCCTGGCAGCAGGCAATAATTATTAGTTTGGGCTCATATGTCTTTGAGAAATTGAGCTTTGCAATGTCTGTGTTACATATTCGCTACCTTTTATATATGCCTCTTCCCCTTTGACCAAAAAAAAGTGTTAAAATTTGTACTAATATAAAGTTTATATAGAGGTTAAACATGAACAATAAATACATAAGGACAAGTAGAAAGCAGAAAAGAAGAGGGAGAACACTGCTCATCCTCTGCAATACTGAATTGCATTGGTACTAAATCACTTTTGTAATGAAAAGGTCTGTTACTGATTCAGTAATGTATGATTTTACTTCGGTTGTGACAATGAATTTACTTTTATGGGGTAATTCTATAATTAATTAATTGAAAATTGGACTGTGTAGATTGGTCCTGTGTAATTCTGAATGTGGTTCTTACTTACCTTCTCTCAGTGAGAGCATTGCGACTGAAATGGAGGATAATCTGATGAAGTGGATCAGGGTGTTTTTCAGTCTCTTCCACCTCCTCCTCATCCTTTTTTGGAGGTGTCTGTACAAAGATTTACATTTAAATATTTTATAAATAAAGCATCACAAACAACAAATTAATACAGAGAAAATTGAACTCAGTCAAAAACATCATAATTTTATTTTGTTTAATTTAAATTCTTTTGCCAATATTCATGATATTCAGCAGTTTACAACATCAGAAACATGTTATTTTGTATGACTATTAAGCATTTACAATACCTAATTCTGTTACTCTTATTTGATAGTAAAGTTAAAGTTTCTCATTTGCAATGTATTGATTTAGACAGCTACAAACCTTATTCAGCAGAAATTAATATGTAGGCTTCTGTGCCACCAAAGATGAATGAAAGGCCCAGCTGAGTTATTCAGCAGGAAAATCAGCTAGGAAATGGAACTATTTTTACTAATATACACAGATGCCTCCTGTAGAGAACTGTCAAGGGAGTGAAGACTTTACTGTGATATTTTTATATATCACTAATCTTGAGTCATAAGATCAGTGAGACATCTGTTAACCTTACATGTGGTTCTCAAACTTTTGCATTGGTGACCCCCTTTCAAATAGCAAGCCTCTGAGTGTGACCCCCCTTATAAATTAAAAACACTTTTTAATATATTTAACACCATTATAAATGCTGGATGCAAAGCGGGGTTTGGGGTGGAGGCTGACAGCTCACAACCCCCCATGTAATAACCTCGCGACCCCTGAGGAGTCCCGACCCCCAGTTTGAGAACCCCTGATATAGACTGTTTTGATATTCCTGAGTAGGACTTATAGAATGTCACCCACCCTGTCTCACTGGGTGAGAAACTTTATCAGGCCTGTAGTGTGGTACACAGTCCCAAAGGATGGGTGGGAATGGCAAGTATGGATGAAGCCTTTCTTTTACTGCAGCATGTAGCTACATATATAGTGCCTGTACTTTACCTGCCACCATAAATGTTGACACAGACTAGGAGGTATGCAGATGTACTTAACAAGCTGTGCAGTAATGAGAGAAAGGTTCCTGAGAAGACCCATCAAATGTATTGCTTATTTTCACAAATTTTGTTCTCCACACGTAAGTTAGCAATGCATACTTGCGCCACACAGCCCTCTTTATTTACCTGCACACATTACATGCTTAATGTTAATGTTGTGCCAGATTTACTACAAATAAGCAATGAACACTCTGAACTTGATCAAATCAAAACTATTTTTCTCTTGAAGAATCAAAGTCACTCTCCTTAAGGAGGGCTATAACCATCTCAAGTATCTTCCCTCCACCCTAAGCCAATTTATCATTAAGCTAGACAGAAATCTCAGGAGTTTTTTGTTGTTTCTCCCCCAAATAAAGATACTTGGTTTCTATCTTTCCTCTGACTCAAAAGCTGGCTGAACCACGTTAGCTCAAAGTTTTAATAAAATTCATCTTTAAGCAGAGATCAAGCATATGAAACATCAGCCCAAAAGGTGACAGTTTTTAGAAAGTTATGAGCAACTGAAAATGAAGTCTTAGCGTGAAAACAGGTACTCATCCTTGACTGTAGGTGTCTGCCTATTTTAAGGTTTCCATCATTGTAATATATGAGCAACCTCCAAGTAAAAACAATAGCAATTTTGAAGCCTAATAGAATCCATAGAGTTTCTGGCAATTTTTGAGGTAAAAAACTCTCAGTGGGATAGGTGTTTTTTTTTGTTTTGTTTTGTTTTTTGAGTGGGTGTCTTTTGGGATTGGTAGCAGTTTAGAGTATAAGTAGATGTCAGTACTGTGAATGACATTCCAATGGTGGAAAATCTTTTCCAGAGAGGAATGTTTTGCAGTGTTTGCAAGTTCCACAGAGTGGACCTGTTGATCCTGCCACTGCTGTGACATGGAAATATTCACCTCTTACAGGAAGCAATTTGCTCCCATGTAATTAATTAAAATGGTGATAGGTTTGTAAACAGTATGATCTTTTTAGTAATTTTTGTTTACTTACAACTGAAAATTTACTATGAAGTAGAAAACATATGAAAGAAAAGGTACAATACTGAGGTTGCCTTACTTTTCTCAAGCAAATCTGTGAGAATGAAAAGCCATGGCAGCAAGTGAGTTAATGGGAAGGAAAGAAACTAGTACAACACAACGAAGATCAAAGACAGGGGAATTGTACTGTCATGACATGGGTCGAATCTTGAATGGGAATCCCTGTCTAGTCAAAAGGGCTCCTGCCACTATTTTTAAAAAGTGAACAAAGAATCTGACTATGGTTGTCATAGGTGTTGGGATTAGCTCCGAGATCTCTTTCTACTCAGCTTTCCAAGAACTCAGTTTGACTCTAGATTTTGTCACTCAGTTATTTTTATTTGGCACACAGCAAAGGTACACTCTTGATTAGACTCAAGAGTAGGAGCAGAACTGCAGCTAGACATTTTAGCACCCGAAGTGAGCAAACACCCCGGTTGTCGGCAGGCAGGATCAAACTGGGGAGCTCTGGAGCTTAGTGTATGAGCCTCTACCACATGAGCTAAAAGCCAGCTGGCTGTTAGCTAAGGCTGTAGAGCAGACTCATTTAACTCTCTCTAAGTGATCTCGGTGCCACTAGAAGGGACAGAACACCACACCCAGAAGGTGTGTGCGTTACACTTGCACCCCCTGTCAGGGATTTTTTTTGGCATTTCTCCAACCCCTTTTTCCACCACAGAAGTTTTGTGCCCTGGTGGCTGCCCAGCTCACACTGCACTGGTTACAGCCTGCATAGGAGGTGGGTAAAGAGCATAATACATATCCAAATTTACATAGAAAACCTCTTTCTTTATAAACATTTATACATTACATTGCATTTACTATGCATTGCATCAGACACTTTTGGGTTTGGCTCGGTTACTTTGTAGGAACCAATCCCTGTACAGCATGCTCTTATATTTACCTCCTCTTACATTTCAGGCTTATCTAGTCCATTGTAAACGGCAGGGCTGGCTCTACGTTTTTTGCCACCCATGCCCTGCCCATTTTTTTGCGCCGGCCCGCTCCCAGCCCAACTCTGCCCCTTCCCTGCCCCATTCCAACTGCTTCCCCAAATCCCCGGCCCCACCTCCTCCCCCGGGCGCGCCGCATTTCCCCTTCTACCTCTCCCTCCCAGGCTTGCCGCATCTGGGAGGGAGGGGGAAAAGCGGAGCAGCGGCGGTGCACTTGGGGAAGGAGACAGCAGTGGACTGGAGGTGAGCTGGGACAGGGAGCAGTTCCTCTGCCCACCCCCTGGGTTACTTCCTGCAGCCCTCCCTGTGCCCACTCCCCCCCCCCCCAACTCACCTCCGCTCTGCTTGCTCCCCTGAGCGCACCGCTGCTCCGCGTCTCCCCCCTCCCTCCCAGGCTTGCCACGTGAAACAGCTGTGGAAAAGTGCCGCCCCAAGTACGTGCTTGCTTTGCTGGTGCCTTGAGCTGGCCCTGGTAAATGGTTCCCTGGGTGTTTCCCCCTTATCTTAGCTAATACAAACATTCTGTCTCTCAGCTTACTGACCCCTTTACCTATCTTAGCTGGCACAGACATTCTATTTCCAGCCTGCTGTTCCATTTACCTCCCTAATCCTGTCTCCCAAGAAATGTGGCCTTACCCATGTCTAATTACTCATGTGAATTTAGACCTACATTCCACTGCTTTTGTTTTGCTTTTTCACATTAGCATTCATTTCATTTGCATTATGTTTCTATGGTTTCTTTTTTAAGTTCACAATGGAACAACACATTTCCAAGACCAGAGTAGTTGTAATAATTTGAACCACCATTAATATAAGGCTCAAAGTACAAACCGGGCGATGCAAGCTCACCTTGTCTGGTATAGTCCACCATGGTGTAATTCTATATTATAAACTTTCTCAGCCATTAAAGCTTCCCTCTGTAATGTTAATTTTGCTTTTATTTTAATTACATTATAAAAACTGGTACAAAATTTATTACCTCAGGAATTTTAGATGTGAAACAGAACATAGGTAGTTTAAAATAACATTCCCTGGGTCTATAGTGGTCCTCTTCAGCCACCACACAATATTTGCTATTACCAGCATAGGCAGTTTTTACTTAACCAGTGTTCCAGCATATAATCTGTACTGTGTAATTTGGAGACTGTTCCTGCAGAGTGAACCCATATGCCGGCAACTTTGTCTGTAAAAGATTATACCTGCACTGTAAGTGTCCCCCAGGTGCAAACTGCAGTACAAGTTTGGGGCTTTCCAGACTGTGCATTATATTGCAAGGGTATTTGAGGAGGGAAAACAAACTTCTTCCACACCATATGGGTTTCAGTAGTTTCACATTTAACTTTGTGCTATTGGACTCTTGTTAATTTTCGTAGCCTGCCCCAGCTGATGTTACCTCTCTTGTACACATTTTTTTACTTTTATGTGGTGACAACAGAAGGCAAGTTTTCTTGCTTCATATCATTTAAGGCTGCTTTTACTTGGTACAGCATGTATCCCCCACATACCATGTACGGTATTATTAGAACGCATTGACTTAATGCCATACTTTTTAAAAGCAGACCGCATAATTAATTGTTTACAGACACGTTCATCGGGAAGGGCCCATTCCCTTCAGAATGGCTGTAAAGGCTTTGGGGGAGGGGAAGAAAGTATACAGTGGTGGTAGTTGTCAACACCTGACCTTCCCTTTGCATTTTTTTTTATTACTAAGGGTTTCACCTGCTGTGAGTGCACCAAGTTATATTGCCACAATCAGGTTTATTATCAAACCAGGAATTCTCTTCTTTAACACTTAAATTTATTACCTCCCTTTTCTTTAACATTTTTACTCTAACATTTCTACAACTCCCAACAGTTTAATTCCCTCCAACCCTTCAGATTTAATTTGTGCAAATCTCCTTTTAATGCCTCACTCTTTTTCCTTAAATCACTTTACTTATCTTTTAAAGTGACACATATCTAATCTGAATTCTTTCTGTCTCTAAGCTTACCTTTTATGTTTTTTGCACTTATTTCTTAACTTAGGCCAAGCCTACACTAGCACTTATGTTGGCAAAACTTTTGTCACTCAGGGGTGTGAAAAAACACCCCCAAGTGACATAAGTTTTGCTGGCATAAATGCTCGTGTGCCACAGCGCTATGTCAGTGGGAGACGCTCTCCCGCTGACCTATCTACTGCAGCTTTCTAAGCTGGTTTTCTTTATGTCAACAGGAGAGCTGTAAGCTTGTAAGTGTAGACATGTCCTTAGTACACTTTGCCTGCAAAGCTGCACTCACTAAATACAGTCCTTGAAGGACAGCTGCTTTTAACCTATTTGCATAAACCCAAAGTAACAAACATCGTTTTCTCTCTGACCTTTTAGGGATTTTTTCCATTTAGTTTGTTTTCTGCTCTACAACTTTGATTTGCTCTTTATACTTTTGCATTCTTTCCTCAATGTGGCACATTTCATCAGTAAAGTTTTAGCCACCAGAAATAATCCTTGTGAAATTGCTGCCTTGATTTGGTTCCCCCCCAACTCCCTTCAGATAACAAAAGTAGATATTGTTTTTTTCCAGGACTGCAATTGGGTCCTATTTTTTCAAAATTGCAATGACACTGAACAGACCTGTGGTATGCTTAGCCATTTATTTATTTATTGCATTTAACAGACTTCTACTTTTCTCTGCTAAGCATTCTTTTTTCTTTTTCATAGAATCATAGAATATTAGGGTTGGAAGAGACCTCAGGAGGACATCTAGTCCAATCCCCTGCTCAAAGCAGGACCAACACCAACTAAATCATCCCAGCCAAGGCTTTGTCAAGCCAGGCCTTAAAAATCTCTAAGGATGGAGATTCCACCACCTCCCTAGGAAACCATTCCAGTGCTTAACCATGCTCCTAGTGAAATAGTGTTTCCTAATATCCAACCTAGACCTCCCACACTGCAACTTGAGACCATTGCTTCTTGTTGTGTCATCTGCCACCACTGAGAACAGCTTAGCTCTATCCTCTTTGGAACCCCCCTTCAGGTAGCTAAAGGCTGCTATCAAATGCCCCTCACTCTTCTCTTCTGCAGACTAAATAAGCCCAGTTCCCTCAGCCTCTCCTCATAAGTAATGTGCCCCAGCCCCCTAAATATTTTCATTGCCCTCCACTGGACTCTCTCCAATTTGTCCCTTCTGTAGTGGGGGGGACTAAAACGGGACATATTCCAGGTGTGGCCTCACCAGTGCTGAATAGAGGGGAATAATCACTTCCCTTGATCTGCTGGCAATGCTCCTACTAATATAGCCCAGTATGCCGTTGGCTTTCTTGACAACAAGGGCACACTGCTGCCTCATATCCAGCTTCTTGTCCACTGTAATCCCCACGTCCTTTGCTGCAGCACTGCTGCTTAGCCAGTCAGCCCCCAGCCTGTAGCGGTGCATGGGATTCTTCCTTCCTAAGTGCAGGACTCTGCACTTGTCCTTGTTGAACCTCATCAGATTTCTTTTGGCCCAATCCTCCAATTTGTCTAGGTCACTCTGGACCCTATTGCTACCCTCCATCTTATCTACCTCTCTCCCCAGCTTACTGTCATCTGCGAACTTGCTGAGGGTGCAATTAATCCCATCTTTCAGATCATTAATAAAGATGTTGAACAAAACCAGGCCCAGGACGGACCCCTGGGGCACTCGCTTGATACTGGCTGCCAATTAGATATCGAGCTGTTGATCACTACCCATTGAGCCCATTTAATACCACTCTCTGGAATTCCTTTTCCACTTGGTCCCAGTCTCCCCCTAATACTTCTCTGATGAGTCCATGTCTAATTATTCATGTCAAGCTAGGGCTACATAGGAAGGATAGTTACCTACCTTCCCCATATGACAGTGCCTTTTAAAAGGTATAATGAGGCTTCTTCTGTGTATGTCAGTGTTAGCTCATGTTGAATTAAGACTTAAGCACATCCTCCTTGTGAGATACTGAAGTGGTATCTTCTTTTCCCATGGTCGTTAGACACCAAGGAGATAGCCATTTTAGAAATATTAGACAAATGCATAAAACCTGGAGTTAGGAATTCCGTGGAGGAGAAAGACAGAAATGGAGATCTTTCTGAATCAGGATTAGGTGCCAAGATGCAGAAGTTTGCTTATCCTCCACATCCACGATACATGAATGCTGAATTTCTGCTGAATATGGCTATGCATATTTACATTTCATTCCAGAATACCAACAAGAAAATGGCAAAATTTAATTTGCGTTAAAGCTTAGAATGTTAAAATAAAGTATTATGTAACAACAAAAATTCAAAAAAGGGAAAGCATCAATCATGTTAAGTCTTCAAACAAATAATAATTAAAAACATAGGAACATAGGAATTGCCATACTGACAAAAACAGACCAATGGTCCATCTAGTCCAGTTCTATTTCTGAAAGTAATCAACACCATATACTTCGGTTGAGGGCATAAACCACCTTTAATATACCTAAATGTGCAATACTATACCCTGGTGCAAATTTCTTCCTGATCAAAACAGGTGATCAGTTTATGCCCTGAAGCATGGGAATTGCTATTTTATAAATTTAAACATATAACTATGGTACACAAAAGTTAAATACATGTTATTTTATATATATATATATATATAATATATATATTGAAGTGAGCACTGATAACTAAGCCCAGTTATTCCAGTACTTACAGCCAAATCTTGAACTAGTTTCTCCTCAAATGAATATTCCTCTGTTTCTATCCAATAGTTCTGATAACCATGGAGGAAGAGGTTAATAGAACGGTGCCTGGGAGGGGGGGTGAAAGTGAGATCAAGAGGGGTAAACAGAACATAGTATAATAGCTTAGGTGGTTAATGATTAGTAAGGATATGTATTTTGTACAATTTTGATCCTCTGATTGGTCAGTGAAATAATATGCAAACTAAAGCAAACATTCAGTGAAATAACATTTTTCTTCAGACTTTTGAGTGTACCTGAGGTACATTGAGGGAGCACACCAAATACCTCTTAATTCCACCACATTTTCCTGCATATGGGTCTGTTTTCATTGGTATTATTGTGATAGACTCTCAGTAGGACTGGGATGCCATTGTTTTAGGTGCTATACAAACACATGGAAGACATAGTCCCTACCCCAAAGAGGTTTCAAATGCATACCAGAAAATAAATAATATGTACAATCTGACCAGCAAACATTGCTGTAGGAACCTTCACTTTGCAAAAAATAAACTTTAAGTACACAATAATTATGGTTGCTTTAAGTTCTTTAATTTCCTTGGGTGTTTTTGAGAAAAGGAGGGAGAAAAAAATTATCCATGCTTAAAAATGTTAGCATTTAGATGTACTGTATTGGGCTCTGCATTTCTTACCTCAGTGGGGTAGGAAGGGGTGAGTTTTACATCTTATTGCTGCTGTTGTCTGACTTGAGACAATTTTTTGTAAGGCTGGGTTAAAGAAGTCTCTTTACCATACTTCACATTATGACAGTTGTATCTTGGCATCTGATATAGGTGATTTCCAAATCAAAGTTTAGCTTGTTTATTTCAACGTATTACAAAATGCAGCATAGACTGCGGTCAGAGCCCAGTCTGTATTTTATTCAAACCCACATTTTTTTTCTTATTCCTCAAGTTAAGACAGAAGCCTAGGGGAAGTAATTCTTGTGCCTAATCAAGAAGGAAGTCTAGGTGGGGAGAACATACATGGTAATGTCACAAAAAAGAATGGGGTAAAAAAAACCCAACTAACTAAGTGCCTACTGGGCATGCACAGAAGTGATTTTTCAATCAGTTATTTTTAATTCATTTTTTATTCAACCAAATATTTTCAAATTAGATTGTGGACACACACCATAAAGAACACTTTTTACAGACCAAGATTCAAATTTAGCTCTTCCTGAATTATGTTCATGGAAAAAAGTGTGACAATACTTCCTTTTAAAGTGGGAAAGATGCATTTTTAAACCTTGCATAACTTAATATACTTGAATGGATTTTTGTCAAACTTTACAAAAAAGTCACTTTTCATTTGAGAATATGGAAAATATTAGTCCAAAAAGAGGAGGGCTTTTCGTCTGTTGTTTCCCCCTGCAGAAAGTTACTATATGAACAAGTAGAAATAGAGTCTAAATGAAATAGTACTATAACCTTTACTATAATGTTCACAATCGAATGACTGCTATAATTCTGGTGTCTCGTACAGTTGACTAGACAAAGGAAATTTAGTTTTAATTGAAAAGCAACACTAAGCGCAGCTATTAAATCATCTGAATGGTAGATATGTATGGAATTAACCTAGGTAAAGATTTAGGTTCTGCAAACACTTGTGAATGTGTTTAACTTTATGCCTGTGAGCAATCCCATTGAAGTATTTATATATATTAAGTAATGTGAAAGTGTTGCAGGATTGGGGTCTTAATATAGCCATAGAAATAAGCATACATTTTTATACATTGAAGGGACACAATATATGGTCAGAAATTGATGAATAATTCTTATTAAAATTGGAGGAATTGGCATATTGGTCCACCAAGACAGCAAAATTCATCCAGCAACGTTTAAGTTAACTACCACATCTGGTATTCTGCAGCATAAAACTTCTTGACATTCACCAGTGCCTTTTTCCACAAACATAAGTCTCTTCTCAGCTTATGTTCTTTCAGCTCCAAATTAAATAAATAATGATGTGTTGTCTTAGACATTTGGTTTAAAAATCCACTGGAAAAATACTGAAAAGTGCCTTTCGCAAGAACCTAGTGTCCGATCCTACAAGCACATAGCACTGGACACAGTAATTACAATAATAAAGTCCCACTGATTTCTCTGGGACAACTCACAGAGTAAATACTAGTCTTGGAAGTAAGCTTCTGTTGGATATGGCCTTTACATTGCATGTTCCCTGTTCTATTTAAGATGGAGTTTTTGTTTTTAGAGGTACTCCATGTATCCTGTAAAGCAGCGGTTATTTAATTCATGGAGTTTTTTGTTTGTTTTTCTTTTTATCATAGGTATAGTGCACTAAATGCACTGATCCTAAAAATCACGTAAATACGGTATACATAAGTTAAGACCAGAGGGCATATCTGATTTATACACACACATAAAATGCTCATTGTTGGGAACGTAGTATACAAATTATGCACTTCCTATTTCTTTTTGCAATAATGAAATGATTATTTGGATAACCTCCTGTGAGTTATTGCCAGCATTGGTACCATTTAATCATTAAACCTCAAAGACTGACCAATCAGAATCCCTTATAAAAATTGTACAAATTCATGTTTTATGACAACGTCATATCATGGCTGGGAAAGGAATAAGTGCACGCATAAAGAAGAGGCTCTCCACAGGTTACATTACCGTTAACATGAGTATAAGCCTGTCATACTGAGTTTTTTCATGTACTTTTTCCAGCCAAACACGTTGAAAGGTGCTCAGGAAGAAAGTGCTAATTTTGTGTCTGAAGAAAAGCATATAGGTTTTCATTTAAGAACTAACAATAAATTGTTAAATTCAGTAAAGTAGTCTGCATTTGCAAGTTATGTTTGAATAACTAGCATGTACATTCTATTCTGCTGTATCTCTGTGCAAGTGTATATACAAATAAAATAAAAAATGTAAATAAAGTGCATTTCCTCAAACCATCAACTCTAAATATTTAAATATATTCATATGTCACACAAAATATACTTATTACTTAAAAGGCACTTTTCATCTTCGGAGCACTGTACAAACTGTAGCTAATTACCAAACAAAGAGCACAGAGGATTAGTATTTATGAGTTTTGAAAATGTTCACTTTTTGAGAAACAAAAATATTTAAAAAAATACAATTACTATTTACTTTGTATCTCAAACCACTTCTCAGAACAGGAACAGGAAGCACCTAGAAATCTTATGGGGAAAATTAAATAATCTCTTTATGATTTCTAGATGTACTATTTTAACAAATAGCTGCACATCAATAGATGTTTTTAGTTCTGAAACAACATACTGATAATCTTAAATTAAAACAAATGTTCCATTGAAGAAAATCAGGTACAAATGTGAGATTAACATGAAAGCATATGAACCACTATCTAGACTTCCAGAGGCAGATCAGAAGAAAGGGTCATAATACTCTAGAATCTTTAGTATTTTCTAGGATGCTGGAAAGGCTGCTGCTTTTAACAGCTTTCTGGCTTTATGTGTCTAAAACTAATGTCTTGCTATCAAATTTGGAATTTACTCTCATCCCAATATAATACAGAAACTAAACTGGGGAAAAACATACTCAGATATGAAGAGCTGCATGCGAAATTGTGGTTCAAAAGGACTTAGTTGCACAGCACTTGTTATTACTAATCATATACGACTTGACAAACTCCCTAGAGTTCAGAAATGTCTTAAAGCCACAATCAATTTAAATGATGGATAGATAATTATTTATGTATTTATTATCATGACATGACAGCTTTATGTCACTGCCATAATGCTGTGAATTTTCTAGAACCTCTGTATGCTTTATTCTGCACACAGCAATTGGGAAATACACCTACAGGCCCCACCATTTTTTTTTCTAGGACCTTGCCATTTTGGGGTGGATGTCAAAATTCTGACTCACCAAAGCACAGTTTTATCAAAGGTCATCCCTAGAAATGGCAAGTAGTAGGTACTTGGCCAGATTCACCACTCAGAACTAGTGAAAATCAGGAGTAACTTAATCATAAAAATGATGCAAGTCTGAAATGAATCAGGCCCAATATTTCTGGTACAGAGAATACATTCAGTAAGTTATAGATAATAGATAATAAAAATGCAGAGGTTCACTTCATCCCCATCTTCTGCACGGCCATTTACCAGTATCTCAAAAACTATGCAGGTGTAACTTTTTTTCAGGGAAAAATAATATATCCCATTCTTTTTTCACTTAGATGTTTCTTCTTTTAGAGGTTGTAAGCATATCCTGGGATAAATAAACTAATTCATTAGATCAGAATACGGTTGTCAAGATGTACCCACAAGTAGTACATCTTCTGAAATGTGATCTCCTTTTCTAAATCCTCAGAACTTTGGAAAGAATTAGCCACCACTCCAAAACTAGTTACTTTGTTTTTACATTATATTTAAGTCTCCCCCCTTCTCTTCCCTCTATGGACATGTTAGCTTTTTTCTAGCAAGAACTATGTTCAAGAAAGATTATCTAGTAAGATGCTACCATGGTTGTCTGGGAAGCGTAGATAAGCTCTAAGAATACAGAACTCCGTGTCATTTGTAGAGATGGGATGTGTCCTCTTCACTGTACAATAAACCTTTCACTGGTCTTAATGTGGTAAACCGAACTTCCTTTCCCTATTATAAGTGCAATTACAAGGCTGTGAACACCAAACATGGAGATACATTTCAATAATGCATTTTTTAGAGGCAGATGAAATGCATTTTAGTAACCATTCTGTGAACACAGCACATTGACTGTTAAAGATTTCTTTATTCTCTCAGGGAAGAAACAAACTTCATCCAGCACACACACTCACTGGCGAAATTGCATTTTATTAGCAGTGCAATGTTTCCCAACTTTGAGGGTAGGATCTCTTTGAAGGCCCTAAACTAGACTGGGTGGAAGGCACAGAACAAACGAAAACCACTGTAGGAATGAAGAAAATTGCATGGTGCTGGATCTGTCCTTTCACCCCAACACAAATGTGATCTTGCAGCTGTGGGCAAAGCAGTGGATAGGCCCTAGGAGGGCACACACATTCTGTCCCAGCCCCCGCAGTGCTCTGAATGCAGCTGGACACAGGAGTAGCTCACGTGTGCAGGGCCACAGACTCAACCAGCAGTCCATGAGCCAAAATTTCTCGGCTCTATCACCACAGCTCTCATATAGGCTTTAAAAATATACATGACCCACCCCCCACATAGCTGAAATAACCCAACGGCAAGCAGCATGAAGCCTTCATGTGGATGGAAACAGGGAGGGAAAGCCACAGAACAAGACAGCTAAAAGTGAAAAATAACAACTAAAAAAATGGAAGAAATTAGAAGAAGATGAGAATTAATAAATAAAGGAGACCAAACAAAGTCGAAAAGGACAGAAGATAGAAAATAGACAGAAATAGATTAACAGATTGTGGCAACTGTAACAGGGCATGATGTGAGGGACATAAGAGTGGGCTGCACCAGGACTGGGAAAAGTTGAAATATGGTGTCTGTAAAGTAGTGTACCTCCTGTGGTGTTTTTTCCAGTAGGTTATTTGGCATAAAGCCCCCATTTGGTCACCACGAGGAATGAATGACATGGGAAAACCTATTATAGCTATTTAATGGATATTAACAACAATCTCTCTCTAAAGAGATTGCTGGCACACGTACACGTCCTTCTAAGCATGCCAAGGCACTAGGGGCTGATCTTTTCAAAAATAAGTTTACATTTCTTTTGGATTTACTATTCTTATTAAAAATCAGAAAAGTCACAGCATCTGCCAACTATAGAAGCTCTGCCAAAGCAACAAACTTGCTAATGATTTCAAAGGCGGTGTGAGTGTTAAGAAATTCCTGGTCTTCCTCGAAGCGCTTGCTCAACTGTAATTATTCATGAATAAATAAACCTTTAAAGCACCTACCTTGGCAGATTGTACAATGGTGCCATCCTGAAACAAGCAACAACGGCCCTTTTGCGTTGTTTTGACAAGAGTTTGTGCCAAACAGCTTTTTTTGATCTTAATGGTTGCTCGACCTATGGGAAAACACTTCCATCGATATGTGCAGTACAAACACTTCAGATTCAGATAAAATTCATTTGCATGACTAGCAAGTAGACTGATTAGTGGATATTACAAAAGCTTCCTTTCTTCTTAGAAATATTGCTTTTCTAATAAAAATCACTTTTTTGTAATTACTTAGGGTCATATACAGTTCTCAATCTACATACAAAACTCCAATTGATGTCAACTCTCACATGCGGTTGAAGGGTAAAATTTCCAAAATGTGACCTCTGTGAATAAATAAATTTGCAGGCACCGTCACTCATGTAAACAATTTTTTGCACTATTACTTTTGCATGAAAATGACAGATTTTTTTATGGGCAGAATGCAAATCAGGTTCAAACGAATTTTTATATTTAAGTTATATAATTTGAATGAACATGCAAGAGTGTGCAGACATTGCCAATACAAGGTATTCCTATGTGTAGAAATGGAAAACAGGTGGAAGTCACTTTGAAAATATGTATATTAAAATCTTACATTTATGCACACGCATCTTTTTTAAATTAAAAAGTTGTGTGCTGAATTTCTGCACTATTGCTTGGGGATTGTTTATAGAATTTTTCAGGGGCAAACAGAAATGTTCTGATCGCTCTTCTAAGTAGAACTTTGAAAGTTTAGCAGATGACACTTTAAATTTACAATATACACATTTTAGTTTTAAGCAGAAACTATTGTTCAACAGGTATATTTGATGAAGCAATTTAAACATCATTTTACAGTATGTGCTCTCAGGAAAGAACCTCATGTTCTAATTTAAAGTAAGTACTTTATAAATGTAGTCCTTATCACCTGCTCCAGATGATAGACAGCTGCTGAGATTCTCTGCACCCGTTCCACGGCTTTCTCAGGATCAGCAGGCTCCTCACTTTTCAAAATGTCCTTGTACAGGTTCAACTGCCATTTCACAGCTGGGTCATCAGACTAAAATCAAGATATTTCATATGTATAATACATTTCTCAAATAATAAATGAGTCTTTTTATGCTCCTTAATTTAAAAAAACAAACAAACTAATTTTTGAGGTCTTTTAAGCACAGTACATTAGTCCACATCAGAGAAAAGTAAATTCTAGTGTGCAATAGCGTGTCACACCCTAACTGGCCTGTATGGACTCTGCTGACACATAATACAAGTTCCCTAGTGCACGTTACTACAGTTACCTTTCAAACAGATCCACATTAACATGCACCAGGGAACTTTTAGTGAATACCAACAAGGTCCAAATGGGCCATTTAGTGCATAGCATATTAGTGTGCACCAGAATTTACACCTTTCTGGTGAGGATTAATGCATTGTGTAGACAAGTCCTGCCTTAATATAATGAATATGACTACTACTACTGATTCACATGGATAAGAGATAGATAGTCCCAGTTCATTTTCGTCATTCATCTCAGACTTCCCATTTGCCTCCATTATCTGTAACCATGGCACAAAAGTCCACAAACTACTAGGACAGCTGGACTTAAATTCTGTAACAAGGCTCCATGGGTTCTCATGATTGCTGGTGAAGCATTCTGGGAATTTTGTGGTGTCTTCATGAAATAAAAAATGTGGAAGATGATATAGAATTATGTATGAAAAAGTACAATACCCACAGTAATGTGAACTGTGTGCTGTCTATTTTGATATTAAAATTAATGTATTTTACATTGCACTTATATGTTTTACTTTGCAGTATTTCGCAGATTTTTGTTTTGACAATGCAGAACTGCACTGCACAAGCTGCCATGGGGAAGCTGGGGTTTCAGCAGGTCAGTAGGGCACAACTGGGGCTTTTGGTGCTGGGGGAGGTGTGGAAGGCATTTGGGGATTGTGGAATAAGCACATAAAATGGATGCTTTTGCTGGAATGACCAGTAGTGAAATAGTTAAAGTTCAACTTTAGGTTCCAAAATGAGTACCCTTTGGAGAATAGGATGCTTCAAATCTCTTAGCTAGATCAGCTGGGTGAATAATCAGCTAAATGAAGATACAGTAAGAGATAATGAAACACCACAAAGCAAGAGTAGGGACAGCAAGGAGGACAAAAGTACAAATGTTGATTGAAGTAGTAGTCAGGTAGGTGTTACGGTTAGTGAAAGGACTATATCTAATCCAGGTAGAAAACCGAGTATGGTGCGAGGGAAACACTGAAATGCTTGTACATGAACACAAGGAGTCTGGGCAATAAAATGGAGGAACTGCAACTACTGGTGCAGAAGGTTTAAACTGGATAGTAGAAGGATTACGGAAACGGTAGAATAGTACTCATGAGTCACATACAGGTATTGAAAGGGATGTGCTGTTTAGGAGAGATAAGAATAAAGGTAAAGGTGGTGGGATAGAACTGTACATCAATTAAGTGATTAACCGTAAAGGAATAAGAAGTGATAGTAAGTGATAGATCTGTTTCGCTCAAAATCACTTTGAGGCAGGATTGTAAAAAGTTCTGTTAGGATTGCATAGGGGTCTGCTATAGACTCATACATGGATAGCAATCTCTTTAATATTATTAGAGAGATAAATACTATTAGGAATTGTGTCATAATGGGAGACTCTAGCTTCCCAGATACAAATTGGAGAATAAATACTAATAATACTGGTAGGGCCCAGTTATTCTTGGATATGATAGATGACAGCTTTCTTCATCAAACTGTCATCGAACCAAGAAGAGGTAATGCAATTTTAGACTTAGTTTTAGTAAGTAGAGGACATCAGAGCAAAACTGATTGTAGGAAATAACCTTGGATTGAGTGATTATGAGATGATTCAGTTTAAATTAAATGGAAGTATAATCAAAACCAGATAGTCAACTATGATTTTTTACTTCAAAAGGGCAGACTTTAGGAAATTAAGGGAATTAGTTAAAGGAGTCAATTGGACTGAAAAGCTCAAAGACTTAAATGTAAAGGCTTGGAATTTCTTCATATCAACTATACAAAAACTATCTGAATTTTGCATCCCAAGCAAGGAAAAAAATTGTAGGGAAAGGCTCCAGTCCCAGCTGGATGAATGACCACCCCAAAAAAGTTATTAGGAGGAAGCAGAGAGCCTATAGGCTATGGAAAAAGGGGTTGATCAACAAAAAAACCCCAACCCTAAATCTTGGACGTTCAAAAATGTAGGAATAAAGTGAGAATTGATAAAAATCAAGTTGAATTAGTTCTTACCAAGGAAATTAAAATAAATAATAAGACTTTTCTTTAGTTATATAAATAAAAAGAGAATAATGAAGGATGAGGCTGGACTGCTATGCAGTGTGGATGGGAAGGAAATTAAAGATAATCTAGATATGGCCCAAAAACTACGCAAATACTTTATCTCAGTTTTCACAAAGGATGATAACAAGGAACATGTACATGAAGGCAGGACAGATGATGGAAACGTGTGTGGAAATGGAAATTACCACATCTGAGGTGGAAGAAAAACTTAATGTGCTCAAATCAGGGGGACTGGATAATTTCCATCCAGAATGCTGAAAGAATTGGAATGTATGATTACAAGTCTGTTAGCAAGGATTTTTAATACATCTATTTATTTGGGGATAGTGCAATATGACTGGAGAATAGCTAATGTCATACCTATATTTAAGAAGGCGGGAAGGAGTGATCCCAGCTCTTCCCACCCCAACTCCACCCCAGACCCCACCCCGAATCCACCCCTTCCCCCAAGACCCTCCTGCCTGCCCTGCTCTGCCTCTTCACACCCAGTTCCAACTCCTACCCCTCTCCCCAGGACCTCCTGCACACTGTGGAACAGCTGATCCACAGCAAGTGTGAGGCGCTGAAAGGGAGAGGGAGGAGTTGATCAGTGGGGCTGCCCATGGGTGGGAGGTGCTAGGGGGGTGGGAGTGGGGAGCTTGGCTGCCGGTGGGTGCTAAGCACCCGCTAATTTTTTTCCGTGGGTCCACCAGCTCTGGAGCACCCATGGAGTCAATGCCTATTGTGACAGGGTCGGGCCAGATGGCTACAGGAGAGTATTTTTTTTTTTTAAAGCAGAAAAGAATTTTATTTGTGTAACACTTACAAAGAATCACCAAAAAAGATAAAGCAAAACTATGCAACAAAACAAAAGCAAACACAAGGTGTAACACAGCAGCCTTCAGGAGGGAGAAGTATTCAGGCTAGCCTGGGCCCAGAGCGGGGGGGCTTCCTCGACACTCGTGGTCTTCCACCCTCCTGAGTTACCTGGTGGCCTAGAGCGGGGAGGCTTCCTCGATACTCATGGTCTTCCACTCCCTCGAGTT
The DNA here is from genome assembly GCF_015237465.2 of Chelonia mydas. Taxonomy (NCBI): domain Eukaryota; kingdom Metazoa; phylum Chordata; order Testudines; family Cheloniidae; genus Chelonia; species Chelonia mydas. The sequence goes on from NC_051246.2 coordinate 76,029,738, forward strand.
ACCTAGTGCCACGCCCAGTGTCACCGATTATTCCTCTCTTGAGAGTGCACAACAAGATGGGCACGGCTGCGGGGTGGGAGGTTTGGGGGTGGGGGGGACGTACACCCACGTGTAATAGGACCCCTCCTAGGTGACAGTAATGATGGTATCCACAGCGGCAATGGCTGGGGCTGGGGTCTCTCACTCTTCCCCTCAATCAAAGGGTCAGATGGAGGGAACTGGACAGGGTCACCGAGCAGAGAACCTCGGACAGCTCCCACCGCTCCTCGAAGGCGTCAAGGGAGTCGGCAGACGCCGCCCAGAGGAACTCCGCCCGGATACGTGAATGTACTGAGGATCGGAAACGGCCCTACAATCGCAGAATGCTTCATTAGCCAACCTCCCCTCTCTGGTTTTATAAATGGCTGTTTTAGTTAGGGCTAGGAGGAGGTTAACCAGGAGATCTCGCGATTTTCTGGGGCCACATTTTGTGGGGCCGCGATTTTATGGGGAGCATGTAGATAAAAAGGTGAGGGGAAAAGTGTAGCCAAAAGCGTAATACGATATTCGTGAGGAGCCGGAAAAGGGGCTGCAGCCTGGCACACTCTAAATATACGTGCGCCAGGGTTTCCCTCATGTTGCAAAAAGGGCATGTATCCGGGATGGGGGTGAACGCCCGTGCTCACAGCTCCGTGAAGGAGCCGCCAACTAATGTCCCCGACGGGCCTCGAGACCAAGGTGGAATACAGGCTGGCCCACCAGGGTTGCTCACCCTCCAAAGGTGGCAGGAGGTCCCGCCACTTTGTAACAGGGCGGGACACCAGGGTGTGGGCGTGAAGGGTGTGAAGCGTGAGTATGTATAGATATTTCCGTGGCGCGATTTGGAAGCTGACCGGTTGCAGTTCATGCAGCCGGCTTGCAGTGAAAGGGTGAGTGGTTTGTTGGGAGCTACGGGGTAGGGGCCCAACTGAAAGGTCTGGCGGGCCTGGGGTAGAGGGTGGGCGGGGTGCGCCCTTGAGCAGGGCTCGGTTGAGATAAACCCGAGCAGCGGGCATCAAGGCGGCCTTCACCTCCTGAAGTACGTGCCTAGAAATAGGTTGTCAAAAATGCTGCGGCCCAGGACAGTGTAGGTCTGGTCTGGGTGGATCACGTCCGCCATCACGGACCCTAGCCGCAGAGAGATTGGTTTTGCTACGATTTTGTAGTCCGTGCTAAGGAGCGAGATGGGACGCCAGTTTCCTAAATCGTGGAGGTCCCCCTTCTTCGGCAACAAGGCGAGCACCGCTTGCCTGCACGAAAGAGGGAGGACCCCGCCCTGCAAAGACTTGGCCCAGACAGTGGCTAGGTCTGGGCCAAGGATGTCCCAGAACACGCGGTAGAACTCCACGGTCAGCCCGTCCATGACCGGAGATTTATTGGTGGGCATGCGACGGAGGGCTTCCAAGAACTCGGCCAGGGTGAGAGGTAGCTCTAGTCGGTCTCGGTCACCCACGCTGACCGTGGGGAGTTCCTCCCAGAGCACCCTGCAAGCACCAGGATCGGTCGGATCCGGGAAGAAAAGGCTTGTGTAGAAGTCGCGGGCCCTCCCACACATCTCCACCGGATCCGTGAAGGGGGTGCTGTCTTCTGCTAGAAGGCAGGTGACGTGTTCCTTGGCCCCCCTCATTTTCTCCAGGGCATAGAAGAAACGCGAGCCGCGATCCATCTCCCGAAGGACGCGGATGCGGGATCGAACAAAGGCACTTCGGGCCCGATGGTCCTCGAGGGCCCGGAGCTCCTCCCGCTTCTCCTGGCATGCTCCGCAGAGGAAGGGGTCCTCGGGGCTGGCGGCCAGACGCCTCTCCATCTCTAAGACCTCCCGTTCCAACTGCTCTATCGCTGCATTTCTCCGTCGGCTGGTGCCCCGGGTGTAGTCACGGCAGAAGAACTTGGAGTGCACCTTCCCTAGATCCCACCATCGCCGCGCCAAGGGAAAGGCACGCCGCTGCTCTCGCCAGGCCAGCCAAAACTCCCAGAAGGACGTCACAAAGCCCTCATCTTCCAACAGGCTGTTGTTAAAATGCCAATAGGCCGGCCCCAGCCTCTCTGCACGGAGGGAGGCTGTTATGCTGGCTAGATGATGGTCGGAAAATGGGGCCGGCCGAATTTTGGAGGAGTGGGCTTGTGAAAGATGGAAACGGGATAAATAAATACGGTCCAACCGAGAGTGGTGTGACCGATGGGCCTCCACCCGGACAAAGGTGAAAGTGGAAGTGTTATCTGGGTGTTGGTCATGCCAGATGTCCACTAGGGAGTGATGTTCAACTATTTCTCGGAGAATGTTCGCAGCGGCCGGGCTCAGCTCGGCTCCTGAGCAGTCCTACTCCTCTAGGGTGGTGTTAAAGTCCCCTCCCAGGACTAGGCACTCGTGAGAATCTAGGGCGCTGAGGAAGTCAGACACCCGCTGATAGAATTGCGGCCGCTTCGGGCTCATTGTCGGGGCATAGATGTTAACAAAGTTGACCACGATCCCCTCCATACAGACTCGGAGATGCAGCAGGTGGCCCGGCACGGCCTCAGTGACCCCTAGCACCTCAGGCCGTAGGTTGGGGGAGAACAGGGTCGCCACTCCAGCTTGCCAAATCGTGAAGTGGCTAAAGTAGACCCCGTCCCCCCACTCCAGCTGCCAGCTGTCCTCGGCGGTCAGATCCGTATGGGTCTCCTGCAGGAAAACCACAGAGTACCCCCCTTCCCGAAGGTAAGAGAGCACCTGGGACCTGCGGAGAGCCATCCTACAGCCCCCGGTGTTCAAAGTTGCAATAATGAGAGGCGTCATGCGGAGGGCTGGGGGGGTGGGGGTTCCTTGTTGGCGGGGGTGTTCGCGGCCCCCAGCGGGTCGCGCAACAATCCGTGACCCATCCAGTAAGTGAGTAAATCATCACGGAAGCTGCGGGCCCGCCCGTAGGCCGCGGCACCGTGCCTTCCTTTCCCTCTACCCTCCTTTATAAGGGCCCTTGTGGCCTGGAGGATTTGATCAAAGTCCCCCCATAGCTGGAGAGCTAGCTGTACCCTGTTGCGGGAGCCACGGATGTCTTCTAAAAACTCCCGCAACGCTTTTCGCAGCTCATGGGGGGGTGGGGTTGCGATTTCCCGGTTATTCCCTGGTGGGGCTCTTGGTGCAGCCTCATGGTCCGCTGAGGCGGGCAGGCAGGGTGCAGACCACTGACTAATCTAATCGCCTTTTATGATGAGATTACTGGTTCTGTGGATGAAGGGAAAGCAGTGGATGTATTGTTTCTTGACTTTAGCAAAGCTTTTGACACGGTCTCCCACAGTATTCTTGTCAGCAAGTTAAGGAAGTATGGGCTGGATGAATGCACTATAAGGTGGGTAGAAAGCTGGCTAGATTGTCGGGCTCAACGGGTAGTGATCAATGGCTCCATGTCTAGTTGGCAGCCGGTGTCAAGTGGAGTGCCCCAGGGGTTGGTCCTGGGGCCGGTTTTGTTCAATATCTTCATAAATGATCTGGAGGATGGTGTGGATTGCACTCTCAGCAAATTTGCAGATGATACTAAACTGGGAGGAGTGGTAGATACGCTGGAGGGGAGGGATAGGATACAGAAGGATCTAGACAAATTGGAGGATTGGGCCAAAAGAAATCTGATGAGGTTCAATAAGGATAAGTGCAGGGTCCTGCACTTAGGACGGAAGAATCCAATGCACCGCTACAGACTAGGGACCGAATGGCTAGGCAGCAGTTCTGCGGAAAAGGACCTAGGGGTGACAGTGGACGAGAAGCTGGATATGAGTCAGCAGTGTGCCCTTGTTGCCAAGAAGGCCAATGGCATTTTGGGATGTATAAATAGGGGCATAGCGAGCAGATCGAGGGACGTGATCGTTCCCCTCTATTCGACACTGGTGAGGCCTCATCTGGAGTACTGTGTCCAGTTTTGGGCCCCACATTACAAGAAGGATGTGGATAAATTGGAGAGAGTCCAGCGAAGGGCAACAAAAATGATTAGGGGTCTAGAGCACATGACTTATGAGGAGAGGCTGAGGGAGCTGGGATTGTTTAGTCTGCAGAAGAGAAGAATGAGGGGGGATTTGATAGCTGCTTTCAACTACCTGAAAGGGGGTTCCAAAGAGGATGGCTCTAGACTGTTCTCAATGGTAGCAGATGACAGAACGAGGAGTAATGGTCTCAAGTTGCAATGGGGGAGGTTTAGATTGGATATTAGGAAAAACTTTTTCACTAAGAGGGTGGTGAAACACTGGAATGCGTTACCTAGGGAGGTGGTAGAATCTCCTTCCTTAGAGGTTTTTAAGGTCAGGCTTGACAAAGCCCTGGCTGGGATGATTTACCTGGGACTTGGTCCTGCTTCGAGCAGGGGGTTGGACTAGATGACCTTCTGGGGTCCCTTCCAACCCTGATATTCTATGATTCTATGACGGGGCGTCTGACAGGCTAAAGTTATCAGGTCCATCTCAAGCCTTGGGGTAGAAGGGGACGGCGGAGGGAAAATTGCAGCTCCTAATGGGTCGCGGCAGGAAAATGCAAAGACTGCCCCTTGGGAGGGATCCGCAAAAAAAGGGAAAGAAATAACCCCAGGGGCAGCAATAGCATTGCAGGAGGAGGTGGACTGGGCAGGGGCAGAGGCGAGGCTCTGGGCTTCGGGAGGCAAGCAGCTAAGAGGTGACACCTCCCGAACAGATTCGAGGGTTAAGGGGGTGGGGAGGGGGCTCCCAGTGATGCTAGGCGCAGGCTCTGTGGTGGATTTGGCAGCCACGGCATCAGGTGGTGGACTACCTTTTGTAGGGTGCCCGCCCGGGAAGGCGGTTAGGGGGAGGGAGCATGGGGAAAGGGGGACTGGGGTGAGGTTGCCCAGATCGAGGCCAGCCAGCAGTAGGTCATCCTCTCCCTGGGTGACCAGGGTCAAACCTAGGGCCTCGATCTCCTCATACATGGAGGAGAGGTCGTCTTCTGCCACCCCGGGGGTCTCCCCTCTGGCGACTGCTACGACGGTCGCTTCAGGGTTCGCGGGGGTTTCGGGTGATATTCGGGCAGAAGGGGCTTCCTCAGGGGTCTCAGAGGGGAGGATCTCCCGTGGATCTACCTTCCAGTGCTATTCTGTCTTCCCCTCCCAACACCGGCAGATGGATCTCACTCATGGGCACAGTGGAAGGCTCAGTGTCAGTGCCTCCCTTCCTGGTCTTCTGGGGGACCTCTGCATCGGATGGGTGCAGCGGAGCTCGAGCCTTCCACTTGCCTCGCTTTCCCTGGACTAGGGTCCAGCCCTCCATAGCATCGTCTGGGGGCTGGTTAGCAGGGGTCGTGTCGGGGGGCAGAGGCGATGCTTCAGGGGCTCAGGGGGGTGGTAACGGTGAGGCAGCATGAGGGGGGGGGTTCTCCTTGGGGCAGGCCCTCTCCTATGCCCGGTAATATCTTTGCTGCACCCTCCTCCATAGGCTCTGCTGGATTGTTAACAGCAAGGGCGGGGCTCCCTCGCTTGTCTGGGCGTTGCAGGGGAGGTGTCCCTTGGGCCCGGGCGGCAGCAGCGGTGGATCGAGCAGGAGGAGAGGTGGTTTCAGGTGCTGGGCGGCCGGGGTGTCGGCGATAGCGGGCTCCCTGGTAGGGGACTAGGAAAGACTCCTCGAGCGACTCTCCATCATGCGCCGCCGGCGGCGGTAGAAGCTGCACTTGCCGGCTGAACGAAAGGATGTGATGGAGGGTGGGGTCCTTGCAGCCTAACGGGAGAGGGCTGATGACAGAAACAGGTTTCCCCAGGGTGGAGAGAGCGGGTAACAGGGCGGCATTGGATAGAAAAGGAGGGACAGAGGTCAGGACTAGGCGGACGCCCAGGTCCTCTAGCGGTTCCAGGGAAACGAACACCCCCCCCCACTGCCAGGCCCTTCTCCACTGCCTCCTGGGCGGCAGCCTCCGATGCTAAGAAAAAGACGACCTTCCCGTACATTTTGGAGGCCGCCACAATAGCCGTGGGTCCTACCACCCTCGCCAATGCCTGCACGTATGTCTCCACATGGGGTGAGGCGGGCACCAGGAGGCAACGGACGCTGTGCTTCCTGGTCATGGTGGGAAAGGGGCCCCGGCCGCTATTGATGATAGCGGAGGCGGTGGGTGGGCGAGATGATGAGGCGGCAGGTGGGGGGGGGTTGCTACAGCCCGGGCATACGCCCTGGGGGCCGAGGGAGGGACGCTCGCAGAGCTGGTGGAGGGAACAGCGGGGAGGGACGCCATGGTCGATGACGAGGTCACAGCGGTGGGGGCAGCCCCTGCCATGGAGGGCCTGGTGGTTGTAGTGGGGCCCTTCCCTTCTTCACACCCTGGCCTTTCCGGCCAACTGGGGGGGCTCTCTTAGAATCTGGGGGGGCGGTGGGCGTAGCAGTGGCGGTAGTCGCCCCGGTGCCTCCTGCTGCCGATGCCCCAGTGGGTGCGGTGGCAGGTGTTTTAGCAGCAGTAGGGGGGGGCTTGGGGGTTGGGCAGGGGGGTAGGTGTGGGAGGGGCAGCTGAGGTTGTTAGAGGGTCCTCACCCCTCTCATTCACCGCCATTGTGAGCAGGGAGAGACAGGGAGGCACCAGAAGGAGGAGGGGGGAGGGGGAAGCAGATTAACCACTTCTCCCTGCTGGGCTGCAGGCGGGGGGAGTGGGGCCAAATGGGTCGGACTGGACCGGGGGAGGAAACAGGAGTTGGGGTCAGGTAGTAGGGGCAAACTGTGGGGTGGGCAGTCTGGGGGGTGGTGGGGGGGAACGTGGACCCACGCGCGTTTGTCCAAAGAGTCTCGTTTGGTCGGCTGTTGTGTCTGGTCCGGACAGCAGAATTCAGAGCAAGCAGCTGAATCCAGAGGCAGATGGCAAGTTGCCAGCAGGGACAGATGGTGGGGGGGCCGTGACGGTTGTAGTAGTGTTGGGGGGGCACGGATGGATCGGGGGGCAGCTCTGTGCCACACCCCCTGTGCCCCTACAAACGCAGTTAAGACACAGTCAAACTCCCCCCACACGAGAGTACAGTTCAAAAGTTACTCAGTCTTACGGCCCCCTCCACGATGATTTGTAGCTTCCCTGGGCGATTTCTCTGTCTGCTGTCTTCTCTCCCGGGCTTTGTGGAGCATTCCAAAAAATGCCAAGTAGATAAGAAGAAAAAAATAACTTGTCGGTTAATTAAGGGTCCACAAACGAACAGCAAACGGCTGGGTCTGGGGGTGTCCACTCCCCTCCTCTGGGGAGCGGATTGGCAGTCCTCTCTCACTCCTCCGGGGGTTTCAGCTGGAGCAGTAGCAGCGTCCGAGGGCAGGCGTGGGGGGGCTGGCAGCAAGCTGGCAGCCGACCAGCACTCGAACGGCAGCAAAGAAAAACAGCAAAAAAAAAAACAAAATGAAGAAAAAGCGTCTGGCCCGGTCGTGGGGCGGGGGGGGAACTGAAGCAGGGTCAAAAAGTAAGAAAAGCCCAGGCCAGGGGGCTTTAGGAGAGAATAGAAAGCAAATAGATTAGCAGCAAGCGAAGGAGGTCCCTTTTCCCTGGGTAAGGTAACAGAGAAGGTTCCAGAACAATCAGGAACCTTCTGGAGACAAGTAAGACAGACAGGCTGATTAGAACACCTGCAGCCAATCAAGAAGCTGCTAGAATCAATTAAGGCAGGCTAATCAGGGCACCTGGGTTTAAAAAGGAGCTCACTTCAGTTTGTGGTGCGCGTGTAAGGAGCTGGGAGCAAGAGACGCTAAGAGCTGAGAATGCATACTGTTGGAGGACTGAGGAGTACAAGCATTATCAGACACCAGGAGGAAGGTCCTATGATGAGGATAAAGAAAGTGCTGGGAGGAGGCCATGGGGAAGTAGCCCAGGGAATTGTAGCTGTTGCACAGCTGTTCCAGGAGGCACTCTAAACAGCTGCATTCCACAGGGCCCTGGGCTGGAACCCGGAGCAGAGGGCAGGCCCGGGTTCCCTCCCAACTCCTGGTCAGACACAGGAGGAGTTGACCTGGACTGTGGGTTAATGAAAATGGCCAAACTGAGGGCTGTTGTGAAGCTCCAAAGCGAGCAAATCCGCCAGTAAGTGCAAGACCCACCAAGGTAGAGGAGGAACTTTGTCACACTATGCCTAGGGCTCACTTTTGGCTTACGTCTTATGTTCCTAAAAACTCATACCTCAAAGTTTCAGCCAGCCACCTGCAGGGGTAAGAAAGGAATATTTCACCTCCATCTAATGTATTCTGTATTGTTGGGGTTTTTTTTAATCTCCTTCCTCTGAAGCATCAGCGATGGCCATGGCTGGAGATGGCACATTAGACAGGGAAGGCCAAGTCTTTGAGGTGGCTCCAAGCATTGTCTCTCTCAGATGCTTCACCGTCTGGTTCTTGCTTCCATGCTCAGTGTCTGATTGCCATATATGCGGTTGGGAAGGTATTTTCTCCCAGGTCAGATTGGCAGTGAGCTGGATGTTTTTTTGCCTTCCTCTGAATGTGGGTGCAGGTTTACCTGGATATATTTCATTTAAACATTTCCCTGCCATTGCAGGGGTCTTGGGACTGTTCAACTCGGAAAAGAGATAACCGAGGGGATATATGATAGAGGTCTATAAAATCATGAATGATGTGGAGAAAGTGAATTTACTCCTTCACATAACACAAGAACCAGGGGTCACCCAATGAAATCACTTGGCAGCTGGTTTAAAAACATAAGGTAGTACTTCATACAACACACAGTCAATCTGTGGAACTCATTGCCAGGGGATGTTGTGAAGGTCAAAAGTATAACTGGGTTCAAAAAAAGAATTAGGTAGTGTGACAGGGTCAGGCCAGATGGCTACAGGAGAGTGATAGAAGATAGATATATTAGCCCCAGACTAAGGAGGTCCCTTTTCCCTGAGTAAGATAATGGGCTGTTCCAGAACAATCAGGAAGTTGCTGGAACCAATTAAGGCAGGCTTATTAGGACACCTGGAGCCAATTAAGAACCTACCAGAATCAATTAGGACAGGTAGGTTAATCAGGGCACCTGGTTTTAAAAAGGACCTCATTTCAGTTAGTGAGGTGCTTGCAAGGAGCTGGGAGCAAGAGGTGGTTGGAAGATGTCCAAGTAACCTCCACGCCGGATTTTAGCATTGAGAGGGAAGAAAACGAAGTAAGAAAGGATACAGCCGTGGGTAGGAGAATGGATATAAGGAGGAAGAGCAGTGTGGATACCAGTCTAATAGGTTATACTGGCTGTAGAATGACCATGCCTTATCAGGTACAGAATGTGAGCGAGACCAAACAGCAAAAATTAAGATGTTTGTACACCAATGCGAGGAGCCTAGGTAACAAAATGGAGGAACTAGAGCTACCGGTGCAGGAAGTGAAACCAGATATTATAGGGATAACAGAAACATGGTGGAATAGTAGTCATGACTGGACTACGGGTATTGAAGGGTATGTGCTGTTTAGGAAAGACCGAAATAAAGGTAAAGATGGTGGAGTAGCATTGTATATCAATGATGAGGTAGACTGTAAAGAAATAAGAAGTGATGGAATGGATGAGAGTCTGTCTGGGCAAAAATTACATTGGGGAAGAAAACTACTAGAGCCTCCCCTGGGATAGTGCTTGTGGTGTACTATAGTCCGCCGGGATCTAATTTGGATATGGATAGAGCCCTTTTTAATGTTTTTAATGAAGCAAATACTAATGGAAGCTGCGTGATCATAGGAGACTTTAACTTCCCAGATATATACTGGAGGACGAGTGCTAGTAATAATAATAGGGCTCAGATTTTCCTAGATGCGATAGCTGATGGATTCCTTCATCAAGTAGTTGCTGAACCGACTAGAGAGGATGCCATTTTAGATTTGGTTTTAGTGAGTAGTGAGGACTTCATAGAAGAAATGGTTGTAGGGGACAATCTTGGTTCAAGTGATCATGAGCTAATTCAGTTCAAACTGAATGGAAGGATTAACAAAAATAAATCTGCAACTAGGGTTTTTGATTTCAAAAGGACTGACTTTCAAAAATTAAGGACATTAGTTAGGGAAGTGGATTGGACTGAAGAACTTATGGATCTAAAGGCAGAGGAGGCCTGGGATTACTTCAAATCAAAGCTGCAGAAGCTATTGGAAGCCTGCATCCCAAGAAAGGGGAAAAAATTCATAGGCAGGAGTTGTAGACCAAGCTGGATGAGCAAGCACCTCAGAGAGGTGATTAAGAAAAAGAAGAAAGCATTCAGGGAGTGGAAGATGGGAGGGATCAGCAAGGAAAGCTACCTTATTGAGGTCAGAAGATATAGGGATAAAGTGAGACAGGCTAAAAGTCAAGTAGAGTTGGACCTTGCAAAGGGAATTAAAACCAATAGTGAAAGGTTCTATAGCCATATAAATAAGAAGAAAACAAAGAAAAAAGAAGTAGGACCGCTAAACACTGAGGATGGAGTGGAGGTTAAGGATAATCTAGGCATGGCCCAATATCTAAACAAATACTTTGCCTCAGTCTTTAATAAGGCTAAAGAGGATCTTAGGGATAATGGTAGCATGACAAATGGGAATGAGGATATGGAGGTAGATATTACCATATCTGAGGTAGAAACGAAACTGGAACAGTTTAATGGGACTAAATCGGGGGGCCCACATAATCTTCATCCAAGAATATTAAAGGAATTGGCACATGAAATTGAAAGCCCATTAGCAAGAATTTTTAATGAATCTGTAAACTCAGGGGTTGTACCGTATGATTGGAGAATTGCTAACATAGTTCCTATTTTTAAGAAAGGAAAAAAAAGTGATCCGGGTAACTACATGCCTGTAAGTTTGACATCTGTCGTATGCAAGGTCTTGGAAAAAATTTTGAAGGCAAAAGTAGTTAAGGACATTGAGCCAATGGTAAATGGGACAAAATACAACATGGTTTTACAAAAGGTTGATTGTGCCAAACCAACCTGATCTTCTTTGAGAAAGTAACAGATTTTTTAGACAAAGGAAACGCAGTGGATCTAATTTACCTAGATTTCAGTAAGGCGTTTGATACCGTGCAAACATGGGGAATTATTAGTTAAATTGGAAAAGATGGGGATCAATATGAAAACTGAAAGGTGGATAAGGAAATGGTTAACAGGGAGACTACAGCGGGTCCTACTGAAAGGTGAACTGTCAGGCTGGAGGGAGGCTACCAGTGGAGTTCCTCAGGGATCAGTTTTGGGACCAATCTTATTTAACCTTTTTATTACTGACCTTGGCACAAAAAGTGGGAGTGTGCTAATAAAGTTTGCAGATGATACAAAGCTGGGAGGTATTGCCAATTTAGAGAAGGACAAGGATATCCTACAGGAGGATCTGGATGACCTTGTAAACTGGAGTAATAGGATGAAATTTAATAGTGAGAAGTGTAAGGTTATGCATTTAGGGATTAATAACAAGGATTTTAGTTATAAGCTGGGGACGCAACAATTAGAAGTAATGGAGGAGGAGAAGGACCTTGGAGTATTGGTTGATCATAGGATGACTATGAGCCGCCAATGTGATGTGGCCGTGAAAAAAGCTAATGCTGTCTTGGGATGCAACAGGTGAGGTATTTCCAGTAGAGATAAGGAGGTTTTAGTACCTTTATACAAGGCACTGGTGAGACCTCACCTGGAATACTGTGTGCAGTTCTGGTCTCCCATGTTTAAGAAGGATGAATTCAAACTGGAACAGGTACAGAGAAGGGCTACTAGGATGATCCGAGGAATGGAAAACCTGTCTTATGAAAGGAGACTCAAGGAGCTTGGCTTGTTTAGCCTAAGTAAAAGAAGGTTGAGGGGAGATACGATTGCTCTCTATAAATATATCAGAGGGATAAACACCAGAGAGGGAGAGGAATTCTTTAAGCTCCGTACCAATGTGGACACAACAACAAATGGATATAAACTGGTCATTGGGAAGTTTAGACTTGAAATTAGATGAAGGTTTCTAACCATCAGAGGAGTGAAGTTTTGGAATAGCCTTCCAAGGGAAGCAGTGGGGGCAAAAGATCTATCTGGCTTTAAGATTAGACTTGATAAGTTTATGGAGGAGATGGTATGATGGATAACATGATTTTGGCAATTAATTGATCTTTAAATATTCATGGTAAATAGGCCCAATGGCCTGTGACGGGTTGTTAGATGGGGTGGGATCTGAGTTACTACAGAAAATTCTTTCCTGGGTATCTGGCTGGTGAATCTTGCCCATATGCTCAGGGTTTAGCTGATCGCCATATTTGGGGTCGGGAAGGAATTTTCCTCCAGGGCAGATTGGAAGAGGCCCTGGAGGTTTTTCGCCTTCCTCTGTAGCATGGGGCACAGGTCACTTGCTGGAGGATTCTCTGCTCCTTGAAGTCTTTAGACCACGATTTGAGGACTTCAATAGCTCAGACATAGGTGAGAGGTTTTTTGCAGGAGTGGGTGGGTGAGATTCTGTGGCCTGTGTTGTGCAGGAGATCAGACTAGATGATCATAACGGTCCTTTCTGACCTTAATATCTATGAATCTATGAAAGAGGTGTGCAAGAAGCTGAGAGTGAGAAAGTGTACTGCTGGAAGACTGAGGAGTACAAGCGTTATCAGCCATCAGGAGGAAGGTCCTGTGGTGAGGATAAAGAAGGAGTTGGGAGGAGGCCATGGGGAAGTAGCCCAGGGAGTTGTAGCTGTCACACAGCTGTTACAGGAGACACTGTAGACAGCTACAATCCACAGGGCCCTGGGCTGTAACCCGGAGTAGAGGGTGGGCCCAAGTTCCCCCCATCCCCCTCAACGTCCTATTTGATACAAGAGGTGGTGACCTGGACTGTGAGTCCCACCAGAGAGGAAGGTCCCTGGCCTATCCCCTGACCCACTAGGTGGATCAGCAGAGACTGCAGGGATTGTTCTCCTCCCTTTCCCCATGCTGGCCAGTGATGAGGTTAACTGAGTGAATGGCAGGTTTGAGCCACTAGCAAAAGTGGCCGAACTGAGGGCTCCCGTGAAGCTCTGAGGTGAGCAAATCCTCCAATAAGCACAGGACCTACCAAGGCAGAGGAGGAACTTGTCACAATAGGTTCATGGAGAAGAGGTCCATCAATGGCTATTAGCCAAGATGGGCAGGGATGCAACTCCATGCTCTAGGTGTCCCTAAACCTTTGACTGCCAGAAGCTGGGATTGGATGACAGGGCATGGATCACTTGATAAACTGCCCTCTCTTGTTCACTCCCTCTGAAGCATATGGCATCAGCCATTGTCAGAAGACAGAGCACTCAGCTACATGGACCATTGGTCTCACCTAGTATGACCATTCTCATGTTCTTATGCACACTTGGTCCCTCCTATTCTCTGCCTGTGACACACAATAGTCTAATCTCTGATGGGCTGTAATATTTCAGTCTAATTTTGGTTGTTGGGGTTAGTGGGCAGATGCTGAATGGTGTTGGTGGCCTGTGATACACAGGAGGTCAGACAAGATAATCTGATGGTTCGTTCTGGCCTTAAACTTTATGACTCTCAAAGCTACTGTTTCAGGCTGTTTGCAGACAAGCAAACATAACTCCATCAGTTTACACTTTCATGTAGAAAGTTTTCTTTGAAACAATACAGCTAGAAATACTGGCCTAAATTTTTAAAAGCGATTTTGGGTGCCCAATTTGAGCTACCTTAAAGGGGCCTGATAATTCCCAAGTGCTAAGCACTTGGCTTTTTAAAATTTCTTACTTTTAGTACATGAAATCACTAGTCACTTTGGAAAATGTAGGCTGTCACTGATTTAGAAAATGAAAATTCCGTTTTTAAAGCCAAATTTTGTGACACAACATGGGTTTTGTACCCAGGGCCTGATCCAGAGCCCAATGAAGTTAATTGAAAGATTCTCATTCACATCAACAGCTTTTGGCCCAGAACCTAATTATGAGGATTTATATAATACTTTAGACCCTGTTTTGGTACCATCAGGAAATGTGTTTAAACCAATTTAAGTATCAAGTTACTTAAGCAGTACAAACTTTACTAAGCTTTTAAAAAGTCTACACTGTTTAACTTAATGTAAGACTTTAGACAAAAAAAAGGAATAATCTGGTTAAAATTAAAGACGTAGTTCAATATAATGTGGAAAAGTATTCAAAGAAACATAATTTGGGGAGGGGCAGAGGAGAGTCAAGTTAAAAACTGAAACAATTTTGTTTTCATTAACATTAAAGATGAGATGATTTTAAACAAAATTATAGCTTTAAATCTAACAAACTGATTTTCTTCAAACATGTTGTGTTTTATAGAACTTATTGAATCCTAAAAGCCAAGCAAAGCTGGAAAAAAAGTGATCTGGCAGAAAAAAAAGTGGACAGAAATTATTTTTAAAATTTTCATTATGGAAATAGGAGTGAACATGACATGCAAGTGCAAACCCCATATTTAAAAATGTTAGCCTACATCAATTATGTCTAATTTTAAAAAGATTTTTTTAATATTACCTTTTCCTGCAAATGCAAGTTGTTACGTAAATGTTCTTTGACTTCTTCGTCTGTGTCCCTCTGTGGAAAAGATATAAATGTGTTTTATTTCTCTTTGAGATATATCTTATAAAAACTTTTGTATGAGATAATTTCAGAATATAGAATAGATATTAATTCAGGGTACTGCCACATAACACACAGTTTTAGTTTTTTTAATTACACAAATTGTTGGGAAAAATATTTGGGTTCAATGTTCAAAAAAAGAACTATTTAAATTGTGGCCATAAATCATACACCAGATCCTGAGGAGAGCTAAGTGTCTGCTAAAGATCTCTCAGGATTTAGTCCTAAAAGTACACATATGTAGAAGGTTATGAGAAACTGTGGGAAAATTGGAAGTTATTTGTACGCCTCCACATTTTATACCCTGCAAATGTGTATTTTACAGATACAACTACCCTATCACACACTGACATAGTTAATTTGAACAAATATTTAGGCATCTATGTTTCAAAGTTTGGCTTCAAAAGTTCAATTTTACTATTTTACTAAATTATTGTAAAATTTAGACTTACATGACTGTATCTAATCTTAGCCAAAGAAATCAGCTCTTGATCTCCAGGAGTGCACATATTCAAACCAATAGGAAGCATCTTTTTAAGTGCAGCTACAATCAAGGATGTCTGTATTGAATACAAATCCCCTCTACGCTTCAATTTCTTTCGCTCTTGGTCTTGTCCTCCAGACTACAAGTAAAAGATCCATAGGTAACTGATTATGTAATTTACCCTGAATTACATACTTTCCTTACACACAAAATGATTCCTCACTGTTCGTGGTCCAACCAGCCTACAGTGATTGATGTAGCTATATTTTGAATAGTTAGAAGTGGTAAAATAAAAGTGAACTGTATAGTTTATGTGGAAAATGTAAAAAAAAAAACAAAAAGAAAACTTCCTGCTATGCAATAATGTGATAGTAATACTCATTTTCAGAATTCTAACCTATGTATGTGCATACATGTAACTATAACTTCTGGGTCTTACATACATCTTGAATCAGACAGGCACATGTAACTAAAAACTGATTCATAATTATAATAGACTGCTTGTTTGCATTTCTAAAGAGACAATTCAATTCCTGTTGCTTAAGTTTTTATTAAGGATTATTCCAGATAAGATTTTCCAAGGTCTTAGTCCTACATACATGGATGGTGCTAATCTGCATTGCTGCTGCCTGAGAAAGATTAAAATCTAAAAGGCACAGAATTCAATTCAACCAAACAATAAGGAAGTGGTGTAGCTGTAAAACAGGACTGTGCTGGCTGGGTTGTAGTGTAAGCAATTCTGTAATGACATCAAACTAAACCATCAGCAGCTTTGGTCACCGAAGGTACTAGAGAAAGGTTGTCCTAGGAAAGAGAAGTGAACACAATAGAATAATATTTGATCTGTCTAACCATATTAAACAACATGAGATGTTATTTAAAATAAAATATTAAAAAAGCATTTCTTCTTTGGATTTAAGATAGCAAATCAAAGCTCTTAGCAATAGAATTGTTTATCATAAAACAGACCCATATGGTTAATGAGCTTATGGTAAATGACGACAACCACCACCGCAACATAAATAGCCCAATCCTGAGTTCCAAATCTAGACTAAATTCGCATTGAATTTAAGGGAATTTTGCTGGAGATTAGAGCTCAGGATTGGACCTTCAGCATATGAAAAACTACAAAGAGCAGATGCTTGCACTTAACCCTCCACATCCTCTTCTCTCTGTAAATGAAATGCTAATGCCTATTGTGTTCATATTATACTGTACAAGTTACATGTAAGGATACAGTAGAAGCCATTAAACTACATCATCTGCCAATCATTATCACACAGTTACCATAGATGATATCTACTAGAAGAATAGAGGAAAATGGTAGTAATCTATATTCCACTCTGTAGTAAATTTTGGCCAAATGCTGTCTTTCAAATGATGACCACTGTATTTGCAGGCAGCATTACTTAGGCGAACTGTTTAGCAATTCAGAGGGTACACAAAGTGGATGTGGTTGCCTTTCTTAAGGAACTAGCAACTGCAAGAGAGTATTTTGCCTTAAAGCTTTGCTTTTAGAAGTGCCTTAGAAAAAGTTTTCTATAGTAGCATTGTTGTAATGGCACTATATTTACAATGACATTATTTGTACTCTACTTTGATAGCAGACAAACAAATGCCACAATGTATCACTGGGACCCAGTGGCGTCACTGTGCCTCTTAAATATGGGAGGCATCTTAAGAAGAGGAAGCCATATTTTTTTTCTCACCTCTATTCTTGGGAGGGATATTTTGCCCATCAAAGTTTCTTTATTTTCAATTGTAATTGAGAGTGGAAGGTGTGTGAGA
This sequence comes from Chelonia mydas, assembly GCF_015237465.2. Taxonomy (NCBI): domain Eukaryota; kingdom Metazoa; phylum Chordata; order Testudines; family Cheloniidae; genus Chelonia; species Chelonia mydas. The sequence goes on from NC_051246.2 coordinate 76,046,501, forward strand.
GTAACAAATGCACTTAAAATCAATACATTTGAAAATGGTGAAGAGGTGACCCATTCTGCCTTTGCCACTAGACTTCTGCCTTCCTAAAGTGGCACTGCAGGAAACACTAACTCCTGCTGGTAAATATGCAAGTAGAACTAGGCAGAGAAATTTCAACTATTGGTGACAACAAAACAATGCCTCCCACTATAGTGATAGATATCTGCATAAATAAAACAATGTCTTCACTAGATATGTGTGAGACATGATAAAATTGGATATAGTTTGTCCAAATTGTTTGCAATGATAAAAAGACATTTTTTTCTGTCACTTCTGGGGTGAAATACTACCAGTTGTTTAGCAGCACACGTGGACACTAAACTGTTAACTGCTTAAGGCCTTAAGCCTGCTGATGCTAATGGAAACACGCCCAGAGAGGTCAATGGGAGAAGGACTTGCCAACAGAACTGGAAGAACTGCAAATATAATTATGATGCAAAGGGAATTCATGTAGGCAGAATATAACTGCCAAAGTTGGCCAGGACATTGGCGTTAACATTCATAATTCTTTCAAAAATTGTCAGGCTATTTTTTTCCTGGAGGCCTCTCATCCCAGTGCTGATAAAGCCCACACCTATTTACTTGACAAGGTCTGACAGTATTATTATATTTATTATTATATATTTATTTATTATCTGTATTATTAGTGCCTGGGAACTCCAGCCTGAGGTCAGATAGTATAAACTACAATTTCACTTCAGAAATGTCATTTGAAAGATGGAAAGGAAGATGAACTAAGCATAGCTCACTGAGGAATAGGGAATCTCTGAATAGAATAGGTAGGGAAAAAGTGGGTATGGTCTAAGCACCCACCCAGCCACACAACAAGAAGGCATGTTTTTAAAAAATTTTTGGGAGGACTGATTTTACAACATCTCATGTAATCTTGCTAAACATCATGGGTAGGGAGTGCTATGGAAGTTACTCTGGTACAATATTTTACCCTCATATTTGACTTAGAAAGTCACAAACCAAACATGATGTTTCCTTTGGGTATACTTAGGAAGTGGTCTCCTGGTGAGTGATTCAACATATTAAACAAGGTAACAGAAGGCAGAAGGCAGCAGAAGTAGAATGTAACCTTAAAAATTAATAAGTAGTGTAATGGACTAAATTTTTACGTCGAAGGAGCATCTGGGCCTGTTAAGGGGGGAAAATCCGGTGGTCTAATCAAATATGACCAGTTTTGCAATAAGGAAATTTATCAGGAGTGGAGCCTGTGCCTTCCCTTTGTGACGCCACTGCTATGATCAATGGAAAGAATGCTTAGAGCCTGGCCATCTCTAAAATGAAAACATAAAGACACATCATGCACTTTGACCTGTACCTTTACTTGCATGGCCTGTATGAAAGAAAAATACAAGGAAAAAAGTAAGTAAAACAGATGAAATGATGAAAGTTTTACAAGTTAGTAATAAAAATAGCCTACAACATCAGAAGAGTAACTAAAACAAGTTTGTAGCAAGAACATCATGAACCTATGACTGTATAGTTAAGGTGGTCTTAATGAAGTAATGATTTATTACTCATCTTAATTCCTACCAAATAATCTATCTTTTAAATTTATCAGTTGCTATTTCTCAAACACATGGCATACTGAATAGTTCCAGTGACTGCTGTATCAGATGTGGATAAATCCAGTAAGCCACAACATCCATATGCTAAATTCTAGGTTTCCCTCATGTAATATAGGACAAGTGACTTGGGACTCTGGACACTCCAACAGTGAAGAATATTTCAATCATCAGCAGTATAATTTTCCTTTTATTATTAAATTAAAACTTGGTTGTAACAAAATTATGCTTACAATAAAAGTGAAAAACAAACCTCACAGTAAATATACAACCAGATATAGCATTTTATTTATTAAAGTAGTATTCTTATTTTATAACAAGAAATTCCAATTTCTTATACAGTGTTACAGAGTGCAAAAGTAATGCCTCATATCTCTTAATTGTAGCTCATAATGAGAAATAGCATTCATTTTAGACTCAAATTTCCCTCCTCACATATACATTTAGTTTTTTAAAATCTCCGTTTAAGCAAAAAAATTTACACCAGGATTTTATTTACAGATGAAATTATTTGTTGCCCAAAGTCATATCAGGATGCCACACAAAATTAACATAACATAAATATCAACTATTCATAATTAGTATTAAACACCCATCCCCACCCATCAACTAACTAATTTAATCAACAGTCAACTGAAGAGTGTTCCTTAGCATGCAAAAATAATGTAATAGAAAACTTTGTCCAGGTTGAAGAAAAGTACTTCACATTATTTTAAGCTTCCTCCCTCAATTATTTTTGGTTATCTGTGTGTCCTTGTGACACTTTAAGAAGCACAGAGTCTCTCATTTTGGGTCCTGAAGGACTGAGGATTAGCTATGATTATACATGTCTTTTTTCCCTTACATATGTAATAGTGGGAAACATATTATCGTTTCTACAACTCTGAACAACTACAGTAAATTAAATCTTTAACCCTTCTAGGTCTTAAACACCTTATTCTGGCAAATGGGAACACCTTCAATGGGAATTTTAACTGAATAAGGAAAATAAGGCCTTTACATGCTTTGCAGACATGGCATAGTACACATATAATAAATGGTAAGTGCGCCAGTGAGGTTAATCCCATTTCATTCATTAGGGATGACTATTACAGTAATCCACTGATGATTTATTGCATGCTGCCAAACAACGTACTAATTCATGGAAACATAGTCTCAGAAGCTGAGTAGATTCAAGGAGACGAGATAAAAAACCCATAATAAAGCATTAAATAGCATGAAATTCAGACTAAATATAAGATTTCTAAACAGTGTGTACAGTAGAAATAGAACCAAACAAAAAATCTGGATCCAGCCACTCCTGAAATTATACATAATAATACAAACCCGGATTCCATGACTGCCTCAGACTCTTACAAAGGACCTATCAAAACACGTTCTAAAAATCAAGATGCAAGTTTTATAATGTGGGCCCATTAGATATGACTTCAGTAGGAGCTGCAGGTACTTAGCAACCTTAAAAATGAAGCTGCTTACAAGGTACCTACATACGGACTTAGACACATAACTTTAGGCACCCCAGCTTGCAAATTTGCTTCTATCCATATTACACACATATGCATTTAATATATACATGCACAGGTGTATGTGTAGGAATGTATACAGATCATGTGTAAAACATAATATGGAATACTTATATCTTTATAAAATCTGCTACATTATCAACAAGTCTAAGAAGGATTGGAAAAATAAAACATTAGTGGAGTGGAATAAGTTTAAATATTCAACACTTTCTCTGCCACAAATCTGTTATTTCAATGCAGTCCAAGTAACCAGTCTTTCTCATACTAAATATTCTCTAAACTTACCATTCCCCTCCGAGCAATCTGCTGCCATTTTTTCAGAAAAGAAAAATTAAAAAACTTGCTCAGCTTTAAATACATTTATCTTAATAAAGATTAACAAACAAGTATTGCATAGTCTAAATATACAGTGGATACTCTATCAACGTTTGGGTTATAGTGTAGCCATCTGTTAGAGATTGTAGATATTAAAACTTTATCCACTAAAAAGATTTTATTTCTATATATCCTCCCACTTTTTTCTATTTTATATAAATATATATTATACATAAGTATCATCACATATATTATAGATAATTGCCCAGAACTCTGGCTACATTTAAGGAGTACAGAATAGAGTTCAGAAATGGGGCGGGGGGGGAGGAGGAGAATAAAGCTACTTTTGTGCTTCCCTGCTTATTGACTGTGCACCAGGCCAAGCCCTGGAATAATTGAGAGCAGCATAAGGGCTGCTCTATTTTGCACCGGTTACTAATACTTTAAGGTGCCAAACCAGAAGGTGGAAGATCTCTTAGGCACAGAGAAACCCCAGCCACACCCGTTCTTACCCCAGTTCTGTCCTGTACACCACCAGTCAGGAAGTGAGCTGGTGTAGGAACGTCTACACTAGCTCCATAGCAACAGAGGATACTCAGTTACTAGCTGCACTGACATTAAGTCCAGCATCTGCCAATAGCATGGCATGAAACAGTCACATCATAGGAGACAATTTGGGCCAATATAGCTAACATTTATATTAATAATATTTACTCTATGTACATATACACTTATTTATTTGTTACAATTCATAAATAGTAGATCTAAATTCCAGCACTAAATACAATATGATGAATGATGACACAATAAGGAAGTGGAAAGTTTTGAGCTCCTTAATATCAAAATACTGCTTACATTAAGGTGAATGTTAAAATGAGCAGCATTATGAAACGGAAGTCCTGTCATATAATTTACTCTACTATTTAGTTGCTCAACAACAAGAAGAAGAAAATGGCAAACCTTATAACCAATCAACTACATTTCAAAAGTGATGGAATTTATAATTTTTCCACATCTAAAACATTTACATCAGTTTCCTATTACAATGTTCACTTATTTTACTAATAGTACTGAATACATACGAAGTGTGTTAAGAAACATTGTTTATTTCCACCTCTCCTGAATGATGCATTAAAAACACTCAAAGTGGTGCTGCACCTGTATCACATCATGATATTTTACTCATCACAAAACAAATGCCTACCTACATGAATGAATTCCTCTGCAATCACTCCTGCATATATGGTACCATATAAATAAAATATTTAACCATGAACAGTATAAACCATTATTTACATTCAGACATTTGCGATAACCATTCACAACCCACAGAAACACTATACTCCCATATCTACTTATACTCTTGTATGCACTGCATTTGGATAGAAAGATTCATTCTCACACCTATATATACACACATGTATACCTTTGAGCAAGTGTACAAATTTACCCATAAATTATATATACTTTATATAAAAATAACAAATGAGAGATGGGCAAAACTTTAATCCCAAATCCAAACCTCTACTCATTCTGTGTGGCTATTTATTTGGTTTTGAATTCCTATGATTTTGATCCTGCACTGGAGCCAACAACAGGTAGTATGTATTTTCTGTTTTGCAGTTCATATGTGGCTGAAATTCCCTGATAAGAACAGTTCTTATGATATTTCCCCTTTTCTAGATAGAAGACACTTCATATCATTTCAAGTCTTTTTGGGATAAAATATCACAGGAACAGTTTAAAACACTTTGGCAACACCAAAACTATAGCAAAGCCTTAATTTGGCTTTAAAACAAAGCCCCAGATCCTATTCTAAACCTAATCTGGAGTGAATTCTGTCCCAATTATTGACTCCTTAGTTTATTTCTAATATATATTTTATATACAAAACTATATACAATATATAAATATAATATATATAGTACATGTGTGTATGTTTATCTACATATCTATCCATCCATCCATCCACACACTTTCCCCTCATATGTATGTGGTGATAGCCATGTGATAAACTACTGAACAGTGTGATACATTTCATTTACTATGCATTTCTTCCTATCTCACCTACACTGTGCCCACTAATTCATCTTCCCATACAGGATTATATTAACATTTCAAATCCCTTAAGTGGCTTAAAGTAGCTGCTTTTTAATAAACAGACAAACACAAATCAGCTTCCCACAAAAATTTTTCATTCTTTCCTCCGAATGTAGAATTTCCTCTCTAAATGATACTGGTCTGAAGCCTAGCATGGGCACTTTTTAGTCAGGAACAAGTACAAAGTCTGATATTTTGACAGTTCAAATGTTTCATTGGAGGACACAATTTAGTTTTAGTCCTACTAGTCCCCAAATGCTGCATTTTAAATTTATGACATTTTTATGTTTAAGAAAGAAACTACATGGTAATTTACAGAGATTTTTAAATAAATTTAGAGGTATATACTTTCTGTCTCTTTGTGTCCTCTGACGTTAGACTACCTTAGTTACCATGAGTCCTGAGACACTTTCTCAGGGCGCTCAGAACTAAGTCACCGTATGTTACCCCTCTGCCTCCACAAGTACTCTCTGAATCTGTAAAAGGTGGATTCTCTAGCCATGCGGATCGAGGACACTGAGAACTAACTAAGCGAGAAACTGCCTGAGACCAGCATTATAATTTGTTAAATTTTAGACACTAGAAAGTGTGTTTTATTTTTGTTTTTATTTCTAACCACTTTCTGTTTCTATTACCCTTGCTTACCATCACTTAAATATCTTTTCCTTATTAATAAACTTATTTTTGTTTTGACCATACAATCACCTTAGTTCTGTGTATTAAAATAAAGTGTGGGTCCTCAGCAACACTAACAGGATTGTGTGTGCATTGTCTCTTTGGAGGCAGCGGCACTGGTAATTTCTGTGAGTGTCCGGTGATAGCGGCTAGATATTGCAAAGGAACACTCTTTCAGGGGATTTGGGAACTGTAATTCACTGAATGTTATCTGCAAGGCAAGGCTGAGACTGGCACAGTCTCAAGGAATTTGCTGTTGAGGCAGCTAGACTGGTGTGGCAGGGCGCTGACATAGTCTAATCTCCACCAAAGCTGTCTTGCTGATGCAGAGGGGTAATGCAATGGCTTATGGTTCTGGGCACCCTGCAAAAGCATCATAAGCCCACATTTATTTTTTTAAAACCTCTCTAGAAAATTTTAAAATAGGTTTTCTATAAATCTGTGACATATATAAAATACAGTGTGGTGTTTTGTGATATGTTTTCTTCAACACTAGTCTGGAATTAACCTGTGCAATTCACTTATGGGTTTGCTGTTGAGTACTGCGACCTTCCTCAGCTCATGCCAATGAAACCTTTAAGCCACTCTACCATACATTTTCTCCATCACATGTATATCAAAATATATTTTGCAGGCATCACCCTGGTATCTGGGCATGTTACAAAAATGAATAAAACAGAGATGAATGCTGTCAGTAATAAGCAACAAAGCAATATATAACTTATATACTGTACATATACATAAACAGATATATGCAGAGGATGAGCCCATACTGCTCCATTTACAGTAAATGGCAAAACACCTACTGACTTCAGGGGAGAGAAATCAGGCTATAAATGTTTCCTTGCATAATTTTCACAAAATATTGAACTTGTAATACACTAAAAAGTCCACACTGCTGCTTTTAAGATAAGCATTCTTTTGTACATGTAATCTTTCTAATGCTTTTTTGCAAACGTATGTAAATGGTTTCCTTCCATGCTTATTCAGCAAACATTTCATCATAAAATGTGATAAGTATAACTAGTTTCTGCACAGAAAGTTTCTTCATATTTATCATAAAAAAGCAACTGCATTTTTGTGTGCTCTATCAGCAGAGAAGCAGTAATTTGGTTATACTTTCAGAGCTATTCTGACTAAATATCAAAAAAGTGAAAAATATGATTCAGGTTTAATTGATCTTAAAATTTTTATTAACTTACTTTAGACATCTTGCTCTTGCTGTCGCCTGTTAAAAATGCCAAATTGTTGATTTCATTCTGAATCACAAAATTTTGTTCTTCTCTCTTGAAGTTCTAAAACAAAAATCACTAAGAAGTTGAAGTCATGAAGATTGTGTGCACCACATTTATATATACAAATACAGAACACTGGAAGATAAGAAATGAGAAATGACATCTTACATGTGATTTACACCACAAGATAAAAACCTCAGCTACCATTTGGAAGAGTTCATCAGAATCTGCATCTGGTTTCTTGAGCCAATTTGCTCTGAAAAGAAAAACAAGTCATGTTTACAATAAGAATTAACTCCACATAAATATTATTACGGTATTTGACTAAGTGGTTGTGTTTGTGTTGCTAACTTTAGAATGAAGTGAAGTGGCACTCAAACATTCTAAGTGCTAATGCAACTTCTCTTTATGTCTATCATGAATCACTATTCCCTCAGAGCGTAAAGGGTTCATTCAACTCTAGAAAGAATCTCTGACTGCACTGGAAGTTGGTTCATGGCCTGAATCATAGAATATCAGGGTTGGAAGGGACCTCAGGAGGCCATCTAGTCCAACCCCCTGCTCAGAGCAGGACCAATCCCCAAATAAATCATCCCAGCCAGGGCTTTCTCAAGCCTGATCTGAAAAACCTCCAAGGAAGGAGATTCTACTACCTCCCTTGCTAACCCATTCCAGTGCTTCACCACCCTCCTAGTGAAAAAGTTTTTCCTAACATCCAACCTAAACCTCCCGCACTGCAACTTGAGACGATTACCCCTCATTCTGTCATCTGCTACCACTGAGAACAGTCTAGATCCATCCTCTTCGGAACCCCCTTTCAGGAAGTTGAAAGCAGCTATCAAATCCCTCCTCATTCTTCTCTTCCGCAGACTAAACAATCCCAGTTCCCTCAGCCTCTCCTCGTAAGCCATGTGTTTCAGTCCCCTAATCATTTTTGTTGTCCTCCGCTGGATGCTTTCCAATTTTTTCACATCCTTCTTGCAGTGTGGGGCCCAAAACTGGACACAGTACTCCAGATGAGGCCTCACCAATGTCGAATAGAGGGGAACGATCACATCCCTCGATCTGCTCGCTATGCCCCTACTTATACAGCCCAAAATGCCGTTAGCCTTCTTGGCAACAAGGGCACACTGTTGACTCATATCCAACTTCTCGTCCACCATAACCCCTAGGTCCTTTTCTGCAGAACTGCTGCCTAACCATTCGGTCCCTGGTCTGTAGCGGTGCATTGGATTCTTCCGTCCTAAGTGCAGGACTCTGCACTTGTCCTTGTTGAACCTCATCAGATTTCTTTTGGCCCAATCCTCTAATTTCTAGGTCCCGCTGTATCCTATCCCTACCCTCCAGCGTATCTACCACTCCTCCCAGTTTAGTGTCCTCTGCAAACTTGCTGAGGGTGTAGTCCACACCATCCTCCAGATCATTAATGAAGATATTGAACAAAACTGGCCCCAGGACCAACCCTTGGGGCACTCCACTTGATACCAGCTGCCAACTAGACATGGAGCCATTGATCACTACCCGTTGAGCCTGATGATCTAGCCAGCTTTCTATCCACCTTATAGTCCATTCATCCAGCCCATACTTCTTTAACTTGCTGGCAAGAATACTGTGGGAGACCGTATCAAAAGCTTTGCTAAAGTCAAGGAATAACATGTCCACTGCTTTCCCCTCATCCACAGAGCCAGTCATCTCGTCATAGAAGACAATTAGATTAGTCAGGCATGACTTGCCCTTGGTGAATCCATGCTGACTGTTCCTGATCACTTTCCTCTCCTCTAAGTGCTTCATGATCATGTGCTTTATAAACTGCATGCAAATCACCCATTACAACTGAAGAGAAGTTGAGTATTTCTGATGTAAGCTTTAGGTGTTTTGTTTAAAATAGCTACACCGACTTTTCATTCACATAACCTGCCCTGATCATCTTTGCAGCTGATTGGGTACACTGGCTCCATGATATTCACTTGTTCACCATGAAAATATCATGCACTGGGTTAAAGATATTTCAAAATCTTTTTCTTCTGTGTACTTTCTTATTTGAACCATTCTCTACTTTTCACCAAAGGTTCTAGAGCAAGATTCTGGATCTTCACATGCCAAAACTGGCACTGCACTGCAGAAGTAGATCATTTTCAATGCTCTAAAGAGAAAACTTTTAGTAGAAAAGATCAATAAAGAACAGAAATTTCCTTATGATGCTAGGGTTTTGAAAGTGTCTATATCAGGGATTGGCAACCTTTGACACGGGGCCCACCAGGGTAAGCCCCCTGGTGGGCCGGGAAGCGGCGCGGGCCGAAGGATGTGCTGGCCACTGCTTCCCGCAGCTCCCATTGGCCTGGAGCGGCAAACCGCAGCCAGTAGGAGCCACGATCAGCCGAACCTGCAAACGCGGTAAGTAAACAAACCAGCCCGGACCGCCAGGGGGCTTACCCTGGCGGGCCGCATGCAAAAGGTTGCTGATCCCTGGTCTACATAACAAGACACTGTTTGGTTCATAGATTAATAGGGCTGGATCTACACATAAAATTTGGGTCGACCTAGCTACATTGCTTAGGACTGAAAAATCTGTGTGACGCAGTTACATCCTAATCCCCACTGTAGATGCAGCTAGATCGAAGGAAGAATTTCACCTATCAGAGAGGTGGACTACATACATAGACAGAAAACCCCCTTCCATTGATGTGGGAAGCATTTACACGACAGCACTACAGTGGCCAGCTACAGTGCTGTATCCAGAAGGGACCATGGTGATCATCTAGTTTTACTGCCTATATAACACAGGCCATAGAACTGCTCTAAAATAATTCCTTTTGAACTGGAGCATGTCTTTTAAAAACACAGTCAATCTTGGTTTAAAAATTGCCAGAGATGGAGAATGGTTGGGAGCCTATATGTCTCTATTACCATTGTGGAATGCCCTTGGAGAAACCAGAGAAGATAATAAACAAAATAAAAGTTTATTCTCTGCACTAGAAATAGTTCTAGCAAGAATAAGTCAGCACAAAAATAATTCATGTCTGAGGTTTATGACTAATATTTTGGAAGTACTCTTTTGGAACATTTCATTCAGAGGATAACTCCCAGGCAGTCAAACTGTCCCTCAATTTCAAGCATGCAACTCCTCCAAGGGCAGAATTTCACCATCTGTGCTTCCAAACTCGATTCTGTTTTTGGGTTTTAGTTTGCATAAGTGCTGACTGTGCAAATGCAACTGCTTTCCAGGAATGAATTTTTCAGTAGGTCCCTTCTCTAGGGACAACAGTAGTATAGCCAAGGCTGGTAGCACTACCTATTAATAAGGTTGCCTAACCCTTCCCATTATTAGACCCTGTTTTCGGTTGCTTATAATTGTGCGGAACTTTAACAGTCCAGGCTGCAATTTTCCATGCTGGGTGTCTGCCTCAGGCTGATTTTTTTTTTGCCAAGACAAAAATTCTAGCCAAAACAGTTGCAGCCATTTCTGAGAATGAGGTTAAGGGAAAATATGTTATTTTGCCCATGTAAAGAAATTCGGGTGACTTTGCTTTGAATAAATCCAATTCCAAATTTTGGAACCGGGATTTGAAAACTGGCAGGGATGAAAATTCAACCAAATTTGGCTGAGTTATGAATCTCTGAAAAATCAGTTTGCATATGCTCAGTAGATACTTCTTTGACATTAGCAGTTAAAATTGCAGAAGATTCATCTGCAATGGGTATGATTGAGCCTCTCACTGCCCTTAGTGCTGACCAGACTGTGCATGCACCTGCCCCACAAAACAACTCAGCATGCCCCATCCCCTCACAGCCCCGTGTGTTGACCAGACTGTGCACACATCACCTCAGAGAGAGGCCGAGCATTCTCCAGCCCAGGGATATGGGGCAAAGCCAGACTTTCCTTGCAATGACTGCTTCCAGCTGCCCTGGGCTGGGCTGGGACCGAGCACTGGAACAGAGAGCAGGGAGCCTCTCTCTCTTGTGCTCTCGACCCACCTGCTGGCATCCAGGGAGTGATTTGAATGCAGCAGGGAGAAAAGCAGGACAAAGGGGGGAGGGAAAAGACTAGGATGGGACTAGGAATCTAGTAAGGCTCGGACTGGAGATGGGAGCAAGAGAAATTGTGATTGGAAATGGCTGGCTAGAACACTTGGACTCACGGGTGGGGAAGGGGTGGCTAGGAGTGGGAGGCAGGGAGTGGAGTCTGCAATAGGGAACTGTGAAGGGGCAAAGAAAGCTGGAAAAAGCAGAATACGACAGAGTCAGGGAGAGACGGGGACTGAACACCAGTGAAAGAAACTGGGGGTGGGAGCGGACAGGGAGAAATGACTGGGAGCCAGTTGGCTGTGGGGGGCACCATTGAGATCAGACAAGAAGCACGGTAGAGAGGGAAGATGAGACTGGATGGACAAGGAACCAGTGGGTGGATGGGGGCAGAGACGGATGAGAGGCAGATCTGATAAGGAGCTGGGGTGCAGGAGAAAACTGAGTCTAGTTTGGCAAAGACACTAAGAAAAAGAGTGGGGGAGGAGCTGTGAGGGATGCGGGAGATGTAGATGGGATGAAAATCCCAGAGAATGAGTCTGTGACTGGGATCCAGGGAGAGGGAGAGGGGGAGACAGGGAGGGGAGAACTGGGACTCGCTGGGCAATGAAACTGGGACTGAGATGAAAAGCCTGAGGAATAAAGACTGGGACCGGGTACAGAAGAAGAATGGGACTTGGATAAGGAGCCAAGGGAAGAGAAAGGATTGGAACAGGGATAGGTTAGAGGGGACAAGGCAGAAAGGGCAAAGCTTTGGGGGTAGGGACAGGTAGAAGAGTCTGTGTCCAGTAGTACACACTTCCCTCCAGAGTCTGGAATGTAACCCAAGATTCTGGAGTTTCAGCATTTCTCTGATGTCAAGAGAGACAATATCAGTAAAACTCACTGACAATGTTTGTTTCATCCCTCTCTAGTGCTCGTCGACACAAAGGATGACACCCTACTACTGCTTTCAGTTCCCCATTAGGTCAAGTGGCAGAGATGTGTGCAGTGGATCTTAAGGTTCCAGCCCATGGAGTGTCGTGAGATGGAATTTCTGGGGTTTTTTTCAGCTTACTTTTTTTAAAAATGGGAAACTATACACACAAAACTACATCAATAGAACATTATTAAGGTTGCAAAGTGAAGCACTCATAGTAAAAGTCAAGTCATGCATTATGACACAATCTTTGATTACATGATGGAATACTATTTTTTCCACAGGAACCCTGCCGCATTCAGGGCACAGGGTGGACCTGCTCTGGGGATAAATTATGGTTGTGTAGTAAATAAGGCATTTCTCTGTAACACTCTTGCCTCATTTGTCAAAAAAGTTGGAAGGTGTGTTGTGATTTTGGCAAGGGATTGCAAAAGGAGAAAGGACAATCTCATGGTTAAGATAGTTGAATGTTGCCCTAGAGAACTGGAGTGCATCCCGGCCTCTGACACAAAGTTTCTGTGTGATGCTAGGCGAACCACTTAAACTAGATTTTTGACAGGTGCCACTAACTGTGTGTTCTTCATTTTCTGGGTGTCCAAGTTGAGATCCTGGGGTCTAATTTGTAAAAGTGCTGAGCACTCACAACTACATCAGAAATGAATGGGAACTGTGCTTTGAAAGTGGCATAGAATGCTAAGTATTCTGAAAAATCAAGTAGTAGTTGTTTAAAGTTTGGCACCCAAAATAATTTAAATTTATAGCAATTTGTACCTCTGCTCCTCATCTGTAAAATGGGAATACGACTATCCCTTACTTCCCAGGAGTGTTATGAAGATAAATTACTTAATGTTTGTGAAGCAATCAGATACTATAGTGACAAGACATAGAAAATGTCATGAGGATATTATTAATTCTCTCTTCAGAGCAAGGTTTGAATAGTGTGCACTAAATAAGGCCTGGGCTACACATTGAACAATGAGGATAAAACAAAATACTGAGTATCTGCTCATTCACGGAGCACCATCCATCCTGTACAATGAGCAAGGCAGGGATTCTGTGGAAAAAATAGTATCCAACCATGTATTTAAAGCTGTATCATAATAAACATAAACAAGGGGACCAAAATTAAAGTTGGACAGACAGCCTTAATTCTTGCATTTCCTGACTTTTGAGTTCTTGACTTTGCAACCTTAATAGTGCTCAACATAATTTTTTGTGTAATTTGAAAATGGACCAGGATTCTCCAAAAGGATCTCTACTTCTATTTAAATCTCTTCTTCAGCATCATCTTTAAGATTTATTCTGTCTTGTGCAAGTTAAACTTTTCAAACTGTCTTTGTGCTAGTGTTCTTAGGCATTTTGCAAGTTAAAGAAAATAGGCTACTCTGTAGTAAAAGGGGAAAACTACATTCTGCCTTTCACTCCCAACCCAGCAAAGCACTTAAACATGTGCTTTACTTTATGCATATGAGAAGTCTCATTGACATCAGTGGGACTGCTCATGTGCTTAAAGTTAAGCAAAAACTTACGTGTTCCTCTGGATCAGAGACTTAGAAGATAAAGCTTCTTAGGACAGGGGACCTTTTATACTTTATAAATAAAGAACCCCGTCTATATCTGGACTAATGTAACCATATCCATTTCTGGGCCTCTATGAAGAGTTTCACATTGCACAGATCATACTGTCCCTGAAATTTAATCTTTTTAGCGGAAATCCTTATCAGTAAGGTTTTATTTATAGGATTGAGATTGTGTACCATTGTGTTAAATTACTCTTGGCTGTGTCTTTTCTTTGTCCTTATTTATCCTTAGATTCTGAATTCTTCAGTTATATTACACTCTGAATTTAAACTTCTGTTAAATCTACTGCACACTTTTCCTGAGCTAACTAAATTTAGTAGGACTTGAGGTCAGTAATGTTCTTTTGTTCTATTTCTTATTGATTTTTCAGGAGGGCTCGCTATTCTTCTTTGTGTCAGTTGTCAAAGCTATCAGAGTTACTATTTGTACACTTTTCAGAACATTAATTAAAACAATTTACAGATCCATGGAGTGCCCTTGACATGATTGGGCTGGAAGATTCCTATTTATCCTACCTTTTGGTCTTGAAACAATTTGCTTCTCTTAGCCTGAATGACTACTTGTTGGCAGAATTAAAAATCTACTTTTAACACACTTCCTAGACCTTCACTTTTAGAACTCCATGATGGTAAACCTTATGTGTTTGTATTGTGAAGTCTGTGTATTAAGGAAATGGAAAATTTCTTACCAATAATTTCCTTTCTGCTAGCAGCATCTCCCACAATTCTACACACCCTAGATGGCCCATGAATCAAGGATCAAATATCAAGTGGAATCGTTACCATATCACCATCTTTCTTGGTCTAATGTAGTAATTTTGTTATTTCTGGAATAATTGTTCAAAATGTTATCCAAGATTTACAGCTTCGGAATAACTCATCTGGCAGCAAGCAGGAGGGGCAGGGCTGTGCCAAAACACTGATCTGCCTCTGTAAACTGCAAAGAGAGGAGATCTGCTGAGATGTCCATTATTGTGGGAGGTGCTGCTAGCAGAAAGGAAATTATCGGTAAGAAATTTTCCAATTTCCATTCTGCAGGCCAGTATCTCCCACAATGCTAGACATCTGGGAAATAGTGAGCAGTTAAAAACACAGAGGAAGAGAGTTATGAAACAAAAGTTTAGCAGGAAAGAATTACCCCCCTTTTTGTGAGCTCGCTTTCATCTGTATTATTTCTGAACCACTATCTGCAGTGTATTCCTGCCAAAGGAGGCCATCTCTGCAGGAGATAGAAGGTCCTCCTTGTAGTGCTTAATGAAGGTGTTAGCTGTAGACCAAGTGACCATTCTGCAAATTTCCAAAGTGGACACACTTGCTTGTTCCACCCAGGAGGTTGCTAAGGATCTCATGCAATGCACCTTTATCTCTTCTCAGACAGGAGCCTCTCATGATTTTGTAGGCTTCCACAGTACATAGTCTAATCCTCCTAGCGATGGAGGCTTGGAAGCCTTGAGTCCCTGGCATTTCAGGAGGAAGTCCACAAATAGGGACCTGATCTTTTTGTGGATTCTTGTATGCTTGAGATTTTTTCAGTGCTCTTCTGACATCTAAGGTACGCCATGACTTTTCAGTTGGATGTTGTTTGATATAGAAAGAAAGAAGCACAGCGTCTTGGGAAGCATAGAAGGAGGAATTTACCTTAGGAAAAAAAGAATTCTGGTATCCTGAACACCACTTTGTCTTTGTGGAACAAGCAGTAAGGCTCCTGTATAGATAAGGCTGTCAGCTTTTGCCTGGTGGACATGACAGCTACTAAGAAACAAGTCTTAATGGATAAATAAAAGGCTGACTCTAAAGTCACAGGCTCAAAGGGATGGCTTGTCAAGGCTCTCAAAACTAGTGGTAGGTCCCATTTTGGGAAGAGTGGCCTGACAGCCGGTCTGGCTAATTGGACTGTTCAGACGAATCTGGCTACCTGTGGATTGTCTGCCAGGGAGCCCAAGGATCCTGCAAATAGCATACTACTAAGAGCCTGACATGCAATGGCACCGAGCTGAAGGCCTCAGTCTATGCCTACTTGGAGAAAGTCCAGAATAGCTGGAATTCCTGGATTTCTGGCATTTGCACTACGCTCCTGTCACAATTTGTTAAATATTGACCAGATAGAGGAGTGCGCTTTTACTGTTGATACACACATACAGGCAAAAAGCAATGTCTTAATGACTCTGGAGGACAAACCGAGACTTTCTAGTTATTCCCTCTCAACAGCTAGGTTGTTAGCTGAAGCCATTTTGGGTCTGGATAAAGAAGAGGACCTTGTGAGGGTATGTCCTGTCTCCACAGAAGCTGGTGTGTGGACTCCAGTGTCAGCTCTATCAGGTCTGAGAACCAAGGTCTCCTCAGCCAATGAGGAGTTTTCAGTATTACCATCGCCTGTTCTTGTTTTATTTTCTGGACCACCTTCCCAGAAAGACATAAAGTGAGCCCTGAGGCCAACTCTGCAATAAAGCATCTGTCTTGATGCAGCTGCCTCCCTTGTAAAGTATTTTGGCCTCTTTGCATTGGTACAGTTTGTGAACAGGTTGGCTGAAGGAAGGCCAAACGTCTGAACAACGAGATCAAAACCCTTGTGATTCAGGCACCACTCCGAGTTGTTGACTCTATGCCTGCTGAACCCTTTGATGTGGATCGTTCTGAGGGAAAAGAGGAGCTGTTCCGCCCACCTCATTATTTCCATTGCTTACATGTGCAGTGCCAGACTCTTCATTTCCCCCTTGTTTGTTTAAATATGCAATCACAATTGTACTGTCTGATTGAACCAGATTGTTTTGCCTTAGGGTGGGCTAGAACCTTTTCAGAACTAGCTTAACTGCTCTGAGAGGTTTATGCTGTGAGCCTTTTCCTCCTGGCTCCAGAAGCCCTAGGCTCTTTAGGTCTGCAAATGAGCTCCCCAGCCCTCCAGGCTGGTGTTGGTTGTAAGGATGAAAGGATCTGGAAGGCAGATGGGCATGCCTTTATGGACATTGTTGTGGCTGTGACCACTGTAAGGAGTTGAACACTTGTGCTGGAAACCATACTTGAGCTTTCATGTTTTTTGGGAAGTCATCCCAGACTTTTAGTATGAAGACTTGAAGATTTCTGATGCATGACGGTGCCAATGGAGTACCCCTATGCACGACACCAGGAGTCCTATCAGTTGAAGGCTATGGTAGGTCTTTTGCAGCTCTGAACCAAGAAAATAAATTCCAGGATGGAACAAGAGAACTTTTCTTGGTACTGATGATGAAGATGCCCACCTTGAAGAGATTCAACACCTGAGAGGTGGCCCTGTAGCTGACTGCAATGGAGCTCTGATCAGGATGTCATCTAGGAAAGGGGACAGGTGAGTTTCCTGCAACCTGAGTCTAGCTATTATCACCAGTAACCTATTTGTAAGAACCCTGGCCAAATGGAAGTGTTTGCTACTGATAATGTTTGCTGCTGGAGATTAACCTCAGAAGTCTGAGGTGACATGGTCTCATGAGGATATGGAGATATGCAGCTGCTAGAACTACTTAAGTAAAGAAGTCCCCCAAGGACAGGGATGACACCATAGATGCCAGGATCTCCATCTGAAACTTCATTTTCTTCTTCCACTTGCTGATCCTTTTGAGGTTCTGATACCATCCATACACTTCTATACAATGAAGAATCATAGAATAAAAAAAACCAGGGAACTGTAGGACTGGAAGGGACTTTCGGAGGTGATCCAGTGCAGTCCCCTGCAGTTAAGGCAGGACTATGTAATAGCTAGACCATTTCTGACAGGTGTTTGTCTAACCTGTTCTTAAAACTTCCAATAATGGAGTTTCCACAGGCAATTTGTTCCAGCGCTTAAGTACCATGACAGTTAGGAAGTTTTTCCTAATGTCCAACCTAAACCACTTGCTGCAATTTAAGTCCATTGCTTCTTGTCCTATCCTCAGAGGTTCTCAAGAACACTTTTCACCCTCCTTCTGTAATAACCATTTATGTACTTGAAAACTGTTATCATGTCCCCTCTCAGTCTTCTCTTCTCCAGACTAAACAAACCCAATGTTTTCTATCTTTCCACATAGGTCATGTTTTCAAGATATTTAATTATTTTTTGGTCTTCTCTGTATTTTCTCCAAACTGTCCACATCTTTCCTGAAATGTCGTACCCAGAACTGGACACAATACTCCAGCTGATTCCTTATCAGCAAGGAGTAGAGCAGAAGAATTATTTCTCATGTCTTGCTTACAACACTCCTGCTAATACATCCCAGAATCATGTTCACTTCTTTTGCAAAAATTCTACACTGTTGACTCATACTTAGCTTGTGATCTACTATAACCCCCAGACCCCTTTCCGTATTACTCCTTCCTAGGCAGTCATTTCCTATTTTGTATGTGTGCATTTGATTGTTCCTTCCTAAATGGAGTACTTTGCATTTGTCCTTCTTGAATGTCATCCTATCTACTTCAGACCATTTCTCCAGTTTGTCCAGATCTTTTTGAATTTTAATTCTATCCTCCAAAGCACTTCCTACCCCTCCCAGATTTATATCATCCACAAACTTTATAAGTGTACTCTCTATGCCATTATCTAAATAATTTATGAAGATTGAGAAGATGGAGCAAAAGTGGAACCAAGAGAGCCTTTCTTCTGTTGAAACACTCTCTGTGACTCCCATATCCAGAAGATGGCATATTTCATCCTGGATCAGATTGTGTTTTATGGGGTTGTTGGAGATGGGTAACTGGATGAAGAATGGATGGGGTGGAGCCTGCAGCTTGATGGAGTAACCCTGGCTCACTATTTCCCTAACCCATTTGTCTGTCATCAATGAAAACCAATCCTCTAGAAAATGGGAAATACTGCCATTTCAGCTCTGGAGGGAAGCCTATGCAATCTTTGTCAAAGTGGATTTTGCAAGGGCTGAGGTCCCTCTGGACTTTCTCCCTGGACCTTGATTCCATTGTTTTCCCTTGGGGAATCTGCTGTCCCTTTTCTGGTACCTCTGTGAGGACGACGAGCAAAAGGAATGCCTCTCTCCCTAAAGGCTGGTCTATATTCCCTTTTGAGGGCACTTGGAGGGGAAGAGAAGGACACTTTGGATTTGCTGCACTGTCAGCCACCACCATATCTAGCCTTTTTCTCCAAAAAGGAGGGAGCCTGTAAACTTGGCCAAGCATAGCACTTGATTAGAGTGAACATCTCACCTTCCAGGGGTTGGAGCCATAAGTGGCGCCTGGCTACTGAGCTGAAGACCATGGCTTAGGCTGAGAACCTTATTGCATCCTCTGAAGTATTGGCGACAAACACTGTTGGTAGGGAGACTTTCTTTAAAGTGGAGCCAAAGTCAGCATGATCTCTGTCTTTAAGGGATTTGAGATCTTCCAGCCATGAAAGAGATGTTGGGACAGTGGTGGAGGAGGCTTCAATGCCCTTTCTGGGAGTGGTCTCCAATTTTCTATTGCTGGGGTCATTAATGAAGAACTCCCTTTCTGAGGGAATAACCATATCCTTGGTGAGGGATGCTACAGCTAGATCTTGAGGTCACTGTTGTTAATGTGTTTGCCCTATCAGTCTTGTTCCATTCAACACTAATCACCTCCTCGAAGAAGGACTGAAGAGATATTGCAGCCCCAGGGAAAGATGTTGAGGGGAGAAATTTACTCTGAGACTTACTCTCAGGAGCCTGCCCAGAGGGATTTCAGAGCGAGACAGCTCACCTTCCTCAGTGGAGGAGGAGTCAGAAGACTCATATCTCCTAGGTTTTTATTTTGCCTTTTTTCCCGCTCCTTTTTACCCTTTTTAGGATTTTTAACCTTTTCTGTGAACTTTGGGCGTGTAGAATCTCTGCTTCAGCTTTGGTGAGGCCTTCTTGTAGCTTGCTCTCCTTAGGGCCTGGTGAGGTCTGTCTTGGAATTCTCCTGATTGGGTCCCATTTCACTGGAAAGTGGGGGGCACTCACTGTCAGAGCCCTTCTGGTCAGCTTGGGAGGGAAGGGGCTGATTAGAAACCCTACTTATTTCCCCAAAACACTAAGAACCCACTTTAGGGAGGGGGACTTGTGGCCCCACAAGTGTCCCCTCTTTCTGCTCTTCAGGGATCATCCTGGGGATTTATATCCTCTCAGTTGAGTGGTCAGGGTTCTCCTCACTTTTGGAGCCTCTCCTTGCTCTGCATTGGGGTTCCTGGTCCATTGTTCCCTCATTGCTGTGTCGGCAAGTAGGGCATCCCCCTTACCCATCTGATTTATAATTGGAGTTAGGGACAGAAGGCTGGGTGTACACTGGGAACAACTTGTCATTGCTAAGCCTGGGAAGGCTGCCTCACACAGATTTTACCTGGTGCTTGTTTGGCTGCTCTGCCAACCCTGCAAGGGGCAGAGTAGCCATCAGGGAGATGCTGCAGTGGAAACTCAGGGAGGGTTAAACCACCAAAGGGTTAACTGACTTAGGGAGGAGGAGGGATGCTGAGGAGGGAAAACTGTTCCCCACTGCCCCAAAAAAACTGGACAGAGAAGTTAACATAAACAGAGTAAGGAAGGGAACAAAAGAAACTGCCAAAAGAGTCTGGAAGCAAGCAGGAGCAGTGGGGACATGGCCAGACTGTGTGGTGCCAAATGCTGATCAGCCTCTGGGAGGTGCAGAGAGAGAAGAGCAGCGCGGACGTTCAGAACTGTGGAGAAGTTGGGCTGCAGAAAAGAATGGCTACTTATCTTGGTTACTTACCTTATAGTACTGTGGGCCTTTGAGATATATTGTACAAATAGATTCCACTTGGTACACCTGCACCCCATTTGTGAGAGACCAGATTCTTTTGATGAATAGTGTTCATTGGGGCCACACCTGCCCCCTAGATGTTCCCAGGCCCCTCCACCCAAGAGCATAAAGGGAAGAATGGGCCTAACCATCCCTCAATGCCCTCACCAATACAGGACCCCAGGGGGGCAGGATTTCATAATAGGAAAGAAAGGCAGTTGGTGGAATCCATATAGAAAACATATCTCACAGAACCACAGTTACTGTACAGTAAGTAAGTGACTGTTCTTTCTTCTTCAAGTGATTGTCCACAGGAATTCTATGCTTGGTGATTGACAAGCGGTTGTCTGTTTGCTTGAAGGTGGGTAGTAGGAATTCTGCTTAAGCACTGACTCCAGAACAGCCATAGCAAAGTGAGCTTCTGATCTGGAAGCCTCTAACAATGTGTCTTGTAAAGGTGTGGACTGAGATCTATGTAGCTCCCCTACAGATTTTACCCCTGGGGGAATTCTGTGCCAAAAATTAAAAATTCTGTGCACATTTTAAAATTCTGCACATTTTATTTGTCAAAATAACATAATATAATCATACCCGTTTCAATTATTTTTGGTAATTTATTTCAAAATACCTGTCAGCAAGTATGCTTGTAACAATAAAGACAACAAAAAAGATTCAGAAAATGTTTGGTTTTTTTTACAAATAGATTCCTTACTAGGTATATTAATACAGAACTTTGAGTAATAATTCATTTAAACTACAATACAGAAACACATTTCCCGCACCCCTCAGAAGCAGTGCAAAGGCTTGGGAAGTCAGGGGTAATGGAGGAGCTGAGGGAGAGGGAAGTAATTGCCTGGGAGTGAACCTGGAGGGTTGCTGGGTGTGGGTGGGAGAAGTATGGAACAGGTTTGGGAGTGCACAAGAGAGATTATTAGGGAGCTGGGAAGCCTTCCCCATGCAGACCCTGGCTGACCCCTAACCTCTCCCATTCGGTCAGGCACATCTGCCCCTGTTCCCTTGTGTCCCTACACCTCCCTTCCCCCTGTCCCCAAGTGTCCCTGCACCCCCACTCAGCCACTTCCTCCCCCCCATCCCCATGTGGCCTGCATCCCCACTCAGACTCCCCCTATACCCATATGTCCCAGCACCCCCACTCCTATTCAGCTCCTGGCTCAATGCTGTCACCCATTAGGTCTGTCCCCCGTCCTCCCCCGACTAGCCATTCTGAACCACAGTTTGTGTGACCCCAGCAGCCTTGAGTGCCCCGCTCTGTCTGTTCCCCCCACATCCCATACTTCCTCACTTGGCTTTGCTATGAGGAACACAACCAGTGCCCCCTCCCTCTCAGAGTCTGGCTACTCTAGCCCATGACTCAGCTGCCCTCTGTTCTGGGGCCAAAGCAGCCCCTGGTGGGTGAAAGGTGTACTTGCACCCTCTCTCCAGCAGAATCTATTTTCTGTGGGGGACATAAATTTTGTGAGTGCCCAGTGGAACAGAATATCTCCAGGAGTAAGATTTCAGAAACAAGGAAATTCTTCAAACAGGCAGCAGCAGAGGCTGCCTGAGCTCTAGTGGAATGAACTCTAAAGTGACTAGGTGGATATAACTTGGCTAGCACTCAAAATGTTCCTATACAGTCACAGAGCCACTTAGATAATGTCTTTGAAGGGATAGTGCCTGTCCTTTAACCCTCTCTGAAAAGGGTATAAATAGCTTAGGGTGTTCCTGAATAATTTTGTTCTGTCGATGTAAAATGACAGTACCTTTACAATATGTGAAGTTTAGGTTCCTCTGAGGAAGAGTGAGTCTTTGGGAAGAATATTGGGATATAAATTAGTTTACATGGAATTCTGAAACAACCTTGGGATGAGGCCTGAGTGTGACCCTGTCCTTATGAAATAGTATGTAAGGCAACCTGCTATGAGGGCCTGAATCTTCCCTATTCTTTGACCTGCTGTAATGGTCACTAAAAAGGCAGCCTTCATTGTCAGACGGTATAGTGAGCTGGTTGCTAGGGGCTCTAATGGGGCCACATCAATCCTGCTAGTACTATACGGAGGTGCCAAGGGAGAGAAGGGGATGGCAAACGAAAGGAGAAACATGAATGAGACCTTTAATGAACCTTACCACTTTAGGGTGGGAAAATACAGTATGGTCTTATATAGGAGTGCAATATGCAGATATTGCTGTTAGATAGAGCCATATGGAGCTGACAGAAAGTCTAGATTGTACCATGGCTAGCAGATAGTCCAATATTGCAGAAATGGGTGTTGTGAAGGAAGACAGATGGTGCTGAGATCCCCACACAGAAGCGAAAAGTCAGACTAGTTGAGGCTTTCCTGCTTTGGAACAGAACATTCTGAACGTCAGCTGAACAGCCTCTTTTGGTGGATATCATCCAGCTAGCATCCAAGCTGTTATATGTAAGGAGTTTGAATATGGGTGCAGGGTTTAACCATTATTCTGCGAGACTATGTCAGGAAGAGCTGGCAAGGTGGTCAGTGGCTGCATAGAAATGTTAATTAGGTCCAAATACCAGAACTACACGTCCCAGGCTGAAGCTATCATAATCATCAGACCTATGTGTTGCTTCAGTTTCCTCAGAACCATGGTATCATGGGAATCAGTGGAAAGGCATACATCAGTCCCAGTGTTCAGGGGATGAAAAAGATATCTGGCCAGGGAGCCTGGACTGAAATCCCCAATGGAACAAAATGTTTGACACTTCTTGTTCTGTTGTGTGGCAAATAGGTCTACTTCTGGGAATTCCCACTTAAGAAAGATGTTCTGCAGGACTTAATATTTGACAGACCATGAGTTATTGTTGAGAAGTGTGTGCTGAGTCGATCTGCCAAAGTATTCTGAAGACTAGGAAGGTACCGAGCCACTGGTGTGATGTAATTCGGAATGCACCAACCTATTTATGCATAAGTTATACTTATCATAGAAGATTAGAGTTGGAAGGGACCCCAGGAGGTTACTAGTCCAACACCCTGCTCAAAGCAGGACCAACCCCAACTAAATCATTCCAGCCAGGGCTTTGTCAACCCGAGCCTTAAAAACCTCTAAGGATGGAGATTCCACCACCTCCCTAGGAAACCCATTCCAGTGCTTCACCACCCTCCTAGTGAAATAGTGTTTCCTAATATCCAACCTAGACCTCCCAAACTGCAACTTGAGACCATTGCTCCTTGTTCTGTCATCTGCCACCACTGAGAACAGCTTAGTTCCATCCTCTTTGGAACCCCCCTTCAGGTAGTTGAAGGCTGCTAGCAAATGCCCCCTCACTCTTCTCTTCTGCAGACTAAATAAGCCCAGTTCCCTCAGCCCCTCCTCATAAGTCATGTGCTCCAGCCCCCTAAATGATTTTCGTTGCCCTCTGATGGACTCTCTCCAATTTGTCCACATCCTTTCTGTATTGAGGGGGGGGGAAACTTGATGCAATACTCCAGATGTGGCCTCACCAGTGCCGAATAGAGGGGAATAATCACTTCCCTCAGTCTGCTGGCATTGCTCCTACTAATGCAGCCCAATGTGCTGTTAGCCTTCTTGGCAACAAGGGCACACTGTTGACCCATATCCAACTTCTCGTCCACTGTAATCCCCAGGTCCTTTTCTGCAGAACTGCTGCTTAGCCAGTCAGTCCCCAGTCTGTAGCAGTGCATGGGATTCTTCCATCCTAAGTGCAGGACTTTGCACTTGTCCTTGTTGAACCTCATCAGATTTCTTTTGGCCCAATCCTCCGATTTGTCTAGGTCTCTCTGGACCCTATAGCATATCTACCTCTCCCCCCAGCTTAGCGTTATCCACGAACTTGCTGAGGATGTAATCCATCCCATCATTGAGATCATTAATGAAGATGTTGAATAAAACTGGCCCCAGGACCGATCCCTGGGGCACCCCGCTTGATACCATCTGCCAACTACACATCGAGCTATTGATCATGACCCATTGGCCATATCAGCCAAACTCCAAATAACATGTGGCTTATTATCAGGTCCTCCTTTCTAAGTATGACTATATAAAATGAGATAAGTTGTCTCAATTTGTGCACAAGCTTCAAAAAAAACATCAAGAGGAGATGATGGTCTCATTTCTTCAGGACCGTCTCTCTGGGTGTAGATTTGGGAGATCCCTGCTCTTCTAATGTTTTCTGGACAGCAGTCACTCCAAGTAAACCCAGTACTGGGTGGGAATAAAACTATTCAAATCTCATGGAAGGGATCTGATACCTCCGGTCAGCTCACTTTGATGTGGAAAGGATGGGCATTTGCATGTAGCATGGATCTTTTGCAGGCTCCCACAGTCCTTCATTTATGGCCATCATGAGCCTGCTGGGTGTGGAAAAGTGTAAGATGTCCTGGAGTTTATGTGTTTTTTTCTTTACCACTTCCATTGGTATATCCAGGGTCTGTGGGACAGCTTGAAGTCCTCCACTGAGGCAGACATAGAAAGGTTCACAGCCTCATCCAGGTGAGATCACATTGAGGACCAGTTGTTCTTCCCCTTGCACTTGAGGCTCTTCTTCACTTTCATCCTCCTGCCTGTCCAGGACCTCAGGCTGTACTATCTGACCTGGCTGGAATGACCTATACTGCTTCTTTGAGGAGGGGGAGCTAGCTGTGGAAATGGCAGACGATGCAAGCATTCTAGAATTTGACTGCACTCCCTCGGTCATCCCATAGGGCCATAGTTAGTAGGGTTATGAACACTGAGTTGGTATCAGGAGGGATGCTCCCTATGAATCCCAGGTCTCTTTCTGCTACCTCTCAGAATCCTCTCAAGAATCCCTTCCTGACAGCAAAAACGATTCAGCCAGTTCCAAGAACTAGGCTAAGGAAAAATAAATTGTTTTGCAATGTGAAAAAAATTCTGGTGACCTTTTCTTTGGGAAGTTCTAACATCCCCAAGAACCTGTACAACCTTAAGTCATTCCCCTTGTTTGTAATGCATTATGATACGGTCTTTAGTTACATTATCACATGCCATTTTTTCCTGAGGACCCCTGCCTCATTCAGTGAACAAGGTGGATCTGCTCTGGGGTTGAATCAGGGCTGTGTAGTAAAGTGTCATTTGGTGCGGAAGTTGGAAGGTGTGTAGGACAGCTGGTTGGAATTTTTTTGATGGAATGGATTTTTCCATCAGAAAATGTTGATTCATCAGCATCAAAATGTTTTGAAGGAATGTGACAAGTTAGACTAAATTCCAGTGGAAACCAGGCAGATTTCTAAACTTGCCTGGTCTTCTCCCTACTTGCTGGCTCCTAAGTAGTGCACATTCCTGAATCCATGGCAGCCCAGGGGGCGTTGCCTCAGAGCTGGAGTTCCCAGGGCTTCCATGATCCCTGAGCTTCCTGACTCCCAGGACTCCTGACAGCTCAGGGAGCCTCAGGGAACACATCAAAAATGTCAAAACAAAATATTATTTTGACTGTTTCTAAACAAAATTATTGGAATTCCCATTCCACAGAAATTTCAAACTTTCATTCTTTTTTGGAATTTTTTTTTAAATATCAGAACTTTCCTCAGAGGAGGAATGCTGGTTTCTAGCCAGCTCTAGTCTGTAGAGAACGGAGCTTGGGAATCCAGGAAGAGAAGAAAACAGTCTCATGGCAAAGGTAGTGGAATGCTGCCCTGGAGAACTGCATTCTGTCCCTGCTTCTACCAAAGTCTTCTTATGTAATGCCAGGTAACCACTTATACCAAACTATTAAGTGTGTGTTCCTCATTCTCTGGGTACCTGACTTGAGACTCTGGAATCTGATTTATAGAAGTGCTGAGCACTCACAGCTGAAACTGGTATATACTAAATAATGCCAATTATTCCTCCCCTCATGGGAGTGTTGTGAATTCTTGTGAAGCACTCAGAAATTATAATGATGTGTGCCATAGCAATTATGTTCAGAGCAGATCTTGAAGAGTGTACAGTAAATAAGTAGTGGTGCCACACACTGACCAATGAAGAGAAAACAAAATCATTGAATAGCTGCTCATTATGTGAACACCATCCATTCTGTGCAATGAATGAGGCAGGGACCTGTGGAAAACACAATCATTTAAGCACCAGAATGCATATGCACAAAGGGACTAAATTAAGGTTTCATATGCAACCTTCAAACTGGCATATCAAAACTTCTGAGTGCTTGACATTGTAATTACAATAATCTTCTTTTAACACAGTTTTTGCAATATATAAGAACATAAGAATGGCCATACTGGGTCAGACCAAAGGTCCATCTAGCCCAGTATCCTGTCTTCCGACAGCGGCCAATGTCAGGTGCCTCAGAGGGAATGAACAGAACAAGTAATCATCAGGTGATCCAGTCCCTGTTGCTCATTCCCAGCTTTTGGCAAACAAAGGCTAGGGACACCATCCCTGCCCAACCTGGTTAACAGCCATTGATGGACCTATTCTCCATGAATTTATCTAGTTCTTTTTTGAACTCTGTTATGGTCTTGGCCTTCACAACATCCTCTGGCTAACAGTTCCATGGGTTGACTGTGCGTTGTGTGAAGAAATACTTCCTTTTGTTTGTTTTAAACCTTCTCCTATTAATTTCTTTTGGTGAGCCCATACACATATATGTGTGTGTGTGTTAAGTACAGCCATATTTATATTTGTTCCTGAAAAACAGACTGATTATATACTAATAATGTACAATAATGCAGCATTCAGACTTTGTAATGTGAAATGGGGAAAGGGGTTAAAGTCTTTTGTGGAATGCTTGAAGAGTATCATCCCCAGTAAATTATATAGAATACTTAAAACGAAAGGGAGTACTTGTGGCACCTTAGAGACTAACAAATTTATTTGAGCATAAGCTTTCGTGAGCTACAGCTCACTTCATCGGATGCATTCAGTGGAAAATACAGTGGGGAGATTTATATACACAGAGAACATGAAACAATGGGTGTTACCATCACTCTCATTACAGTGTGTATGGTAACACCCATTGTTTCATGTTCTCTGTGTATATAAATCTCCCCACTGTATTTTCCACTGAATGCATCCGATGAAGTGAGCTGTAGCTCACGAAACTTATGCTCAAATAAATTTGTTAGTCTCTAAGGTGCCACAAGTACTCCTTTTCTTTTTGCAGATACAGACTAACGCAGCTGCTACTCTGAAACCTTAGAATACTTAATGATTGTTGAAATCTTGGCCATTCCAAACATTTAAAAAAATGCCTTCCAGAAGATTTCAGAGTCTCAGGTATAATCTCTGGTGGAGATGATGTGGCACTATCCACAGAGGGTGACTCCATCAGAGATATGATAAATTATCTAAATCCCTCCCTTTGATTTTAGAGTGGCACATCACTGTCTTTAACTACTGTTGGATGCTGTATCCCATCTGACATGAACAGTCTGGAAATGCCCCTCCCATTGGCTATTATTGCTGTTACAGTCCTAGAAAACATTTTAAATGCAAAGAAAAAATAAAGCGAATAGAATTTTACATAGGCGAAATTTTAAAATATGTCATTCTAACAATTAGAGACCCATATGATATTCAGAGCTTCATTTATTAGCATTCCACTAAGTTCATAGCACTCTTTATGAACTATCTTTTTTAACCATATATTCAAAGTAAATTGATCTGTTGAATTATTAATACTATAGTTTCTCACCTGTTGTTGTCTACATAACGTATCAGCATTGGATAGAAGGCATAGAGGTCTCGGCAAAGAACTGCAAACTCATCTAGAATGAGTAGCTCTGCTTCTTGGGTATCACTTTTACTGTCTGCTCTTAGTTGCTCCTCCTCCATTACTATCTTTATAGCTTTCTTCTTTAGTTTCTCCAGAGTTGGAATAAAGTGGGTTTTCAACAGATCAGGCCTGGCTTTGCTGATGATAGGCTGAGCATAAACTGCACATTTAAAGAAAAAAGTAATTCCCAATTGATTTAATCTTGTTAATGCTAATGATTTTTATTTCTATAGCACTTTTTCATCCAGTGATCTTGGAGCATCTTATACCCACTAATAAAGCATCTCAGTAACCTTGTGAGGTAGTTGTTATATAGAGAGTGATAACAACATATAACTGGGAATCTGGAATGCATAAATTATAATCCTAGATTTGTTATCTAATCCAATTATGGCTTTTGGTAAATCACACCTCTCTGACTCAAACTATCAAATTTGTGTAAAATTGGAGTTATAATACAAATACTTTTCTGTCAGAAATATTGTGAAGTTCAGTTTGATAGCATCTATAAAGTAACCTGAACATGAAAAAAGCCGTCGACGTGCTAAGCGTTATTGTTATTTCATCACCTTCACAGATGGGAAACAGAGAGAATAAACTTGCTCAAGGTCACAGAGCTAGTTCATAGAAGAATTAGCAACATAACGCAGGTCTCTTGAGTTTCTAAAGACCATGCTGTAAACACTACATAATACTCCCTCCTTAAGTGAATATAGGGCCAGATCTTGTGAGCACTGGGCTTTCTGATCAGTTGGCAAAGTTCTTATTCATTTCAGTGGAGTTTCCCATGGTGTGTGAAAGGGAGTGAGTTATTCACAGAACTGCTTGGAAGGACGCATCTCTAGAGCTGAAAGGATACTTAACCCTTCTGACAAAATTTCTATAAAATTTAATAGAAAATTATAATCTTTTGCAGGCTTTCTGAATCATTTAATGAAAAATTATACCCTTATATTCTATAAAATGATTAAAAAATCCTAAAGAAAGGATAACATTCTCTTTTAAATTCTATAGAATTTAGAGTAATTTCTATAAATACATACTAAATTCTTTGGGACTTTTCTCCAAGGTCAATCTTTCTGGCTATTCAATACGTGACCATATCAGTAGAGATGCCAACTAGAGCACCTTGATGTGGCATGGTCATCTGGAATGTAGACTTCTAATTGGATTCTTCACACCATATTTATTTTATGGCCCTTTTCCTCACACTTTTTGTGTTTTTGCCTTGCTAGGCTATCAGCAATTTGATTCATGTACCGTATCTTCCTATATTTGTGCGTGGCACTAGGCGCATTTTTGATGGCACCACATATATGTAAATAAAATCTTTTTAAAATCAAAACTGCTTCCGCCTAATAATATTTATATTATTTGTAATAACATAATATTCTGAATTTCTTCTTGTTATTAGCTATTACATATCACTACGTAACAGTAAAGTAAATGGTAGTAAACAAATTAAATACTACTACGTTTATGGTCACAGCAAATAGTTAGATGCAATTAAACTTAAAAAATTATATTTAGTATAGCTACCTGCAATTCTCTTCATCCAAGATGCTTCATCTATTCCCAGGTTGTTGTTGATGATCTTCAGAATGTTTCCCAGAATGATGCTGAGTTGCTCAGAGGTTACCATTGTACAGCAGGGTCCAGCACTTTTAGGCATATTCTCAGACCCTCTTTCCCACCAGTAGGATAAATAGTTGCATAGCATAGGTAAGGTAACCTCAATCACGTGGGGCATTTCAGTGTATCTGGCCCCAGACTCTGCTAAATCATTAATTTCCTTCATTAATCCATCTAGCTGAGGGATATCTGGACACATCTCTTCAACTGTATCTGGCATACCTAAAACTGCATATTAGGGTAGAAAACAATAATGTTTAATTTAAATACGGTATTTGTGTGTGTGTTTTCAAGGTCTAAATGTTTTAAAAACAAAGAATTAGGGGTTAAATAAAATAAGTAATTTAGGATTGAATCCTGCCCCTTCTGCTGTGCATGGCTGTGACAGGAGTTGGGGGTTGAGAATGTGACCCTCCCAAATGCCACATTTTACCGAGGTAGTACATTAGTCGTTATAAATTGGCTGTGGAGCTCTCTGAAAGCTAGATGGGATGATTCCGACCCCCATAGAGCTAGCTGGTGTCCAGCCCAGCTACATGGGCTAGGTGCAGGACTGAGGATTTAGACCATACTGCTGATCTAGCATGTTACGTTTTCAAAGTGCTGGACAAATAATAACTACTCACAACTCTCCTGTGAGTTAGTATACTCTTATCCCCATTTTACAGTTGGGGAAACAGGCAAAGAGAGGTTAAGTGATATGCCCAGTGGTTCAGTGTCACAGCTGAGATTAGAACTAACTTTTTCCTAGCTCCCAGACCCAATCTCCTTCACTAGATCATGCCGCCACTCTCCATGAAAAGATGAGATTAGTCAGTTACATTTCGGAGACAGAAACTTGAACTAAATAATAACAGCTGAATGTAACCAGTGAAAAGAAATAGTTTATGCTGAGAAACATGATCTGTATGTGTTTGTCACAGTGCAGCTTTCCCCTCTCCTGCTACTTTAACAGCCAATTCCCCAACTGACCATCCAGCCTACTCCACTGCCAGACATGTCAGAACAACTTGCCTGTCCCCATTGCTACTTTTGTTAGATATAGCTGCCAGGTACGGAAGCTACAGGCAGTTGCTTTCATGATGGGTTTGTTTGATTTTGTTTGTTTTGGAAGGGTGCTGGTCTGAAGACAAGGCAGAGCAATAGGGAATTGATGGATTTTTGTGGGAAACAGTCGGAATTGATTGATTTTATTTTGGCAGACAGCAAATGTCATATGTATCACTGACTGAGGTGAAGAAAGCCAGAGTGTGCCATGAGAGCCAGTCATGCTGCCAGGGATAATGGAGCCCTACAAATCATGTGGAACTAATCCTGTTCTGTCAATCTGGCTAGGGATCCACATGGGTGGGGTCAGAGTCCATCACAGGTTCCCAACTACAATGGCACAAAAAATACTGATGAAGGCCACAATATGATTTCTTAATCCTGGATAAAAAAAACTTTATTTTCTGTTTATACAGGCAAATCTTTGCCCCCCCCCAGCCCCCCCAAACCCATTATGCCTTGGATGCACCAAACAGTGTCAGGCAAATGTATTTCTACTCAGATTTTGTAGTTCAGGCGTGCCCCTAGACTAATCCCTAAGTATAAAATTTTATAAAAAGAATCCAAACGCAATGTTCAGAAAAACAGGTAAGGGAAGCTGTGCCAGCCTAGCTTCAACCACAGTGTAGCACGGGCCCAAATAGCAAGCAATGGAAGAGCAGGAGAGTTATTTACTCAACCACACTTTTATTTTTCTCATTGTTTAGATTTCTTCCCACTATCTGAAGTGCAGCACATTATATTCTGAAGTACAGTACTTACTGGCTCTCTCTCTGGCAGTTTTTGTGTTGAAGACAGAGAGTGGGTTGTAACTGTTCAGAGAAGGTTCAAGGAATGCTACTGGAATGGCTGCTGCAAGGGATGCTAAGCACTCACCAAGTGCTGGACGCTGTCTGTAAGTGACAGATAATTAATGTGATTTCAAAGGAAAAATCTTTCTTAAAGTTCAGCATGCATTAGACAGAGTTATCAATTTTTATTCCTATTTTGTTTACCATTTTATCAAATTATGAATTAATTTGCCACTCTTGGGAAACTGGTTGTGTTTCTCACATGAATATACCTACGGTATATAATAATGCATGATAAGAAACAGGAAAATACAGCAGTATGAAAACCCAGTATAAATGCCACTTCACATTAAAAGTGAATAAACTGTTCCACAAGGGTTTGTTGTCCTGAAGAAAAGGATATTTGATTATTATAATTTTAATCTCTTAATAAATTAGATTGCAAACCAAGGATTCCGAAATATTTCAGAATAGTATTGTGAAACATAGGGTATTTGTTGAATAGCACCACCTCCTGATACATTTCTATAACAATCTTGATGTACATTAATGCATAAAAGTCAGCTAAACAGGAGTAAATCTGTTTGTAAGTGAAGCCTGCAATTACACTTGAAAGCAGCACTGGAGAAAGATGTTTTGTAAAGATCACACTTGCAGACAGTGGAGACAGCAAAATGATGCACTGTTGACAAAATGTGCAAATAAGTTTCCCTGTCCCTGTGAAC
Source organism: Chelonia mydas (assembly GCF_015237465.2). Lineage (NCBI taxonomy): Eukaryota > Metazoa > Chordata > Testudines > Cheloniidae > Chelonia > Chelonia mydas. The sequence goes on from NC_051246.2 coordinate 76,079,101, forward strand.
AGGATATTTGTCTGGCTCTATGAGTAGTAAAGTCCCTTGTTATCCACCATAGAAAGGCTTGAGTTACATTACAAAATAAGCCGTACATGTTTGCAGCATAAAAATGGCAAAAAGGACCAGAGCTATAGAACATTTTACCTGTATCTATAGCTTTTTGCTGCCATTTCCTTTATTTAATTTGACTTCAGCTCCCTAGTCTTCCTTCCCCAACATACAGATGTGCTCACAGCACAGTCTTGCAGATGAGAAGATTTATTATTAGCTATTTCAGGTGTGCCATAAGATGACCCTCTTGAAAATATTTAGATATATATTTTTCTCTCGGTATATAAGAGAAAGAGACCAACTTCAAGAAACATTAAAGAATAAGCCAACATTAATGTGAATCACACTGACCTATCAAGAGTACCCAGGAGTGTAACCACTCAGCCTCAGAAGGCCACACATGGTAGAAAGGCCTTCAGTAGACTGGCTAAAGCAATTAATTCCACCTTGTATTAAACTAAAAGTAGGATCATCCAGTACAAAGAATTCTGGGACGTTGTCACATTAAGCAAGTGAAATGCTATCAACAAATACAAGTAAGCTGAAGAAACATTTTACAATGACAGATACTGAATGAAGAAAATTAGCTCAACATGAAACATACATTTACTGAAATTATAGTGGTTAAGTAAAGAATTTATAACCAACATTTAATTAACAGTCTGCTGGTGATGCAAGGATGAGATTAATTAAAAGTAGCATGGCAGTTTGTTGAAATGACCAGGCATATGGCCCTTCTTGTATTGAGGCCAAGAAACTTGTTTCTAAGACAGATATGTGATATCAAGCTTAAAGGTTGAAAAATTATCTTTTCTGGAAGCCATCCATAGTCAAAATGAAGCTGTAATAGGTCTGATTACAAAACATGAAAAATCTCTTTCAAATATACATACAGTATGTATTAGTGATTAGTGTTCTCATGCTGGCTTTGCTCTTCTGATGCATGGAGAAAATGCTTACATAGCATCAGAAGTCCGTGTAGTTAGTTATCACATTTTAAATATTCAGCCTGCAACTACAGATGGACCATGAACTGTGCACACAAATGGCAGCACTTACATAAGCAATGGAAACCACCTTTGTGTGCACAAATACAAGTGAGGTTAAGGCCCCTCTGTAAATCTGATCCTTAATGTTAACTATCATCAGCAAATTCAGATAAAAACATGATTATCTAACATAAGCATGTACCTACTCCATGTACAAAATTCATATTTCTGTAGACAACTAGGGACTTCTGTGCACAAATCTGGTAATTACATGTGCAAATATCCCTTTGTACAGATTTTGTGGCTGCAATTTAGGTACCCAGAGCTAAGTACACTTCAGGGTTTGTGACAACTTCTGCTGGAGAGTCCTTGGGCAAAGAAGGGAGCAGAAGTGGCACAGGGCACCTGCCCCCTCTTGTACACCAGTGACACCACAGAAAACCAAATCAGCCTTACAATAAATCTGTAAAATTCTCCATTATATATGATGTTATATCTGACTCAGGTCATTTCCAGTTTTCAACAGATTATATGTACTTGTTTATTTATTGCTCCTGCAGTATCTGTTTATCTTGAAGACATTTGTTCTCTGCCAGTTTTACTAGAAGCAAAGATCTGAAGATGTCTTTTATCATAATCTATGGGTGCAGAATGTTCAGATTAATGCTGAAATAAAATTTTTAAAACTCAGTAATTACACACTCTACAAATGGGAAACTCTGTTTCAGTACATGACATTAGGATAAATTGCCTCATAAAATCCAATAGCCATAAATATTAAAAGATACTGTCTGACTGGCATTTTGTGGACTACGTGAAATGAAGAGATTACCTTGTCCATTTACTAGCAAACGAGTGTTCATTCACAAAGCCCATCAGCATCACTATCAGGAATGTGTAAACTGCAAAAAAGCACCTAAGAGCCTTCCCTGAATCTTTACTCATTTTAAAGCATAAGAACATAAGAATGGCCATACTGGGTCAGACCAAAGGTCCATCCAGGCCAGTATCCTGTCTACTGACAGTGGCCAATGCCAGGTGCCCCAGAGGGAATGAACCTAACAGGTAATGATCAAGTGATCTCTCTCCTGCCATCTATCTCCACAACGCCGCAAACCAGCTGACTGCTGCGGGCAAGAGGCAGGGGAGGGACGGGGGAGGAGCAAGGACGCGGCGTGCAGCCTCCTCCTCCCTCCCCTGCCTCCTGCCCACGGCAGTCAGCCGGTTTGTGGCGTTCAGGAGGGAGGGGGAGCCTGCATGCCGCGTCCTCGCTCCTCCCCCATCCCTCCCGCTTCCTGAACGTCGCAAACCAGGGGGAAGGCGCTAATCTGCAGGGTCTGCCAGTGGGCAGGAGGCGCTGGGGGGAGGTTTAGGGGAGCTGATAGGGGGGCTGCCAGGCGTGTACAAAGCAGGTGGCCAAATGACATTATAGCAGAGCATTGTACAACTTTCAATGAACATGTTCTGTAATGGAGCAGGAACGTAAGATCGAAACAACGATAAGCTAGAGGATGTTAAATGGGGAGTTACTGTACTAAAATCCAGGTCCCCTACATGCTGGGAGAGTGATCTTACCCCTGGGCTAAAAATGATAAGTGTGTGAATGTAGTGGGGGAGGCTCCCCTACCACTACCAATCCTCCTCCTCTAGCTTGCGAAAGAAAAGGTTTAAATGCTTAACTCCAGGAGAGGATTCACAGCTGTGAATCCCAAGCTGCAACAGGTGCTTAAGTCCATTGGAGGCAGGGGTTTAGGCCACAGATCTCTCCTCAGAATTTCCTACTAAGTGAGCTGGCATTTGTGAATCCGATTCATAGAAGCCTAACTCTCCCCATGCAGTGTATTGTGAACCGGGGTGCTTAATTCATGGCTGTGAATTCCACTGGGTGTCAAGGCACCTAAAAGATAGGCACTGCCATGCTCAGCATTATAGTGACTAAGTCCCTTTGTGGATCTAGCCCTTTGCTTACCCGCATTACCAGCCTACCGTATACACTTGCAGACTAAGTTTGCACTGAAGTTTTATGGTTGCATTCCTAGCAGAAAGAGAGGGAAAAGAAAAATAATCCAAGAGTGTATCCAACAGACTCTTTCTTTCTTTCTTTGCCCATAACTAAGAACTTCTGAAAGGTATTGTGAGAAATAATAGTAATCAGACTTTGATGTGCCATCTGTAAGTGTTCTGTGCCCTCCTTGAACGGCTACAGAATCTCATGTGACCCTGGAGTTGGAAGCAGCTTCTCTTTTCAGTATCCAAACCACAGCAGAAACTGTCCTCTGGGCTGAAGCAGGTCAAGGTGTAAGAATGACATACCTCCTATTGCACACCTTGCAATATTAAAGAGAGAAGATTTTTTAAAAATCCCAAGCTTTTAGCTAAATGGAATCTGAGGAGAAACAGTGTAAGGTGGGTTACTTTTTCAAAAAGACATGCAACAATGTTAGAATCAATATATGCATTGTTTAATATTACTGAACAATAGCAGTACCATTAAAACTAAGTAAGGCAAGTCTAAGACAGCCACTGCTTTGCTATGTTTGTGACCTGACATCAGGGACTTTGACTTACCATCTGCTCTTCAACTGCCCACCAACAGATTGTAGTTTTGGGATTCAAGTTCCATTGAAGAATGTATAAAGTTATGCAAATCTATGTCCCTGATTTATTTGTTCTATTTCTCAGCGCAAGAAAAGATGGTGATTTTGTAATGGTTATTATGTAAACAATTGGCAATAAAAAATGATCTTATGTAACTGGAAAACATGAAAAATGTTTATGTTGGTCTGAGTATTTTCTATAACACTATGTATGTGAGACTATTCTCCTTTGACTCTTAATGGTGATTGACTTTTTCCAGAGAATTACTTCAGTAACTCTAGTATAAGGGAAAAGGAGGACTTGTGGCACCTTAGAGACTAACAAATTTATTTGAGCATAAGCTTTCGTGAGCTACAGCTCACTTCAAGGGGCTATATAAGATCAACCTGCCTTTCTTCTTTTAAAAAAATGCTTGGTATTTTTATATTGATTTATCACGGAGTACATGCAAACATTCCTGTTTGCCAAGTGAATTCACCGCAATAATAATAACCTATTTCTCTGAGATTTCTGCACCTGTTCTTTTCATCAGTATTTTCTGGGGACGGGGAGGACTTTTTCCTGATGAATGTATGTACAAAAAATATATAGAATATATAGAAATATAAGAACAAAAAAAAATGGAAGAAAAAATCCAGGACAATTTTAAGATAAGGTCACTTTATCGCATAGTAAAAGCTTACAGTTGTTTTATTGCTAGGAAAGAAATGGAAAAGGCAGAAACAGAATACACATAAATAAAAAATACCAGGCATTCAAGATGTATATTTCTGTTTATATCCTTTCCATTCAAATTTGGCTTCTTTGTGGTAAAGAACATAATGTATTACTATCAGAAACAGCAACCACAGAACATTTCATAATAGAAAGATTTATGTAGAATTCAAAAGTAGAATCCCAATCATATTTCACTGTGAAGAAATATTTTTTAATTTAAAAAGCAAAATTGAAAAAAACCCAAATATGAATGCTGAAAATTTAGGATCATAGAATCATAGAATATCAGGGTTGGAAGGGACCTCAGGAGGTCATCTAGTCCAACCCCCTGCTCAAAGCAGGACCAATCCCCAACTAAATCATCCCAGCCAGGGCTTTCTCAAGCCTGATCTTAAAAACTTCTAAGGAAGGAGATTCCACCACCTCCCTATGTAACGCATTCCAGTGTTTCACCACCCTCCTAGTGAAAAAGTTTTTCCAATATCTAACCTAAACCTCCCCCACTGCAACTTGAGACCATTACTCCTTGTTCTGTCATCTGCTACCACTGAGAACAGTCTAGATCCATCCTCTTTAGAACCCCCTTTCAGGTAGTTGAAAGCAGCTATCAAATCCCTCCTCATTCTTCTCTTCCGCAGACTAAACAATCCCAGTTCCCTCAGCCTCTCCTCATAAGTCATGTGTTAAATTAACATTCTTAAACAGATGAAAACTCTTATGACACCTTTGTTTCACCTTGCCCAAGGAAGAAAAACTGAGTCCATTTACAATAATAAGAGTAATAATAATAGTAAAATATAATAGTGAAAAATATTTTAAAGGCAAAAGTAAGGATATCCTTAGCATGGAAGCTACTTTAATTATATCATATGACTGTCAGAAAGCATGCATTAAAATCACAAGATTCAAAAGATTCCACTCCCTCCCCCAGCCTCTTCCTACTCCCACTCCACCCCGTCTTCCCAAGTGCCTTCTGCACGCTGCTGAACAGCTGATTCGTGGTGGGCAGGAGGCACTTGTGTGGAGAGGGAGGCGCTGATCCATGGGGCTGTCGCTGGGTGCTTAGCACCCATTATTTTTTTCCCGTGGGTGTTCCAGCCCCAGAGCATCCATGGAGTTGGTGCCTACATTCCCATCATCCTTGGTTCAAAGAAATAATTTGCTCTGTACAATTGCTCTTTTTACTTCTTAATAGTCCAGTGGACCCAGAGATTCTCTGGTTTAGTGGTTCTCAGACATTGAAATAATTTGGCTAATAATTTGAAATAAAAATCCTTGGCTATTTGCTATTAAAATTCCCTCTTAGTCCTCCTAAATTCTGTTTCGTGTTTTACCTGCATAGTTTGTACTCCCTTCCATTAGCTTCATTTGAACTGAATTTCCATTTATGAAAGGGATGGCTGTTTGGCTTGAATCATGGGACAGAGCAGGGCTGG